>NC_132872.1:4120171-4744060 GCF_048164855.1 Canis lupus baileyi | reverse complement strand
CTTGCTATTTGCACCAAATGGATGGACCCTCAAGGGCATTATATTAAGTGAAATAAGTCACACAGAGAAAGACAAATATTGTATGATCCCTCTTCTGTGGGAATCTTGGGAGGGGGGGAACCTCATAGATACAACAAATTGGTTGTTGCTGGAGGTGAGGGTGGGGAATGGGGGAAATGTATAAAGGAGGTCAAAGGTTTAAAAAAAAGTATTACATCTTGGTAAATTTATAAATCTACCAAATCATATCAGGAAACTGCATTTAATAGTTTAAGGAAGAGCTGAGTTTTAAAATTTGCCACATTAATAGGTAAAATATTAATTTAAAAAAACAGAATGGAGGGCAGCCCCGGTGGCTCAACGGTTTAGCGCCTGCCTTCAGCCCAGGGCGTGATCCTGGAGACCCGGGTTTGAGTCCCATGTCAGGCTCCCTGCATGGAGCTTGCTTCTCCCTCTGCCTATGTCTCTGCCTCTCTCTCTCTCTCTCTGTGTCTGTCATGAATAAATAAATAAAATCTTTAAAAAACAAAACAAAATAGAGTGCCAGGTTGGCTCAGTCAGTGGAGCATGCAACAACTCTTGATCTTGGGTCCATGAAGGCAAGCCCCATATTGGGCATAGAGCTTACTTAAAAAGCAAAAACCCCAGAATGGTTTCCAAGTAATCTTTTTTGAGCACAAAAATCACCCTCAAGTACATAAAATACCAACACTGACAATTTAATGAAAATTGGGGTGTTTTGTTGAGAAATTCCTGTATGACAGTGTGTGTGGGTTATTTCTCCATGCTATCCAATTTTTCCAGAAAAAATGCTTCAGCCTCCTGCCTCTGCAGGAGTACCCTGCAATAAGGCTGGCTTCACAGGTGCACACTTGTGCAGTCACATGGCGCTTAGAAGGGTCTCATGCTTGTTTTAATGCCCTGCTATCACTGTCTTGAAATTCTTAATACTTTTTTTTTCTTTTTTAACAAAAGCCTCACATTTTCTTTTTTTTTTTTTTAATTTTTATTTATTTATGATAGTCACAGAGAGAGAGAGAGAGAGAGAGGCAGAGACATGGCAGAGGGAGAAGCAGGCTCCATGCACCGGGAGCCCGACGTGGGATTCAATCCCGGGTCTCCAGGATCGCGCCCTGGGCCAAAGGCAGGCGCCAAACCGCTGCGCCACCCAGGGATCCCCAGGCCTCACATTTTCATTTTTCACTGGGCCCTCCAAATTACATAGCTGGTCCTGCCTGGCAGTCAGAGTTCTGGCAGCCAGCCACACAGGGGAGAGGGCTGGAGTTTTGAGGTTTAGTGTGTAGCTTTTCCCTGAGTCCTGTTTTCTGAGTTGCCTCACTCCCATCTCAGTTGGGCCTGTCATCCAGTCCATGGCCTCTCTAGTGTAACCAGAAGATCCCTTTTTCTGCCAGGATTGGGAAAGAGACTGTCAGAGGGGCCATATGGGCTACAGGAGGAGATGGGAGAGAGTCAGTCTAATGCCTCTACTTTTGCCTAGTTCTGTGGTAGGACTCAGTTTTCTCTTTGAGGATTTTTTTCCTGCAGACACTCGCGGAGTGGAAAAAGAACAAAATCAATTACCAATTAGTCTATCCCCCAATTTTGTCAACACTCAAATCTACCGTATCACCTCTCCCATCCTTTGCCCATGTGGGTTCATGCCTTTATCCTTTTACTCTCATTTTCTTGAGGTTTTGGGAGACAGGAAATAAATGCAAGTGTTCAGTCCACCATGTATGGCCACTAGTCTTCATTCAGTTTCCATAGAAACAACTACTTTCCCCTTTATCACTCAATTTTTCTTGACTCCTGTAATAATTAAATTATGTAATTACAGTTACAATTAGAATGAGTAAGTTTAAGAATAAACCCTATTGACTACACTCAGAAGTATATGGGCATCAGTTAATTTATTTTACAGAGGAATGAGAATTGTTAAGTTGGGCAAGTTGGATGAAATGGAAATTAGTTAATTGAGCTTCTGTTTTAAATGAATGTAAGCCATCCCTTAAGAAGGTTCATTATTGAAAGTCTAAACAGTTTGGCTTCTTGGACAACCAGTGTGAAGAGGCTTATCTGTCTTTAAAACTTGCTTGAGCAAGCAAATGCCTTTCTAGGACCAGGCTCTTTTCTGTACTTTATAGGTATAATGAGTGTGTTCAGACTGACTTCCTGGACCCTGGACCTTGATCTGTCCTAATTCCTAGTTATTCCATCCTACCTCTGTCCTGATCTCCTAGTTGGACTTTGACCTGCTTTGACCTGAAAGACCTTGGTTTGCATCTGTATGTTGATACCTTACATTCCCTTTAAAGATCCCCTTCATAAGCACCTGGTTCCTCCAGTCTCTAGCCTTTTAGGAGTTCTTCAGGGCAAAACTGACCTGCCTTTTACAGCTTCCTTCTCTGCGGCAAGTCAGATATCGGCTTCTTTTGTGCTCTAAGTCAGTTACCCACTCATTTGTTTGCTTTCTTGTCTTACAAAAATCAGGGATTTTTCACCTGTCTTCTCCCATATTTGTCTTTGAAGGGTTTACAGCTTTAAAAAAATTATTTTTCCTTTACTCTCAGTTTAGCATGGGTTCCAGAGAGAAGAGAGTGACTGCTTCTTTTCAGTAGGTCCTGTTTGGCTTCCACTCCTGCTATAGTAGCTTCTCATTTTCTAAGCCCTTGGTATCCTGCTTTTCCAGAAAAGGGCCCCTCCATTTTGAGTTTTGTAGACAATTAAAAAAAAGATATCTTCCCAACCATTTCCTGGGACTGCCTAATAGCGTGGGATCTGTTCTGTGGTTAATATGCAGTCAGGAACAAGTCAATGTGAGTTAGCTTTTGTAAACATCAATTAAAATTTAGAAATTTATACATTTCTTCTGAGTTCAATTTGTTGGTATATAGGTTTTCATAATATTGTTACAGTTGTTTGTATTTCTGGTGTTGGTTGCTATTTCTCCTCTTGCATTAGTAATTTATTTGGGTTCTCTCTCTCTTTTTTTTTTTTTAAATGAATCTTGCTTGAAGTTTTCAAAGAACCAGGTCCTGGTTTCATTGATCTGCTCTACTCCTTTTTAGTTTTTATGTAATTTTTTTTCTGTATAATTTACTTCTGCTCTAAACTTTATTATGTCTTTCTTTCTGCTGGTTTTAGGTTTTATTTGTTATTTTTCTAACTCTTTTAGGTATAAAATTAGGTTGTTTATTTGAGATTTCTTTTCTCGAGGTAGGCCTGTGTTGCTACAGACTTTCCTCTTAGAACCACTTGCTGCCTCCCAAAGAATTTGGACCATTGTGTTTTCATTTCCATTTGTTTTCATGTAATTTTTAATTTCTTTTTTGATTTCTTGGTTGGCCCAATCATTGTTTAATAGCATATTAAATACCTCCATGTATTTATGCTCATTGTGATGAAAAAAATCACAAGATTTTTTCTTGTGGTTAATTTCTAGCTTACTGGTGTTGTGGTCATAAAAGATGCATGGAATGATTTCAATTTTTTTTGAATTTTTTGAGACTTGTTTTGTGGCCCAATATGTGATCTATTCTGGAGAATATTCCATATGCACTTGAAAAGAACGTGTTTTCTGTTTTAGAATGGAATGTTCTGAATATGATAAATCCATCTGGCCCAGTGTGTCATTCAAAGCCACAATTTTCTTGTTAATTTTGTTTTGATAATCTGTCCATTGATGTAAGTAGGGTGTTAAAGTCTTCTTTTATTATATTACTATTGATCATTTCTTTTATGTTTTTATTTCTTTTATGTTTGTTATTAACTGTTTTGTGTATTTGGGTGCTCCTATCTTGGATGCATAAATATTTACAATTGTTATATCCTGTTGGTGGATTTTTCTATTATTATATAGTATCCTTCCTAGAAGGAAGCATTGGCAAGGATGTAGACAATAAAGGAACCCTCCTGCACTGTTTGTGGGAATGCAAATTAGTGCAGCCACTGTGGAAAATAGTATGGAGGTTGTCAAAAAATTTAAAATAGAATTACCCTACAATCCGACTTGCACTACGGGGTATTTACTCCCAAAATACAAAAACACTAATTCAAAGGGATACATGCACCTCTGTGTATTACAGAGGTGTTATTTACAATGGCCAGCCTATGGAAGCAGCCCAAATGTCCATCCACAAATGGATAAAGATATAATATATACGGGGATGCTTGTGGGGGTCAGCAGTTGAGCACCTGCCTTCGGCCCAGGGTGTAATCTAGAGTCCCAGGATCGAGTCCCACATCGGGTTCCCTGCATGGAGCCTGCTTCTCTCTCTGCCTGTGTCTCTGCCTCTCTCTCTCTCTCTGTCTCTCATGAATGAATGAATGAATGAATAAATAAATAATAAATAGATAAAAAGATAAAATATACATGCACACATATACATACACACACACACACAGTAGACATACGTACAATGGACTCAGCCATAAAAAGAGTGAAACCTTGCCATTGGCAACAACATGAGAGAGCTAGAGAGTATAATACTAAGCAAAATAAGACAGAAATACCATATATAGAAAGACAAATACCCTATAATGTCATTCATATGTAGAATTTAAGAAAAAAGACAAACGATCAAAGGAAAAAAAACAAAACGAACCAAGAAACAGACTCTTAACCATAGATACCAAATATATAGTTTTTGTGGATGAGAGGAGGTGGATGGGGGGATGAAGGAAATAGGGGATGGGGATTATTTTATCATGATGAAGAAAATCAAATGATAAAAAAAAATCAAATGAGCTATTGACAGTGTGCTCTATAAACTGGGAGATACCACCAAAAATAAAAATTATTATGTCAAAAAAAAAGTGATCTTAAGATTTTCTTAGTAAATAAGAATCTGTGTGCATATCCGTAACACATTTCTCACTTAGTAAATCAGATTGTAGTTATTTTGCCACATGCTTTTTCCTTCCAACTGTACCTGTGTATAGAGCTGTTGATCTTCACACTTTTTTTTCATGGAAGTTAATGTTACTTAAACGGCAAGTAGATCAAAGATAAAGAAAAAAATTAGAGAACTCTTTGAGATAAAGGTATAGCACAATTAAAGCCAAGCTAAGTCTGAGAAGTTTCCTCTTAATTGCAAAATAAGGCTCATTAAGGTCAAATGAGCTATTCTCGTGACTATGAAGAGAGTAGCAATTGGGAGGTAAAACTTTCCCTTAGGACAAGAGGACAGTTTGTAGCATTTCCTAAACTCACAGCAATTCCCTCTTTTTTAAAAAAATATTTTACTTATTCATGAGAGACAGAGACATAAGCAGAGAGAGAACAGGCACCGTGCAGGGAGCCCCATGCGGAACTTGATCCTGGGACTTGGGGATCATGTCCTGGGCCAAAGGCAGATGCTTAACCGCTGAGCCACCCAGGGATCCCAGAGCAGCAATTATTTCTTGAACAATTGCATGGGTACTTTCAAATTCAAAGATCCTTTTCTGGGAGGTGGACGAATTTAAATGGTTATTTTCATCTTTCATTAGTATATAACTTTTTCACATCTGTATTTTGTTTCTGCAGGAATATAAACAGTTACTTGAGAGTAGAGGATGTTTCTGATGTATTTTAGCATCTCTGAGTGCCAGAAGAATAGGGGCTTACCATCAGGATCAGGTAATGTGCATGACCTCATTTATTTTTATTTTTTAGAGGTGCCTGGTGGCCTACTTGGTTAAGCTTCTGACTCTTGATTCCTGCTTAGGTCTTGACCTCAGGGTTGTGAGTTCAAGCCCTGCATTGGGCTCCATGCTGGGCGTGCAGCCTACTTTAAAAAAAAAAATCGATCTATTTTTATTTTTGAAAGAGAGCAAGCATGTGCATGCATGCTAGCAGGAGAGGTGGGGTGGAGAGAGGCAGAGAGAGAATCTTAAGCAGGCTCCATGCCCAGCACGGAACCGACATGGGGCTGGATCTCATGACCCTGAGATCAGGACCTGAGCTGAAATCCAGAGTTGTATGCTTAACCGGCCGAGCCACCCAGGTGCCCTGAGCTCACTTAATTTTTATAACAACTAAGAGGGAGGAGCTGTTACTCTGGTTTTATAGATGAGGGGACTGAAGCACAAGCTGCACAGCTCCAGTAAGAGACACAGTTGTAACCAACTCCCCTTGACTGATTAACCAGGTTAGCTAAATCCTACCCGTGTATTCTGCAGCATTTGTCTTCAGTGAACATGTCAAGTGCCTTCTGGAGCGAGATCTTAGACTTAATGCACCCTACAGAACAGGTTGTATGACTACTTGCTAATAAATGTTTGATGAATTCGGTCTGAGGCTATCCTTCACGTTAACCTATACCATCTGGGATAAGGATGTGGAGGGGCCCAATAGCTCAACCTATTGCTTCACTATTAGTGACTACTTATGTCTGCCCAAAATAAGCTAGTAAGTGTGAATGACCAAATGGACAGGTTAAGTGATAATTTTCTTCTTCCTTAGTTATCTCCAACTAGAAGAAATCTAGTGCCATGATAATGTGAAGATGTATCATATACTTCATGTGGTCACTAGTGGGGCTATAGTCTCTGACATGAAGCTCTCCCTGCAGAATGTTAGCATTTGGAACATGTCAAGGCCTACAGGCTGAGATTTCAAACAAGCAGCAGTTAGAAATGTAAGGTTGTCTCCAAACACTGTAGGTCTCCTGGGTATTTCCAGTCCCAGTGATCAAAACAACCAATGTTAATGATCGTAGCTGTCCCAGTGGCCCCTCCCACCTCCTTTTTGGTTCACTGCCAAGGAAATCCTGCCCTAGTGACCCGGTCTCTCCTCTGCATCTATCTCAAGTGGCCCCATTGGATGCTCCCCTATCTCAGATAGCTCCAGGTTCCAAAACACTTGAGATTGCTGTCCTGGCTGGTTGTTTCATATCACAAGTAATCTTGTAATTGCTTGTGAATTGCAGGTCTACTTGGATTTGGTGGTGAGGAGCATAGAACTGGTACTTTTAAAATGTCTTAAAAAGTGAAAAATATATACGAATATAAATGAATAATCAAAAACTATAACCGGGTCACCTGATGGCTCAGTGGTTGAGTGGCTGCCTTTGGCTCAGGTAGTGTTTCTGTCCTGGGATTGAGTCCCTTATCGGACTTCCCGCAAGGAGCCTGCTTCTCCCTCTGTGTGTCTCTGCCTCTCTCTGTGTGTCTCTCATGAATAAATAAATAAAATCTTTATAAAAAAATAACAAAAAACCAAAAACTGTAACCTAGTTATTGAGTCTATATTATCCAGTATAAACGGTGAAACTATTTCACACAAACATTTAAGTTCTAATTTCACAGCAATACAGTTAAAATTTGGAGTTCTCATTTTTCCCTAGTCCATCTAGAACAGTGGTGATAGAACTTTACAGAAAGTTTTAACCTGTGCTGTCCAATTATGTGGAAACTAGTCATATGTGACTACTGAATACTTGAAATTGTGGCTAGCATAACTGAGGAGTTGAATCTTAAAATTTATTTACGTTAACTTGAGCTTAAATAGTCACTTGTGCCTTGTGGCTACCATATTAGTCAGAACAGATCTCAAATTTGATGATGGCCTTATAACAGGATAGTCTGTTATGTAGCAGCCACAAATAACCCTAAAATCGTGGTGAATCATAAGAACCAAGTTTATTTATTTTTTTTTATGGTGAAAAAATTTATATTTAGATTTATAGCCGACTGGAACCAACTTTATTTCTTGTGTTATATATCCATTGGGGGCTGGCTTGGGACCTAGGCAGATAAAGCAGTCACTGTCTTACATGTTGCCAGCCATAATGGAGAATCTTGTACTGGTATTTAAGTACTCTGGCCCAGAGGGGATGCACATCACTTCTCCTCACAGCTCAGTGACCAGGACTAGTCACAGCCTCATCTAGCCGGGGAGCCAGCAGTGCTGTGCCATGGGACAAAAAGCCTCAGTAATGACGGCACAGACATTAGAGTCACCCTTTCAAAATACAGAGAAGGAATTCCTAAAGGGTAAAGAAAGTAGTATTACTTGTGATTTCTTGAAAATTGGAGAACTTAGTTGAATTTAGAATTCAATTACCCTTCATGTCCTTGATACTTATTAGCATAGATTTATTAAAAGCCAGTAAGATTTGAAAGGTAAAACTCAAACACTTTGATCAAAAACAAAAAGAGACTATATAGAGTTGACAACAGTCATCATGTCTTTTTAATAGAAATATAGAAATATCATTTAATATGAAGTAATGCAATGTAAACAGCAACCAACGAGTTTTTATGTGTTTGGGATGAAAATGGAATGGGAGAAAATGTTTTTGTTATTTTTCCTGGTGCAGAATATGTATGGCCCTTTTTTCCCTAGCAAGGAATAAAAAGTTCTTTTCTTTAAAAATAGTAAGTTCCTCACTAGGAACATTTGTGAATTGTGGTTGCCTTAAAAAAAGGAAAAAATTGAAATATTTATTAACTGGACAATGTATTGTTTCTCCTTCTAGACTACACTGTGGGTTCATAGAATCCTCTAATTCAGCATTTATTAGCATGCCCGATTCCTTTTAGAATATCTATAATATTGTTTGAAAACTCAAGACCTAAAGGGCTCACCATCTGATAACAGATTTTTGATAAAGCAGGAGCATTATCAGGAATTTCCTCCTAACAAATGTTTCAGTATCAAGACACGGAAAGATAGCACTTGGTTGCCAGTAACAAAGTGCACTAAAGTTACAAATGCAAACCAAGCCCTGGTCAATAATATTAACGATGGTGATTTTGTCACATGCCAAGAATGTCATATAGATCTTAGCATTATGAGGATTCTGTAGATAGCAAACGTCCATGGAATTTGAACTTATCTGTAGAATGCAATTGAATCAAACTGATGCTCAAGAGAGATTTTGTATATAATGTGCAAATTAGGCTTCCTAGTATAAACAAGGTCTATGCGAGTCCTTAGTGAAACACAACCATCTAAGCCATTCCCGCAGCACTGCATTTTTTTGTCGTTTCCAGGATGTATCTGGGTAGTCTCCAGCGAGTGGCATGGGAAGAAAGAGAAGGGTTAAGAGATTGAACAAACAGCGTGCACTGTGGTATCCTTTATTTAAAAACTGTGAGCTAACTACAGTTGTAGTGTTCTCATTTACCATTCTGATGGCATAATAAACTGGGAGAACATTAACACAATTTCAAGACATTAAAAACCTGTAGCAAACACACACCACACATGCGCACACACATGACAACACACATGCACACGCAGATTATAGTCTAAACACAACTAAGTGAAGAAAAGCTTCAAATGCTCTAAATCAAATTTTAAAACCCTTTATTATAAACTGTGGCAATACCGTGGCTATTATGAAAAAAAGTTGTAACTGCTTAAAAAGCAAAAAGAAAAATACTGGCAAATTTGAAACTAGCAGCAAAAAGCAGATAAAAATAGAATGGAAGGTAACATAAGACTAATATCAAAGTTCTAAAGTTGATACTGTGTAGGGTTGTACTGAAGTCATTTCAGATTGTTTCTTGAGGAACTAGTAAGAAGTCCCTTGAAATATGAAATTGCTGCACTTTACAAACAGTGGAAAAGAAAAAGTATTTGGAATGTTACACACACACACACACACACACACACAGAGAAATGTATTAGGCATATCAGTTTATAGTCTTTGTTTATGACCTTCAAAACGTTTATAAAGAAAAATTTAAGTGCCAATGTAGTGAAAGAAAAATTCCTAAAGATGCAAGTCTGAGTGCATTTATCAGGTCTAAGAATACATTTGAAGGCTGGGGGCAAGGCATGACTGATGAGCACATTCAAGAAGAAAACATCGCAGAACCCATAAGGCAGGTAGAGCTCTCTGGAGAGTGTTTAGAATCGAAAGTGTGTTAAACTCAGACTACCCCGAAGGAGATTCCAAAGTACGTGCAGTTCTACAGCCCTTCATCAGTTGAAATCTGTTTCATAGTGGCCGATAAATAATTAAGACTAACTTTTCAGCAAACTGATTTTTCATACATTCAAACACAAAAATCTTTACCACACATGAGAGCTGATATTCTAATAACAGCACAAATACGAATCCTGGTTTCAGAAGAAAAGCACATTAGCAAGGATCTTTTTTCCCCCCACGGGTTCTTACAAAAATGTCTGAAGCTGCTAGACATCTGCGGAGAGGGGATAAGTTTAGATTTCCTACTGATTTTGGAAGAAAAGAGATTCTGTTTTCCTAAGGAAGCCAGCCAGCCATGAACAGGGGACTGGTCTTCAGAATCTAAGAAGCATAATGTCCTTGGTGCTCAAACTCATGGCAAGTTCAGATCCAGAAAAACTGGCAGATGGAACAGGGGAGAGAAATGAAAAGTTTGAATGTACACAGTATACTTTGGAATCAAATGTGCCTCGTAAGTTAGAATGGCTCAACTGCTTTCAGAATGAAGTGCTGCAGTACTGGAGGAGACACGGTTCCCTGGAATTAGGAGCTGGGAGAGACAGGTCTCCATCTCCAGGGACCTTCTGGGCTGAGCTGTGACCCCAGGGCCTTATTTGTCATGAGTGCTTTCAGTTAGGGAATTTATGACTTTACCCAGATAAAGATTTCTTTTGGTTACTTTCTCTTTAATATCAACTGATCAGGCAATTACTGGTAATTTCCCAAAATGAAATCTGGCTGTGCTAGTATCTTAAGATGCCAGCTAATTCACATTAATGCCCATCAATAGCTGCTGCTAGGTACCACCTGCTGTTGCTGAACAATCAACCCTCAAATGACCTAACTAGATAATCTATCACACTAGGTGCTTTTACTATCTTGGATTTTTTGAGCTTTAGAGAAATAGTCTTGGTAATTTCTTTGTAATATGACTTAGAAGCTGCTTCTCTCTGGCTTTGTTTCACTCTTCCTCTTCTTCCTCTTCCCCTTCCCCTTCCCCTTCCTCCATGGTCTCCACAATGAGCTCTGCTGTGCAAGTGGCTTCTCCAAGACTATTGACAGCCTTGCAGGTGTACTTGGCATCGTCATCCCCACAAACATCGCTAATGATTAAAGAGCAGTTCCCATCCTCGTCGTAGTCTATCTGGAAGTGGCGGGACTCCCGGATTGACTGGTCATCTTTAAACCAGACAACTTCAGGGTCTGGGTATCCTGCAGCACAGGGAGAGAACACAAGTTGGGAAAACTGTTATTCAGAATTTCTTATCAATTCATGCAAGCAGCTCCTAAGCAACCTCTATTGATTTCGGGAGTAAAGGAAAAAAAAAATAATGTTTTGGCTTTTAGCATCTCTTTCGAGATTTACATTTGGATATGGGCATATACTGTAAGTAGTAATATCCAAAACTCCACAAAGATACCAGTCATGCCATTTGCCAGCCATGTGGGGCTTGTACTAGCCACCTTTATACAGATCTAGAGTACTACGTGGGACATAGCCCCGACTCCTACCACACACCTAGAGCTAAGTATCTCCTTGGGTGAAAAGAAAATTTCTTACCTTATATAAAAGTTGAATTTAACTTTAAATAAAAAATAAGAGAACAAATGGGCACAAGAGATCTTTTGGGGGTGATGGAAATGTTCTAAAATTGGATGGTGGTGATTGCACAATTCTGTGAATTTACTGAAGATCACTGAATTGTATACTTAAAATGGGTAAATTTTATGTTATGTAAATCATAACTCAAAGCTGACAATAAGCTCAATAATACATAAGTTAGAGAAGCTGATAATATTGCTTAAAAAAAAAAACAAACAATATTTATCTTAGCCTGATCCAAAGACAGATAATCTACCTATTGTAGATAACTGGAAATTGACCACATTGGGTACACTCATTTTATGTTATTAGTCATGTTTCTGCAAAGTTCATTTAAAAAATATTTTTAAATATATACATCATATATATATGTATATGTCCTATGCCATATATGTATGATGTGTATGTGAGATACACACACATATTGGCCTTTACAAATATATAATGATTCTAATGGACTCTTTCTTACATTTTGGAGAAATATTTTTACAGGAAAAAACATTCCAGCCCCATCCAGAATAAAAAATTACACCTAAGAACTTAAGAATTCTAACATTCTTTTCAAGTAGATTTTGTTTTTATCAAAACTGCAGCCATATGCTTTAATTCCTCCCTAGTGCTCCAAAGTTATGCAAATATGAAGGAAACATTCCCAAAGAGGAAAGTACAAAAATGAGATCACTGTGTTGTAATAATTTTTAAAAAGGAAAAAAGAACTTTAGAAGACCCCCAAGACAGTGGTGATGGTGAGAATTCTGAGCATTGGCCCCAGAGCTTTGAGCAGTACCCCCAATCTGCATACTTCCACATTAGCAAAGGCAACACACCCGCCTTTTTTTTAATTGAATGGAAAAAGAGAAAGATGATGATAGGCACTGCATTTACAAAGCAATTTTAATGACAGAGGAGAAGAACTTTCTTCATTCTTCACTTTGGGTTACTTTGCCCAAAATGTATGTAGTCAGTCATACTACTGGAGAATCTTAGATCGTGGGAGGCATGATTTGTTCTGACTGCTGTCCTGTGCTATGCAGCCTTGGGAAAGTTGCTTAATGAACTTCTGTGCTTTATTTGGTCAGACTGAAATGGGAGATGACCGTTCACTTTGGTTGGCACAGAACAGTCACAGACTTGAGACAAAGAATCCAGTCTTGCCCTAATCTTTCTGGAATGCTGCAATCTGTGGAAACTGAAATTTTTGTGTCACCAACATTGCTAACTTCTCAGGTTCTATGCTAAGATCACTTAAGTTCCCTGGAGCTCTAACAACTCACAATTCTATGGCCTCATTATTCTTGGCAGGCAGAGAAGCATGGGGAAGATGGCATAAGCATCTGGATCCCAGCTCCCCTCCTTTTGAGGTCACAAGGCATGCTCACTCTGCACTTACCAGTGTCACAACTTTTCCCTTGACTGCATGACGTCTTGAACAGACTTATAAGGTTTCCCCTTTTCACATATGTCCTCTGACAGCATCCCCAGAATTAGCTACTCAGGCATTAGACATCATCTTAAGAGACTAAGGCTTGGGATGCCTGGGTGGCTCAGAGGTTAGGGACACCTGAGTGGCTCAGCAGTTAAGCATCTGCCTTCAGCTCAGGGCGTGATCCTGGGATCCTGGGATCAAGTCCCGCATCGGGCTCCCTGCATGGACCTGCTTCTCCCTCTGCCTGTGTCTCTGCCTCTCTCTCTGTGTCTCTCATGAATAAATAAATAATCTAAAAAAATAAAAAAAAAGAGCCTGAGGCTCAGAAGAGTTTAGATCATCACCCAAGGTCACAGAGCCCGCAGATGAGGAGCTGAGCCACCAGCTCCCCATTTTACACTCTTCATGCCAACCTTCCTTTGAAACCTCTTATGGGCAGTTCACATGCTTCCCAGAAGCTTGCAAAGCTCATTTCGCTAGGCATGTTCCACAGCCAAACAGGTCTATGATAAACCACTTTTAACTTGAGTCTAGAGGCTGATGTAAGTATGTGAACTAGCAGAGGCGCCCTAGGTGAGTCACTGAATGGCACCAGCCTTCAGGAGATGGAGTGGGAGCAGTGGGCCGAGTCCTCCCCGCCCAGGTATCCCCGCCGCCTGGCTACCCATAACGGGCACAGCAGGGCCCACCAGCCCACCACACCCCTTTTGTAGTCCAGGGAAGACTAGCTAAAACTTACCTTCAATCTTGCAGTCAAATCTAGCAGCGCTTCCCTCCACAACTTCTAAATCACGAATGGTCTTAGAGAAATAGGGTTTTACATGGGGCTTTTCCTCAGCAACAGCCTCAAGGAAAGCTTGGGACACATCTTCTAGGAGATGGGGAAAGGAAACACAGTCAGTTCTTCATTCCCTGTTCTCTTCCCTGGTGTAAAAAAGTGACTTTTTTTTTTTTTTTAAGTTGATAGAATTCAGCAATTAACGCAGTTTAGAGGACTGAATCAAGCATACCTTTCTCCTGAGGACAGGTTGGCCTGCTGCCAGATGGTTTTGGCAGGAGAGAGAACTGTGCCCAAACTGCGGAAATGTTTGAACTCCCCCCTTCCCTTATGCTGACACATTGAAAAAGGAAATAATCTTTAAAAAGGATTTTTGGCTGCATTCCATGCTGTTTCAGGATTCAGTGGAGGATATCCAAGGAGGACAGAGCACTCCGGCCTTCCCGGTCTCTGTCCCCACTTTGCCCTCCTCCTGCAGTGGCAGGCTCTTTACCTGCTCCTCAGGAAGGAGGGCCTGGGTCCTAGGCATGTCTTCGACTTGCCGGGAGTTCTGGTCCCCATGCTTACGCCGCCTTCACAGTGTATGACCACGGACCAGGGATTTATGATTGGTCCGGGGATAAGCTGTACTTGGAGGGGACCCTGTGCCCTCTGCCTTCCCTTCAGGGTCACCTGGGGAGCACGGATCAGGAGGGAGCAGGCCCACGTGTCGCAGACTGTGCCCCTGGCCCCATCAGAGCAGCCCGGGGGACACGCAGCCTGCCTTTAGGCACAAGAGGAGTCTGGCCCCTGCTTCTCCACCTTGGGACACGGAAAACACCAAGCAGCGGGAGGTGGGGGGGGGGGGGTCTCTGGCCACATGAAGTGCCTCAGGAAGACCAGGGCCAGAACCCACATGCACCTGGAGCAGGACGAGGCCAAGGCCTTCACTGAGGAGCTGGCCAGGGCAGCATGTCGAGACGGCGCAAGCGGCTGACCCTACCGGTCTGCGGAGGAGCCCTTTCCGCACGCTCCACCCCATTCAAACGACCCGCTGCACCATCATGAAAAATGCCCAAATCAATAGGGACTGCAGTTCATTTTCTTTAAAGAAAAACACAAAGAATATGGACGGATATTTTTTAAAAAAGATAGTGCTCTCTGTGATTTTTATGTTTGCCTATCCAAATACCAAGAGCACTTTTGTAATGAGAGAAAAGGAAGCTTTTAATGAAGTCTTTGCTGATTCTTATGTGAAATATGGAGAAAAGAACAGCGGAGGTCAGCTGTTTCTGTTAAATAACTTTCCCTCTGAAAACAGTTAAGGTTGGACCGTTAAAGAGGAACCAGTAGACTGTAATAATTGTTGTCAGGAGGCAACCTAAAATTCATTCTGAATTTAACCCTTGTCGTTTATATTATTAAAAAAAAAAAAAAAAAGAAAGAAGAAAGAAAGAAGAAAGAAAAAAAGAAAGAAAAAAGGAAAGAAAGAAAGAAAGAAAGAAAGAAGAAAAAGGAAAAAAAGAAACTCCCCAAAGCCTCCACATGTCCCTTCCGTAACCCCTCCTTTCTCGCCGACTGGCTAGACAAGAATCTTCTGGAGCTCCTTACCTTCAGATTCTAGTTTTTCTGCGTTGAGCGGGCTGGTCGGTGATCCTGTTGAGGATTTCCTGCCACTGAGCCCTGAGATCATTGCCATAGAGGACAGTCTTCCGATGGCTCTCACAGCATTGCCCGTTTTCTGGAAAATAGGCAGCGGGGGTTGGGGTCGGGGTCGGGGTCGGGTCGGGGGAGAAGGGCGCGGCGGGAGCGCACTGGGCCCGGAGCGAGGCCCCGCGAGCCGAGGTGCCGCGAGGAGCGCCCAGCCCTGCTCTGCCCGCGCGCTCCGCGTGTCCGGGGATGTGCGCCGATGGAATGGGGCCCGGAGCGATGTGTGCGTTAATGTGACTAAACAAGGTCAACATGAGACAAAAACCCTTTCATACTGCGCTTCAACTCCCATAAAAGGGATAGTTTATATAAAGCAACTGCGGGCTGAGACAGCTCCAGAGACTCCCTGCTGACGGGCCGGGGGGCTGTTTCTCGTAAAACAATGCTGCTGATAGGGACCGAGCGGGAGTTAGCAGGACCCAGAAAAGGCTTCCTACGGACTTGGGGCAAGTCCCCTACCCCCACCCCCCGCTTCACTTTCCTTCTCCGTGTAAGGGGGGCTGCCCGAGGTGACCTCCACGGTCTCATTAGCTCTGTTCATGATTCCACACTTGAGGGCCTTCGAGAACGGCTCTGACGGCCCGAGTGCGGGATGCACGGGCCTTCGGGCCTTCGGGGCAGCCTCTTGCCCGGGCCGGCCCAGGCCTCGAAAGCGAGGCCCGAGGACATGCGGAGCGGCCCGAGGACATGCGGAGCGGCGGCTGCTTGGCTTTTCGGAGGGGAGAGGCCTCGGGGAGGACAGGGCTGCCGCTCTCCGATGAGGAGGCCAGAACCGGAGGTGAAGACTCTGCCAGGCGTGGGCCGCAGACCAGGACGTGGCCCGGGCCACAGCACCGGGCCCGGGTTGCCCCTTCGCCCTCAGGTCCCACAGGCCCGGAGGTTTCGGCCCCTTCGCACGTCAGTGCAGCGGCCCGGGAACCGCGTGTGTCGGCGTCCGGGGCGCCCGGGGTGTCCAGGTGCCGTGGCCCGGAGCGCCCGACGGGTAGAGCCCCCCGACCTGGGGCTCTCCGGGAGCCGGGCTGTTTCCATCACGGGCACTAAGGACTCATAGCGTGTGCACGCGCTTCACGCAGAGAACCGTGGTGGCCGCAGCCACTCCTCTGTGCCATGTCCCCCCCCGCTGTGGACTCTTCGTGCGCTCCGGACGGACGTGCCCCTCCGGCCATGTGCCCCTCCGGCCACGCGCCCTTCGGCCCGTATCACTGAGCTGTGGTCACGTTCCCGGCCCTCGGTCACCAGGCTGAAGCCGCGTCACTGAACAGAACCCAGGCAGCCCCGGGTGGAGGTGACTGGCGCGGGGAGAGGCACCGTGGCCCTGCAGAGAGCGTACCCGCAGGCCGGGCGCCGGCAGCCGCGCACGCTGTGCTGGAACGGGCCGCTCCCGGAGACCTCAGCCGTGTGTCTGGGTGCCAGCCTCGGCAGCCCTCCCTGTGGCGGGGACCTCAGACCAGGCCGTGCCCCCGCAGAGCCAGACTCTCGGACCCAGCCCTTCTGGCGCTCCATTCTCTTTACCCAACGAGACCGGTTGGCCTGGGCCAGGAGCCTCTCACCTCAGTTCATTCTGAACAAAGGGACGTCACTAGGCAAACCAGTTCCCTCCTGTGCACCTCAAGTTCTTGAACCAGAAGATCTGACTCTCCCTACAGAAAGCCTGTCACGCACACACGTGACGGTGCAGCAGGGAACACTCCCCCCGAGCCCATGGGCTCCCTAATTCCAAACGCCTGGGTCGTGACCGATCAGGACTGTCTTCACTTGTGCGGTGTGGAATAAGGAAGTCTTTCCTCTTCTTTTAACAAAATGACGAGTATGAAGTTGCCAGAACAAGGCAATAAATGAATTAGAATATTCCAGAGAAGGGAGCCAATACACATTAGCAAACAAATAGGCTACAAAGAGGGGTGAATTTTCTATCAGACGTAGTCTTACAGCATATACTTTCTAAAATGGGGAAAAGTAAAAAGTGCTTAATAAGGACAATCTTAAAAATAACCTACATCAGATTCAATCTTTGGGAACTGATTTATGAGAAAAAAAAAAAAAACAGTGGAGAAGTTGTCAGAACTGGAAAAGAAATCTGTCTGTATGTTCTAGACTTCCAGTTTCATGCCTTTGAGCTAAAAACTGGTTGCTGCTCTACAAAGACACTTAGAAATCTTTGGAACATCAAGAAAGGAAGTTTCAATTCGCTAAGTTCCATCCTTATTTTGAGAAAGTCTTTTCCTTGTGTGAGGACAATTGCCAAGGCTGGGTCCCTGGGCTCCAGGCGGGCAGTGTTTGTACTGGCCTCCCTAAGGCCACACAGGCTCCCTCCCTTGGGAGAGCCAGCGAGCGTGACTAACCAGCCTGGGTTGCCTGGACTGAGGGGTTTCCCAGGATGAGTCTCTTTTGAGTATAAAGCTGGGATGGCCCCTGGCACACTGGGGCCAGTTGGTTACCCTAGAGCCAGCCAGCCATCACAGACCCTACGTAGATACCAACAGCTCTGAGACTCTGGTTTCCCCTGAGAAGTGCCAAGACTGACAGCCAAGAGTACTCTCTGCTACGTAGAGTCAAAGTTTTCTTCTCTCTGGGCCCATGGTCCACGCTGAAGTCTTTGTGGGTCTCAGAAAGTGAAGACGGCTGCCCGGAGGCCTCTAGTTCCTAGTCCTCTGCCTCAAGTCTTATAAGCAGAAGCCCGGTTTATCCTTCTCCACTCTCCCTCAGTGCTATCGTTCACATCTTTTTAAAATTTTTTTCCATATAAATAAAAAACATGCCTTCTTTCAGCATAACTTTCCTCTAAGATCAATGATACGATAATTCAATGACACATTACCTTATAGGGATCTACTCTCATGCTACTTCCTTCCTCCCGGGCCCTTTACGGAACCCACACCAGAACGATAGCAGGGAAGCTTCTCTTGTGCACCTGTGTCTGCCCTGGCCCTTCCTCTCCACCGCTTTGTACCACTGTACTTTGCTCTGCCCTACCACCCAGAACCTTAGCTGCTCTGGGAGGGAGCCCCCGACTCCCCCTTAGGTGTGCTGAGGTCCTGGTGTCGCGGGTAAAAACGGTGGATGGTTAGATGCAGCTGAACCATTACCAGTGAAATGATGCTTCAGGGACATCGTGTGCTGCGTGGGATTTTAGAGACTACTTTTGCGTGTCATTTTGTAAAACCCAACCACTGTTTTGGTGGAAAAACCATTTCCAAACCCTGCTGCCTATATGAAGATACGAAATTAAGGTTCCTCCTCAGAATTCCATCCTTTTCTTTTCCTTCTCACTTGCAGGAAACCTTATGGCTAATAACACTGTTAAGAACTAGAAAAAAATTCGAGTGATTTAAAATATCCGCACAAATTATGGTTCCCTGACCCATCGGACTAAAAAATTCCATTTATTTCCTCTCCCGTTTCCTTTTCTCTGCCCTGTCCCCTGGGTTCAGGTCCTTCCTGGCTTCGGTTCATCAACAGATGTGTCAATGCTCCCAGGGGACTTGAGGGATAAAGCTGCTTCTTAACCTACAGTGTCATCCAAGCAAAACCCAGTGAGACTGACTGCACTGAGGACCGCCACACCCCCACACCAGCCACCTTATCCACTCGAGAAATACCGTTATTTCCTTAAGATCTACTGGCCACAGGGTCGTTAATAAAGCCAACTTTGATTTTGTGGACCCCTTTCTGTTTTGTTTTAAGAACATTAGTTACTCTGATTTCACTGGATCCTAAGGATACCGGAGGGTAAGTGACACAGGTGTTCCAAGTCACCTAGCACTTGAGGGGGGCCGGGAGGTCCCCCTAAACCTTCACCGGGGGCTAACCAGGAGCTGACCCTCCACTGTGGAGGAGTCCTGGCTGAGCCACTCAGGGGGCAGCAGTCCCTAAAACCCACACACCCTAAGCCCCCTCCCCCCAGCCTCTGCTGCTCTCAAGCTCTGTGTTGTACTCTTTGAGGGGGTAGTGACTACAGTTTAGTCATGCTGTATGGCAAATTGCCAGCGTCCCAGTTGCCCCTAAAACAGAAATTTCCTTCTTCTCTGCCACACAGGCAAATTTTAAATGCCCCAGTTCCCCCTGCTCTGTGGCTAAAGGACTCTGCTACTGTCAGGATGAGGTCGTCTGTGCCTTCTCCTCCTCCTGTGCCGTTATCTCCTCTTCCCTTGTTCTAGCCCATTTTCTACGACCACTTTCAAAGTCCTGCCCCTGGCAGCATTTCATCACAGCCATATCCAACTCTAGTGTGACTGGCTCCTTTCTCCCATCCACACTCACATATATGGCTATGTAAGGCTATACTGATAGTTTATGATTCTTGGTGTGCATTATGTCCTTTTATGTCCATTTGCTTCAGTTCCCCGTTACACTATACGTTCCTTGAGATAGAAACCATGGACCCTCCAATAGTTCAGAAATTTTGTATACTAATAGCGATAATACAAATAAAATAGCTGATGACAAGTTCTCTGTGGTTTTGGATGACAGTTTTTTTTGTATCTGCTATTAATCAGAGGCAATTCTGTGCCATTGTTAAGACTGGACTTTGGAGCCAGGCTTTGGGTTTGAATCCTCTCCTATTTACTAGCTACGTGATTCTTGGTGACTTTCCCTAACCTTTCTCTGCCTCGACTTGTCTGAAAAGTGGGGATAATAGTAGTACCTGCCTCCCAGGATTAAAAGACTCCCTGCATAGAAAGTGCTCTGAATGTTCCCTGACATATAGCCAGCCCTTCATATGTATGAACTACTGGTATCAGTTTTGAACGCCTAATATGTGCCATGCAACGCGCTCAAGGCCAGATGAGGATTACTTCATATAATTCTCCCAGCAATGCTGTGACGTTGGCTCCACTACATCCTCCATTTTACAGGTGAGAATATGAAGGCACAGCAAGGCTGTCACTCGGGTGCCCAAGGACACACATAGTAACATACAATCTCCCTGGATGGTGGGGACCATCTCTCTCTGTTTGTAGATCCTGTGCCCTCCTTCACTGTAAAGAAATGTAAGGCCATCCCACTGCCTTTCAGGAGATTACATCCTCCAGGGTTGCCAAAGAGTCTTCAAGGTGACATTGCTCGACCCTGGCCACCAAGACATGAAATGTCTGGCTTGGTCCGAGTCTATTTCAGAAACATGCATTTTGGGATTGAGAGTAGCTCGAAAAAAGCAAATGTGAGGGGCAACATCCGAGTCCAAGGTGACACCCTCATTACCTGCCATTTCCTTCTTGCCATGTACTTCTTCATCCGGTCCTTGGAGAGTTTCTTGGCTTCCATGTTCTTGGTGTCTTTCATGAGCCAGGGATGCTGAAGGCACTGGGTACAGTCCAGGCGGTTTCTGATGGAGGCAGAGATCAGAGGATTTCTGAGCAGGAGGGGACCTCAGAGACTGTCAGTCAGATCAGAAATGGGAGGTCACCTGTCCTTGGTCACACAGGGCAGAGCCCAGGGCTCTCTGTTCCCAGTACATCCACCATGATCACAGGGCCTTTTCCTCCCTTAGTCTAGATTACACTGACTAGACCCAGAATAGGGAAGTGTTAAGGTCTAACCACCAAGTAAGCAACTGGAGTCTTACGACCTTCCTAGGTCTAGGAAGGGTGAGGGAGGACACATCTGGGAATGGTATTCTAGGGTGGGATCATTCTACTGGTCACATGGGGACGGGGGGCTGTGGAGGCCTCATCTTCCTGTCTCCTTGTCTGGTGGAGGGGAGAATAAAACATTAGGTGCAAATCTCTGAGAATCACTGAGCTTTCATGTCTTACGGTGTGGTTGAGTGTCCGGTTTTCCTCATTAAAACTCGGAAGTATGTCCTACATACAACCTATGAATTAGGACCACCTTAGAAACTGCACTCAAATTCATTTAATCCTTCTGAAAGCTCTGGGATTCTAGGAATAATTCAGGGCCATCACTTTCATTGTAATAGGACTAATAAAGCCCAAAGAACCAAATGCTAACAGACATAGAAAAAGGAGTAAAAGTAAATTTGCTTAGTACAATGTAGTGATCTTCAGATAAAGAGATTATGGATTATTTAAATTTTCCTATACCCAAATTTTCTACAATTTACACGTATTAATTTTATAATAGAAAAGTATTTTGGGCAGCCCAGGTGGCTCAGCAGTTTAGCACCGCCTTCAGCCCAGGGCGTGATCCTGTAGACTTGGGATCGAGTCCCACGTTGGGCTCCCTGCATGGAGCCTGCTTCTCCCTCTGCCTGTGTCTCTGCCTCTTTCTCTGTGTGTGTGTGTGTCTTTCGTGAATAAATAAATAAAATCTTTAAAAAGGAAAAAAAAAAGTATTTTTAAAAGTGCTGATAGGTGAAGGTTTCTGGTTGAAGAGGATATTTAATGTTTAATGTTTCTGGTTTAAGGGTTTATGGGAATCAAGTGTCTTGATAATTGAAATCAGTTTTTTGGTGAATCCATTTTATGAGCACAGAGGGGTCAGCACAGCTCATTACTGAATTTAATTCAAGGTCAGATGAGAAAACCGGGTATAGACATAATGCCTGTTCACCAAATCATCAGTGACTCAAGCTTGGTGGACAAAAGCCACCCTGGACCAGTGTTAATAGGAAGGTCTGCATCTCCGTCCGTGAAGCACTTGGGAGTGAGGCTCGCTCCCGCTAGAAGGGAATCTAGGCCCCCACGACACCCAGGTTCTACCTGGGCCATGCCTACTTCTGCTGCACAGGCTGTGAGAGCAAGACGCTAAGGAGGCCTCACTGAAGGAGTGTAGATGGAGCTTCTGGAGCAGTTTGGCCTGAGGTAGCTCAAAAGCAATGAGAAGCGGACATATTACCAGAAAACCAGAGCCTTCTGAGAGACCCTCCAATACTGTACTTTGAGCAGCTGTGCTCTTGATCCCAAACAGCATTTCTCCCAGAGCAGAGCAAGATGACCGGTACCCTGGGGGTCTGTGGCAGGCAGGATAGGGCTTTCTCCACACAGTCACCTGGCTGCTGCAGCCACCGCCTGCGGATCCGGCCGCCCTTCCTCTGGTCCTCCTCTGGTCCCCGCCTGTTCAACACCACCCACCCTCCTAGGGCAAAGCTTGGAGCTGAGTGCTCCCCGGGGGCTCCTGGGGCCAGGCCCCGCCTCATCTGGCCACCTGGGGACGTGGGCGAGGCACCCAAGGGACCGCGTGCGCTCCCCTGCCAGCCCAGCTCCCTCCCCGGGGCAGGCCAGCTTTCCCACGCACAGCCTCCCACCTCCTGGCTGCAGCCTCGCCAGCTGCCTCGCCCCAGAGGCCTCACCCAGGCCTGGGCTCCAGCTTCCTCGGCTCCCCTGTCGTCTCACGGGGACACTTGCACTGAGCGCCTGTGCGTCTGACCTGCCCTCACGGCCCCAGGCTGTCCGCGCGACACACACGGGCCTCCCACGGGTCACCCTTTTGATGTGTTCCCCGGGCAGCCCCCAAGCGGAGGGGACCTGCACGTCTGCGGCGTGAGGGGGGCCGAGGACACGTGGGACAGGCCAAGCCGGTCTGAAAGCGCAGCGGGAGCAGCACGCTGTTCAGGAGGGCACCCCTGAAGCACCTTGGATAGGAGAAGGCACAGGCCGGAGCAGCCGGGGATGACGGGGCCTGCGAGCGGGACACTCCTGGAGGCGTCACGGCTTCCAAGGCCACAAGCGCACACCCGAGACAACAGGCAAGCTGCCCCTCTCCCGGCAACCTCGCTCAAGTGTTGCTTTTCCAGGTGAGGTTTCTGTGCTTCTAAAGACCCATGGAGGGATCCCTGGGTGGCTCAGTGGTTTAGCGTCCGCCTTTGGCCCAGGGTGTGATCCTGGAGACCCGGGATCGAATCCCGCATTGGGCTCCCTGCAGGGAGCCTGCTTCTCCCGCTGCCTGTGTCTCTGCCTCTCTCTCTCTCTCTCTCTGTGACTATCATAAATAAATAAAATTTCAATAAATAAATAAATAAATAAATACTCATGGAGCATCTGGACCAGGCAGCAGGAGGCCTAGGAAGCGCCCCCCCAACCACTCGCAGCGCCCGCCCTGCTCTCCTCGGGTGAGAAGGGCCCCACGGTGGGCAAAGGACGTCCCTGCTTCTGGACACCAGTCCAGGGAGTGGGGAGGCCGAAAGGATGGAAACGGTAATTCATTACTTCATATCTTTCTTCAGCAAATTGCTGATAAAATCCTTGGCGTCATCCGAGATCTCATCGAACGCCTCATCATCGAAGTCCCAGGTGGCTGAGGTAACGTTGGCTAGGGTTTCATTATCGTTGTCACCCATGAAGGGGGAGAGTCCACTAACCCTGGAAGAAAAGAGCAGGGCAGCAGGTGAATGAGGGTGAGTGTTGGCAGGGAGGGCGGGGTGAGACGATGCCCCCCAAGTGAGTGCCCGCCGGGGTCAAAGGTGAGGGCCCGCAAAGCCCTGCGCCCACAACGCCCTCGTGCCTGCCTCTCCTCCCACCGGAGGAAGGAAGGGAAGGTGCGGCTCAGACTCTTCTCAGTGCTCACTGCACTTTCGGGGTGTCCCTGCCTCCCATCACCACCTGCCAGTGAGGCTGAGAGGAAGGAATTTACTTCAGTTTATGGCTTCGGCAGTTCACAGTAGGGCCCCTCCTCCCTGTCCTCTCTTCTTGCCCGGAGCCCAGAACTTTCTCCAAGGCTCCTGGATGGGAGACTGTCCTCTCCTCTGTGCCGTTGCCACCCTCACCAGGGACGAGTCACAGGACACCGCACTCGCCACCGCACCGGGCTGTCTCTGCTCCCTTCTGCCTCTCCGCATCGTGCCCACCGGTGACAATGACAGGGCCCAGCACGCTCGGGATGCTTAGCAAGCATGGGTGAACGGCAGACTTCGAAGCAGCAACATGGGTTTGGTGATCCGTCCATCCCCGTGAGACGGAGGCACTGAGGCCAAACCAGAAAGCTTCCCTGAGAGATACCAAGGCTGAGGAATAGCACAGTCTGCTCGTTTGCTGGGTGATCTGGGACCACCTCCTAATCGCTCTGTGCCGTGTTTTCCTCCTCTATATAACAGAGAACTTTCTACTAAACTATACAGCAGTCACCACTTTTACTTATTCTACTTCTCTTCCTCTTTCTCCTCCTTCTCCACCAACAGCATCACGGCAGCAGACACTGTGTGCCAGGCACTGGGCAAACAGCTTAAAACAGACGAATTCACTCAATTCATTCAATCTTACTACCACCCTTTCCTAGAACCCAGGGAAGTCATTACCTTAACAGATGAGGACACGGGCCCAGAGTGGGGTTAAGTAACTTGGCCAAGGATTTAGTCAGTGAGATCTGAACCCAGGAATCTCTAAAAGCTAGGTCTTAACTGCTCCTTTAGACGAGTATTTCTATGAAGGCGAAGTAGTCATGGTGCACAGCTCTGGCACGAGGCCTGGTCCGTAGCAAGAAGCTCTACCCATGACTGCAGATACTACACAGCTCCTCCCTGTACAGTTCACCCCCCACTGCCTCACCAATCTGTGACCTTGGGAGTGACACATGTACCAATAACTGAAGCCAAATGAAATCTGAAAGGTGAAGTATCTCCAAGGCAAGTGGGACAGATTTAGTTTAAAGGCTTGATCTCTCACTTCTGTGTACCTCACCTCATACCGTCCATGCCTCTGCCATTCAGCCTGACTTAGGGCAACCTCTTGGGCGGCAGGCTTATATAGATGCACAAGGCCCCACCCTTAGAAGGCCCCCGCTCTTGGTTTAATGATCTGCTGCCATCATATTGAAAGTCATAGTCACGTTTGAACAAGTCACTCTACTTTTTAATTTTGCACTGGGCCCCACAAATCACGTAGCTGGTCCTGCCCTGACCCCACCAGAGTCCCACGTGATGGATCCAGAGCCTTCATGCCATCAACCTTCCAGATTAAGCCTTCACTAATGTCCCTTTCCCCCAAATCCTTATGAACCCATCATCATAAACAATAACACAAACCCTTCTGGAGCCGGAGCCGCCTCTACATCAAAAGGCCTCAGCTTATGAAATACAACAGCACCTGCAAACTAAAACCCACTGAAATACTGTGAGGCAAGATTGCCATGGGAGGAGCCCTCTGGTGAAACCTTTTGTAAAAAGAAAGAAAGCTTTTGCAACGTGAGTTATCTCACCTTAGTCAATATATTTGTGTTTTGGAATAACAGAGTTGTGTTATTGTGTGAATAACAGATGGCACTTAAAATGTCTTAATGCAAGACACCGATTTCCATTCTATTTGGAGAAGGCATGGGGATAAATATTCTCGGTTACGTGACAACGAAGGAAGGGTGGGAGCGTACCACTCCTGAGTCTGCACGGTTAAATGCTATTCCCTCCCCCACCACCTCGGGCCTCAGTTTCCTCTTTTTATACCAAGGGTACTGGGCTAGAATTCCTAGTGGCTTCCGGGTGTCCCCAGCTCTGTGATCCAGTGTGACCTCAGCCAGCCCCATCTAGAAGCAGCCTGACTCTAGTCTGTCAGCTACCTGCCTCCTTCTGTCTTTACATTTTCCATTTGAAACAAAGAGGGGTAAGGTTCTGCAGCATTCCAAAGACTGCCGAAAGAGCAGACAACCCTGCTGTGGAATGCTGAGCCGTCCCCTTCTATAAACCTCCTTTCCTAATTAGGGACTGCAATCCTGCAGAGATAGGGCTTAATCTCCGTAAAGTTCACAGTTGAGGAGAGCCTCCTCGTCTCTGGCACTCCTCCTCTCTGGCAGCCCATCCATCTGAAATACCCCCAGCCCTGGCTGGCTCCTTGCCTGCCGAGCTCCCACAGAATTCCTGTTAAAAGAGTATGTCTCTAAAATAAAACTTGCAATATATGCGGAGCATGATGACAAAGAGAGTGTCAGAATTTCAGTAATGTCTCTTGGTGGTGAGATTTGGCAGGATTTTTAAATGTATTTTTTCTTTTTTGGGGCTTTTTATTGCTAGAATTTGCATAAGGATCACGTATGGTTGGGTTGGTCAATCAATAAAAATAAGATTAGCGTTAAAAACACAACTACCAACCTGTCTTTCTAGTGTTATCTCATTTTTTAACTGAAGGGGATCAGAGTACGCTGCTCCAAAATATGCCACTCTGGTAGAAAGATTGTTTTGAGCTGAAGACAATTAGCTCTTTGCCCTCCCCTTTCTGTCTAAAAGCAGGACATACATTTCTCTCTATTAAGGTGACATAAATTTCCATTTGTAAATATGTCCTCTCCCTTACCAGAAAGAGGAGACTCATCTTCATAACAGACCTCCTGAACAACTCTTGTTTACTGCACATTTTCCCGTCACCTTCTCACAACTTACCCCTCCATAAGACCCAAACCCCTTTTCCTTTGTCTAGTTATTTCTCTACAATTACTTGCTTGCTCTTTGCTAAAATAGTACGTAAGCTCCCAATTCTATACACTTTCTTGAATCCCATTCCTTTGTGAACTCCTATGCATATGAACATAATTAAATCTGATTTTTTTTTCCCCTCTTGTTAATCTGTCGTTTGTCAGTTTGATTTGCAGGCCTCCAAGAAAAGAACCTAAGAGGGTGGAGGAAAGTTTTTTTTTCTTCCTCCCCAACAAAACCAACAGATTCATCTGGTTTTTACAAAACAGTAATCAGTGTGGGCAAGTTCTTGGATGCTCCACTTTTTTGTCATTTGACATTGTCATTCACAGGTGTGTACAGAGTCCGTCACATTCATTTTTAAAATTTTTTAATTTAAATTCAGTTAGCCAACATATGGTACATCATTAGTTTCAGACGTAGTGTTCACGTTCATTTTTAATGGTCGCTGATAAATCACAAAGGTCATGACTACAAGGAGTTCTGATTTCTTAATCTCTCAGTGAAGCAAAACTTCGCCTAGGGAATCTGATGCAGAAGACTGTTCTGCCTGCAGGGTGGAATGTCAGAACAGAGAAGGGTGCAGAAATATCTCTTATATGATACTTTCTTCCTAGTGTTTTTCAAGCAGCAGATAACCCTACTGCATGGATGGCCAGTGAAAGAGACCACAAATCTACCAGCAGATAGTGCTTAGGAATGTGTTAGTTTTTTATCCCATTTTAGCCTTCAGATCCTCATTTTCTGGAGTGGTGGAAAGATTTAAGGGGGCTGGGCATCACCCAGAGGAAAACTGGGTAGCGTTCTGTGCCGTGATTGAAAAGTAGACATTCTGTGTTAGCTACACTAACCACAGCCCATGTTCCTGAAGAGCAAAGCCTGTAGGTAGTGGCTGGGTATGGCATGGGCTCAGGGCACCTGGAGGTTGCAGGAGCTGGAATCAGAGAGCATGTCTGGGCTCAGCAGTGGGGAGGCCAGAGGCAGCCATTAGTGGTGCTGTTGGATCCCTCTGAAGAACCCTGTGTTAAACCCAAGTCTGAGTAGGCACCTGATACTTGACACTGGGCCTTCTCTCTATGTCACTGGGCTGATGTCCCCAGAAGTTAGACTCTGGGTAGAGATGGCCCCGGCTCTCTGGACCACAGGAGATGCTAAACAAATGAGCTGAAGGACGCCTGTGTGGCTCAGTTAAGTGTCTGACTGCAGCTCGGGTCATGATCTCCGGGTCCTGGAAGAGAGCTCCCGTGTTAGGCTCCCCACTTAGTGGGTAGTCTGCTTGTCCCCCTTTCCCTCCCCCCACTTGTACTCTTTCTCTCTCAAATAAATGAATACAATCTTAAAAAAAAAAAAAAAAAGACAAATGAGCAGAAATGGGAAGTCTGTTACTGAGCCCAGTAGGAAGATGTAGGGAGAATGCAGAGCAGTAATTGCCCTTCACCTGGGCTTGGAGCAGGGGAGAGAGAGAAGGAATTAGGGGTGAAAAGTAGGGTGAGAGGGCAGCCTGGGTGGCTCAGCGGTTTAGCACCGACTTCAGCCCAGGGCATGATCCTGGGGACCTGGGATCGAGTCCCATGTCGGGCTCCCTGCATGGAGCCTGCTTCTCCCTCTGCCTGTGTCTCTGTCTTTTTCTCTCTCTCTGTCTGTCTCTCATGAATAAATAAGTAAAATCTTTATAAAAAAAAAAAAAAGAAGTAGGGTGAGAGAAGGGCACAGAGAAGGGTTTTGATGTCCCCGCAGGCAGTAAGGGAACACTAAGTCCTCAGAAAATAGGGGGGAGGAAAACAGGAAAGGAGGTCTTAGAAAAGGCGGCAAGGCTTAGAACAGCTTCCATGCTGAAGTGTGGCCTAGAGCACTCCCGTCCTCTCTCCCCCTGCCTGAAACCAAGCAGAGATTGCTAACATCGGAAGAATCTCCAGGAAATTCATGAAATCCACCATTTCCTTCCAGAATCAGGGGTGAGAGGGTAGGAAGGCCCATAATCCCTGCTCTGTCTGGAAAACCCAGGGCAGGGAGCGAGGCCAGGTCTCTAGTGCTGGGTCAGGATCAGCCCTGATCTCCCCGAGGGGTTTGAGGAGTTCCTCTAACAAGTCAGAACAACCCACGGGGACGGAGCTGGTCACTTAGGAGGTGCTCACCAAGTATGTGTTGAATAGTAAATGAGTTATCACCGATTTCCCCAATTCCCTGGCCTCCCCAACTGTCACTAGTGCCAGAAAGGAGATGGGGGGAGGGGTGTTCCTCCGATACAAATGTGGAAGGTGGCCTTGACAGGGACTATCAGAACGACAATCAAGCTCCAAAGAGAGAGACAAATGGAACCTGAAGACTGCCATAGGGCCTCTTCCAGAGACTTCCAGCAGCAGCTCTGGAATTTTGCATAGCAGGGTCTGAAAGGAAGCAATCTGGCTGGCTCCAGCTTCTGTTTTGGGTACCACATGCTCACTCACGAGGGGAACTCCCAGGCCTGAATCCCCACTGAGAGAACCAACAGGAAAAATCCCAGAGGGCAGAGCAGCCCACTGTGGTGTGTGCAGGAGCCTGGGCACTGGGCGGCTCCAGGAGGCTCCACAGAGCTGACCCGTGTCCATCACGCCTGGCCCCCACCTGCCTCCCTGTCCCACAGACGCCTACCCTCTCCTTGCACCCTGCTGGCCAAACACCCTCAGGATGGCACCCCATTCATCAAAATTATTTTCTCCCTATTTCAAGAAGCTCTTCCCTATTTCCTGGTCTTAGCTCTGAAAGTAATCTAGTAAAGTAATATAACATCTTATCCAAGTTGTTATGTTTCTCCACCTAAAAGAATTTGCCTTTTAACATAAAGTGCTCTAATGGCTCAATAATTCTAGTTCTAGATCAAATATCCAGCAGAGATGCATAAATGTGTCAACTAAAACACATGGAACAGCATACTCGTAATACTGAAACTGGCATCTATTAAGAACACATCAGTGTGGACTGGATCAACTGGATCCATCCACAGCAGGATTCTGCACAGCGCCGAGAGTGAACAGCCTACAACCACACACACGATAATATGAATGGGTCTCACAAACAATGCTGAGCAAAGGAAGCCAGACACATCTTCCTGTATGATTTCTCTTATATAAAGTTCAAGAACAGGCAAAACTAACCTGTGACGTTAGACCTGAGGATGATGGTTACCCCTGAGGGGCAGTGATTACGAGCGGCCCCAGGAGGGCTGCAGGGACCCTAGTAACATGGGGATTCTTCATCTGGTACAGGTGACACAGGCACGTTTACTGTGAAAAATTTAAGGGTAGGCCCTGACCGGTAGGGAGACCAGTAGGGAGTATCCTAGTCTCCCAGACTGTCCTGATGTTAGCACTGACAGTCCCGTATCCTGGGCAGCCCATCAGGCCTGGGGACCTGGGAAGGCTGGTCCCCCTCTAGGACTGCGGGAAGTGGACAGCCATGTGGACATCCTTGGCCTTGGTCACCTCCAAGCCAAATGAAGACCACATCCCTGCGGCAACTCACTCCCAGGTTTGTCGTGAGGGTCAAACAGGAGCCCATGTGAAGAAGACCCACGGACAAGAGCCAGGCCATGGGACAGCGGTATCGGAACAGAATGAATTGACCAAGACTGTTTCTCAAGTGCCAGGCGTCTCCCCCGCGGCCAGAGATCCAGTGTGAGCCCCGTCCAGCATGGGGCGCCCCAGAAGGGGTGGCTGGGCCCGCTGCTCTGCTATTCCTCATTTACTAAGGGAGCCAGCAGTACAGATTGACTGCAATTTTCACTACTCATTAGCTCCCTTTCTCCTGGAGTAGGGCTGGCGTAGGAAGAAACAGGCAAATCCACTCCTAGCCCGGGAGTTTCTTGTCTGCCGCTCTGGGGGAGCTGGTGATGGTGGTGGGGGTGACCCTGAGCAAGGAGGAAGAGGACTCTCTGGGGTACAGAGTCCACGATACAGGTTTAACTGAGGGAGGCTGTCCTGACAGGCCAGAGTGAGAATAGAACTCCCGAGCGTGGGGAAAAGCCACGCTGCACACACACAAAATCACTCCATTTCTGCTAAAGCTTTTCTCACAGGGGCTCCTACATCTGGCCGTGCAGCAAAAATCACCCAGAGCCTTTTTCTCACTCAGGTCTGAGGACCCCAAGGGTCTCAAAAAGCATTCTTAGGTCCTCTTCAAGTTTTCTGTGAAAACATTAAATTTTTCCTTTCCCTTTAACAACAACAAATTTTTTTTTAGATGAATGCATGCATATCTGCACTTCAGGGGACCATCCCGTTACTGTGCGTTGCCGCACAAGATCAGGGGTTGTCTCTGAGGCTAATGACTGGGCAGCCTGGAGTTTCAGGGACTAAATCCATGAGGTCCCACCAAGGTATGTTCTAGAAAGTGTGGTCCTTGGACCAGCACCACTAGCAACCTGGGATCTATTAGAAGTGTGGACTCTTAGGCGTCGCAGACCTTCTGAATCAGAATCTGCAATCTAAGGAGAGGCCTGGATGGTTCGTGCGTATTACTGCTGACAAAGCACCGGTCTACACTACTGACCTCCCCTCTTCTTCTCTAGGGTTAGTAACTGAAATGGATTCCTATTTTGCACCTGGTTTCCCAATTCAAACTACCGTGTGGCTTTCTGTTGTCTGCTGACGGCTCTACCATCAAAAGGGCTTACAATTGGAACATATGCTGGGCTCAGGGATGAAGCTGGCAGTTGGGGTCCCCCTGCCACGAGGATGGGGTGCTGTCTTCTGAAGACAGTGATGATGCCCACAGGAGATGGGCACCTGGGCTCCATGGAATCATCTACACAAGTCGGGGTAAATTACACGGCACCAGCCACATCCCACCCCGGTGACCAAAGACCCCAGCCTGGTCAGCATTAGGGACAGTGAAGGGCCCAGAATGGGGTCTCGGTGTAAGCACTAGCCGAGGAGTGCAACATGTGGGGGGGGTGCCTGGGTGGCTCAGTCCGTTAGGCATCTGCCTTCGGCTCAGGCTGTGATCCTAGAGTCCTGAGATCGAGCCCCGCATCAGGCTCCCAGCTCAGGGGGAGTCTGCTTCTCCCGCACCCTACTCCAGCTTTCCTCTCTCTCCAATAAATAAATAAAATCCTTTTTTTTTTTTTTTTTTAAGTGCAACACGGGCTGCTTCCCTGGGAAACCAGGAGTGGGGCTGGCCCGGGCGGGGGCGTGGATAGGAGCTGCCACTCTCCTGACTCGCCCAGAGGTGGGGGGGTCCCCCCACCGTGACCCGCCCTGGCCCCTTCCATGTCAGGGCGGCCTGGGGACCCTCCTGCAGAGCTCTCTGCCCCTCCCTCACGTGCCCCGAGACTCACAGGATGTAGCAGATGACTCCGATGCTCCACATGTCCGTGGCATAGCCGATGGGCTCATAGTTGATCACTTCGGGGGCCACAAATTCCGGGGTGCCAAAGAGGACCTTCAGAGACCCCGCATTCTCTGTAGCCAGGATGGAGAGGGACCCATCACCAGAACGTTCGGGAGGCCGCCTGCGTGCACGGCAGGGACACGGACAAGGCCTGGCCGTGCCTGCTCTCCCGAGGGGATGGCGCAGCGACGCAGGCCCACCAAGGGGTCACAGTGACACCGGCCTCAGCGCTGGGGCGGGGACACGTGCTTGGTGCTGGCCTCCGACGCTCACTGTGTCCTCTCTTCCCTGCCGCCTGTTTTATAAGGCCTTTCCCACTTCACATTCTCGACCACCCGGGGGGCGGAGTGACCGTCCCGTCCCGAGGAGACAAGGCCCGGCCGCCGGGACCTGCCCTCTCCAGCAGCGGGTGGCCCAAGCCATGGGCCCCACTCCCGAGCTGTCCCGGCCGCGGGCCTCTCCTCCGAAGGCCTGGAGGTGGCCGCCGGGAGGCGCATGGTCCGGCTCCGGCGGCTCGTCGGGAGGCCCCGGGGCCCCGCGGAGCCAAGGCCGGGGGTGGTGGGCACGAGGCTGGGGCCGCCCCAGGCCTGGAGGGACCTGCAGCGCGGCCTGCAGAGCGGGGCTCCCGAACCTCCTGGCCCTCGGGCCGCCGGGGACCAGGAAGGCCCGTGCCCGGGCTCCGGAGGCCGTGCGGACGTCTGCGGGGCACGGCACCCCCAGCAACACCCCAGGTGAGCTGCCCGAGGGGGGCAGACAGCAGGGCAGGGGCCTGGCTCCTGCTAAGCAGCGGAGCGCTTGGGGCGCCTATGTCAGCCCGCGGAGTCCCCAGCAGCCCCGTGGGGTGTCAGTGGGGGACCGAGACTCGAGGTGGAGTCTGGGGGGCAGGGCGGGCTCGGAGCCGAGCGGCGCCCACAGCCTCGGGCTTCCACCCCACCCCGCGCTCCGTCCCCCCGCGGGTGACCAGAGGCCGGGCGGCGCCTTACCCAGCTTTCTGGCCAGGCCGAAGTCGATGAGCTTGATCCTCGTGCCGGTCTTATTGACGCACATGATGTTCTCGGGCTTGAGGTCCAGGTGGACGATGCCCTGCCGGTGGATGTACTCCACGCCCGCCGAGATCTGCCTCATGTACTGGATGCACTCGCGCTCCGTCAGCTCGAAGTCCTCGTCGATGATGCGCTCGAACAGCTCGCCCCCCGACACGCTGTGGGAGCAGGGGGGTCAGACGGGCGGCGGGGGCCGCGCATCTCCGCAGCGGCCTGCTAGGCCGGCCCAGCGCCCCCCGACCAGGAGGGCCTAGCGCCTCCCGGCTCCCCGCCCGAGGGACCCCGCTGACGCCCACTAAGCCGTTGGGGGACTCGGGGAAGCGTCTGGCAGTTTCAGAGGTGACCAGGAGCCGAGAGACCCAGACACCATCTCCTCCGCACACAGGTGACCACCAGGCAGCCTCCATCCCCGAAAGCCTACGGATGCGTAAGGGCCCCTTGCTGGGCTCCAGCTTCGTCTTCTAGTCCGAGGGAGTCAGAGCCTGAACCAGTCCCAGCAGCCGTGAGCATATTGCACGTGGCCGGCAACCGCTTCAATAACCCGGAGCCTCGGCACATTTTCTAAAATCCATGGACTGAACCCGTTACACTAAGGCTCTGGATCCTGACCATGGCGTCTCTGGGCCCACACTGGCATCTCCTACTGGGGACTGGCCCAGAGGGTACCGCGGGCCAGCACAGTGGCCTTCGGTGCAAATGCATGACCTTGCGCCTGAGTCACATGGGTCCTTTCTGTTCCCCTGTCCGGCCCTCTGACCCACCTGCCTTCCTTGCCGCTCAGAAAGTGTAAAGCCTCTCCCTGGTGACTTTTATAGCATCCAGCCACCACCAGTAAGCTCTTCTCTGCAATGGCCTATACGTCCACCAGCCGAACAAGGGTGGGTAGGCTTTGTTCTGGGCCCATCCTCTTCCAAGGGCCTTCCTTTTTTTTTTTTTTTTTTTTATTTGAGGGGCAGGGCTGAGGCTTCTCTCTTCTAAGAAGAGCCATCATGAAGAAGGGAAAGAGGTGAGTGTGGATCTTGTCCCCTGCCTTTTACAAGCTGTGTGATCTGGGGCAGGTTACTTAACCTTTCTGAGCCCCGGGTCTCCTTACCTGTCCCCACCACCTAGAGTTGTTAGGAACTAAAGGATGCGTTAGTAAAGCATCAAGCCTGACACGCAGTAGGTGCTCAGCACACATTCGTGACCATTTCACAACGTGTGGCGAGTGCGGGGGATCTTGTCAGTGACCCACTGAGGGACAGACAGACTGGGGCGCAGCATGAGGCCTCCGTGGGCCTCCCAAGGCTGACACTCTCCTGGGGGGTGGGGGGGGGGCTGAGCTGGGAAAGGTCAGGCTGTGCCAGCGACCCCTGGGGCGCGAGAACCGACGCCCTAAGCACCAACAGAGCAGGAGGTCCCTGGGCGCCCAGCAGGTGGCGCCTCTGTCCTCAAGCCCTCCATTTCCCTTGCTCTCCACCAAGGCTCCCAGCCAAACTCAAATTTCCATTCTCAGGCCTCCCACAATCCTTACCATCTCCGTGCCTCAATGTCCTCATCTGGAAGGTGCAGATAAAAACGGTACCGCCTCACAGGGTGCCGTGAAGACTCAGCGAATTAACACAGGTAAAGTGCTTAGAAGAGGGCCTGGCACATAGCAAGTGCTCAATAATGTTAATTACTTTATTATTATTATTATTATTATTATTATTATTATTTTAAAGAGTCAGTTGGGGCCCTGGTTGAAAATACAGACTCCTAAGCTCTTCCCCTGCAGATTCTGATTTAGAAAATCTCCGGAGGGGCCTGAAAACCCATATGTTAATATGGGTCATTCTTAGGATTGGGGCAAGCTTGGGAAATACTGGTTTACACAAGAGCCACCCCAGGGAGGCCAGCTGAAATTCACTAAGAAATTCCTCTGAGAAATCATTCCCAATTTCCCCATATAAAATGATCTTTCCATCCCTGGGTTTCCACAGTCTTCTCTGTGTATTTTTTGTATCGGGTCCGCCTTGGCTTAACGTTGTTTGGGAACATGTGTGGGAAAGGTCTGGCTCATCTCTAAGCCCTTTATTGATACCTGGCAATATCTGGCACCGACAAGGTGCCTGCCCCCCAAAAATGTGCGCTTTTCAATTTAAGATATTCTGGAAAAGCAAGCAACCATTATTTGCAGTGCCTTTGGGAATATTTAAGGCAATGAGTAGTAGAAATCTGAGCCATGGAGGTAATTGCCACTGCATTTCTAGAGGTGACCTATTCAATAGAAGTTTAAGTAGCTTCAAATCTATTCAGATACATCTGAACGTAGTCTGAAAGCGGTTCCCGTAGTCCATTTCCCAGGATGGAAGGGATTACAGAAACAGGATTAATGGTTCTACATAGGTTTCTCTTCCAAATACTCAAGACTATGGGTGGAAAGAAGCTGCCACCCACAGGGATGGAATCATGCCAAGCGCCAAGACTGGGCCAGGGGAAACCTATGCTTAGTAAATGAACAGGGAGTGAGTGAATGAGTGAATGAACACCTACTACCAAGGCTACACAATCCCAAGGGATCAAGTTTATCTGCCTCAAAATGTAGACTTTGGCGGGCCCTCGCCGGCAGCCAGGAGGAATGGTGTTTCGGGGGACTCCATACCCAGACCCTCTCCACTCCTTGTCTCATGGCAGCCAGCTGGAAATTCTTTGATAAATTTTGCCAATGGTAGCACAAAAGTGAGGTGGGCAGTGGGTGACTCAGCCTAACTCGTACTGAGCACTCCCAAAGGAGCCCGAGGGAAGCCCTGTGTCTGGGCAACGCTGCTATAAAGACAGGGGCCTGTGGCTGGTCCCATAAGCCGAGGTCAGAAAGGCTCAAGACGTACATTGCTGCTGATTTCTCACTGTGTCAGCGGTGGCTGAGCTGAACGAGGGGACCCTGGAGGACATTTTCATTTTTTGTGCATCACCAGGCACTGTCCTTCTCTCCATCGCAGTATCTCTATCGAACACGGGGAAGAGCTACCCGGGCCCCCGGACACCCGCCTGCGCCCTGTCACGGCCAACCCAGTCCATTTAGGCAGGAAGGGCCATCCAGATGGAGGGCCAGCGCACCCCCACTCTGGGTGAGCTCCTATCAAGGGCCAAGCCCCTCACCCCAAGTGCAGAAGAGTCGGCTGGCATCTGTGCCTGTCAGACTTGCTCCTGCCCACAGGGGAGGCGTGGGGAGGAGGGACGAAAGCCAGGCCAGCTGAGGCCTTCTTACGTTTTCTCTCGACTTTTTCCATCCGGCTTGCCAACTCCCAGTTCCACGCTAAGTATGGTGTTGTGCCCACTGGTGCTGCCGCCCGGCCTCACCCAGGCTTGGCTGCCTCTACCCCCCTCCCCGCACCCTCTCACAAACTTGCCCGAGGCTTAACTTCTAAACATGAGACATTTCTTCACATGTCCCCGCACGCCCACACCGCCTGGACCAAGCAACCTGTTCTGGAATAAATGTGAAGCACTGCAAGCCCACAGGGCCATTGCGAGGATGGGATCAGTGAGGCCACAGACACTCCTTCCCGAAAGCGGGGAGGTGAGTTCTCCAATTGAGAGCAGATTCTAAGACACCAGTGCAGGTTTTAAGTCCTTTACAGTTCCACAGATGTGTCGAATTTTAGAACCGAAAGGGAGTCTGATCCAAATACGCCTCCTCGCTGGAGGGATTTAATAATGACAAAATCGCAGCTCAGCGAACGGGACCCGACTCCAGGTTTCCTGAACGGTAGGGCTTTGCTCTAGGACACCTCATTGTGTGTTAAAAAAAAAAAAAAAAAAACGCTCACCAAAGATTTTCAAATGGAAAAAAAAAAAAAAAAGACCATGACACAGAAGAAGTCACTGTATCATGCTACTAAGAATAAGTCCGGATTATAGAGCACGACGCCTGAATACGTGACTCCGTTTAATCCCCACATTATGCACGAGGCAGCTTGTACCCCCCCGCCCCCCCCCCCCGGCCCCTTTTGCTGATGATCATTACACTAAGGATTGGCAAAGCCGAGCAGCTCATTCAAGGCCACGCAAGAAGGGAGAGGCAGAGCTGGGACTGCGTGAGGCTTCTCATGCTCACGCTGTATTCGGAGTTTGTGCTCCCGGCCCACTCTGGCTTTCCCAAAGGCACATGAGCCACAGCGATCACAGGGTGAGGGGAGAAGAGTCACACCGCAAGCCGGGGGGAGACCTCCCTGGCCTCACCTTTCCTGGGAAGGGAGGTGTTTATGATAGAGTCCTCCCCCCAGGACTGAGGTGAAGCTCAGGACAAGCAACTCAAGGATGCTGGAGGCAGTTTCACAACAGCTCTGAAAATTTCAAATGAACATACCCTTTGATCCAGCACGCCCACACTTCGGGGAATTTATCCTACAGATGTACCCAGGCATGAGTGAAAAGATGCACGTACAAGGTTACAAACACCGCTTGTTTGGGAAAGTGAAGGCCTGGAGACCGTGCAACCTCCTCTCAGAAGGAGACCTGCTGGAGTCAACTGTGGCTGATGCACACAAGCACCTCCCGTGCAGCAGGGGGAAGGAGGCAAGCTCACCAGCAACTGATATGTTCCTAACCGGTGAATGAAAAGAAGCAAAAATTTAGACTAGTGACTATGGGGATGCCTGGCTGGCTCAGTGGTCGAGCATCTGCCTTTGGCCCAGGGTGTGATCCTGGAGACCTGGGATCGAGTCCCACGTCGGGCTCCCTGCGTGGAGCCTGCTTCTCCCTCTGCCTGTGTCCCTGCCTCTCTCTCTGTGTGTCTCTCATGAATAAATAAATAAAATCTTAAACAACAACAACAACAACCCAGCCCTGAAAACTCTACTCTCTGGTGAGAAGTCAAGAGTACAAACAAGCACAGAGTGGGGGCCTGCGGAGCACAGCAAGACAGGAGCAAGGGCTACACTCCCACACCTCAAGCCCCCAGCCCTGGGCCCCTCTTCTTTTGAAGGCCATTCAGGAAGTTGCCCTGTGCTTCCCCTTCTACTCCGAAGTCACCCTGAGGTCAGAATGCCCCTGAAGGAGCCTAGGGGTTACCTTGGCACGTTCACAGGGACATGCAGGTGAAAAGGGGGCAGGGGTCCTCAAAGACCTGCCAGATGGTTGTGGAAATGAGGGAGGGGCTGCTGCGGGCTGGTGGTCAGCGGTTAGGGTGCTACTGTGTACAGCTCTGCTCTCCCGAGTGGGGACCGTCGGGCCACAGGGGCGGGGTGGGGAGCGTCTTGCATGCCGCGGCCCTACCTGCGCAGCTCTCCGCCTCGGGCCGGAGGGGCTTGGGTGCGGGCAGCAGGGGAGCCTCACGAGGGGCTCCCAGGCCCACGGCAAACCACTCACATCTCCAGGACCATGACGATGTTGGCCTTTTCTTCGAAGGCATCCACACACTGGACCAGCTTGGGGTGGTGGAGGCAGTTCATGATGCTAATCTCCTGCCGGATATTCTCCTTCTCTTTGGCTGAATATGCCTTGAAGAATTTCCCCGCCCAGATTTTTCCAGTTTTCTTTTCTACAAGTCGGAAGACCTGTCCAAATTTCCCACTGCAAATGGAAGGAGCGGGAGAGAAAAGGCAAATTTAGCCAAGCTTTCCACGAAATTGGGGCTGACAAATGAGGGCCTATGGGAGAAATCTAGCCCACCTCTTTTTATAAATAAAATGTGACTGGAACGCAGCCACGCCCACCCGTGGGCATAGTACCCCCGGCCCCTTTGTGCGTCTCAGCGGCAGAGTGGTAGCTGCCACGTGGCCCGGAAGCCCCACGGAACCTAGACTAGTCTAGAAAGGGCCAGGAAAGGCCCTTTTCTAAGTTTGCCGGCCCGAGCTCCAGGTCCCGAAGCGCACTTCCAGCACAGACAGCCCCACTCTCCCTCGGCTGTCAACCTCAGCCCACGCCCAGGCCCGCGTCCCCACCCAAACACCACCCAGGCTTGCTACTCTTCCGAGCTTATGGTTTCCTTGGGCTGAGGCCTCCACCTTGGCTGAAGGACTTCCCTCCCCTTCCCTGAAGACAGTCCTATGAAGTCGGGGGGACGAAGTCCTCCCGGACTACAGAGATGTTCTGAGTGGCTGCCTTCCTTCTGCTCCACGGTCCACACGGGTCCCCTGGAGACCGCCCAGGAAGGCCCCTGCCATCCACTGAGGGAGAGGGGGGTGCAGACTCCTCGTATGCAACTGCTGTGAGGTTGGTGTCATTCCTTTATTTCCCAGAAACCTCCTGGAAATCAAACCCGAGCCCTACCCCCTTGGGCTCCACCGTGCTCCTCTGGGGACAGTTAGGTGGGGGGCAGACAGCCCTGGGTGCTGCTGCTGCTGGAGGGGGCTCAGGGTTAGGACATCCACACTCCAGGGCAGGGCCAGAGCAAACAGTGTGGACCAGGGTCATAAAGTGAGCAGCGCTGAGCAGCTGTACCTTTCAAGGGGGTGCGTTTTCCTGATGCCCTAAAGCTACAACTGCGGAACAGTGAGACGGATCAGGCTCGACTCACTCCCACAGGTGACACGGAAGGTGACCTCACACGGTCCGACCCAGATCCAGTGCCTCGTCAGCCCGTGTGGGGTAAGGCCCAGGGAAGGAAGGGGCTTGCTCAACACCCTCATGGAGCTGAGCCAGGTGCACAAGCAGCAGCCGAGAGGGCCCCAGTGGGGATGCTCTGGCGGGGTGCTGACGGGGTCCGTGCCACCTGTTTCTGCAGGGGGGTTCAGCGTGGGAAGGCGGCAACCCCCAGGAACAGATGGAAAGGCAACGGAATTCAACGATGGGACCTGCACCACCCCAACCCTGGGGACCCGAAAGGCGCTTCCCGTCCCACTTACGAGCCTAGTCTCTCTTCGATGTCATAGAAGTCGGACACTTTTTGTTCAGTGTTGACCGTCACTGTCCGGTAGTCGACCTCAGGTTCCTTCTCATCTGCAGGGTGGGGGTGGGGTGAGCGTGAGCCATCAGGTTCCTCTCGCGCCCCCTCCACCCCTCGAGTCTACCTGAGGACAGGAAGCCAACACTCACCATCATCCGACACCTCCACTTCGTCCTTCGGCTCTGGGGTGAGACAGGGAGGGACACAGAAGACACAGCGATTAGTACTGAAGGCCCATGGAGAACAGAACCTGCTGGGGACCTCGTCGGGCCTCAGCCCTCCCAGGCCCACGACCATGAGGCCCGGAGCTCTGGGTATGGCCATGGGGGTGGGGCAGTCCTCACGGCAGCAGGGCCAGGGATACTCCTCCCCTACCCGGCAGCTTCTCTACGAGCTCTTCCCTCCATCCCTTCCTCTGTGACCTCATGACCCCCTAGATGCGCCCTTCTTCACAGCGCTTCCAGGCTCTCTGACTTTCAGAACCTACAAACAACCGCGCCGGCCCTTTTCTGCTCTGGCTCGGAAGTCAGCAACTTAAATCACTCCTAGCATCAAATCGATTCATCCATCTGATGGATAAAGGTACATGGGACCCCAGCCATGCAACAGGTATCTTGGAAGTTGCTGCGGGTGTGCAAAGTACGCAGAAGGCACGATCTGTCCTTTCTCAGGGCTTACGGTGTACTTGGAATCTCCATCCCAGGTGTTCTGGGATCACGCACATGCTATCACAGGACACACTGAATACACAGCGCAGGAAGTTGATACCAACTAGGGCAACTCGAAGTCCTTTATTCTGGGAAGAAGTAGCCCTTGAGCTGTGTCTTAAAGGAAATGCTGGAACGCAACGGGGAGGTGGGGGTGAGGGCGCACAGTGAAACCAGCAGGTGTTTAAGAGGTCTGGCGAGAACGGACATGAGCAGCCCACGTGGTTGCTCACGTGGATACGTCAGAAGTGAACGGGGGTGGGGGGTGTTGAGGGGACAGGCAAGCGCCACCCACTTCAGAGCCCCAGGCCTTCCTTTGCCTAGGCATAGCTTTGTCCCTATGGAGCCCCTATGGCTTCTGGACCTTGGCTCCATGCCTCTCCCTCTCTGGGTCCCAGTTTCCTCATCTGCAAAAGGAGGGAGTTGTATTTTTAGGTGATTTCTAGTGTCCTTGGATGGCTCTAGATGCCACGCTTTGTGATGTGTCTTGTGCTCCTTAGTCATAATGTGGGCTACGTCCCACTGACAGATGGGGACAAGGCAGGTTTCCTGGGGAGACAGAACAAAGACCTGAGAGAAGTCAGAGAGAGCGGCCAGAGATTTTACAAAGGCGCAAGCGTGTGCACGTGTGTGTGGGGTGTGTGTGAGTGTGAATAAGACTTGGGGGAAAGGGTGTGATAAGGGACAGCAAGAGAGGCTGTGATTTGTTTAGAGTCCTTTCTAAAAATTTTATTTTTTTAAAGATTGCATTTATTTATTTGAGAGACAGAGAGCAGGAGCAGGGGGCAGGGGCAGAGGGATGAGCAGACTCCCCGCTGAGCAGGGAGCCCGAGGTGGGGCTGGATCCCAGGACCCCGAGACCATGACCTGAGCCCGAGGCAGACACTTCACGGGCTGAGCCACCCAGGCGCCCCTTGTTTGGAATCCTTAAAATGCTGTTGATGAAATGAGAAACTAAACATAAGTGGGACGGAGAAGAATATTCTGTTGCAGGAAGGAAAAAAGCCCTGGGACAGTAAGAAGGGTGAGAGCGATGGGAACTCTGAGATCAGTGCTGGGGTTGCGCAGATGGCGCCGGGACGCAAGCCTAACTGACCCGGTCTTCAGGCCTCAGACTTGAGCGGAGAGAGGGACCCCCTGTCCGTTCACGGGTAATCGGGAGGCACCTGAGAGCAACACCTGGAAGGAGTCACAGCGCAGGCAGAATTGGATTATTCCGTTCCTGGGGTAACAGGCCTTAGGGCATCGAGCTAAAACCCAAGCGTGGGAGCCCAGGTGCTTAGCCTAGTGCTCTGGGCGACAGATGCTGTCCCGGCGGGTGTGGGGGGTGTGTGTGGGGTGGGGGGGTGTGTGGGGGTGGGGGGTGAGGGTGTGGGGGTGGGGGGGTGTACCGGCTGCAAGCGGGACCTATTACTCTGCGCTCAGCAGGGCCTGGGGCGTCTGCTGCTGAAACTAGGGCTGCGGGCGCTTAGTCACGGGAGGGCTGGTGGGGAGACGGGGAGACGGAGAGGCGGAGAGGCGGGGAGGCGGGGAGGCGGGGAGCCACTGGAAGGGGCAGTGGCAGAAAGGGTGAGTCCTTTGGGGGGGGGGGGGAGTCTGAAGCAGGTCTGTAGCCTGCTTCCTTCCTTCCTTCCTTCCTTCCTTCCTTCCTTCCTTCCTTCTTCCCTCCTTCCCTCCCCCCTCCCTCCCTCCCTCTCTTCCTCCTCCCTTCCTTCCTCCCTCCCTCCCCCCTCCCTCCCTCCCTCTCTTCCTTCCTTCCTTTCCTTCTTTCCTTCCTTCCTTCCTTCCTTCCTTCCTTCCTTCCTTCCTTCCTCCTCCCTCCCTTCCTCCTTTACTTCCTTCCTCCCTCCCTTCTTTCCTCCTCCCTTCCTTCCTTCCTTCCTTCCTCCCTCCCTCCCTCCCTCCCTCCCTCCCCCTCTTCCTTCCTCCTTCCTTCCTCCCTCCTTTTCTTCCTCCCTTCTCCTTCCTTCCCCCTTCCCCCTTCCCTTCCCTTCCCTTCCTTTTTGTAGAGGAAAGGGGCAGGGAAGAAGGAAAGAAAATCTTAAATAGGCTCCACACTCAACATAGAGCCCCACATGGGGCCCAATCCCAGGACCCCGAGGGCATGATCAGAGCCAAAATCAAGCATCAGATGCCCAACTGAATGAGATACCCAGGCGCCCCAGATACCGGTTTTTTAAAAATCACGATGGCCAAGGGTGAGATTAAGGTTACAGACTTTTATCAACTAATAATACCGTAACTTGAGGGAACAATTTCATGTCGTGCCTCACAGAGGACGAAGGCTGCATCTCAAGACGTAGGACGTCACCTCTCAAGACATACCATAAGAGCCACAATAGGTTCAACAGATGTTTAGGGCAGTGCAAGGATGGCACTTCAGACAGGGCTTTAAGGGAAGCAAGGGGGTTGAAGCCATTGACGAAGGATGCTCTCACGGGCTGTGCCCTGGAGACAACATACTGACAATAATAACAGCAACCTTTACTGTCGGGGATGCCCAGTGTCCTGATCCCTGGTGCCCCCATCTGAGAGTGTTCACCCGGTGAAGTGTCACCTTTCTTTCTTTGTCTCTCTTTTTTTAAAATCTATTTATTCATGAGACACACAGAGAGAGGCAGAGACAGGCAGAGGGAAGAGCAGGCTCCCTGTGGGGTCCTCCCATGACCCTGGGATCACAACCTGAGAGGAAGGCAGACGCTCAACCACTGAGCCACCCAGGCGCCCTCCCCTCTTCTTTTTGCTCCCATGCCACTCGTCCTGGTGTGGAATGAGCAGCAGGATGAGAGAGAAAGGAGAAGGCAGGGTTCTGGGCCTGGCATCCTTAGGAGGAACGGCCTGAGCCTCCCTGGTGCGGGGGCACCAGCCATCGGGCTCTCCAATGGCCACACGGAGGGGGCGTCTTGCTGGGAACCCTGAGGGGGCACGCACACCACTTGCACACCAGCTAGAAAGGACAGAGCTGGCCTTCTTGCTCTCACCACAACACCACACCTGCCCTTCACCTCTGCCTTTCTCCCTTGGCATTAAGATACGGAATGTTCTCCTGATGCTGGGGAGGTGGGGACCTAGATCATCCTCGGGGAATTCATGGCCCTCTTTCTGGCTCACTGGTCCACCAAGACTTCTCCTCTGCTTGAAACAGGCCAAGACTCCAGGCTGAGGTGTCCCCCTTCTTCCTTTCCCTCCTCCTTCTGCCTCCAGTCTGCTTGGAGGGGGACGTGGCCGCAGGGAGAGGGGCAGGGTAGGAGCTGTGGGGAGGTCTCAGTTCAATTAGCCAAGGGAGCGGCGACCCCCTGGTTTCTATCTTTCCGCCACAGGGGCTGAGCTGCAGCAGGAGGGACGTCAACAAGGCATTTAAAAGAGCCACCTCTTCAGAAAGAGCTAGGAGAGCCCCGAGCTAAGCACGGGAACTACTTGGAAGATGCTTCTGAGGCATTTCTGCAAATAGATGCGTCTGCCGCCCCTGGCGTAGTGCTTGGGACAGGACCAGAGCTCAGGACGTCCAGATGAGCTCCTCAGGCCGCCCCCTGGACAGAGGGACCAAGCTCTCCAGGGCCGAGGGCTGCTGTCCGCCCAGTGGGCACTAGAGGGCACCCCAGCCCCAGAGAGGCCCCGGAGCCGCCCGGGTGAGCAGCCGGTGACCCCATCTCTTGCCCCCAGGGGCTCTGCGTCTCTAACTGCCCTCAGGCTTGCAGGAGGCCCTCGCTCCACCAGAAGCCTTTCTCACAGCTGTTTTGCAAACAACTATATATATTCTAGAACTAGGGTGAGGAGCACAAGGGGTGGCCTGGAGCGTTAGAGCCCCAGGTAGGGTGGGACAGACCTAAAAGCTTGGTGGTTGGGGGCAGTGGCTCTGCTTGCTGGGGCCTGGGGAGACAAGGAGGGGAGCTGAGCTGGGTTAGGGAGTCTAGTCTCGCAGTGGCTCTGGCCCACAGAGCCGGGTGGGGACACGCGTGCTTTGTCCTGTACCACCCGGAACAGTGCCGGCACACGGGACGGGTGCGGGATGCACGGGGGGGGGGGGGGGGGGGGTACTGCAGGCAGGGTGAGGGCTGGGGTGCTTAGCAGGGATAGACTGGGGGGGGCCAGCTGAAGTGGAAAACCCAAGCTGCGGCGGCACTGGCGGGAGGGGTACCAGTGGCAATGGGGAAGGGGGATCCAAACTCGCGGGGCTCTGGCTCTGCCGTGATGAACGGCACTGGCCACTGGCCCCCAGGGAGGGGCTACACACCCATCGCCCTCGTGCCTCTTCTGCACACACGCATGCACGCGTGCAAGCACATGCAGCCCCCACACACGTGCGTACACACCCCACTCCTCCAAGGGCCCTTTCCCTTTTACAGTTTAAGAGAGATGACCTACCCAGGCAATAACTAGCAAGCATCTGACCAGTCTCCAGAGGGCTTCGCTTGGAACCCCCCCACCCCCCACCCCAGCCCCCGCCATCCTCTGCCCCTCGGGCCTCGTGCCTGACAACCCTTCTGCCCTCCCCTGCCCCCCAGGAATGCAGCTGGGCCTGCAGGTGGGAGCAGCTTCCAGCCTGGAAGCCCTGGGTGGCCTGGACCCCTCCTCTGGCTCACAGGCTATTTTTGCATTTCCTTTTGTTTGCTCCCAGCCAGGAGGGGCCCTCGGAGGAGAGGCAGAGGACCACAGCAGGGGGTTGCCGGCTGCAGGGAGGAAGGGAAAGGCCACCTGCCCGGAGGGAACCCAGGAACCCAGCTGCCCTAGCCCCTTGTCCCCACAGACTCTCCCTACAGCCCTGGGAGCTGCCATCCAGGCCTCAGGGGAGCCACACCTTGCGGTCCTCAGTATGGGATTTATGAGGGACTCCACAGTTTCTCCTGGTTTCCTCCATAGAGAACCCAGTAGCTTCCCTTTCCAGCTAAAGAACATCTTCTCTCCGCAACATTATCTCCTTCCATATTCCTTAGTGCAACATGCTAAAAACATAAAACTGAGGCCATCCTGGAGCCCCCACATAACCTGCTTACTCCCCACTCTGCTGGTTCCAAAGGGGGGGGCGGTCAGAGGGCAGCAGATGGCAGTTTTGTTACCCGGTTTCCCCCAGCAGACATTTGCAAGCAGCTAGTGGGCAGGAGTCTGGGAGCCCAGGAAGCTGCAGGGAGGCCCAGCGGGGCTGACCCAGGGGCTGGCGTCCACACCTCCATGGCTCCCGAGCTCCAGAGCTCACCGGATGAAGGCCCCCAAGACAGGGCTAGATCCAGAACACTGTAAATTTGGTGTGTTTTCTTCTGGCATCCTCAAATTTCTTTCTGGGGCCTTCATTTAATAAGAAAGTAGAGTCTTACTATCTATTTTATATCTAATTTTTTTTCGCCAAAGAAGGGCATCAAACTGTAATGGCCATTCCGTGCTCATGAGGCCTCTAGTCCTGTGGTGACTTCACACTGGCCCTGTCCAGCTCCTCTCTGTCTCACTCCGTGAAGCGATCTCTCTTGGGGTGTCTTTACCCCTGGTGTCCCTCCTCCTTGCCCCCAACCTCTTCTCCATCTTAAATTCACGGCACCCTTTTGCTTGTCTTCACATCATACACTTTCCACACTCCTGGCGTCTCCTTCTCCCACTTATTCCTTACCCCCCAGGGCAACCACTTTCCACCCACAGAAATGCTTTGCACTTCACTCGCAAGGATGGCTACGTCTGAGAGTCCTCATCTCTCTGCATTTGGCGCTGGCTGCTGTTCCCTGAGGCCTCGCTGCAACTTACTCCTTCTGCGTTTCTTCGACATGGCTCTAGCTTCTCCTGGTGCTCTCCCCCTTTGCCTTCTTTTTTCTTTCCTTCTGGTTTTGCAGGCTCCTCCATTCTGGTATATCCCTGTTGACTTTCCTACCACCCTCTTGGTTAGCTCATCGATGACCATGGCTTTAATGATCCATTAAACATTGAAGACTCCCAAATCTGTAGTTCTAACCTAAACCTTCTCCTGGGCTCTAGGTTCAACCAATCAGTAGTCTGAAGACTGTTGAACCTAGAGCCCTTAGCCACTCAACTGCACAGGAATGAGATGGGAACTTGTGTCTTCTCCAGGACTCCCTGCAGCCTAACCTCCAAGTCTCTAGAAGGCAGCCTGACCGCTCCTAAAGGAATACAGGCTTCAGGTCAGACAGCTCACCATTTACATTACATGCTCTGTGATCCTGGGCAAGCAGCTTCACCCCATAAACCTATTTCTCCTTTCTATAAAATGGAGGTAGTAACGGTCGCTACTTCATTGCTTCATTGTTAGATGCCTGAAAAGATGCATATAAAGTGCTTAACACCCTCTTAGCCTATAGCAAGTGCTTGATATACGTTAGCCACCGAGAACTGTAATGATAAATGGCTCTTAAATTTGTGTCCAGTTACTCAAGCCAGGAACTGGAAGTCACCCTGAACTCTTCTAATTTTTCCTTCAACTCTACCCAAAAAGTCACTGAGAATGGTTAGTTCTACAAGCTGAGGCTTTCGTTCACGCCCTTACCATCCCTCACCCAGACTACACCACCACAGAGGCCCAACTGGTATCTTGTCAACTCCAAAGTCATCCCCTCTCCACTTGGGTGCTTCCCAAACTGTCACACACATCTGAATCCATGGGGGTAGATCATGTTGAAATGAAGGTTCAGAAGGGACCAAGGGTGTGGAGGGGCCAAGAGTCTGCACTTACAGCAAGTCCCGGGATCCCAAGACTGCTGGTCCAGACCACACTTTGGGTAGCAAAGCTCTACTTTTCCTCTAATTCTCTTTCTAAAAAGGTGTGAGGGGCCTGGGTGGTTCAGTTAGTTAAGTGTCTGCCTTCAGCTCAGGTCATGATCTCAGGGTCCTGGGGTCGAGCCAAGTCTGGGCTCTTTGCTCAGGGTGGAGTCTGCTTCTCCCTCTGCCCCACTCTCTGTTCATGTTCTCTCTCTCTCTCAATAAATAGATAAACAACAACAACACCACACATACACACACACACACACACACACACACACAGATGTGATCATATCAATCCCCTCCCTGGAAATCTTTGGTGAACTTCACAATTTTACCTACCTTGCCCTTCAGGATTGCTTCCTCCTGTTCTGTCTCTCACGGCATATGCCCTGGCCACACACACGCTTTTCACAGTGCCACGCATTTCCATCACTTTGTACCTTCCCTCATGTTGCTTCCTCCGTGAGGAATGCCTCTCCTTATCTTTCCTGCCCCTTGGAAACCCATTCCTTTTCCCAAGACTCCTTACCTCTTCTAGAAGGCCTTCCTCAACCTTGATGGCAAACTTATTCATGCTTTCTGCTGTGTCCCCTCCTCTCTTTGTTTACACCGCTAGAATCATGTGTTTCCCATCTCATTATACTCACTGTCCTAGTTAGATTTTAAGCCCATTGTCTGATCTTTGTGTCCAAGAACTTGACACTGAGTGGACAGAGAGACAGGAATGCAAGAGAAGGAGGGAGGTGGGTACAGGGGGAAGGTGAAACTTCAGGTTCGTGGGGAGCTCCTGCGTTCCAGCACTGAGCTCCTGATTAACACACTATCGCCTCCTGGTGACAGTGAACTAAAATTGCTGGTTCAGTGGTTTTTGAAGGGTCACAGGTACTTCCTTTCAAGTATGGATTGGGGGCCCCTGGGTGGCTCAGTCATTTAAGCAGCTGACTTCAGCTCAGGTCATGGTCCCAGGGTTCTGGGATTGAGCCTGATGTCAGGCTCCCTGCTCAGTGGGGAACCTGCTTCTTCCTCTCCCTCTGCCCTCCCTGCCCTTCCCCCTGCTTATGCACACTTTCTCTGTCAAATAAATAAAATCTTTAAAAAAAAAAAAAAAGAATGGATGAGCATCACAACCCCAGAAATCAAGACTGCCAAAGACTCTGGCAGCTGTCGCTGACATCTTCTCGGTCCCCGGCACCCCTCTCAGTACAGGCTTCTACATACGCAAGGTAAGCCATGCACACTGATGTCAGGCCAGTGATCAAGGAAGGCAGCTTACCCTCCGGTTTCTCTCCCACTGCTGTGAGTTCAGACTCCTGGCTCGGCTCACTGGTTCCATACACGTTGATGGCGCGAACGCGGAATTTATACTCTCGGTCAGGCAGCAGGTCCTGGACGTTAAAAGAGGTGCTGCGGCACGTGGCTAGTTCCTTCCACGTCTTGTCCACCGAGTCCCAGATCTCGACGCTGTAGGATTGCACGGCGCTGCCCCCATCATACGAGGAGCCATACCAGGACAGGGTCAACGACGAGCTCCGGATGTCGGAGGCGCAAGGTGTGCCCGCTGGGGGGTCTGGTTTGTCTGGGGACAGAGAAGCACGACATCACCCAAGTCTTCAGAATTGCAAGAGGGAGAAAAAAAAAAAAAAAAAAAGAGCTGCAGGGAAGGAACCTTTCTGAATTAGCTTTGACTTGGAAGAGAAGCCCAGAGAACCCAAGCTGACAGCCCTGGTCCTGGCTCTCCGCTCCTCACCGTCACAGTCACACCTATGCACAATCACACAGAAAGCCCCACAAACACCTATTTGCCAGAAAAGAATTCTCTTTTTTTGGGGAGGCTAGTTTTCCAGTCTACAAGTCATGATTTCCTGTACTTTGCCTCAGTCCTAAACATATTTCTCTGAATAAACAGACCTAGGAAGCTTGCCCAGAAGGCGTGGACTGCTTCCCATCAAAACTGTGTTTTGAGAGAGAATTTAATGTGTGTGTGTGTCTCCGTCAGGCCCGAGGCCAGTGGCCTGTGACATAGCGAGGGCCAGTCTTCACTTTCTCTGGGACTTGGGAAGCGCCTGCCCCCAGAGAGCGGCACAGTTGCACAGTGAGCTCTGAAGTTAGACAGATCCGGGTTTGAACATGGCTCGGTCTCCATTCATTACTTGTTAACCTCTCTGGGCCTCAGTTTCCTCGTCTGTAAGCCACGTGGAGAACGGTAGCACTTGGATCACAAGGTGGTTGTGAGAAGTTCTTGGAAAAGTGGCTGGCGTGAGCAGCCATGACCATCATTATTGTGGGGGTTTATTTCTGACTTTATAATGCATAAAATATTACTCCTACCCTACCTCTTTTATCCTCCTAGAACCATTAGAAAATGAGAAAATTTCCAAAGCAAACCACGGTAGCAAATCACACCCAGCCCTGCCTAAGGGCTGGAAAGTGAGCGCAGGACACAAGCAAGCAGCAGCCCCTCTGGCCGGCTGCCTTCCCTTTCACTGCTGCCAGCTTCGGGGCACATCATGGTGGCCTACACTTTCCTGAAGTGACCGAGTTTTGCTGATTTTGTCAGCTGCTGCTCTGAACTAACTTCTCCGATGTTTCGGATTTTGTTTTCATCGGTGGCTGATTTAGCTACAGATACCAGTCTTCAGTAACCTCCGTCCCCCACTCCAAGGCAGTGTGAGGTGTAGAGTTCCCCAAACCAGCAATTAAAACCATGCTTTTCATGCTATGCCATTTCATAAGCTACGTTGACCTCGAGCAAATTCCTCAACTTCCAAGTCTCCAAACTTCTGGTTTGTCTTTTTTTATTTGGAAAAATGGTGCTAACATGTATCTAACCCGCTAGGGGTTTTGTGAACATCAAGGAAGCAAACCCAGGTAAAGTTCCTGATGTCTACTCTCCCTTCTGCAAGGCAGGAAAGCCAAAGAGAATTCCTGCAAACGACTTTGCATCTATCGGAGAGGAAAAAAAACCCCATTCTGTTGGTGTGTGTGTGTGTGTGTGTGTACACGGCTTCTCCGTCCCGGCTGAGGATGCCTTGCCCTGCAACCACCCATCCCTGTGCAGCCCTAGCCTGGGCCTCGCCTGGAGTGGCTCTGGGACTGTGACAGAGCTACTTCCACCGCTGGCAGCCACTCTGGAGGCCTCCCGTGATGGAACCACTTTCACTGGTTGTTTAAAGTGTTCTCTTAGAAAAACTGTTTGTTCTGAAAGATGTGTCGGTCTTTTTAGAAATATTTCTGGCGTTGGCTAAGATGTTTATTACTCTAAACTCTTGTAGAGGCAAGTGCTTCAAGTCCTCTCAAGACCCAGCTAAGGAAGAAAAAAAAGCCCAAAGAGGGATGAAAGACAGACTCGCTGCTTTCCCCCAAAGAAAACTGCCTGGGAAGCATCTCGCTGGACACGTTGAGAGTGCAGATACACGCCACTGACTGATTTTTTCTCCCCTCTGTGTTGGTTAGGAAAAGAAAACTTTGAGAAATGGGTGTTGCAAAAGAGGTACTATTTGTACCCTACCCTGTTCCAGATGTTTCTTGGCTGAAAGGGTTAGAAAAACTGACAGATGATGTATGTCACCCCCTGTAGCACAAGGGAAGATGCAAAGTTTGAGGAGGGGGGCTTTCATTCCGAGCAAGGCTTCAATGCTTTCAAGGAATCTGATTCCAAATTAAGGATTTCGGACAAGACTCAAGTCTGAAGTCGAGGGGATGGAAGCCCCGACCCCCATGCCCGCCCTTAGGGCCCTGGGCTGCGCCTGCTGCTTTCTGTTCAACAGACAAGAGCCTCACAGACAGGCTGGACTAGCCAGGGATGAAAACCCTCAGAACAGAACAAACGTCCTCAGAACAGAGGGCCTGGGAGCCTCCCTCCACACGAGAGACACAGCTGCACGTGGGCTGGCCTGGAGGCCCTGGGCATGGCCTCAGAAAGGCAAAGCGAGCGCACAGTCTAGAACCCTAAGCTCCACGCTGCCTTAGAGTTCGCCTCTGGCTCCCTGGAGACTTGACCAACAGAATGGGAAACGCTGAGTCTAGGGGAACAGTCTGACGACACCAGCTTTGGGATTTTCTGTTCAGTCCCAGGAAAATGGAGGAGCTCCTCTCTACTTCTTCTCCCCGGACTGACTGCCGTCCCTGGCGGTCTCTGTGCACCTGTGCGTGTGAAGGTGCTCTGTGGCATGCTTAAGCCCACCTGGACCTCCCTTCACTATGCCTCAGCAGCCACCTGTGGCTATTAGAGAAGGGCAGGGGGTGTGAGACACCCCCAGCCTCCCAGGGTCATCTCTCCGGATAATCCTGGCCCTTCAAAGCTGAGGCACTTTGCTTGCCAAGAATACCCAGCTAGCCAGGGGCAGAGCCAAAAGGAGACTCCAAAAATTCTCCAGACCCTGGTTCCAGGGGCCTGTTATTTTACAGGCCACCAGGCAGAAAAAGGATCAAGAAGCGTCTTGCTTATTAAACCCACGCCAAGCATTACAAAGGGAAATCTCCTGCCCTTAAAAACCGTGCAAGCTCCAAGCTCAGATAGTAGTTGGGGATTACTGGGTATTTGGAGATTCTCTCTACTTTGTTTTTCTCCTTTAAAGATACGCAAAGAGACCTGTTTTTCTCTTGCTGGACGAGTTGCAGGCAGGAATGCTGTGGGTCGGCTGCTCCCTGGGGCCCCTCCCTCACCTCCCCCCCCAAAGGCGGAGCGGGAAGGGCAGGCCTCGGCCCAGGCTCTCAGAACAGCACAAACTCCTGTGCTGCCTTTGAAAATATAAGCCTTTAAAATAGACATCACTCATTTAAACTAACTGAGGGAAAGCCTACTTTTTATTATCATTTTAAAAATAGGAGTCATAGACGAGATGAAAAGAAAGTGGTATTTTAAAGGGCAGACACGAAGGGAAGTTTACTGCTCACCAGGAGGAGTCGTGTTAAATCGGCCTGATTCAGCCGGCCTGCCATGGAAGCTTCCAAAGTGCTCGGGACCCGTCTGCAGTAGGCCCAACAGTTCCTGTTTCATCTCATTTATATTTGACATCTACTTAATAAGCCCCGATCAGATAATGCACAGATGTCCCTAGAGACACGCAGGTAAATCTGGGCCTAATCCAGGTTTACTTTGGACTAATTCTAAATCCGCGGGCTCTGAATGAACGTGGCTTCGCCGGATCCATCAATGCGAGTCCTCATTTTATTGAGCAATTCTATTCTTAGCTCGAGGAGGGGGAGGCAGACAGAAAGCCCGTTCCCCTCCATTCCATTCCCCTCCCAGGACGGCATTTAACATGCTGCTCCTGCCAGCTGGCGGGCAGCCACGCCAATGGCCCTGTCAGCACTGGCCGAGGAGAATGAGAAACGAAACCATAAAAGGCGAGAACCACAGCCCCGGGTGGTGCTGGGGGAGGGGAGCGTGTGGCACCCGGAGCCAGCCAGAGCGGGGGCAGGGGCACTGGCCACAGGAAAGCGGCTCAAAGGAGCTGACCCCCCAGGTCTCCAAGCCTTTGGGGGGGGGGGGCAGCTAAGAGAACACCAAGGAAAACTGGAAACCAATGCTTGCTGACCCGTAGGGCCAAAACCAAGACTTCAGGTACAAGTCTGAATGTGGAGGCTAACTGGATCACTAGCACCCTCCCAGGCCCCCAAATATTCTTGACTCCTGGGGGAAGATTACTGAAATGAACATCTGGAGTCGCCAAAGAAAGAAAGGGGTAGGGAGGTGTCTCCTGTCTTTTATAGATGAGAAATCTATTCCCTGACCCCTTAGCACACTGGCCTCCCCAGATTTAAATTTCCTGATCTAAAGAAGCAAACGAAAGGGGGTCAGATGAGTAACCACCAGGCCAAAGGCCTTCACAGATGCGTAGGGACACGGCCTGCCGTCAGTCTGCCCACTCCTGCATCTGCTGTTCCTTTGCTGCCCTGACCCCTCGGGGGTCAAGGAACTGAGCGCAACCCACCGTGTGGGACCAGTTAGGAAAGTATGTTGACATTTCAGGAGAGAGTCGCCAGGGCATGAAAAACAGCTACTGCAATGGAGAGGAAAACGTGAACTTGAAAACCAGTCTGGAGACAGACTCGACTCCATACGGGGCTGCAGGAGGTGAGAAAAAGGGGTGGACGTAGCATTGGGAGGTCACAGTGACCTCAGAAGGGTGGTCCCAGCAGACTAATGGGGGCGGGAGGGAGGCCACAGGGAGGAGAAGCAGCAGAACCAAAGTGGAGACTGGCCCCTTTTGGGGGGGTGTGGCCATGAAGACAGACAGAGAGAGAGAGAGAGAGAGAGAGAGAGAGAGAGATGGCAGGGTGGCCAGAGAGAGTCAGGATATTGCAGGAATACGTGGTCCTGCGTGTCGGCTGGGATGGGAGACCCTGGCAACATTTATGGGAGAAGTAGAGGGGAAGGCAAAGACAAGAGAGGGGGCGGGGGGGGGCACAGATGCACAGACACCTGCAGGTGTGGGGCACGGAGTCATGCAAGCTCATGCCTGACGCCTCCTATTTCTCAGAGAAGCGAGAGACCAGGGCCTGCAGGGTGACAGGCGATCACAGAGTCAGGGAGGACGCTGAGCCCACTGACGCCCCCGCCTAGGCATGAGTGGAGTCCAGCGCTGAGCCTCCGAGTCTGTGATCTTCTCCCCCAGTGTGTCCCCACATCAGGCTGGATCGGGGGGTGCAGTGGAAGGCAGCCCCGGCTGAAGGTGAGCATTTGCAAGGAGACTGAGAGGCCGGGGAGAGGGAAGGGAATGGACCAGAGGGAGAGGGAGCGACGGTGCCACGGGAGGAATGGGTCAGGGCTTCCAAAGGCTAGAAAGAGCAGCCAGGAGGGGATTCATAGGAACAGGATAACGCGGTGGGGTGTGTGCAGGGTCTGGGCTTCTCCAGGAGCGCGGAGCCCAGCAAGGCAGTGAGGGCAGGGAGAGGGAACCCGGGAGCACGGGGGGCTGTGGGCAGGGTGCCGGAGGAGTAGGCCCGGGAGGGGCAGCCCCGAGGCCCACCATCCAGCTGGGGGCCGCTGCCTCTCCTGTCCTCCGACCGCGGGCCGCCCCGTCCTCAGACTCACCCACGACAGTGAGGTTGACCTGGGCCTGCCTGCTGCCCAGCTTGTTCTCCACCAGCAGAGTGTAGCAGCCGCAGTGTTCCTGGCGTGCGGCCACGATGGTGAGCCTGCTGCCATTCTCACTGGTCTCCACCTTGATGTGCTCGCTCTCCTGGATCTGGGGGCAGAGAGTGAGGCAGGCACTAGAGACAGGCCAGGAAAGGAAGAGGCTCTGACCTCCACTCCCCCACCCCTAGGGAATGCTGCTGGACAAGCTGCATGGGCCTCTGTCTTGTCTGGACTCCGGACCTCCCCTTAGGGCCCCTCCCCTCCTGCATCCAAAGCCAAGCCTCCCTGAGGTGGTCCAGGTCTGGGGCGAGCAGAGAGGGTGCTGAGTAGGGCCTGGCAGATGAACTAGGTCTACCTTGCGGCCCCGACCAGACTTGAGGATGGTCTCGTATCTCTATGGCTTTGGGGCTGGGGGATGGCAGAACACGTCTGGGCAGAGTCAACCACAAAGGCCACCCCAGTGGCATTCTGACCTCTTCTGTGCTGTCTAATCCTGGAGCCACCAGCCACATGTGGCTACTTAAACTTTAATTAGTTAAGTGGGAATAGCCCCAATGTCCATCAACTGATGAATGGATTAAAAAAAACCATGGCACTGCCTCACTCTGTGTCTCTCATGAGTAAATAAATAAAATCTTAAAAAATAAAATAAAATAAAAATTTAAAAACCATGGCATACCCAGACAATAGAATATTACTCAGCCATAAAAAGGAATGCAGTACTGATTTATGCTACAATGGGATGAGCCTTGAAAACACTATGTTAAGAAAAACAAGCCAGACACAAAAGAATACATACTGTATGATTCCATTTATATGAAATGCCCCGAATAGGCAAATCCACAGAGATTGGCAAGTTAGTGGATGCCGGGGTTTGGGGGAAAGGGAGCAGTGGCTGCTAATGGCTCAGGGCTTCTTTGTGGGGTGATGGAAACGTTCCAGAATTAGATCATTGTTATGGTTGCACAGCTGGTGAATATACGAAAAACCACCGAATTGTACAACACTTTAAAAGGGCAAGTTCTATGGTGTCTGAATTTTATGGTGTCTATAACAAAGCCGTTATAATGATTTTTAACTAATAACAATTTGGAATTCTGTTCCTCAGTTGCACTAGTCACACTTCAAGCACTCGATAACCACATATGGTGGTGCCTACTATATTGGATCATGGATACGGAATATATCCGTCACTAGACAAAATTCTTTTTTTTTTTTTTTTGTGGGGGGGTTTCCAAGTTTTATTCAAGAACTCATGCAAAATATTTGAGATAAATGAGTTTTAATCCTCATCTTCCTCCTCTTCCTCGTCCTGGTTAATCTGGAAGTAACGCAACTCGTAACTCTCGACAAAGTTCTTTTGTCCCCAACGGGGACTTGGTCAAATGTCTCTGAAAAGGGAGACATTGCATCTTACTTCAGACGACACCAGTCCAGACAGCGCACAGAGCAAGCAACCTTAGGATGATAAGGCAGGATTCTCAGCTTCATCTTTTGAGACCAACCCTCCATCCCTCCCTGGTACTAGCCTCCCACCTCTGGGCCTTAGGACAATTTGAATGGTTTGGAAAGAGAGCACCGGAGAACTCAGAAGAAATCCTCACATCCCCCGTAAAGTTCCTGATTCAGCGCCAGCCGCTGCTTGGGGCCTTCGGCGATCACATATATGGCCACGTGTACCAATATGGGCTCCCCATGTCCCTTTAAGTTGGTCATTCAGAAAATCAAACATTTTTTTCATAGAGCCATGATTATAAATGGTACGTTCCTGGGCCAGCGAGCCAACGTTCTGTTTAATGTACAATTGATCCGTCCAAATACTCGGATTCACTTTTATCCCTTCAGCACGTGGTAAGTTGACGTTGTTACCACAGAGAGGGTTCGGCGGGCTCGCACAGAACGCTCGCAGGGCCTGAGAGGTCCTTCCGGTCACTGGTTCGATTTTCCTGCCTCTGAGGAGCATTCTAGACTAAAATATCAAAATCAGGTGGGTGGCCTGGGTGGTTTCTATTTTTTCTTTCACACTTTGTTTGGTCACACAGATTGTCTGTAAAGCAGATGTTCACAGTAGATTCAGAAGAAAAGGTTATTAAGAACTCCGACCTGGCGGGTGGGGACAGGACCCTCCCATTTCTAAGGCCCTGCTGATAGAGAGTGATGTTGCCACCGTGACAGGACAGCGTTTCTCTTCCCTTTTGGCCCAGGGCCTGAGAGGGTTGTTCTCGGGTCACTCCCTCCATCACTGACCTGCTTTCGGAACTTCATCCACGTACAGGTGATGGGCTGGGTGCCTGCCACTTTACCAAACAGCTCCACAGACTCTCCTGCGCGCACCTTTTGGTCCTCAGGAAACTGGATGATCTGAGGGGGCATGGCTGGGAGAGGACAAGTGACAAAGTGAGCAATGAGGAGGGAGCCTCAGACAGACTGATGTCACTCAGTGCCGCTGTCCACACTGGTCTGCACGTCTCACCTTCTAGAGCTTTCGGGGTAACACTGAGGACAGCGGCCACTTCTATAGAATGTCCAAACCGACGGACCTGCTAGGTTTGTTCATTATTTTATTTTGGTTCTTTGCAAGTGGCCCACACGATTTACGTGGCATGTGTCAGTTGCTCTGGAATTTGGATCTTACCCTAAATTTTTTAATCTACCTCCTAATTCCTTTATTAATTAAGCAGCACCTTGCATTCGAACCATCAGGTTACCCTGGCTGACAGGTTCCATGTGGTTCATGTCCTCAAATGTCTTTCACTGGGAAAGAGACAAGGCTCTATATGACGAGGACATATAAAGCGGAGCATTAGGACGGCATAAAGTGGATCGTCTCTTTAAATGGCAGCGTAGAGGGCGAGTGTTAGGCAGTTTCACAGTAAGGGTGGGAAAGTCACTAGTACTCTATGATGCCATATGACGTCAGCTAGGGACACTATCGGGGAAGCAGGAGAAAGGACGGGTCAAGTGAGAGAGGGTAGGAGACCAGGCAGTGCAGAGGCTCTTGGGGAAAGTTTGGCCTGAATAATGCAGAGCTGGAATCAGGGAGGGGCACAGCGGTGGTCTCCTGGGACCTTATGCCAGCGCTCAGTCTAGCAGGGCATAGGAAAACCCCCCGTGGCAGATGCCTCTTGCCCCCATTTGCTGCTGGTGACCCATTACCTGCTTTTGGAGGTGTCTTGGGGGCAGGTTTCTTTTTCACAGTTGCATCACCTGAAACAAAGACAGTCACAGATTATTTTCTATCAATTCTGGCTTTTCACAAAGCTCCTGAATCCTAGGACCCTTGGCCGCTGCCCCTGCCTTAGACAGAGCCCTCACTTTGGGTGTGTTTTTCAGATCTTGCACTCCTACAGAGACCACCTCATGACTGAATATCAGTTCTCAGGGGATCTCTGGAGCCTCCATTGAGATAAAAACTCAAAAATGCTTGAGTTTCCATTGTCCATTTCAATGATGATAACTCCACACTCACTCACTATTCCCTCACCCAAACTTCAGGAAACTCAGAAAGGAAATTACGTCAGATAAACCGTCTAAAATTAGCCTTTGGTGCGGATCCAAGGGTCTCAGGCTTCCTTTGGGTCACAGACTGTGGACTAGTGGCTTTCATTTTTTTAGTGTTTGCTAAATGGATCAATGAATGAATGAACAAATGAATGAACCCGCCAAAGGCTCTCTTCTATTCCCCCTCCATTCCTTCTCCAAATAACTTTCTCCAAATAACTCAAATAAGAAAAATTACTCAGACTAATTTCACAGCACAAACCTATTCATTCTGCTAAACAGCAATATGATGAATATGCAAAAGTATCCTCAGCTATCTTCATGGCTTGTTTTCATCTTTCTTGGAGGTCTTTAATCAAAACCTATTTATCCAGGTGGAATGAGAATCTGTGTACACACAAATATCTGTATGTGAATGTTTATGGTGGCCTTGTGACTACCAACAGCTAGAATTTATCCAATTATTCCAGAACTGGAGAATGGATGAACTGTGGTATATTTATACAATGAAATACTACTTATCAATAAAAGGCAACAAACTACTGATACACAGAACACAGATGAGTCTCAATGACTCATCTTTCTCTTTCTCTAAGAGAAGCCAGACTCAAAAGGCTGCGAACTGTATAATCCTATGTATAAGCTTTGTTCTAGAAACAAATTATAGGGACAGAGAAGAGATTAGTGGGGGATGGGACAGGGGTTGACCACTAAGGGACACAAGATATGTTTTAAGGTGGGAGAACCATATCTTGATTATGGCAATAGTTATATGACTACATAAACTACGTACTAGAAAGGGTCATTTTTACTGTATATAAATTATGCCTTAATTTAAAAAAAATGGGAGTCACTTAATCAGTGAGATCTTCCCTAACGACTCTATAACAAATAGCAAACCCCTGTAGCCAGCACTTCTTATCTCCCTTACCCCACTTTATTATACCCCAACATGGCACTTAGCACCATATAATAAACTATACATTTACCTGTTTATTTACTGTCTGCCCTTCTCCTATCTCTGAAGTATAAGGTTTTTGAGAGCAGGGACTTTTTCTTTTTTGTTCACTGCTGTGTCCTCAGTGTGCCTGGACATAGGAGGCACTTGGTAACTACTTATTGAATGAATGAGTGGAGGGAACGTTAGCAATTATTCATCCACAAATCTTCACCTCTGCCGATTACGGAGAAGGAGCACTATGTCATGGCTTGGACATGGCTGTGTGCCCACAGGCAGGTTATCAAACTTTGTGGATTATCAGTTGTGCATCTGTAAAGCAGGGAGAGTGGGGCTGCCCACCTAAGAACCGCACAAGGACTGTGTAAGGAGGTGATCTCTGAGATCACGGAGCTGATGACTACCAGTTACGTGATGAAGCCCAGGGTGAGGCCTGCTTCCACCAAATTCACCCTGCCTTGCCACCATTATCGATCCATCTGTCCATCTCACAGAAATTTACTGAGGACCTGCTGTGTGCCAGGCAGATGCCAGGCAGTACATGCTATTCACCTGGGTACTGAGAGGAAAACCAAATAAATGATAAATCAGAACTTGTCATCAAGGATTTAAACGTCAAGGCATGTGGTCCACAGGAAAGGCGCCTTTTTCCCCCTTTTGTCATAAAGGACATCAATGGGACAATTGGCAAAATTTGCATATGGTCAATAAATTATATGATACTATTGTACCAATGCTAATTTCATGTCTTGATCACGAAACTGTAGTTTTAATAAGAGACTGCTCTTGTTTTTAGGAAATATACACTGAAGTATTTGGGTGTCCAGAATACCACGTGTACAACTTATTCTCAAACCACTCATAAAAATTATATGTATGGATGTGTAGGTATGTGCATATGTGTGTGTGGAGAGGTATGGCAAGGAGAAAGGGGAAAAGTGAGGGAGAAAAAATACATGATAAAGCAAACATGGCAAACTGCTGATATTTAAGGAACTCAAGAGAAGGATATACAGGAATTATTTGTACTATTTTTTGCAACTTTAAGTCTGAAATTATTTCAAAATAAAAGTTATGGGGGACCTTGGTGGCTCAGTGGGTAAAGCGTCTGCCTTCAGCTCGGGTCATGATCCCGGGGTCCTGGGATGGAGCCCAGAGTCCCATCCCCTGCTCAACAGGGCGGTCTGTTTCTCCCTCTGCCCCTTACCCTGCTTTGTGTGTCCTCTCTCTCTCTCTCTCTCTCTCGATAAATAAATTTAAAAAGTTTAAAAGAAAGTTTTTTTAAAAGGTTTTATCCAGGGGGCTCCTAACTCGCTCAATTTGTAAAGCATGTGACTCTTGATCTCTACATAGTTAGTTCAAGCCCCACTCTGGGTGTAGAGCCTAGTGTTAAAAAAAAAAAAAAAAAAAAAAAAAAGTTGTATCCAGCTAACACAACGCAGTTGTTCAAACAAAAGAAAGTGCACCGTGGGCTGTGCGGATGGCTAGGAAGCGCTTGATGGTGGGACATGGGACAGATTGAGGGCCACAGAACATCTGAGCTAGAGACAGGAGAAGGGCCCCATGGTTCTGGAACAGAGCGGCCTGGAGTTGAGGATCATCGGGGTGATGTTTGGTGGAAGGCTGTCCAGAGTGCAGGCTGGGATCAGAGAACAGTGGTGTGAAGGCAGCATGATAGTTTAAATTAAATGTAAAATTCAGTTCCTCGGTCATGGTAATCAGGTTTGAAGGGCTCAAGAGCCACATGTGGTTCGAGGCTACCACACTGCAAGGACACGGAACATCGCTGTCCTCACAGTGCTGGTCTAGAATCCCAAGTTTGAGGGGTAGGTCTTTCTCCTGAGTGAACAGGGAGTCCTCACACAAACAGCAGTCTAGCTGAGCTTGAGGACCCTTGGAGGTCTCCACATGTCCTAGGGGACAAAGCTATCTGATTAGGGAAGGAAGTGATCAAGGTCCAGCCTTGGCAAAGGCAGCAGCAAAGCAAAGAACTAATAAAAGAGACAGAAGAAAAGTTAAAATACTGTAGGGGCTGAACAAGAAGGAGGTACAAAGATTCCTTAGAGATTTCTGGCTTGGATAAATGAAGAAAATTGTAGAGGCAGAGTACAAAATTTGGGAGTGGAAGAGAGGCATTCGGCTTGGTCCAAGTGAATGTGGTAGATGAAAGAATTTAATCCAATTGGAGGCCAGGAGCCCGGGATCAGGATTCTAGAGAGAGGTTGGTGGAGACTGGAAATGAAAGACTCCAGAATCAAACACGCGATCATAATGGAAACTGTGAGAATGCGTCAGTTCTTTGGGGCAAAGAATGTCGTGAAAGATGGGAAGGGGCCGGGGTCTGATCCCAGGCAATGCCCAAGGGGAGGGACTGGGATGAATGAGAGGGCTGTGAACCTCGACGGATGGAAGGGGGACTGTCCCTGCAAGCAAGGGCAGAGCAGGAGGTGGAGAATGGGCACTGGGAAGGGGGCTTCAGGGATGGCCAGCACTGGGTGATGGGTAAGGTTTCAGAGGGCAGGTTCCATGAGACAGTGGGGTCAGAAGTCACTCCAGAGGAGATTCTCCAGGAAACGGGAGGGAGTCAACTAATCTGACCAGAATTCTGGAGTTGAAGGGACAAGGAGAAACAGGGTGACGGAAGAAGAAATGTCAAGCAAGGCCTCTTCCCAGGTGAGAGAGGAATACAGGTTTGAAAGCAGAAGGCTGGGATGCCTGGGTGGCTCAGGGGTTGAGCATCTGCCTTCGGCTCAGGGCATGACCCCGGGGTCCTGGGATCCCCTGTGCAGAGCCTGCTTCTCCCTCTGCCTGTGTCTCTCATGAATAAATAAAATCTTTAAAAAAAATAAAATGAAAGCAGGAGGCTGGGGCTCAGTAGAGAGGGAGAGCCCCAAGGTGGAACAGCATGGGGAGGCCAAACCCCTTAGAAGTGGGGACCAGATGGGCTATGGAACAGCCATGACAGGCTGAACCCCGAAGCCCTTGTCCTCCTACATCTAGGGCTGCTGGGAAGGGAGCGGCACAACTGCAAGAGAGAGGCCCTCCAGGGAAGATGAAGGGCTCCTACCAGAGCCAGGATCTGACCTCCCGGGGAGAGCGAAAGCCATCTGTTCCCAGGAGCTGCTTTGGGCTGAGCTGCAGCCCCCTAAAATTTATATGTTGAAACTTTAGCCTCCCAGTACCTCAGAATATGACCATATTTGGAGATAAGGGCTTTAAAGAGGTAATGAAATTATGGTGAAGCCATGGGGCCTCAAACTGACCAGTATCCTCTACAGAAGAGAAAATTTGGACGTACAGAGACACCAGGGGTGCGTGCACAGAGGAAAGGCCACATGAGGACACAGTGAGAAAGTGCCCATCTGCAAGCCAAGGAGAGAGGCCTCAGAAGCCAAATCTGCCAGCACCGCTGAACTTGGACTTCAGCCCCTGGGACGGTGAGACAATGCACTTCTGTTGTGTAAGCCCCCCGGTCGGTGGCACTCTGTTGCGGCCCCGTAGCAGACAACACAGCTGCAGATGGGCTCCGGAGGCTGGGAAGGAGCTCGATAGGCCCTGGAACGGCAGGCCAACACCCACTAAGGAGGATCCCACTCCTAGGGGCCCACTCTGCTCTCTACTCTTTCCAGTAAACCTACGTGGCTAGAAGTAGAGCCCCAACTAGTCTCCTATCTTCCCATGTCACAGTTAAATGGATCAAAGGCCAAGGTTTTATGTTTGTTCTATACATTTGCATCTTCTACCGTTTGAATCGGTTAGCATTTGAAGCTGGTTCGGTTCCTATTAGTAAAGGCAATTTTAAATGTTAATGAAGTTCTATAGCCTATGCCATCCATAATTTTATACCAGCATCTGCTGAAATCCATGAACTGAGTTCGGGGCTTAGAAGAACACACTTAATGGCTTGGAAAGCAGAAACCCTTGATTCTAAAACTGGGTTTCACACAGAGAGCTGGACTTAGTGCATAGGGTCTAACCCACAACCTCATTGTCCTTTCTCCCATTGGGTTCTTTCCCCAACCAAATACCAGCAGGGCACCTTGCATTGTTTCCATGTTATGAAAAAGGAGATTGATTCCTAGGTGAATTGGCCAGGCTCATAAAAACCAGATATGGCTAAGGTAGAAAGAGGACCTAAACCTCCCAATGTCCTGTGCGTGGCTGCTTTCTTCCTGTTGCCTCTACTTCAGCTCACTCTCTGCTCCATCCCTCGAAACTCTTCTCTGACCCCTTGCAGAAATGCAGTGGGCAGAGGCTCTGGAGCTGGGCTTGGGTTTAGGTACTGCCCTGTTGCTTCCTGAGGTGTGTGACATCAAGCATGTCCCTTAGCCTTTCAGAGCTCTCGATCCCTCATTCACCAAATGTGAAGAGGAGAAGTAAAATTTGTTGTAAAGCACTAAGCGACATTGTAAAGAAGGTATATAGTACAGAGCGCAGGCTCTAGTATCAGCTCCCCCACCCCAGTCACCCCTCTTCCCCAGACGGGTCCCCAGAGGACTTCTCTGTCCATTCCTTCACCTATTCATATGCCCCAGTGGGTCAGCTGAGCTCTGTGCCTACACAGTATCACTCGCCGGCTCCCGGAGCTCCTTCTCCCAGTGCAAGTCCTCAGTAGAGGTAATCCTCTTGCTGATCCAGATGCTCAAACTCTCAGCAATCCCTAGGTTACTAACTAGTTTCTTATCCTCTGGAGTCACCGGTCTCCCTATCTTATGATTAATGTCAGCCCTGTGTCTCATTCCTTTCTCTAACACCTTACACTTTTGCACCATCGTCAGAGAGGAACGTCCTGAAAGGAAAATAAAATCCAACTATCTTTGCAAATCCCGTGGCAGCTATTGGCCACACGGTCAAGCTAGCAGCTAATACCCTCCTTCTGCTTGCCACTCGGTCTGCCCCTCTGATGAGCAGCTCAGTCCCCATTCCCAGACAGTCAGCCCAGAGCAGCAGCTCCTCCTGGCACAGCACTCCTCCCCAAACTCTGATGCCTTTGGGGTCCTTTGCTCACTGCAGCTCTCGGAGTTCCTCTTTTTATTCCTCTCTGCAGGCCTCATTTTACCTGGAGCCCAGACTTCTCTCCTCAGTCCACCTATATGTCCCACTACTTGATTATCCCCTCCCCTGGCATGGACTACAAGCCCAGTATGTCCAAAAGCAAAATCAGGATCTTTCCCCCAAACCTGCTGCTTGCCCCTCTCAAGGCCCCCTCTCTACAATCTCCTGTCACTGACATCGGTCAATTCCACCCACTAAATACCTCCTTGGTCTGCCACCTTCCACATCCCCACCGTCACTATTCTAGTCCCAACTATACTACCTCTTCGGCCTCTGGTCCCCTGTCCCCAGGCTAACACAGCCATCATTCTGAGGCCATCAGTCCACTGCTTAAATCTCTCCAATGGCCAGCCGCTGCCCCTGAGGATCGAGTCCAGCTCATCTTATGAGGTCTTTCGAGATCCATCCCAGCTGTCATCTCATCTTCTTTCTTACTCTCCCCTCTCAGGGAACAAGGTCACCCAGGCCCTTGATGCTCAATGTCAGTGGTTTTCCAAATTGAGTGTGTATTACAAGCACCCGGGAAGTTCGCTAGAAATGCAGTTCCTGGCTGTCCGGGGCATGCCCATGCTGCTGGGCCCTGCCTCCCGCTCTGGCAGGAGCTGCTCTATCCCACACTGAATGCCTTTCCATTTCTGTAGTATCAGCTCTCTTGCCTTCAGCTCTTTGCAGACTCTGGTACTTTCTTCCAGCAGGCCTCACCTCATGCATCACTACTGCCAGGCTGTGCTCCATGGCCCCTCCAGGCGGTTTATCTCAGTGCTTGCTCATCAGAGGCATCCCAGTTGCAAAAACCCATGGCCGACAAGCACACACCACAGCCAGCTTCCTGGGGACAGCACGGGGCCCAGTTTGTTCATCTTCTGTACTCCTAGTGCCTAGCACAGTACCTGGCACAAGCTTGGAAATCTATTAAGGGAATGTGTGGAGCCCCTGAGGATCTTTGTTACCCTGGGAGCTCCTGAGAACAAACCACCCGAGTCCTGGGATCCTGACGCTGGGAGAGAAAGCCCTGGATCTCGAGTCCCTGTGCAACTTTCCTTTAAAAGGAGCTACCTCCTTGCTCTGCCACCAACTAGATTAAAGCTGTTGGATGCTGAGCCTTCTACTCTAAAGAGGGGACTGAGGCTGGAAGAAGTGAAGCAGCCCAGTGGAAATCTCATGAATCAAAGCCTGAACTTGGAAGCCTGCTGGGAAACCGGGGGTGGGGGTGGGGGCAGGCCTGGGGAAGCCAGCCTCCCGACTGTCCGAGCAACCCACAGATTGCTTCTGCCCCCACCTATCCAAGCCCTAAAAGACTCCCCGCCTGGTGGGCCTCCCTTCTGCCCCAGCGTGGGGGAGGAGGTCAGGGTCCACAAAAGTTTCCAGACTGCTCAGTTTGAAGGCACAGGAGTGCCTCTCCCATGAATCAGCAGAACAGAAGACCTGAGCAGGCCCTTGGGAGATATTTACAGAACCTTGAAGGTGGGTCTTTCTGCATCAAAAGGGTCTGAGACAATGGAAAGCAAAGGAGACTTAGGGAGGTAGCACGAACAGCCTTGGGTACAGGGACGTCCCTGGATGTCTCCTTCTCTGGGGACATTTCCCTTTTTAGGTAGTTAACTAAAAATAGACATCAAACCCTTCACAATTCCCGAAATCAGCATTAACTTTCTACCAAAGGCTCCTGAAGGTGACTCAGGCTGGGTGAAGTGTGGAGGGAGCACTCACGCACTGTGTCAGGTGGGGGGTTTGGGGGGCGGCTGTGGGAACCCGAGGGTGGAAGGCCGAATCCCACTGCCCTGCACTCAGGGGAGCTCGGGGCTCTGGGTGACCTGACAACCCCCAACACTTCCCCGCCACTGGCACACACCAGGCCCCTCTCAGTATGTCCTTATAGACAGACCTATGGAGGATTATTGGTCATTTTCCCAGAATTAACATCTCTGGGCAAATTGCCTAAACACAGCCCCTCACAGCAAAGGCAGTCGCACAGGAAGATTCCAGAGGAACATTGCTCTTCTTGTTACTGCAAATACTCATCCCCAAGCTCCTAGGACACGGAACGCCAGGATGGTTGTGAAAGAGGCAGCCCGGCACGGCCAGGATAGCAGTGTCAGTGTCCTCCCCAGGGAGGACCCAACCTCCCACTTAATGGGATCATGGGAGACAGTGGAAGAGTGGGGTAGGAGCTGGAAGCAGCCCAGGGGTGGAAGTCACAGGGTCACATGCATGGCAGGGTGGACAGTGAAATCAGGCACTAGCCTTCCTCATGGACCAATACTTTGGTTGAGAGTGGGAGTTGGTGCCAGCTTTCAAAGGCATTTAATAGAAACACCCCAGCTTTTCTTCCAGGATCCCACATCTTCCAGTGTCACGCAAATCTTATACCAAATCTCAACATGGCAATCTCAGCATTTCCTTCCAGCTCCTTGAATCCTATCATGGTTTAACATTCCCCATGGCTTCAAGAGACTATTTAGAAGAAAAATTGGATCCTGGGGGCATCTTGAAGGAAAACTGGACACAGTTTTTGACATCCCAAGATGCTTTCCAGTTGACATGACTTTTCATATTGGAGAGCAACACACATGGGAGGCCAAGGCTAGGATATCTAAAAGCACCATCTGGGATGGTCCATCATGGCCACTGGAGTCAAAGTGACCAATGTCAGGCCAGTGCCAGGCATGGAATACAAAGGCATGCCCTGTCTGCATCATCCCCAAATCCTAGAAGTGCAGTAGAAACAAGGACCCTTAAAGCATGGGAACTCATGGATCTATTTAAAAAACCAAATACTTATTGTATCAGGCTAGGCATGGACATTTCAGAAATGAACAGGCCCTGATTCCTGTCCTCAAGTTATCAAAGTGTCCTATGCTCATTTATCTCTTATCTAAAGGACCATCAGCTCTACAGACTGATAGGAGGGATCTCTGAGTCTGTTACCACCCTGGCATTGCCACGTCCGTATTCTATAAAACCAGCTCTGAAGCCCCATCGATGCTTCCCTCACACAAGATTCCATTCAGATCCCCTCCGGCTGGAATGCTCTAGACCTGGACCTTCTGCTCAAAGCTTTCTTCCCATCAGGATGTTTCTACTACTGTGTGCCACAAGCCATACTTGCGGTAGCTTCAACCCATCACATATCGGATGATATGAAGGAGAATTAGTTGACCTCACCTGAACTGTGTCACTCAAAAAAAAAAAAAAAAAAGCCTTTTATTGATTGGACTGTTGTCAGAGCTGGAAAAGGCCTGGGCTCAGCTGGTGACAGTTCTCATCTGACAGGCCCAGAGACCAACGGCTTTGACCAAGACCACATCGTCAATCAGAGGCAGAACCAAGACTTTTGTCCCTTGCTTTCTAGCCTAGTGGCATTTCTGGCCATGTCTTGTGCCCGAGCACTGTCCCCTGAATGGGCATCTGGAGGTCCAACAAGGATGTTGACACTTCCTGGTGCCTCCTCAGCTAGGCATGGTCCTGGATGCTTCTCCCCTGGGCCTGTGCACCTCTTTCTCGTCCTTTCTCCAAAGGTAGAGGGCAACCACTCTGCACCAGAGGAGCGGATGGAGTGTTCCAGGAGAGGGGTGAAAAGTAGCATTAAAGGGTATCCGAATAATTGACAAAAACTGAGCGTGCATTAAGTCGTAGTATGGGTTTAATGTTAAATGTCCTGATTTTATTCACTGCACTGTGGTTATGTTCTTAGGAGACGCACAATGACCTACCTAGAGGTCAAGGGCATGATGTCTCTAATTTATCCATAAATGGTATACGTATATCTAATCTATATGATGCATGGTGAGCATATATGAATATATACATAGTGTATACTTATCTGTATGAATATCTGATGGATGGTGAATATATTTATATGAATACATCCATAGAGAATGCTAGGACAATGGAGCAAAACGTAAATAACTGGTGGCTCTAAGTAATGTGTATACAAGAGTTCCTTGTACTATTCTTGCAACTTTTCCATAAATTTGAAATTATATCAAAATAAAATCATAAAAAAAATTCCTCTTGGGAGGCTTGTGGCAAACACCCTGACAGGTCTGAGGATCCAGCCGAGCATGCCAGGGGCCACCCTCCTCATTCCCTCGGATCCCATGGCAGCAGACCCTGCCCCCTCGTGGGCTGGGGGAAGCACGGCCCAGGCATGTGTGGACAGCAGAAAGCACACCTCTGAGACCAGCAGGGCACAGGGCGCTGCAGCAGGAACGTGGATCGGGGTTGGGCCCACAGCTCTGATCTTACCAGCTGTCAGAGCCTAGGCAGGACAATTTAGTTCTCTAAGGCTCAGTTTTGCTCATCTGTAAAATAAGAACAACTACCCATAGCTCAGCTGAGTGAGACTTGCCTGAAGTGCCAGAGACCGAGCACCTTACAGGATGCCTGCTGCACGGGTGCTTGGTAGGTGCACAGTGAGCACCTGAGTCGGGGGGCCTTGCAAGTCCCTTCTGGCCTCCATGCAGTGCCTCCCTCCAGTGCTCCGGCAATGGTACCATTCCACTCCGACCATGCCACACTCCTCTCTCCTTCGTAACCTGGCCCAGAGCTCCCCTCGTCCCAAATCACCGCAAACTCCCACTCCTCACTCCTGAACTTGTGAGCTGGTGTCTGGCAGGTCAGCTTGTACTCCTGTCCATCTCCTCCCATCCTGCCCCCTGGGTTGGCAGATGGACGTGGCCTTCGCCCTCACGGTCCTCAGCCGAACTCCCAGGACTCTCAGGCCACCGTGTGGACATGCGCCGTCTCCTCTCACACCTAACAGCTCGCACACAGGACTGAACAACGCAGCGGGGGTTGGGCAGGTCCTGTGGGGAGGGATCTGGCTATGATCTGTTTGACAAGAAAACCACTTGGCCTTCCCTCAGTTACTGGCAGGAGAGATGAATTTCCTAGTTAGATTAGGTACTTCCCAGCCCTTGAAAAAAATGAACACACACAGACAGCCAGAGCACTCGGGGACAAGAGAATCTGGGCTTTCTCATGGGATCAGAGATGCCTGGGACTGGGGGTGGCTATGCTAAGGGAAAATGCTAAGTTGCAGAGGTGTCCAGAGTGTGTGATGTATTTACATATGTATAGGGAAATGCTTAAAAAAATTGTGAATATAATTGAGTAGGTGAGTGGACTGCAGGTAGATGACAAGAGGGCTTCCGGGTGGTATCTGGAATATTTCTATACTTTTTAGCATGTTTAAAGAAGAATGCGTAGATATTTAACTTATGTAATTTTTTAGAGTTAGAAGAAAAGGTAAACTTTCAGGTCAAAGAAAAATGTTTTAATTCATAATATATTTATCTCTATACCAGTGCAATTGTAAAATATAATTTGCATGTGTGTACAATTGGGGTATATACATACGTAGGATTTCTTCTTCTTCTTTTTTTATTTTTTAAAGATTTTATTTATTTATTCATGGGGTGGGGGGCAGAGACACAGGCAGAGGGAGAAGCAGGCTCCATGCAGGGAGCCCGACGTGGGACTCGATCCCGGGGCTCCAGGACCACACCCTGGGTCGAAGGCATGCGCTAAACCACTGAGCCACCCAGGGATCCCCTTAACTTATGTAATTAATAAATACTACAAATTATTCCAAAAAGTAAGACTTTGGAGGTGTAAATCTAAAAGACACCTCCCTCATTTCCTATCTCTGAGCATCTGCCTTCTTAGGGACCTTGGGAAAGGAAGCTCCATGGTGTTCTAGAGGCACCCAGAGAACACCACAGGTTTCTTAGCACAGGTGTGTAAGCAGGTGGAGGGGCCCCCAGAACCACCCTCTCAGTGCCCAGGGGGTGATGGGTTGGGGTGATGAGGGGCTGGGTAGATGGACCATTCGAAATGGTCATTACTACACATTTCCCTTCCTTTCGGGGTCGGACATCAGTACCGTCCAGAACTGCAACAAGGCTAGAGTACAGTTCGCCTTCCACAGACAGGCAGGGTCTGCCAGAGTTCAACTGGTCACAAATGTGTTTATTCACTAAGGAAAGGGAGACAAGAACCTTCTACCAGCCCTGCCCGTCCCCCTATGCGGTACCACTAACTGAGTCCCACTCCCCACTCTCTCTCTAGGGGTGAGCACCTTGGCTTCCAGCTCTGTTTCCAGGCTCTTGCTCCCTTCCTAAAGAATGGAGACTGTGGGCTGGCGCCAGAGATAGTCTGAGGACCTGGGCCCCACGGGCCCCAAGGCAGTGCGACACTTAACAGGCAGTGCAGGAGACCCCCCTCTGCTTCTCAAGCCCAACAGCGCCTCCATGTGCTTCCAGCCTGGCTGACCACGCGCTGGAACTGGCCTAGGAGCTTGAACCAATACCAAAGCCTGGATCCCACCCCCAGAGATTCGGATTTAACTGAGCTGAGGCGCCCCAGCCACAGAGGTTTCAAAAGGTCCCCAGGTGAATCTAAGATGCAGCTGGGGTTGCGAGCCCTCACCCCAGAACTGGACAAGGACAACTTGATTGGCCTTCCCCACAGCCTTCTCTCCTCCAGCACAAAGACCCAGCTCCCAGGGCTGCTCACTGTCTCTAGCCTGTTTTCTCCTTTAGAGCTCTCCCCTCGACCCCACCTCACTTCCCCAGAAGTCTGCCTGCAATGAGGTGCCAGAGCTGAGGACAGGATGCTGCTTGACTCCCCAGCTCAAACTCAACGTGCTCTTGCTTCTGCTCCCAGGAGAGGTGAATGCCTGGCTCAGACCCCTAAGTCACAACCATTGGGTGCTCTTCCGAGATCCCATTTTCTCATAACTAATAGAGCATGGGCACTCTTAGAAAGTAAAACCACCAACCCATGAGGGCACTTGATGGGATGAGCACTGGGTGTTATACTATATGTGGGCAATCGAATGTCAATAATAATAATAATAAAAAACCCCGTCAATTCACTCTTACTAGGTTTTTCTTATAATTATTTGTGCATTTCCAGCAATTTATTAAATATCCACTCCTGATAACCTGAGCTCCCCACTTTGGTTAAATATTCCTTAGACATGATGGTTCCACTTTGGTAGGTTCCAACATACTGAAGGCTGAGCATCATCCCCCTGACAGCTGGCTGGTCTATGCACAAGGAACCCAAGCTCATCATCAGGAAGGTAAATATGTAGCTTTGAAAAGAAGAGAATAATAAAACTAAGTCACCGAATGCTGCTTTCTAACAGAAAAAGAGACTCGGCCATCGAAGTAATCAAGCTCGATCACTTTCTTCTACGAGTAATTAAGAACTTGTCTTTTTCTTTAAACATAAGAGTATTGGGGGAAATGGTCAAGCAACTCTATACCCTCTGTTAAAATTGGGGTTTCAAAGCAGAGTTATAACAAAACTAGACCAGTAATTACTCAGTAGGGGAGCCAGGGCTGTACTATGACTTTTGTGGTCTCTAAGCACCTTTGCCTTCATTAATTCCTTCCTCATTTAAAAAAAGAAGAAGAGGGCAGCCTGGGTGGCTCAGTGGTTTAGCGCCTGCCTTCAGCCCAGGGTGTGATCCTGGAGGCCCAGGATCGAGTCCCACATCAGGCTCCCTGCATGGAGCCTGCTTCTCCCTCTGCCTGTGTCTCTGCCTCTCTATCTCTCTCTCATGAATAAATAAAATCTTTAAAAATTTTAAAAAAAGAAGAAGAAAAAATCCTACGTAGGTATATACCCCTATTGTACACACATGCAAATTGTATTTTACAATTGCACTGGTATAGAGATAAATCTATTAATATTATGAATTAAAACACTTTTCTTTGACCTGAAAGTTTACCTTTTCTTCTAACTCTATAAGATATTGAGATATTTCTGTGGACCTGGGTGCTGTGCCTGATAGATCAGTGGGCCCTAGAGGAAGGGGAGACCCAGGAAGAGGGAGACAGTCCTATATAGTTACTGGAGAAGCTTCTTCCCTGAGCTGCTATTTATACCACAACCTCAACTTGGTTCTTTTTTTTTTTTTTTTTTTTAGATTTTATTTATTTATTCGACAGAGAGAGAAAGAGCATACGCACAAGTGAACACAGGCAGGGAGAGTGGCGGAGGGAGAAGGAGAAGCAGACTCTCCTGCTGAGCAGGGAGCCCAATTTGAGGCTCCATCCCAGGACCCCAGGATCAGGACCTGAGGTGAAGGCAGATATTTAACTGACTGAGCCACCTAGGCGCCCCTGCAACTTGATTCTAAGAGAGTCTATAAGGTCCTTCTCTGAGCAAGGCACGGTGCCCTGGAAGACCCAGTGGCAGCCCTCAGGGAACGTATGGTGGAGGGGGCAGCGGGGTGAGCCACAGACCCCCCGGCAGACATTGGGTCGGTGGCAGCAGGGCGGTGCTGAGTGCTCTGGGAGGGCACCGGAGGAAAGGGTCACTGTCAGCTGGAGCAAGGAAACACTTGGGGATGAGGTAGCTTTTCGGTGGGAGTCTGTCCCACGGAAGAGGTGTCTCATGTAGAGAGGAGCTCCCGGAGCAGAGGCATGATGGAAGACCCAGGGACTTCCAGAGCACCCTGAGGAGCCTCGTCTGGCTTGAGCATAGGAATAAGGAATTGGGGGCAGACTTGGAAAAGAAAGGCCAGGCCAGGGTCAGAATGTGTGTGCACAAGTGTGGCAGGAATGCCAGGCCAGCAACATGTGTGAGGCTCTCTTGTATGGGACTGGGGGTCAGGGGTGCTCTAGAGCCTGGGGACCGCCGGGCACCCCAACCGGGAGTGGTAGGATCAGAGCCACAGCATGGCAAGGTCTACCCAGCAGGAAAGACTCACCTGGGAGAAATCGAGAAGAGGAGTCTTGGTGAGAAGAACAGAGGGCCTGAGTGAGGTGGCGAGTGGATGTGAACGCGGACCCCTCAGGCTGTGCAGAGGCTGGGAGGGCGGGGCAGCGCCAGATGGCCACTGGCCCGGCCACCAGGACTTCACGGGGCTCACCGGGGTGCAGGCAAGGAAGCTGGGGCTCTGATGCCGGCCCTCAGTCCTGGGGTGGCCTAGAAAAGCTGAACAAGTACTTACTCTCTGTTCCTAGCATGGGAGGTAGAGAGCTCTTGGGCCTCCGGGCTTTCATCTCCGGGGCCTTGGCATTCTCCTTGGTGGGAGCATCTAGAACAGAACAGGGGACAAGCGTTAGTTGGTTGCTGCCCAAGGGAATGAGCAGAGGAGGCATCTCAAGAAAAACCCCACCTCGACCAAGGTGGTAGCCACCCCCCGCCCTGCCTGGCTCCCCATTCCGCTCTGGGGGCGCTCAGTGCCCGCTGAGCAGACGGCGCCTGCCCCCGGGCACGTTCCTCCACAGGAGAACCAAAGAAGGAGCGTCCACTCCACTGCGCCTTATAAATTGGGGGGCAGAGCACAGTCGCCCAGGCACGATGGATGGACAGGTCACCTGGGAGCTGGCTCGCACCTTCCCTGCCAGCAATCCCAGCACTGGCCGGGCTGGAGGGGACGCCGGTGCCCTCTGCGGTGCCCTCTGCCACCCCTCTCCCATCTTCGCCCTTCGCCGGGGCTAACCGCTCGGTGTCTCCCACAGCCCGCTCTGCAGAGAGAAGCTCTCCCCAAGGAAGGAGAGCGCAGGGTCCAGGCCCTCGGCTCACGGCCTCGAGGGGGCCTGACTTCTCAGACGTCCCTCTGCAGGTGGCCACTGACAGGCGTCCAGGCCGGGCGAAGGCCTCTGAGCAGACGGCCCGCATGCCGACCGCCCCCATCTGGACTGGCCCTTGAACCCGTTATGGGAGCCTTTGCATTCCTCCTCCAAGTGGACCCCATGAAACTCTGTGGAGCCTTCTGGGTAAACCTGAAGCGGTGCATGGGTGGGTGCACAGCTCCTCAGACCTCTTCTCCACGTTCCCTCTTCCACGTTAATGCCAAGTGTGGACAAGGCCAAGGGAAACTCTCCCTTGTTGGGGCAGATTAACATCATGCCAGGAGGGGTGGGGGGCTAGGCTGGGCCTAAACCAGGCCCCGAGGACACTGGACTTCAGGAAGTTTTGGGGAAACCACCCAGGAACTCAGATAAGCAGCAGCTGGTTCAACTGCTATCACTATGCTCCAGCATCTTCCCCACAAGAAACTCTCTTCAGGGATGAACTGGGAGGGAGCCTCCCCCTCCGAGCCCCTTCCTGCCGTTCCCTTTCCTGCTCCTGAAGAGAGGAAGCTCAGAGGGAGGAAGGAGCGGGTGGGACTTTCCAGCTGAAGCTTGAGACCGCATTCCTGCGGCTTGGCTGGGGAGGAAGGGCCGTCTTGCTGTCCTGCCTCCTAGATGGGGCAAGCCTAGCTGCTAACACATGCCCTTCGCCTGACTGGCTCCTGGGCTTGGAGAGGTTGCCCAGAACTAGGGCCTGGGGATGCACGCTTCCCCAGCGCATGGACTCCTGATGCTCCCATCTGGATGCACTGCTCCTTCTAGACGGCATTTGGGTCTCTTTTCTGCTCCAGAAGGTAGATCTGCCCATAGAACCCCCGCACCCCACCCCCTGCAAGGACTCAAGCTTCCTTCCCAACCTGAAGCCAGCCCACCCTCCGTCATAGCTGCATAATCCAGGAACAGAGGTCTGGTGCAGGCATTGTCCAGCTCACCTCCCGGTCGTGGGGGCAATCCCCAGCGGACGTCAGCCTAAAGCTGAATGTGTGTCATGACAGGAATGGTTAGGTGTAGGCCTTAAGGAGTGTCACACCATCCCTAGCAGTGTATGACAGGGAACGGTCCAGGGAACAAAGCTCAAAGAAGTCCTTCTAAGCAGCACTTGATAACCTGGCCCCCTCCCCTGCCTCCATTCCTCACTCCCACCCTTCTGCTACCTTCTATAAGACAAGGGGGGGGGGGGCCCTGGGTGGCTCAAGCAGTTGAATGTCTGCCTTTGGCTCAGGTCATGATCCTGGGGTTCCGGGATCGAATCCTACATCGACTCCTGCATGGAGCCTGCTTCTCCCTCTGCCGTTGCCTCTGCCTCTCTCAGTGTCTCTCATGAATAAATAAAATCTCAAAAAAAAAAAAAAAACAAACAAACAAACAAAAAAGGAAACCCAGAGGGTGAGTCAGGGGTCCCCACCTTCCATAGCTGACACTGCCTGTGTCCTGTCTCCTCTGTGGGCTGCCCCCACCCCACGCTCCACATGGATACGGATGGGGGAACAAAAAGTCCCAAGGGGCGGGGATGATTTCACTTCTTCGCACTGGGTACTCTTCCCAGGCCTGACGGTCATTCTCAGCTGCAGAAAAAGCCTCAGTACCTATTTGTCAAGCTCTGTGGTTCTCAACATTGGCTGCCCATCAGCAGCGCCTGTACCCAGGTATCGCACTCCCCAGATCCCGGTTGAATCGGTCTAGTTAGGGGCCTGGGTGTCGATATCCAGATGCCCCACAGATGACTTGAGTATGTCACTCCCACCCTCCTCAGGCTGTGTGTGTACATATGTGCATATGTGTGTATCTGTGCATATGTGTGTATGTGCACATGGGTCTAGAGTGGGGGTGAGGCACAGGGAGGGGGGTGGGAGACTATTCTAAGAGACAGGAACACAGATTGGTGCTTTCCTTGATGTTTGAGGGGGGGTCAGGATGCCATAAAGCAGGACATAGGGTAAGTCTAGGGCTCCCTCGTTAGGACTCCCCCTTCTTTCCTTCTTTCAAAACCCAACAGGCAACCCGCCCCAACATGTGTTTGTTTTCCCCTTTTTAAAGGAAGAGGAGGAGAGAGCCAAGTGTGTACAGAGTTCTGTGCTCTCTGGCTTGAACGCTGTCTGCCTGTCTTTCTTCTGGCGAGTTCTGGGACATCACAGGAGGGAGATAAAGAAGGATCAGGGTAGTTGTTGTTGTTTAACTGATGTGTCACTCGAGGCATAAGCCAGCAAAGGCTGAGAGCTGGTTCTCCTGGGTTCCTAAAGGGACATGGGGACTGAGATCCCTTCTCTCCTCTCGGGGTTGTGTGGGCCTTCGCTTCCAAGCATCCTGAGAGTAGAGACCCAGAGAGGTGGGTTCTAGTTTTGGCTTTGTCATCAGCAACCTTGGGATCATGAGCAGATCATTTCAACTGCTCTGGGTCTCTATTTTCCACATCTGTACAAAGGAAATGAGGCTTATTCCCTCTACTGCACAGTGTGAAAAGGCCCAAGGGAGAGAATGCATCCAGTAGTGCTGGGGCCGGGGGGGGGGGGTGCGAGGAAGAGAAAAATGACCATTTACCTATCAGCTCATCCCTCATGTCCACCAAATATCCTCGCCTCCCTCCAAATCTGCTTTAAATTGCTGCACCTTCAAAGAGCCCTGGCTGACCAGCCCCTGCCTGCCTCCACATCTGTCCTCAGCTTCTGGACTCTGCCTTTACACTGACGTGTGAGTGTGCTACCCCGCCATGTGCTTTGAGCTTTGTTTTTAAAAGTTCTGTGCACTTTATCTTTCCATCTGAGCACGAGGAAAGGGGCTCAAGTCTCCCTTTCAAACCAGGCACACCCCAGACTTGGAGTCCCCCGGGTAGGGGGGGGAAGTGGGGGCGCTGGCCTCTTCTTCCCTCTGTAGGCCTCCCGCCCCGTGGGGGCTGTGCACACACCACAGGCCACCAGCCTTCCATGAGAACTGCAGCAAGGAGTGGGCTGGAAGGACTGTGCGCTTAATCAGAACCAGCTTTGCACTTGCACGATGCCCAGGGGATAAAAATAATAGTAATACAAGTCTAAGAGCAGCTTGCATTTTCTATTTTAACCAGGTTGTGATGAAACTGAACTCCATTTCTAGATCTGGGCCCCAGGGCTGGAGTCCATTGCTGGCCTGGTTGTGCCCCCAAAGAAAGATGGGGGAGGAAGATGGAAGGATGGAGAGGTAGGGGGCCTCTGCATAGAGTGGAAAACGTGTCCTTATATGGGCAACACCTCACCCCTTCCACTCCTGGGCTAGCTCAGGATCCAGCCCTTCAGGGCAGCATTTTTGCTTCTGTCTTCTCCAAGAGGTTGATTCCCTTATATATAAGCCTAAGGCAGGGGGAACGAGGTGTTGGGAGACTTCTAGGAGGGGGTCCAAGCTTCCAGGAGCTCCCCGTGATGGGGCAGGCCAGAGGGGCTGGCACAATGAGAAGACAGGGCGTTCCAGGAGGAGACCAGCTCCTTTCTGGCTTTGCTGTTTGGGGCCTGTGAGTCCTTGGCCAAGCTCCCTGAACTCCTTTGAGCCTGACCTTCACCCAGAAAACAGGAATCACACTCACACCAACAGAGGGACCGAGATATGAAGTAACAGCGGGCATTTACTGGGTTCCTTAGTCCCTGCCCGGCATGATGCTAAGCACTTCGTCTGCTGGTTTCAGGTTGAACCATACCCTTCGCCAATATTCAAGTGTCTTGGGCCTAGTGGAGGAGCAATTTTATTTAGTTCCATCTAATGCATGTTAGCTGCCTGCGATGACAGGAAGGACAAATGTGAAAGTGGAGGTAGCCTTGTTACTATGGCAGGGCCCAGGCCAACCAAAGAAGGGGGCGTCACAATCAGCTCAGTCCCCGTCAGAGGGGCCCGATGGTCATGATGGCAATGAAGCATGGTAGTTAGGCACCAAGGCTCATGTTTAAATTCAATTCCCACCCAGCTCATTATTAGCTGCATGGACTTCAGCAGGCCCTCAGCCCCTACGCGACTCAATGCAGGCTTTTTTTTTTTTTTTTTTTTTTTTTACTATCACCCTGCAAAACCCCCTTGTCACAATGATGAATCACCCTGAGTTGCCAAACCCACTGGCCAATGATTAGACTCATCTAGCAGCATCTGACACACTGATCCCATCATTCCTTTTTCAATGAAATGGCCACTATTTGGCCTCTGGACCACCCCTCTCTCCTGGATTTCTTCCTGTCCCACTTCCTTCTCCGTCTCCTTTGCAGACCTCTGTCCTGTCCTGCTTTTCCTCCTCCCGCCTCCATCCACATCCACCCTAGGGACCTCATTCAAACCCAGGACATTCAATGGCCTCTTATGTGGATGGCTCCCCATATCCGGCTTCCAACTCTGACCTCCTTACTCAACTCCAGGTTCATTGAAATGCCTGCCTGGATGTCTAATGGGCAACTTGAACTTCACAGGTGCAAAATTCTTGACTGCCCCCGCCCCCTATATGCCCATCCAGACAGTAGTAGCACTGTTGATCTGTGCTCCCTCCCTGAAAACTAAGTTACCTCTGACTTTCCTTTCTCTCTCTCCATTTCCAATTCATGGACAAATCCTATCAGCTCTACTGTGAGAATAGATTACGAATCTGATGGCTTCCCACCTCTTCCATGGAGTCTAAGCCAACATCCACTCTTGCCTGGGCCATCACAGCAACCACCCTTGATCTCCCTGTTACCCATCCTGGTCTGGTCCCTGTGGTCACCTGAGTGATCGTTCACAAGGTCCAGAGTTGGCCCACCACACCTGGAACACAATGTGGCCTCCCTGTCACAGCCTACCGCCTTGAAGATCTGGCTGCTGGTCCATCTCACCTCACTTCCCGCCACTTCACCCCCCTGCTCATGGCTCAGCACCCCCTGGCCTTCCTTCTTCTGGGAATGCTTCAGGCATGGTCTCTGCTCAGAGCTTTCTTCTCACCCTCCCCCTCTCCCCTCTTTCTCCCAGACTCTTCGCTTCCTCAGGCACCTGTTCCAATGTCACTTCCTCAGAGAGGCCTCCCAACCACCCTCTCCAACAGTCACATTCCCTACCATATCCCCTACTTTGCTTCCTTTGTAGCACCTGATACTGCTAGAGATCATATGATACATCTGTTCATCTGGATTACTGTCTCCTCCCACTAGACTCTAAAGTCCTCAAAAATAGGAACTTCTGCTTTGTTCACTGCTTTTAATCCAGCCCCCAAAGCAGTGCCTGGCACCGGGATGAATGACAGCAGGGATGTGCCCACTGGAGCGCCGCCTCCTGCCACACACATGCACGATCCTCCCTGGTCACAAAGCCCTTGATCTCACTGGTAGCTGAGGCCAGGTGCCCTAGCCAGCGTGGTTGCGGAAGACAGCCCAAGTTGCCATGTCTTGGGATTTTGGCCTACAAAGAGTTTTGTTTCCCCACCTTTCACCCAGGTCTGAATGAGAGGGAATGGGTCACTCAGGCCAGATGTGTGGAAGGACTTCCCAGCAGGAAGGGCTATTGCTAAGGGAGACCAGGATCTCTGGGGGAGTGGACAGTGCCATGTTATTCGCTAGACAGAGAGGCCATGCCAGGTCATGGAAAGGGCAGGCTTCAGAACCAGACACATGCAGGTGGGAGTCCTGCCAGGGTAACTCTCATTCTAACTCCCTGTGCGCAGTGGTTCCAAGGGCTTGGGCTTTGGAATCAGAGACACCCTGAAACTCTCCTATGAACCGTCTGCGTGGCCTCGGAAGGCTGCTGAACCTTGCCGAGCCTCAGTTTCCCCACTGAGAGATAATCTACGCCGCTGTTGAATAAACTGAGAATGCACAAGAGTCTCTGGCCACAGCAAACCTTGATCAGCTTTTGTCCCCTCCCCCCCCCCCCCCCCCCGGGTGAGTTTTCCTTATCCACTCTGGGCTTCAGGGGCTTTTTTTGGGTACAAGTTGTCACTGGCCTTCTGCTGTACTTGGAAGGAACAGGGGTATGGCCAGAAGGAAGAAAGTGCAAAAGAGCACCTTTCTTTCTCAGGGTAAAGACCCACGTGGCATGATTAAAATAGCCAGGTGTGCTGGATTATAAAGGCCACCTCCCTCTGTCTTTACGACTGGTGGGGAAAAACAGGAGTGTGGCTACTACAGAAAGGCCGATGAGCCAACGTCATTTTGGTGAGGTCCTGAAGTGTATCACTGCATTGGTCACAGATGTATAGTCTTAACGGTGTTTGGCACAGGCTGTGTGAGTGGGAGCTAATGACTGCAGGGGCAGGGCCGGTGTGACGTCAGCATGAGCTACAGGCCCCACCCCTAGTTGAGAGGGACCCCCTGGTCCCTCGGGAGGGATGCAGTCCCATCCAGAGGTTGCGCAGGGAGCTGGAGCTGGAGAGAGCTAGGGAGACCCCACAGCATGAATGAACTTGCAAAATCAGTGATGGTTACTTCTCAGGGCAAGCAGTTCGTCCAGATACTATAATTCATGACTTCTTCTCAGAATTTGATGTAAAACTATGGACTCTGTCTTCAGAAAAATGCTCTAATCCACAAACACACAAAATTCTGCAAATAATTTCAAAGGGTACGTGGACTGCACCCCATCCCCACCCCCAGATCTTTAAGTTCTGGATCGCCTTGGGGAGTGAGGAGAGCTGGGAGGATCAGGGGGTGGAACAAGGAAAGGAGACCAGTCCGGCTAAGGGGAGCCCAGGAGGGGAAAGGGTGCCGCAAGGTGTCAGGGGAGCAGTTAGGGAAACTGCCGTCCTTTCTCTAGAGATAGCTCGTATGGCAAGAAAGCCACCCGCATGCAGGACACAAATAGATGTCCAAGTCTAGCAAACAGGGAAAAGAGTGGGTGTGAAGGGGGCTGCCCTTCTTCTCTTTGAAAAACGAAAACCAATGCACTGAGAGTCAGTCCTGTTATCTCATCTGCTCTCCCTCCGCTCCCTTTGCTAGCTCTTCTCCTCTGACCCAGCTCCTAGACTGTAGCCCTAGGCCAAACCAGAAATAAATAATGTTGATCAAGATTAGCAGAGAGTACAAGGGAATCTAGTAGGAGGAGACAAATTTATAGGCAAAAAAAAAAAAAAAAAAAAAAATCCCATAAGTTGCAGAAAGAATTCCCCAAACCTTAAAAAAACAAAACAAAAAAAAAAAAAAACCCAAAATCCCAAATGTATTCTATAAGGAAAAAGAAAATTTTATTTTGAAAGCAAAGTCTTTTTTTTTTTTTAGCTTACACCACAAAAATTTATTTTCTCATGGTTCTGGAGGCTGAAAGTCCATGATTAAGGTGCTAGAAAATTCAGCTTCTGGCAAAAGCTCTCTTGCTGGTCTATAGATGGCTGCTTTGCTAGAACTTCACATGGTGCAGAGAGATCTCTGGTGTCTCTCCCTCTCTTATGTTGGTTTTAAAAATAAAACATTAGCTGTTTCTCAAAAAGGTGCTGACATTTTTGCAGATAAGAAGAATGAATTGCTATCATGTCAAAAAGCTACCCATGTAAATAAGGACCCAAAGAGGCCAGAGATTCCAAAGGCAGATATCCTCATTAGCAGGCTGGGCTTCCTTCTAGATTGGCTGCATGCAGCACAGGTCCCAAGTATGGGCTGTTAGAAATGGCTTTTGGGGTCAAGTTCCCAGAAACACTTTTTTTTTTTTTTTTTAACTGCAGCACCTGTATTGAAAAAAAGCAGGAATCTGACCTGGGTGAGTGACAGCCCGGGTCACACACGGGAGTCCTTGACAGCAGCAGCTCCTACCTAGAGCCCCAAACACGAGTTTCGAGCCCTGCTCTGAGCACACCGTACGCTGACTTATCAGATCTGCCCCTTAGTCCCAGATTCCTGGTGACACACGTTCACAGCACCCCGGGGAGACACACACAATACACTCTACCATTTCAGCTTTGCTGCCGGCTATTGACAATTTCATTCATTTTGCCGCTGTATTTTTTGTTTTTTGTTTTTTTTTTTTTAGACTTCTCTTTTCAAGGCTCTTTTTCTTTTCTTTTCTTTTCTTTCTTTCTTTCTTTTTTTTTTTTTTAAGATTTATTTATTCATGAGAGACACAGAGAGACGAGGCAGAGACCTAGGCAGAGGGAGAATCAGGCTCCCTGCAGGGAGCCCGATGTGGGACTCAATTCAGGATCCTGGGATCACACCCTGAGCCCAAGGCAGATGCTCAACCGCTGAGCCACTCAGGTGCCCCTCAAGGCTCTTTTTCTTAAAAATAAATAAATAAATAAAATAAAAAGATTCTTTTTTTTTTTTTTTTTTTTCTCGCCTTCCTAATATATCCCAGATCTCCGTTCTTCTGATCAGGAAATCAGATCATAAAAACCGAGAATGGACCACGGTTCCGCACCTTGCGGAGCGGCAGCGAAACGGGTTGGGACTCCATAACCCGAGTGATCATGCTCAGGAGTCCGAAGAACAACAAAGCTGGTCTTTGAGTTGCCTTATTTGGTCACTAGTTTTTCACGTGTCACTAGTAGTTCCTACCCAGGCATTTCAAGGGCAAGGCATTACTTCCCCCACACTCACTACCTTTTTAGAGGAGACAAGAGAGGGCTCTGGATTTGTAAGCCCCAGGATGGGCTTCTGGCTCTGGCCTGGCCCTGTGGGCCCGGGAGCCTCCGCAGGACGCGTTCCTTCTCAGCGGCCTTAGTCTCCTACCCTTTAAAGCCAGGACGGTAGCCTAAGATCATCCCAAGGCTTGTTCCACTTCTCAGGCTCTAAAGCTAAAGGTCACCCGGAGGAGAGAAAGGAGAGTCACGGACGAGCCTGGCCTCACCCTTTCCTCATTGGAAACCCCACTCAGGCCTGGCAGCCCTTTGCCCCCACGGGTGTCTTCCTCTCCCCCTGCTGTCTTATGATCACTCGGCCCCAAGGCGCGGCCCCAACTCACCTCCTCGAGGAAGTGTCCCCACACGGACCTCCCGCTACTCCGTCCTCACACAGGCCTGACCTGCCAGCACTGACACTTGTTTGTCTCAGTGTGTTTGTGAAATACTACGTAGTCATTTTCCTGTGGGCGTGTCTTCTCCTGCCCTGAGCCTGGCTTCCCTGCTCAGCAAGGTTCTGCAGGTGGGGGGGTCAGGACTGGGGGCGGTGGGGACACCAAGGTGAGCAGCCCCTCCTGTCGGCCGAGGGCAGGGCTGCAAGGTCGCACAGGGCCATCAGGTTGACCTCCCGTGTTCCTTGCTGTCCCATTCTTTGCAAACGATGGCTTGACACCCACAGAACGAATGCCTCGGGTCGGGATGGCCGTCTCAGATGCAGTTCTGTTTAGGTAGGGCTGGCAAGGGAAGGGCTCAGAAGCAGGGCTCTGTGCGTGGCAGTGATGGGTGGGCGTGACCTACCGTCCACGGTGACTTGGCAGGAGCACTCAGCCTGGCCGGCGCCATTCTTAGCTATGCACTTGTAGAAGCCTCTGTCCTCGGGCAGGGCCTTCTCGATGGACAGGGAGCACAGTGAGCCTGGAAGGGAGAGGGAGAACGGTTGAGTGACGGGTATTGGTAGAAGCCCAGTACCTGTCCCAGCACCTGGAACTTGGCAGAGGAGTGCTACTCACCCGGGCAGCGTGTGGAAGCCCGGAAGTCAGCCGTCCTGTGGGAACCAACCTTCTCTCCCTACCAAAGGCAGGGTTCTTTTTGCTGATCACCCGGGTCCAAAATACCTGATCCCTAAATATGTCCCTTCCTGGTACCCCCCTTCCCACCTCCCAGTGAGCTCTCTTATGGGGACATAATGGGAAGATACAGAAGAAGAGGGTGGAATAGTCTCTGCCCTTGGAGAACATCCAATACGATGGACCCTTGGGCCTGCACACTGGGATGTCACCAAGAGAGATAAGCAGTAGAGCCAGATGGGGGTTCACAGACCCGTGTTAGGAAAAGGGGCAGGTGGGATGCCTGGGTGGCTCAGCGGTTGAGTGCCTGCTTTGGGCCCAGGGTGTGATCCTGGAGACCCGGGGTCGAGTCCCACATCGGGCTCCCTGCAGGGAGCCTGCTTCTCCCTCTGCCTATGTCTCTGCCTCTCTCTCTCTCTCTCTCAAGAATAAATAAATAAAATCTTAAAAAAAAAAAAAAAAGAAAGAAAGAAAGAAAGGAACAGGGGCAGGTGAGGAAGCCCCACCCAGCTTATAGCAATTATTCTGGGAATGCATCTTAGGAAAGGGAGTTCTGAACAAAGAGGGGGGGTGAGGGAGGGCAGGAGTCCATGTCCAGCAGGGACACTGGCCCGTGGGAAGGTCTGCTGGGACGAGAGGGTAGCTATAGCCTGGGATCCTGGGGCTGGCTTCTCAGGAATGGTATCTGAGCTGAGAAGCATGGCCAACGAGGGGCACTAGGCTGGGAGAAGGGCACTTTGGGGCTGCCTCCCTTCAGTGCAGGGTCTTTGCGTCACCTCAGAGATGGATGGAGATGGCTTTCTCTCCCCATGGATCTCTCCACCCCCAGCACACATTTTCTGACCTGGTTGGGGGAAGGAGGAGTCAGGCTGGGCATGCACAGGATCGGGGTTCTGGTTCTTGCTCACCCTAGCCCTCTCATCCCAGGTCTGGTTACTTCTCTGGGGTATCCCCTTGGGGGATTTCCCTTGGGGTGTGGAAGAGGCCAGCTGAGGGCTGGGACGGCTGGGCCAGGCAGGAGGGCAGTGGCACCCAGGTTCCTGCCTTCAGACACACAAACAAGCCAACAGCATGGCGCCTTGCCCAAAGCTGCCCCCGTTGTCAGGGCAGCAGTCATCACACAAGGAAGAGGACAGAGCCAGGGCCATGTGCATCCTGCCGCCTGGAGCCACTGGCTTCGGCTACCTCACCCCCCTCACCTCCCGCTCCCCAAGCCAATGGCTCCTTGGCCTTGGGTGGGCAGAGCTGTGTGCACCCCAGGCCTTCGTGGGGAGCAGCATGGCCAGGAGGGAGGTCCCCAGGCAGTGGTCCCAAAGGGCCTTTGACCTCAAAAAGTACCCTCACCCCCACTAGGCAGGTCCGCAGACCTGAACAACAGGTACAAGGGTATTCAGAGAACCTCGCTAAGGCTGGAAGGGAAGGCAGAGGCACAATGGTTGCCTTTGCCTCCTGGCACCTGCGTCATGTCCTAAACAGGGAAACTTAGTCCTGCCGACCACCTCCCTCCTGCTCACACAGCGCCTCTCTCTCCAGGAAGGCCTCCCTACATTCTCCCACGGGGAGGGCAACGGGTCTCGATCTCTGCCCGCTGTCCTTCGGAGACAGACTTTGCAGAAACTGAACCAGAAAGGACTCAGGCTGGACTTTTAGGAAAATCCACCAAGAGAGTGAGGCCGTGAGCACAGGGATCTGGGATTGAGGGGAACTGTCCTCTCTAGAGAGAACCTTCCACTCATCTGGGAGGGCAGGAAGATGCTAAGATGACCTCTGGCTCCCGAATTTGAGGCTCAGAGGAAACACAGCCCCTCTTGCCACTTCCCTTCAGTGAGAGGCTAAGGCTGTGAGCAGAGACCCCACTGCCAGTGAACATCCTGCTCGAATTCCTGATGGTCCCCCAGCCCCTACCCCCACTGCCTTCAGCCCTCAGCCCAAATGGCACAAACCGCAGAGACTGTGGGGAGCCCACCAGGAGGAGTGGGGCATTTAGACCACAGCCCGCACCCCCTCACCCAGGAAAGCAGCAGAGCAAGCAGCCCTTCAAGCCCGCCCCAAGCCAGGACCCCTGGCCATGTGCGTGGGCTGGGGGAGGGCTCCCAGGCAGGCCTGGAGGCCCTGCTAGCCCAGATTGAAGAATCTGGTATTTCCTGTGGGACAGCTTATTCCTGACCTCCAGAAGAAAAACCGTTTCCCAGAGGTTTTTTTTTTTTGAGAAGCCTCGGCCTGGTGGGGAATTTTGAGAGGGAGGTGAGGGGGATGGGAGCAGTCACCACAGAAGGATCCAACAACTGGCTCGGCTAGAACTGCCCCTGGGAGAGCCCCTCAGGGCCATGGAGTCTGAAGATCCCCTATCTTGCTCCAAGAGTGTGGGAAGAGGGCAGGATGAGAGGGGAGTGCAGGGTGGGTGGGGGGGACCCAAAGCCCTGGAGGCTGCACTCGGAGGATGCCCTCAATGAGCAGTGCCTCCCTGACCTGGTCCCCTTGGCTGTCTGGACAGGATAGCTGAGCCCCAGGTCACCTCCTCCGGGTCGGTGCCTTCCCTGTCACCCATAAGCATCCCCATGATGCTCTTCCATGCCCTGAGTTTATCAGAGCACGTCTCCCAAGGCCACCGCTGAGACACGCTTGTCTCCCACACTGGTTCTCAGAGGGCAGTGACTCGGTCTATTATGAATGTTTTTCCTGAGCCTGGAATGCAGCCATGGTAAAAACAACAACAACAACAACAACAACAACAACAAGTCCAAATATATATATATATATATATCTGCCATTCTGAGAATGACCAAGGCACATTTCCAAGCAGGTGACCGAAAGATCTATGCAAGAGAAAGTCACCAACACGTAGTCACATATAACCGACGGTCGAAGCAGGCTATATAGTTGCTAAAAGAAAAAAGTTCCTACCGCAGAGTTCTCCGGGCGGATCGTGCGGACACGATACTGCCTTGCACGTGGCAGGGGATGCATAGATCCTAGTGTTTTGTAGAATGAACTTATGTGGGTTTTTAAAAAGCCCTTGCAAGCTCCCGCATGAAAGGTGATTAAAAATGAATCATCGGTTGACAACAGCAACAAAAATGAATTCTCCTGATTAGATTGGGAGAGAAGCCTGGCCTGGGGACAGGAAACAGGGCATGAAGATGAAAGCACAGAGCTCGCCTTGGCTCACGGGCCATCCCTCCCGCTCCTCACGAGGCCGAGGCCAAAGGGGGTGGGGGGCACGGTGCAGTCTCCCCTCAGGCCTGGAGGGCAGGCCCGGCTGCTGTTAAGTGGACACCATCTACTCTGAAGCTCTGGGGAATACAGGAAAGGGGAAAGGGGACCTCCACAAGTCATTCAAGAATTAGCAGTCAACTCCAGCGGACTCCTGTCACACCTCTTCTGCTCTCCTCGGTGCTAAATGGGGTGACATGACCATGTTTCGGGGGGGGGGGCCCTGAAGGCTACAAGCCCTCGCCAAGGTACATCGTTCAGAGAAGCCTCCTGAACCTACAAACACAGCGTCCTCTAGCAGTAGGTATGTGGGTGTACATGTGGTTGGTGGGGGAGGAGAGGACGGGAGCCTCTCCTGGCCAAAGGCTGGTGACAAGAGTCTGGCAAGGGGACCTGGAGGAAGTAAAGTTTGATCTTGGAGGAAGTATCAGCACAGGGCTCAGTGCAGTGGAGCAAGGAGGATTCCAAGCCAGGGAAGTGGGGGCAGAGAGGGTGCTGAGTGCAGCACGAAACTGGGGGGACCCTCTTAGCCACGTGCTCCACCTTCCCCTCCAGGCCACCTCAAACCATCAGCTTATTTCCATCGATGCCAGCAGACGTGAGACCCCAGTCACCCAGACCCCAGCACGCAGTGGTCTCATGCTTCTTCCTCCTCTTTATCTGCCTCCTGCTCCCAAGCCAGGTAACAAGTTCTATTAACTCTGTCCTTGTTTCTGGAACCGGATGTTTCCTGTGTGTGCCATGGCTACCTTTTGCATCCCTTTCTCCCCAACCCCTTCACAGTAGGCTCCTCCCTGGTCTTTGGGCCCGGGGTCACTCAAAACCCCTAGCTTTGTGTGCACTGCTCCTCATTTCAAACTCTTAGATGGCTCCCTATTGCCTTTAGAATTGAGCTCCTCAGCGTGACACGGCGCGCCCTGGACCAGGCCTTCCCTCCCTGCCGGGGAGACCATACCCCCCCTCCACTTTGCCTAGTGCCCAGAGCCCTGGTCCAGCTCATTCAGCACCAGCCTTCCCTGCATTCTCAGCACTCAGCTCCCTCTTCTGCACCGACCAGCTCAATCTCAGCACTTGGCCGGGGTCGTTTTATCACTGCGAGCGCATGTCCCTTCCTTCCAGATCAGTGGTGAGCACATCTACTCACACCTCTCAGAGGGCCCGGCTCCCCACAGGGGGGCCTGCTGAAGTGGTCACTGATAAAGCTGTAGGACAGGCTTTCTCCCGGGGCTCCGTGTCTAACCCGGGCTCTTGAAGACTTGGAGGGGGAAGCTCTAGAGAGAAGGCATGGAAAGAAAACGGGGCTGGGATTTTAAGACAAGGTACTCCCTACTGTGGCAAGGCAGCCTGGCCCTGCTCACTCCTCTGCAGTGAAGATACCAGAAATTTGGCAAGCCGAGAGGGCACCTCTAGGCTTCCGGCCTCTTGACAACTATCGACAGCGCTGAGGAGTTAAGAGCCATGGGCATTCCCCTGCTAGATGCCGCTGCGGCTGCTGAGTGCATCACGAGGGGTCTCTCAGCTGCACCAGTGTGCTGACGTCTAACAAGAGTGAGCTAAGAGGTAACACATCGGAGTGGTCCAGGCGTCAGAACTCAACGGCCTCACGTTCAATCCCCGCTCTGTGACCAGCACGGCTGTGCAGCCCCGGGCAGGTACTGCACTTCTCTGTTAGGCGGGCAGGATGGAATGAGCGAGAAGCGTAAGATGCCCAAGACAGCGTCTATAGGACGCGGTGTTCAATTCGTGCTATTCTTAGTTCTCAAAGGAAAATTACAAATATTTAGAATATTTTTTCGAAGTCGGAACCGGGGCTGTGTCTACACCCCCTTCCCACCCCTGTCCTAGTGCTTCCCTATTCCCTCCTCTGCTGGCCTTCTTTTAATCATTTCTTCTTCTTTGCATTTGGACCTCAGTGGTCCCTTTGGGGTGGTTTCTGTTGGGAGGCCATCCTGGAGTTTCCCGGTTTCTATGCCCTTTAATGCTGAGTGACAGCAGGTACCACATACTTGAGGCACTCTGGACACGAGCAGCCGGTGTCCAATGGCTCAGGAGTGGTTTTGAGACCAGGGCTGAGGTCTGCTCACATTGTTCAGCTGAGGGGATTGTTTATAAGCAGCTCCTAGGGGCTCTGCAGGTCCCGCACAGGTCTCAGGGCGGTGCGTGGCTCTGGGCACTGCCCTCAGCTGTCTGAACATCAGTCTCCCTGAGGTGAGCCTAGCCAGGGGCCTCACACCGTGCATCTGTCCCAAGGACGGGTGGCTATCCACCTTTATCCTTCCTGGACAGATCACCAAAGGGTAACCTGGGAGACACTCCCAGGCAAGGCCTTCCAACTGGGAGGGACCCACAGGGGTGACCGGGAGGCTGTGCCGTCCACTGCCCTGTACAGCTCACCCCACCATGGCAATCCCCCACGCCTACGAGGTGTGGACCACAGGCAGGCTGAACCAGCAGGAGTGGGGGAGGGTGGGGGAGATGACATGCCGTGTGGAGGACCCTAGCAATCTGGAGGTGACCACATGAAAGAGTTCTCCTAGCGACACAGCAGCAGAAAACATTTTCTCTCTCCCAGTTTTGCTTTTACTCTTTTAACACTTAGATTCAAAATGCTCAGTGGTTCCAGACTGGCTGCCTGAGTTACAGAATGAAGGGAGAAACTTCACTGTGGGCTGAGAGGGACACTGCCTTCTTCAAATGCATCATTCGGGTTTCAGGAGAAAGGACGGAAGCCTGATGAAGGAGGAGAGAGGGGGGTGCGGAGGACAGAAAGGGGAGTAGCATGGCCTGGGGTGTCTCTAACCCCTCAGCTGATCAGGATTGCCCAGGACCTGTCCACTTGGGCCTCTTCTTGGCTGCTGCCCTCTACCCCTTAAGGGTAAAAAGCCACTTCCTGGGGAGCTCTTGTACGCTGCCCATCCAGAGCCACCAGTGTCAGCCCCTAGCTCAGGCCAGGCTCTGTTCCAGCCCAGGTCACCAGAGTGGGGTATGGGAAGTCTGCTGAACCTGGAGCCCCCACAGGGGCTTGGCATGCTTGGTTGAAACATTTCAAACCAAATTCAGGGTCCAGGGAAAATGCCCCTCTCACTCCCATCTCTTCTCTAGATCTAAACAGGCCCATCTGAGAACTCCAGACCCCGAAAGGCCCCAGATGTCAGGATTTAGTGGCCCCCCCTTCTCCCCACAACCCAAGAATGTGAAATACCAGCAAACAAAAGTCTCATCCAAATTAGGAAGCGAGTGGCTCTGTCCGCCCAGGAGTGTGTGCCGTAGGGGCTGTTTGGGGTTTTTGGCTTCCCCCCACAGATCCTTTCAAACCCACATTGTTATCAAGACTTAAGTTGTTTTGACCCCAAACCTCAGTCCTATGCCATCCTGTCGCTGTACACCCTTCTCCAAACCTAAAATGCTGCTGCAAAAGCAGCTCTCAGCTCAGAGACCGCAGTGAGCCCCAGCCCCCAGGTTCCCTCACGCCTGCGAACAGAGCCCTCTCCATGTCAGAGCTGTGCAGCACTAGCTCAGGCCCAAGGTTTGCCCTGAGGAACCGTGGCTGGGGCTGCCATGAAGCGCCTCTGCCAGACAGATGCCGAGACCCGGGCGGGTGCCAGAGGATCAGATGCCCACCTCTCACCGCCCAGTGATGGAGTGTGTGCCCAAGGGCCCTGAGCAGAACAGCCCTCCGTCAGGGAGGGGGCACAGAGGCTGGGCATTCCAGCCCAACTCTGGGCTGTGAGTGGCAGTTAACAAACCAAAGCCTCCAGGAGCCCCCAGTGGCCCTGATGGAGCCCCCTTCTTCCCGGCCCTCGCCCTGTTACCTTCTTGGGAGAGGATGATGAACTTGGTGGTCTTGAGTGTCTTTCCATTGAGCATCCAGGTGATGGTGGCTGGAGGGTCAGACGACACCTGACACTGGAGTAGCAGCTTCTCACCCTCTGTCACATGGACATCTTGCAGCTTCTCCTTGAAGGCTGGGGCTGTCCCTTGGTTCTCTGATCTTTTTTCATTATCTGTGGCTCCTGCCTGTGCCCTCTTGCAGTTCACGTCATTCTTAACCTCCTTCTTGAGTTCTTCCTTCCCAGCTGGTTTTAGGATCTCAGCAGGCTTGGCATTACCTATGGGTTTTGGGGTCTCAGCAGGCTTGGCGTTGCCCACAGGTTTCAGAGGTTCAGCAGGCTTGGCGTTGCTTATGGGTTTCAGCGTCTCAGCAGGCTTGGCGTTGCCCAGGGGTTTCAGGGTCTCAGCAGGCTTGGCATTGCCCATGGGTTTCGGGGTCTCAGCAAGCTTGGCATTGCCTATGGGTTTTAGCGTCTCAGCAGGCTTGGCGTTGCCCATGGGTTTCAGGGTCTCAGCAGGTTTGGCGTTGCCTATGGGTTTCAGCGTCTCAGCAGGCCTGATGTTGCCCACAGGTTTTAGAGTCTCAGCAGGCTTGGCATTGCCCAAAGGTTTCAGGGACCCTAAAGGCTGGGCATTGCTCACAGCCTTGGGACTTTCTGCTGCCTTGGCATTCAAGGCCTCAGCGTTGTTGCTACCATTCTCGGCTGGTAATTTTTTCTTGCTACCTAACACGGAGCGGAAATCTGGGGTGGCGGGTTTGGGAAGAGGTGCCTTCTCAGGCACCGGGGTCTTAGGAGTCCCCTTTTTGGCCAGGACCGAGCGGAAGTCGACCTGCTGAGGGCTATGCACCTTCCTCTCTTCCTCTGACACAGTCTTTGGCTTCACTTGCCGCTGCAGGTTGGCGCGGAAATCCATCTGCTCCGCTGGGATCTCCTTCAGGTCTTCTTCTGACACGGTCTTGGTACTCACCTTCTTCCCCAGGAGGTCACGGAAGTCCAGCTGTTCCACCTGCTGCTGGCGGATGGCCTCCTCAGTATGTTGCCGGGTCTCCACGCGCCTCTTCAGCACCCCCCGCACGTCCTCGCCGTCGTCCTCCTCCTCTGGCCAACCCTGTCCTCTCGCTGGCCGGCCAGGCCTCAGGGTCCCATAGCAGTCACCGCCACCACCATCAGCGCCGGCTCCCCGGCTGCAGAGGCCCTCACAGCTGGCAGGCTCCCTCCCCCTGCAACCAGTGAAGGGAAAAAGGAGAGTAGCAAGAGGAAAAGGGGCCGGGTAAGAAAGAAACGTCAGGGGAGAGCAAATCCCTGAGGGAGGGAGGGTAGAGGGGAGGGGGAAGGGGAGGCTGGGGCTGACCGGGCTGTGTTTATAGAAGGGAACGTTGGTGAGAGGCTCTTGCTTGCTTACTTGGTTTGTTACATCGGTAATGACTTCAGTAGCCTTATAAGGGTGTGTGCAAAAAAAAAATAATAATTCACCCCCCTCTCCTCCCCAGCTCTCCCTCCCTCATCCCCCTTCCAATCTCCCTCTCTTGGCTCAGCAGCCTCAGCTGGAGGATACAAATAATCTGGGGCCGCTGGGCTGGGCCTGCAGGGGCCAGGAGGAGAGTGGGTGGGTGGTGGCCTGGGGCCCCGCCACGCACCTCCTGGGGGCACTCACCGCAGAGGGGCTCCGGTGGGGCTGCTCTGTAGCATCAGGGACACCTGGCAACTGCATTCGCCAACCCGGTTCCTGAAGAATTTGAGAGATCAATACAGCTCGGGAGGCTCTCTGAGCCAAGGGCCTGCTCGGTCTAGGGCTGTGAGGAAGGCAGGGCAAGCAGGAACTTGGCCGCCAGAGGCTGGCTGGCTGGCTGGCTCCAGGGAAGAGGGGGCTACGGGCTTAGCGGTGACCCTGAACACCCACACAAGACCTAGATTTAGGGCAGGCCCTAAATCTGCCCCACTTTGGTCTCCCTTTTTATCCTCAGCTTTTGTATGAAAAGGGGAGGGGGAAATCTTCAGCACAACAGCTTGGACAGACATCCAGAAGTAGGAATACTTTTCTCTAAGTACGTTACAAAAACAGCTCAATCACTCAGTCTAAATACAATCACTCCGCACTGAAGTCCAAGCCCCCCAGGGTGTGATGGAGCTGCTCCATGGGGCCTGCACAGCCCTGGGCGTGACCCTGAGTCTGGCTCCGCACACCTTCAATACAGGGGTGGTTGCGTCCTCTCTGCACGGGCCGGATCCCAACCCCCCCCGCCCCCCAGCTGCCACCTCCCCCTCTCCCTCCTGCTCACCAAATCAAAAACACCTTCCAATCCCCACCCATCAGCTACTGCCCTCAGATCAGAACTTCCTGGATTAAAAATCAAACAGGTGTCTTCCTGCATGGGTGACCCCTTCTCTCCTTTCTTCAGGTGGGGAGAGCTCTGGACTGTTCAACCCACTGTTAAAACGTTAATAAAACGTCAGTGTCCCAGCGGTGCGTGGCCAGCTGAGGCCCCCTGTGCCCGGGGAGGGGAGGGGGCTGTAGGGGCCTTGGGCAGCGGGACTCTGAGCCCGCACGGCTGCCCTCTGCCCTCTGCCGGCGGTTCTGAGCAGCCAAGGCTGCTGGGGGGGCGGGGGGGGGGGTCAGGGCCGTGCTCAGTACAGGGACGGGTGAGGGCAGGGCTGAGAGCCACGGGGACTCTTGCTCCGCCTTCCACTCACGTCCGTCACCTGTGCCTACAGCACCCCACTGAGGTACGCAGCACTATTGGGCCCACCGTAAAGGTAAGGAAGGCGCCAGGAGGTCAGGAGTTCGTCTGGGGCAGCGCGGGGCTCCCAGGCCTCCCCCTCATCGCCCCACAAGGCCATCTTACCAGCACTTCAGGGCCTACGTGTGCCCAGGTCCTCCCCCAGATGCGCCAAGCTCTGCGACGGGTCCCTCGCAGGACCCATCTCCCCTCACCTCACGACTTCTCTGTGAAGCCAGCACCGTTGTTATCAGGAACATAAGGCTCATAAAGGTTAAACAACTCGCCTTCACTCGCAGAGGCAACCGGCAGAAAAAGGGGCTGGCACCCAGGCCTACCTGAATCGGGACCCTAACCTTCCCGAACTGCCCTGCCCTGCTCGTCAGTACCAATCTACCGTGGGGTGTGTGTGTGTGTGTGTGTGTGCAGGTCTCTGTGTGAATGCAGATCGACCACACGCATGGATACACACACATGCGGGACCTTACCTGGCGGGCATCTGCATCTGCAGGTCCAGATACAAGTGCACAAGCACGGCCACCCCCACGTGGACAGACACCCGAGCATGTGTTCACGCAGCCCTGCTGACGTATGTGGGCGTCCGCCTTGCTTGCCTGGCTGCCCTCCCTGTGCAGGGCCGGGTCCGCATCAGACACTGGAGGTCCATGGCTTGGTAGGTGGTTTGCAGGGGGGCTGGGGGGTGCTGCTCACTCCCAGGCACGGAGACCCGTTTGAAACAAGGAGAGGTTGCTCTGTGCTGTCCTCCAACCCTCCTGCCATCTGTTGGGGTCCCCTCCTGGCCACCTCGGTCAAGGCGCAGGCTCTCAGGGGGCAGAGACTGAAGGCTCAGGGAGCCTGGTGTCTCGGCAGTTTAAGCGCCGTGGGTGTCCCTTTGCTCAACGAGCAGCAGTCAGGTGCCTCCTTAGCGCCCGGCCCTGGAAGGTTAAGAGCCCCTCGGGACATCCCAAGCGCTCAGCACAGAGGGCTCACGGGGCTTTGGGTCAACTTGCAGAATAAACACGGAAGGTCATTTGCAGGTGAGGCCCAGCTCCCTGGCACCCTACTTATGTCAGACTGCTGGCCAGTATCAGGCCATTCTTTCCTTGCTATTCTTTCCAGCACAGGGTGACGAGCAGGAGGGCAGGAGGCCAGGAGGCCAAGGGCTGTGTTTTCCCAGTAGTGCTTTCCAACATTGCCTCAGCTGAGTTTCCTCCTGCTACAGGTACAACACAGCTCAGGTGCAAAAATCAGGAGCAGACACTGACCAGACAGCCATGCTTTACCCCAACCAAACCCTTCAGAGGCTTTAAATGGTGAGGCGCCCCGTCCCCTGAGCTGGAGTAAGCTCTAGCTCCCCGTGGGGAAGCAGGTAGGGGACTCTGCTGTCTTCCATCACCTGCCCTAAAGGAGGGAGCACAGGTGGCTTGCTGTTTGACCCATCCCCAGGCCTCAACCTGCAGCACCTAGGGAAGTCTGAGGGGCAGAGGTGGAGAACTTGGGATACCGTGGTGGGCCCAGTAACTGGATCATCCCTCGGGGTGATCTGGGGGGTCATCAATTCTGCTGCCATAAACTTAAACCTCTGTTGGGCCTTTAGGGCAGATCATGAGTTCATTGAGAGCCTACAAAGGTCAGAAAGGCTTGGACTTTGGACCCACACACCAGATCATCTAACCCGCCAGCCCGCCTCGAGGCCATCGGTATCTGTATCTACATCCTCGGTTACAAAGCAAGGCCTGGGGCTGAGGATGAGGCCCCACACCCAGCCCAGGTGCTGCCAAAGAGGCCTGGACTATGACCCCATAGGCTGCACCTTTTACAAACTAACAAAACTCTCTGCTCCCACCTCCCAAGCCCTGAATAAGAAGCCCACTCTGGTTACAAAGCTTCAGAGTCTGTCCCACTCTGAATCTCCCTCCTCTGGAATGGGTTTTCACACGCAAAATTAGTTTAAAGAACTAATTTCCTGGCAAGTCCCAAACTTTCAAATATTTTAGCTGGAATTTTGAACTGACTTTCTGATGACATTTCCTTTTAGACCAGGAGACAAGAGCTAGGGCATCCAGCTGCACCTACCCACAGCCGTAGCAGGGACAGACGGGACCTGCTGCACCACCCACCCCCCCTTCCTCCCAGCTACCCCAGCTCCCTCCTTGAAAGGCATTCTGTGCTGAGTCTAGGTCTGATTTCTGTCAGGAGGGGAATGGGGCCCCTGGCAGACCTGGCACGTCCTCCCCAGGAGAACTTTCCACTGACTTGCTCCTCGGCTGGGGACAAAGCCAAGGCCAGGGCACCAGCTACCCAAAGGAATGAAAAGGCTGGACTTTGGAGAGGGGTCAGGGACGAGAGCTGCGTGGACGGGGAGGCCAGCGCAACCTCCCGGATTCCCCGAGTTCCCACGCACTTGGGAGAAACACGGAATGGGAGAGAAGCCGATGAAAAGACAGAGATGAGGGTTCCAATCTGGGCTCTGCTACTTGCTTTTGGGTGGTCATGAGCAAATCCGTGACCCCGAGACCTCAGTTTCCCCTGTTATTGAACGATGAGTCGTCTTGATAACTTCTGAAGTCCCTTCCAGCTGGGACAGTGTAAGTTTTATGACTGTCCCCAGCTGGGCCCAGACAGTCTGCCTGCCGACGTCCACTCCGGCCTGGCCGACTTCCCACAGCCCTTGCTTTGCTCTTCCCTACCCTCTCCTGCTTGGCCTCTTCAACGTGCCCCCAACGGCCAAGGCTTTACTCATTTGCTAAACCCTATTGTCCTCGACATCACACATGGAGCATAATTATCCCTTTTGGGTGTTTGGCTCGATGACTGTGAGGACTGTCCCCCAGCACTACTCCTTCCAGGCAGACAGGCTCTCGTCTCCCGTGTCATCAGTTTCTATTATTTGTACTGGCCTAGGGGAGGAAGAGTGTATCTTGTATCTAGGCTGGAGGCAGATTTGCCTTCCTGATAATACCTGGTTTGGATGTAAGGCAAAGGCTGCTGGCGTGTTCTGTGCATACTGCTGATGGTAGCGGAGGACCAGCCAGCCATCGCCACAGCCATCGCCACAGCCATCGCCACAGCCATCGCCACAGCCGACTACAGACATGGCATTAGCTCAGCTGAGATCTGCTAAGCCTCACTCAGCCAAGCAGAACTTCCCAACAAATCTCAAGAAATAACAAATGGCCCTTTTTTTTTTTTAATATATATAAAGCCACTAAGTATTTGAGCTGTTTGTTATGCAGCAAAACATAACTGGTATATGCATAAAGCACTTGGCCAGAAAGGACCCAAGCGGTGGGGCACGCACTGGGGTTTGTTATTATTATAGGAACAGTGCTCAGTCATGGCAGTGGCTCTGGCATGTAGCTCAGAGCCTTGAACATGATGTGCTCAGTACAGGGAAATGATTTATCCAGGAGAGCAAGCCCCTTGCAAAGTGCCCAGGCACCTGAGCCAGGACAGCTCGAAACATCTTTGGCACGTGACACACTCTCCTGTTAGCGGGTTGCAGACAACTGCTCTCCTTCAGTGCTTACATCAACCCTAGGGGCTGGTGTCCTGTCTCCATCAACCCAGGGCTGGCCATAGAACTCTAAGACTAAGACTTAGAGCATTTTAAAGGTAGAAGAACATTTCTGGATCACTTTCATTTAACAAACACTCGATGCTGACTCCGGGCAGGCACCGTTCCAGGTACTGGAAACGAAGCAGTGTGCCTTCCCAGAGCTCACCTTTCCACATTACCTAGGAAAACCATAAACAGGAGGAAAAGAAAAAAAAAAAAGGAACGGGTGTAGTTAACCTTCTGCAGTGGTTTTAAATGTCTACAAATTCTTTGACACTTCTCTCTCCAAGAGATGGATCCTAATTGGCCTTAGTGACTTACTTCCAACAAACAGAATGTAGCAGAAGTAATAGCGTGTGACCTCCAGGGTAGATCACAAAAGACATTAGGTCTGTGGAAGCCAGCTGCCATGTCACGAAGACACTCAAGCAGCTCTAGGGAGACGTCCGCATGGCAAGGAGCTGAGGCTTCCAGTCAACAGCCCTGTGAGTGAACCATCTTAGAAGTGGATCCTCCAGCCCCAGCCAAGCCTTCAGAGGCTACAGTCCCTGCCAACATCCTCACTGTAAAAATCATTCGGCAAAGCTGCATCATATTCCCAACCCAAAGAAACTGTGAGATGGCAACTGCTGTTCTAAGCTGCTCAGTTTTGGGGACATTAGTTACACAGCAATAGGTAACTAATACATTCCCTCGATCTTGCTGCTTTTCCAATTTTTTAAAAAGATTTTATTCATTTACTCATGAGAGACACACACACACACAGAGAGAGAGAGAGAGAGAGAGAGAGAGAGAGGCAGAGACACAGGCAGAGGGGGAAGCAGGCTCCCTGTGGTGAGCCTGATGCGGGACTCTATCCCAGGACCCTGGGATTACTACCTGAGTCAAAGGCAGATGCTTAACCACTGAGCCACCCAGGTGCCCCTGCTTTTCCAATTTTAATCCATTCTTCCCTCCTTCATGTTCTCCACACACCAAACAACAGGGGCACAAAAGCCAGGATGTAATAAGACAGAGGACTCTGGGGAACCGAGCTCAGGAGCTCAATGAACACCTTTGCATTTAAGCAGGAGAGACAAAAGCTCGTTGGCAGCACCAAGCCTGCCCTTTCTTTACCTTGAAGCCCAGCTGCACGTTATTTTGTGTTTCCGCTGGCTTCCTAGTCCCTGGTGGGAATTTTGACAGGTGGTAGGAATTTGTGGGGTAGTGGGTAAAAGGAGGTCAGCAGGACACGCAGACTCACTTGAGCTGGATCTCGTACTGGCCGGCGTGCCAGGGCTGCACATTCTTTAGAACCAGGGTGAACACGTCCTCGTTCTGTAGCACCTCGAAGTGGCCGGAGTCTTTGGAGAGGGCTTTGCCATCTCGCAGCCAGTGCACAGTGGGGAAGGGGTCCCCAGCGATGGCACAGGAGATGAGGACAGTCTGGCCCAGGGAGGCAGTCAGTGAGCGGGGCTTGCTGATGAACCAGGGCTGGGTGCCATCCTGGGGCTCTGGAAGTCGGCAGAGGGTTGGATTAGAGGAAGGCCTTTCAGCAGACAGGGTCCACTAAGCTCTCCATGGTGGTAAGGGTCAAAGACTACAAGTTACCCAAATAACAGCTTGTCCAGAAATCACGTTTACTGGAATATGCAGTTACAGCACATCCTTCCCAAGGCGAATCTGTCTGGGTTATATTCTCTGAGGATAATATCGACATGAATGTGTACACCCAAAGTAGGGACAGGTAGCCCGGAAGGTCCAGGCGCACTGGGCCAGGTGCTAGAGATCTACAATGAGATGAGTATAATTGAGAGCTGTCGCTTGCTTTATGTGTCCTGACCTGGTCTCTCTTCTTAAATATAGGTTCTCTAAAGGCGAGGACCCTAACAGGCTACAGCTCACCTCAAAAGTGATCACTGTGTCAAAGTAATATCGTGTGTTAACCAGGTTTCAATAAAGGGGGGGAGAAAAGCTGTCACTGCCTAATTATCAAGTGCATCATAAGGTTTCTCTCCCAGCACTCTATGCAGCTTGTCACCAATGACCCAGACAAGGCAGGGACTTTGGAAGGCAGGGAATGGTGCCTCCACTCAGCCAGAGCCTGAAACGGAGGTGGGAAGCTGGCCTCTGGGGCTGGAATGGGACCAAGGGAGCACAGGGACCATGGGGGAAACGAAGGAAGCTCAGGTGCTTTCCTCACCTCCAAACTGCTTCTGGGGAGACTGCTCTAGCAGCATGTTATTTCCTGCCCCCGCCAGTCCCTACCCCGGTCGGCCCGGTGGCGGCCTCACCTTGCACCATCAGTACTGCCTGGGTGCGGACCTCTCCAGCACTGTTCCAGGCTTCGCAGGTGTAAGTGCCTGTGTCCTCTGGGAACACTTCCTGGATACAAAGGCTGTGCTGAGTGCCTCTCTGTTCAAAGTGGAAGTCCTCTGACTCCTGGATCTCATTCCCGTTGTGAAGCCAGATGACCTCGGGGGGCGGATTCCCTGGTTGGGGAGACAGGGCGGGCAGACTGGTCAGGGAGCTGCTTTCCTGGGTCACGTGGCAACTTTGCCCACTGCACCAAATACTAACTTTCCTATGTCTCAGTTTCCCCATCCACAAAACCTTCTAATCACATCTTCCCAGGTTTGTTGGGAGGATTGAATAAATCAATACAGTCCCCCGGAGCAGCCCACTAGAACAGCAGATGAGAGGGCCGCCTGGGTGGCTCAGTCGGTGAAGTGTCTGACTCTTGATTTCAGCTCAGGTCATGAGATTGAGCCCCACACTGGGCTCCACGCTCAACACGGGTCTGTTTGGAACTCTCCCTCTCTCTCTGCTCTCCTCTTCTCTCTCTCTCTCCAAAAATAGATAAATAAAATCTTTAGCAGATTAGAATAGCATCTGGCATGTGGAAAGTGCTCAATGAATATTCATTGTAATTATTTAACAACAGATTTGCAGAAACTAGAAAAGATCGAAGCAAAAAAAATCAGAATTCAAACTACTTGGTAACCCTGGGCGGCGGCGGGGGGGGGGGGGGGGGGGGCAGTGTTGAAGCCACACACGTGGCTCCCTGGGTGTGAAGCAAATGCATTTCCTGCTCTGCGCCGCCCCACACGCAGTGCATGCATCCCCAGGCAATGCCATGGTGGCTTTGCAGTAACTCCTCTGTCGATTTTCACCAGAAGGAAAAATCAGCATTTCATTTTGCTACCATACAAAGGCTGGGTCTGAGGGTGAGAGATGGGCACGAGCTCACGTAGTTTCCAAACCCAGCTCAGGGTGGATAGCATTTCCAGGTCTTACTGGCCGACTTTCCTGGGTAGATTCTCGAGCAGTTTGGTGGGGCATAAAACAATGGCCATCCATGAGGGTCTGTCCCTGCAGCAACACTGTGCTCTGCCCCTCCGAGGAGCAAGGCCCCGGGAGCGGGAGCGGTTGCCGAGGGAGGCTGTGCGGTGTCAGGCTCTCTCAAGGAGAGAGAGTGGGTCTGTCCTGCTGGGTTAGCCAGCAGCGGTGTGGAGGCCAGGAGGGAGCAGAGAGCCTCTGATCTGGGGGCAGGTGCATGGTGATCCCTGAAAGGGGGATCCCATCGGCTCTCCCACAGCTCATCTTTATTACTTCTGCAGCTCAAGAAGAACTAAAACCCAGGAGAGTGGCCTCCGGGCTGTCAGGGGAACGGACAGTGGTCAGCAATGAACTGGTCAGCAATGGTCTGGATATGCTTGGGCACAAGCCCATCGAGCAAGTCTGTGCCAGCAGAGGGCCTGAACTTCCCTCCCCGGCCGCTAGGAGCTGTGACAGCTCACACTGGGCTGCTGGTCCCAAGCTCTTGTCACCCTGCCCTGGTTTTAGGAGGACCTCTTTCTATCTTCTCACCTTAATCTTAATAGAGCAACAGAGTCTCTTCCAAGGACGGGCAGTTCTCACATCAGCTGGTTTTGCACCAGTGTTCACAACCTTCCAGCTACACAGGCCCCGCTGTGTTTCCCCACCAGTCCCCAGCCCTCTAGCTGTGGGCATCTTCTTCCTCTGGACCACCATGAATTGACCTTGGCTCCAGAGAATCCTGCCCAGGGGAAGCAGAAAGGAGGGACCAGCAGGCTCCACTTCTTTGGGTCCACGGACTGTCCCGTGCAGACTTTCTGGTGGGTCGATGATCTGAGTGGGATATGGGGGTGCAACGCCCACACTGCAACCATGCCCGTTTTTACATATACCCCAAGGAGAGATGCAGACACAGACCTGACACCTGGACTGTCATGGTGACCTGGCTTCCGTCCATGACTTTGAGGTCAGAGAGGCCCTGCAGGAAGAGGGGTGCGACGGGCTTGCCGGGAGCTGTGCGCAGAAGATACCCACTCTTCCTGTCGCTCTTCTTTTCTGGGTGGCAGACAACAGAATGTGGGGTGAATAGTCATTTATTCATTCGACAAACACAGACTAAATGACTGCTCGGCATACTACTATGTTGAGGCTCAGGCTCAGGCTCCGGCCAGAGACCAGCTGCTGACAGGTGAGGCGTGTGGGGAGGTGCCAGACATCGCCAGGAGCGAGGCGAGCCCGTTTCTCTGCTTGGCATGCCAGTGCTCCTGCCTGGGAGCAGGGAAAGGTGGGGCCTCTGCAGGGCCAAACCCAATGTAGGCTCTGGTTCTTCAGGAGAACTTCAATGCCTGGCATCTTAGGAGATTTTGGGTTTTGTTTTGTTTTTTCTTTAAGTTCACCTACCTTTTTTCAATTAGTGGTCCGCTCACATGGCACAAAATTTTAAAAGCACCAAAAAGTATTTATATAGTCTTCCTTCCACCCCTGACCTCTGGCCATCAGGGCACCTCTCCCCAGAGGCCATCAATATTCAGTTTCTTGTTCATCTTGCCATCGATGGTCTATGTACATAACACACACACAAGCAGATAGGTGTACTCTTGCGTTTTCTTCTCTTAAAGAAATGATAGCACACTACACACACTGACTGATGGCTTAGTTTTTCATTTAATTTTTCATTTAACAATATGCCTCGCTGCCTCTCATAAAACAGAAGTGAAGAGCTTCCTTGTCACCTTCTATGGCTGTGTGATGCTCTATCGCCATCCCATGAGATCTTAAGCACCTCAAGGAAGCCAAAGCCACTACACTTATGAGAGTGACTCGAATGGAAGAGACCAGCCGTCCCAAGCCCTGGGGTTGGCGAGATGCGGAGCGCCGGGACCCCTCACACACTGCCGCACCATGCTTGCTTACAGACCCTTGTGAAAACAGCTTGGCAGTCTCTTAAAAAGTTAAACATGCATTTACCATACGAGTCATTCTACCCCTGGGTATTTACACAGGAGAAATGAAAGCACATAACCAGACAAAGACTTGTAGGCAAACATTCATAGCAGCCTTATTCCTAACGATCCCAAACTGGAAACAACCCAAATGGCCATCAACAAGTGAGTGGATAAAAAGACTGTGCTATATTTATGCAATGGGATCCTGCTCAGCAATAAAAAGAAACAGACTAACGAGACACAACAACAGACAAACCTCACAAAAATGGCACTGAATAAAAGAAGCCAAAGAAAGAGTACATACTGGATGATTCCATTTATATAAAATTTCAGAAAAGGCAAATTAGAGGGATAGCAAGCAGATCCGTGGTTGCCTGGGGCTTACGGGGAAGGACTGTGAAGGGACATAAGGAAGCATTTGGAGTTGATGGAGATGTTCATTTCTTAAAATTGGGCGAAGTTTTCAAATTAAACACCATGAATATATGTACATCAATATTATCTTAAAAAAAAAAAAAACTGGGGAAAGAAAGTCTCCGAGGGAGGGAAGAAGTACACCAGCTAGTCAAAGACAAAACTAGAACAACTCTCTGGGTTCAGGGCTGGCCCCCTCACCCCTGTTTCAGTTCTCCAGGGAGATGGGGTCACAAACAGACTGATATTCTTGGGCTGCTCCCCAAGCTGGGCTCTGACCTGCCTCCTGTGAGCTGGGGGGGAAGGGGCAGCAAAGTGGCTGAGCCAGTGTCAGCGTCCACGCAGGACAGCCCTGGTGCAGGAGGAGCTCGTGGCTGCCCAGTCTCTGATCCTGCCCTTTACCCTGTGAGCCAGGCGGCTTTGGCCTTCTTCAATCATTCTGTAGCCTTTTCATTTTGTGTTTTGGCAGAAGCAGGGGTAGGGAGGGAGAGGGCTATGGTATCTGTGACTTAAACTCTAAGTTTTGGGGAAAGGGGCTCTGGTATCTTGGGTTCTTATTAGCAAAGGCCATATATACCAGATTTGCAGAAGGCCTAGAGCCATGCGGATACATCTCCATGGTGCTTTATATACCGGAGAAAGATCCAACTCCAAATTTGCCACTGAATTTCTATCTTTTGGTACTTAAAAAAAAAAAAAAAAAATAGGGCCCACCGCAGAGCTCTCCCAGGGCAGCCTCTGGAATGAGGATGGGAGGGGCTGAGAAAGCTCAGGATGCTGGAGGGAACCCTCCTCCAAGGCAGGTGCATTGTGAAGGGCATGGACCTGGGGCACAAGGGCGGTCGAGGCAGGGGATCCCTACTGTCTGGGACCAGAGGATCAGCCCCAACTTCTTCCTCCGCCCCAGACCCCAGCACTGCTGCCTTTGCCAGAGGGGCAGCCAGGCAGGTTTGCCCTTGACCCGAGGCCCCAGGAGTGGGCTCGGGGAGGCCGCGTCCTGGAAGTGCAGAGATCTCCTTTCTCTGCCTGGACTGCAGTGGCCGGGAAAGTAGGCTGCCTCGGGAGAGTTGAGGAATTTCCTGTCCTGCACCGACGGAGGCTTGAGAACAAAATATTTTTGCCTGTCTAGATTCCCCCCGATTCGTGCTCCTCTGTTGCCGCAGCCAGTGCCCTGTTTCAGAGGTCCGTGTAGACGGGCATTCCTACGTGCTATGGGAGCATCAGAAACCGCTTCGAGCCCCTGGCGGCCCCTCCGGGGCCCCTCCCCTCTCTCAGGTGTTCGCCCCCCCAGGTTTCCTGGCCTGCACCCTATGGGGCGCAGCCCGTGGGGACGAAAGGCCTATCTGCGGCCTGGGCGCCCCCTCGCACGCAGCAGCTCCCGGTCCTCCGCCGGCCACAGGAAACGCAGGGCCGGGGCCGGGCCTCCCGGTCACTGCTGCTCCCCGAAGCTCAACTGCCTCATCTGTGTTTAGGGTCCCAACAGTATAATCTCAGGACTCCGGGGGTTTCAAAGAGCTAACGTGTGAACATACTCGGTAGGACCCCTCGGCACCAACCAGATCTGCGGTGTGAAGCTGACACAGGCACTGATTCCCACCTACCCACCTGGGCTTCATAATTTTGGGGTTTTCAGCTCCAAGGGAACAGAGATGGGGCCCTCACCCAAGGATCGCAGACTTGGGGTTTTTTGTGTTTTTTGTGTTTTGTTTTTTTTTTTTTTTTTAAATGACCCGTGGCAAATATTGTTAGGAATACAAATGTATTGCTTCAAACTCTCCTGAGATACAGGTAAAATGATTTGAGAACAACCTGGCTGCACCCCGTCCGGGAGACAGATGAGTGGGCGCCCGGCCTGGGAGACATTGCGTCTCATGGCACCGCCGCCCCAGACCTGCTCTGTCTTCCCCAGGCCTCAGCCTGCAAGGAGGGCAAAGGGAAGTGACTGGGAGTAAGCGTGCAGAATGAACTTGGCCTCAGACCTACAGCCGGTGGTCACATGGGACCAGCGTGACTGAATCCAGGCTAGTGAATGGCTGAGTCATCCCTAGCACTCAAACACCGCAAATCCTTCACAGGGTGAGACACCGACCAACCCTCCCTACACACACTCGGCACCAGGATTATTACAGAGCCAGTAAGGATCTCAGTTTGGGGGCAAGTAGTTTTCCGTAAGAGGCCTGAGAACAGCAGCCCTAACTAGAATCCTGAAGCCGCAGTCCCAATCCCACGACTCCAGGCTCCTGACGGAGAGGCCAGGGCGCGCTTGGGTGAGTGGCCTGTGCAAGCTCACAGGGCCAGGCCCAGGCAGACCTAGAGCTCATACCCAGGCCTTGTGACAGAAAAGCCAGGATGGTCTGGAGGCCATCTCCTCCACGGGAACCAGGCGTCTCCAGGGGCAAACTCTCCACAAGGACAGATGTCTTATCTGCTGACCCACATCCTAGGCCCTAGCTAGGAGAGAAAAGCTAAGGCAGAGCAAGGCCAAGCCAGGTAAAAAGGGCAAGACGTGTGTACTTCATTTAATTTCAAAGCCGAACACATTACTCTGTGTCACCTGTCGCTTACGTACTATGGCATCAGTTGATGCTCACTCTTGTGCAGGCTTAGATGAAATCAGAAGACAGATGGAGACTGGTGCTCTGAACTCAGAGATCTGGCTGTGGGATCTGAAGCAAGCTCCCCAACCCACAGTTATCACCAATTCTTGATGATACAGTGTTGATAAGAGTAACAGACACATCATCAGTACAACGCATGATGAATACTGCAGGGTTTTTAGATGATTAAAAGCAGCAACATATGTAAAGCAGCTAGAACAGTCTCTGGCACATAAAAAGTATTAAAATACATGGATTTTTTTTTTTTTTTTGCCTTTCCTAAACCAGCTGACTTTTTTTTTTTTTTTTGGTTGGGCACACTCCATGTGACCATAACGACAATGAGAACAGTCCTTCGTTCCCACTGAACCAGACAGTTCTGGAAGCTGAGAAGACATCGTCACAACACCACCTTGCAGAGTCCAGCACTTCAGGATTCTGAAGGATGTTCGCAGCCTGTTCAGCGTTATCCTTGACATCCCCAGAGGTGGGGCAGATTGTGTCCCCACTAATGTCGGAGAGAGCTGAGGCTCAGAGAAGGGAGCTGGCCCGTGCCAAGATCCCGGGGCTGATGCAGCCCACCAGGGGCCTGGTCTGGACGCTCTCCCCCGCCGTCCTGAGAACAAAGGCCAGTCACCTAGATTCCACGGGGAGGTCTCTGTCATCGTTTGCACCAATGCCCAGGTTCCCCAGTGATCCTAGAGAGGGTCTCCTGGCACAGTCTCCGTCTGAAGCTGGTGGAGGGGGGCTAAGGTCTCAGGCGAGAGGCCCCCAGGAGCACAGGGAACCTGAGCCTTCTTCATCTGGGGAGGGCGAGCACTGGCCGGGGCACACAGACGGAGATGGCATGGGAGGGGACCCAGAGATGCTTCCCGGCTCAGAAGGAGCCAGATTAAACAGATTCCAGGTTTTCTCCGCAGGTGTGCTTCCTGCTGCTCTGCTGAGACCAAACCCAGAGAGGGGCTCCCTGCCCTCTGGAATCCAGGAAGGGCCCAGATGCACTGGCCTCGAATTAAAGATTGAACGTGAACTCACCTGTGGCGCTGGTACCTGGTCACCTGGCCAGTGACTCCGTGGTCACTCACAGACTCACTCTGTCATTTATCTGAGTAGCTAGCTACTGGGTGCTCTATTCCATTTCGAGAGAAAAGGAATAGATCAAGCCTGTCCTCCGTGGAAAGACAAGAACTGAGATCAAGAATACTTAGAGGCAAAAAAAAAAAAAAAAAATACTTAGAGGCAGTCTGTCGATGACAGGAATGATGCCATATGCATTAGAGCTGGGACAGGACTGAGAAGGGAGCGGAGCGGGAGAGAGGACGGGCAGAGAGGGGATGGATGGGGGGAAAGGGAAAGACCCTACTGACCCTCCAGCGTTTTCCTCTGTGGCCACTTCTGCAGTTTTGACTCATCGGGAGCTGTTTTTGAAGACTCCTGTTGTGACCTTCCACATTGACTTCTTGCTCCAGTGGAGCAGAAGGAGCACATGGAGAACCCGTCAGGGTCCCCGAGGCCCAGAGCAGGGAGGTGTGCAGGCCATGGCGGCTGCAGGCCTGGCGACTGGACGGGGTGTAGTGGGCGGCCGCCTTACCTCGGAGCGAGGGATTTCTCCACCTGTGAAGTGGAGCTAATTCACAAGTAGCAAGTGGCCTTGTTACGGGAATTAATAAATAAGATGAGCCAGCTTTCCTGACCACTTAGTGTTTTTCTATCAAAACGACGTTCCAGGGATCCCTGGGTGGCACAGCGGTTTGGCGCCTGACTTTGGCCCAGGGCGCAATCCTGGAGACCCGGGATCGAATCCCACGTCAGGCTCCCGGTGCATGGGGCCTGCTTCTCCCTCTGCCTATGTCTCTGCCTCTCTCTCTCTCTGTGTGTGTGACTATCATAAATTAAAAAAAAAAAAAAAATTAAAAAAAAAAAAGACGTTCCACATTAAAAACACTATTATATTTTTGGAAAGCTCTTATCCAGAGAAAGAGTTAAATACCCACACAACAGGTGCACTTTTCTCATTAATTCGTATACAGTAACCTGCATAGGCCCAGGCTGCTCCTCAAACCTGGGGACATGAATGACACCTTAATTGAAATTAAGAAGCGTCTGCAGCCCAATGGTGGCTGTGATCTAAGTCCTCCTTCAACACTACAATGATCCTCTTGTTCTTCCCTTTGGGTCCTTCCCTTCCAAGGGTTTAGCGGGAAAAACAATTCTAGTTTCTCCCTAGGAGCATTTTCTCCACCCGTCTCCTTTTATGAGCCAACCTGATGCTCCCTGAAGGCTGGTGTTTACGGAGCCGAACTTGCATTAAATACACATGTTTACGCTTTTGAGTAGTTTGCCTTGAAAAGGGCCCTCGGCAGGCTCCCAGCTCATTCCAAAGTTATTTCAGATTAAAAAAAAAAAAAAAAAGTGGGAAAGTGCTTGAACAAATGACAGACATATAAACAGAGACAGGGTGTTGGTGGGAAACACTCTACCATCTAAGGAGCCCCCCCAAGACTCCCCCACAGAAGGGCCCCCGCCTATTGCTGTCATGGCCGTTTACTAAGTCCCACTCTCAGAGCCTCAGGCCCTGTCCATGAGCAGCTTGCCTGCATCCCTAGATTCACAGGTGGTCACCAAATGAAAATGGATTGTGCAATGGCTCTCCCCTCCTTCCTAACACCCCATCTCCTAACGTCTCCCATGCACAGACACACAGACCTCTTGCAGATGCATAATTGGAGAGGAAAGAACCGCTGAGCTATTTTGCTTAGTCATTACAACACAAAATACCATCCCAACAGCAAATCTGATTCATTCCAAACCCTGTTATAATATGGGAATTCAGTAAATCACCAACTGAAGGAGCTCTGGAAGCACAGTCCTCCCTCCTTTCTTTATTTGGTGCTCAAAATCCAGCACGTTCCAGGACGGGTCACAGACTAGCCTCCTTTCCCTAAATGCCATGACTGTTGACTCTAGAGGACTTGTCAAAGGAAGCTCTACCTTCACCCAGCCCCTTCCTATTTGTGGGGTTTTTATGCAAGGTGTAAATCCCTAGGGAGGTATTTGACTTCTCTTCCAACAGAAGTCTGTCTCCTCACCATATAAACCTACTTGGTGATTCAGCAAAACTTCCACTTGTGTGTCACAAAAAGAGCCTTGCTCTGTTGGCTTTTCTCCCCCCCACTGGCTTCTCTAGAACCTAAGAAGCAAAGGGGATTAGAAGCGTACAAGGAGGAGAATGAAAGGAGACAATGGCGTATGACATTCCCCAAAAGATCTCTGGCCAGTAATGGTAGGGTTGCTGGATGGGACGCAGGAATCATTGCAACCACCGCCTTCTGACCTGACTCAGAAGTTAACAATCAATCTCTCTAGGTGAAGGTAGAGCATCCAAACCATCCAGTGCCCCCTCTTGGTGAGTGCCTGGAAACCACGCTCTCCACCACATGGTCATAGCACAGATCACATTTTTGCTCGTAGGGACACAAGGCTGTAATTCTGGATGGCACTCTTGACCAAGGACTCCGAGCAAGTAAATGCCAGATATGGCAAATAGCGGGCTGGAGAAGTAGACAGTTCTACATCTCCAGTTGTCCAATTGGTAAAATGAGGCTCCAGTTCTGATACGGACGCCTACGTGCAAACATATACACTCAGAAGACTTTCTGTGACATGAAGGACCCGCATGGTGCGCGATCCCGTTCCTGTTGTATCCAAACTATACAAAACTAGAATATTGGTTACAGAATAATTTAACATTTATTTGCTTGCCTTAGAATTTAAGTGACTTTTGGACAGATGTTGTGGGTGGACTAAGGGTCTTAAAAGATAAAGAAGATGTGGTCTATGTGCACAATGGAATATTCCTCAGCCATTAGAAACGACAAATACCCACCATTTGCTTTGACGTGGAGGGACCTGGAGGGTATTATGCTGAGTGAAATGAGTCAATTGGAGAAGGACAAACATTATATGGTCTCATTCATTTGGGGAATATAAAAAATAGTGAAAGGGAATAAAGGGGAAAGGAGAAAAAATGAGTGGGAAATATCAGAAAGGGAGACAGAACATGAGAGACTCCTAACTCTGGGAAACGAACAAGGGGTGGTAGAAAGGGAGGTGGAGGTGACTGGGTGACAGGCACTGAGGGGGGCACTTGATGGGATGAGCACTGGGTGTTAAGCTATATGTTGGCAAATTGAACTCCAATAAAAAATAATTAAAAAAAAAAAAAAAAAGACAAACGGGATCCCTGGGTGGCTCAGCGGTTTAGCGCCTGCCTTTGGCCCAGGGCGTGATCCTGGAGTCCCGGAATCGAGTCCCACGTCAGGCTCCCGGCATGGAGCCTGCTTCTCCCTCCTCCTATGTCTCTGCCTCTCTCTCTCTCTCTCTCTCTCTCTCTCTCTCATAAATAAATAAATAAAAATCTTAAAAAAAGAAAAAAAGACAAACAAAAAAATTAAAACCGATGCTGATCCTTCTTCAATCGATTTCTCTCCAGCTAACATAAGCATTAGAAATGTTTGTTTTTAGTAATTGGAAGCTTATCGAGGGTAGAGTCCGTACTTGATACCACTGGACAGGTTATACAACATCCAAAGTCCCCGAGCATCACTTGGGAGAGAGGTGGCAGTGGCAGCTGTCAGGGCTCCTCGCTGCCCCACCAAGCGCCTGTCACTAACCTGAGAGTGACCGGGCCTCTCCCGACGCTCGCACATCCAGCCACGGCTGACTTCCCTGGCGCCTGGTGTTTCCATTAGAGGTTCTTCATCAAAACAAATACTCTATAAATATGCTTATTAAGGTTCTTTTATTTTTTATTTTTTTTACTCTATGAACCAGTTCTTTTAAAAAAAAAAAAATTTTTACCAACATTTTATGTCCTTAGGTGCTTTTACGAGACCCAGTAAGCCTTCAGTTACATAAACACCCACTAAGTCAAAATGGGCACAGTTAGCAAGATAGTAAATCCAGTCACTTAAGAATTTTAGCCTTGACAAAGACACTCCAGGGGGAGATAAATTAAAATATTCTAGCCTGAGGAAGTCTCCCCCTCCCCCACCCCAATGACTCAGTCCAAATACACGGAAATATTTACTCTCCCTCAGATCTTCCTGGGCTCTGCAGGAATTTGGATTGATCATCCTTTGGTCTTCATCTTGGGTGGGGTTGGTGGGGGAAGAATTTCCATTGCTTGGTGGTTAACTATGGGGGATTTTCTTTTTCCCCCTGGGGCAGCGGGAGGACAGAAGGGGTATTTGTTGAGGGACTCTTGAAAGCTAGCTGGATTTCTTGCACACTCCCGCAGGGTAAGTCAGGAGGTGGAGGGATGCTCTGCTGCACTTCTGGGGAGGTCGCATCCCTGCGTGGGCTTTCCTACCTTCACTGGACACATGCTCACGTGTGTTCTACACGCAATAATGAATAAGGCATAGTCCCTGCCTGCAGGGAGCTTACAGTCTGGCAGGGAAGCCAATTAAATAAGCAATTAGAGTAAAATCTCACAGTTAGGATAAAGTGTGTGCTCCTTAGCCCTAGAGGCCCCGCATGAGGGGCCCCTGCCTCTCCCTCTGAACTCATTCTCTACCACTGGCCACCACACGCCTTGCTCCAGCCACACTGGTTATCTCGCTGCCCCTGGTATAGGCCGAACTTGCTCCCAGTTTTAGGGCTTTTGCACTTGCTGGATGGCCCTCCTGGAGCACCCTCTCCAGCCCACGGAAGTGTCTGCTCAAAACAGCTCCTCTCCCTGCAGCCTGCCTTCCCCAGCCAGTGTCGTCACCCATCATCCAGAAGGATCCCTTCCACCCTTCTCAGCCAGTCTTTGATCAAAGGAGGTGCTGATCGCTGCACGTCTCCCCATCAGAACGCACACGCCACGAAGGCCCAGCTTGTCCGCCCTGCTCACCGCAGCCTCCCGGGAACCAGGATGGGCACAGAGCGGGGGCTCAGGGCGCGTTTGCTGACAAGTCAGCACAACGGTAAGGGGGGGTTCAGCCAGTAAGAGAGCTCACTCTGGGGTTAGCAGGAGGGCCTCCTAAAGGACATCTGTTGGGAAGAGAGGCAGATTTGGGAGGAAGGGGCTGCAGAGCAGAGGAGGCAGAGAGAGTTGGGGCAAGTGGCGCGAAGTCACGTCCGAGGGTTGGCCCCGCGATTTCTGGATGATGGCAAAAGCTTGGCGGGAGGCTAAAGGAGCGAGAAAGAAAGAGCCCACGCCCCGTGTTTGCCAGGCTCCTCTGCTGAGCCCGCCCACACAGCCGTCCTGGGAACCGCCCCTCCCGGGCACCCACCTGCACCCACCTGCGCACCCAGACCCCAGGGTCTGACCCCAGGGTGGCCAGGGCCTGTAGAAGGGCGCTCTTGGGCTCTCCTGTCCGCCAGACACCTCCCTCCCTCTCACGTTCTGGGGTTCTCTCCCCTTACTAACAACCACCGAACGGGCACACAGAGGGACAGACAACCGCCCAGCCACCGTGGCAAAGTTGGTCCTTTGGTAAAACCACTTAGAGTTGGCATTTTGGATCATTTTACCTTGCTTAAAGGTGGGGGGTGGTGGGGTCTTTTGGACAATCATCGTAGCAGCGCACGCTGAGGATGTCCGCTGTGTTCATTAATTCAATCCTCAGTACCAGGGTCTGTGACTATCAGTGTCCCCACGGCCCAGAAGAGGAATGTGCGGCCTGGAGGGTCAAAGGGCACCCCGGTTGCCAGGGCAGCTGGTGGTGCAGCGGGGTTCACCCCCGGCCAGTCCGCTCCACAGCTCAGATGGGACTGCGGCCGGGGCCACACTGAGGGTTAAAAGAAAGGCCAGGCTTGGGCAGAACCACGCGGGGCACAGGAGGCACAAATGCCTCTCCTGCAGTCCCTGCTACCCCTCAGCTCCCCCAAGAGACCTAGAGCCCCAGGAGCTGCCAATAAAGTCAGAAAAACTCCACAGCTGAGAATGGTGCGGGACGTGGACATGAGCTGCCCAAGCGCCCTGGGGCAGGGAGCCAGGGAGTCGCCGTGCCAGGCTCAGCCTGCCTCACTCCTGTGCAGACAGCCCAGCCCTGTGCCCGGAGCGCGTGGCCGAGCCTCTCAGCCTGTTTCACCATTTATGGTATCTGAGCCTCTGTTTGGCCTTCACAGGCCAGCAAATCCCCACACCAGGAGGGAGTTCTCACTCATGCAGGGCTGTTCTCAGGGCAAACCCAAAAGGCTGCAGCAGCGTTCTTGCTGGGAACCTGTTTCTGCTTTAAAACACGCTTGGATGGGCAGGCCCCCAGGCCCCACTCCCCACACAGACCTGGGGACCAGGAGGACGGCCCCAAAGACTCCTTGATCCTTCATCTGGGGACCCTCGCCTCCAGAGCGACTATTAGCTCAGCTGAGTGTCTTTAATCCAATGTAAACCCAGGCAAGTGGGGGCAGGCACTGGATTAGTGGGGCCACTAGGCTGAAGCTAGCAGGGAGAGTCTTGGGCAACAGACCCATCGCATGTCAGTCTGGCCTTCTTGCCTGTTACTAGGCTTTGCAGTAGGCCACGTGGATGTCCAGGGAGATGAGGGCTACTCCCCGGGCCCAAAAACATGAAGCTCAGATCTGTTCTTGTCTCATGACCGCAGTTTCCCGAGCCTCTCAATGGGCCATGAAACCAGAATTCCAGCTGACAAATTTCCGAGAGGCCAGAGTCAGGCTCCCACCTGGGTGTGAATGACCTTCTTGGAAGGAAGCAGAAGCCAGTTCCCAGGTGAGGACTCCATGCCAGGGCACTTCAGAGAAACTGGGGAGGCCAGGGAGTGTGCCCCTTCTTGGCAGACAGCCTCATAGAGCCAGCAAGCCCCTAATCCTTAAGGGGTGACACTGCCGGCCGACAGGGCCCAGGCTCTCCCTCTGGGCCAGAGGCTGCACACTCTGGGAAAGGCTCGGAGTCATCGGGATCTGGGTCTGAAAGACCAATCTGACCTACCAGCTTGTGTGCTTAGGCAAGGTACAGAAGCTTTCTGAGACTTCCAGACCCTTCTGTGTAAAAGCTAGGGACAGCACGGCCCTCCCCAGGGCTGCTGAGGTCTAAATGAGAAAGTATTTAACGCAGTAACCAGCACATGATTTTCTCCTTGCCTTTTTCAGTGAAACCATGTCCTGCGGCCTCCCAGAAGGCTGCTCACGTGGTAGGGAGACTCTCCCCACGGGCCCTGAACCCTGGGGGACAACAGAGAGAAGAGACATGGTCTCCTGCTGGGAAAACGGAGCACAGCACACCCGGTCTGAGCACCCGGGCCCCAGACACACACTGGAGCTGGGGCCCAGGCCCTGGGGTGAGGATGGGGAGGCCGGCTTACCTGAATACCTCGGCCCCAGGAAGCATTCCCTGCGTATTGTCACCATGCCCACCGAGACCACAGCCCAGACAGCCCTGTCTTGAGTGCTGTGGCTCCCCTGGAACTCCCTGGGGCCAAGGGCTTGGCGCAGATCAATGGATGAGCATGATAATCAGATTACTGGACACCAGGCTGCTGATGTATGAAAACAAGCCTCGGCAGGTGGGGAGGTGCAGGGTCAGAAGGAAAAGGGGAACGACCTGGGACCCTCTCAAAGCCTCAATGCCAGCACTCTGTTGGCCAGCGGCCCCTAGCACAGGAGGTGGCATTTGTGAGACCCCCTAAGTCCTAGGGGGTATGGGGGTACTCCTCCCAGAGCATCTTTCAGTGTGCGAGGTCTTCTTCCTACCACACTGGGAGCTTCTTGAGCCAAGGGAACCCTTGCTTCTCACCCCTGCATCTTCCCTCTGCCCTGATGGAGTGAGGCGGTGGGGAACTGGCCTTTGCATATTCACTGCGGACCTCTAGAGGCCATTTCCTCCACCTGCCTGCCTTCAGATGCAGTGCTCTTTCTCCAGAGCAGATGTCTGCAGCAAAGGTGCTTCTAAAGAGGTGCCCAGAGGCTCCTACCATGGACGGTGACCCGGGCACTGCAGGACACCTGGCCCAAGGTGTTCTTGGCCAGACAGGTGTAAATGCCATCATCTTCCGGCAGGGCATCCTGGATGTGGAGCTCGGCCACGCCAGCCTCGCAGGAGGAGTGAGCGTACTGGATGGGCTGCTCTGTGGAGGAAAGCAGAGGAAGGGGTCAGGCCAGGGGACTCCCAAGGGCGGGGATATGATCCCTGTCCTCAGTGGGGCTGCTGCTGTCATGTCCCCATGCTCACTCAGATCCACAGGGGGCTGACGACGTGTCAGGCCCCCTCTCTAGCCAGCGGGTCAGACGCTTGCAGGTGGAGAAGGAAGCAGGGGCTAGGGAGGGAGATGAAGGAGAGGCAGTAGTCTCCTTGGGGTGCAGGAGCAAGGCTGGGGCTCAAAGGACCGTGGGGAGAGATTCTGGAGGCATTCAGAATGCAGGAGGGAAAGGGACATAGTTCTGTGCATTTTGTTTAAAGAAACAGTCCCGACGTTCACATCCTGGACTTCACAGAATTCTGAGCCTGGAAAGAATCTTACAGGGTCATCTGGCCCACAGCCCAGCCGCAGGCATAACAGGCCTCACCCAGACAACATGAGGCTCCTGGCTCCTTTTAGACATCTCCAGAAATAATGATTCCATTTCCCACTGCAGATATTCATCAGAAAGCAAGTGTGTGACCTCAACCTGACGCTGCAATTAGGTGCATTTCGGTGCATTTTAGGGTTCATGGAAAAGATAATATGGGAATCTAAAAAGGACTTTCGTCTTTTCTTCCCAGAGCCCCTGCCACAGGAGGCCCTTTATTCAGGTCACATAAAGTCCTGCAAGAAGACAGAAGTGCATGCTATGAACCTCAGTGGTTTCCTTAATGCTATATGTTCCTGGGACTTTATCATTGCAGGATGTGAGCTTTCATTTCCAGGGGGAGAAAAAAAAATCTCATTATTGAAGATTCTGGCCTCAGAACAGGAATGTGTCCACTCACCATATAGGAAGCAACTGTCAGTTTCTTCCCTTGTCGGGCCCCAGGGTCCTGGTTTGCACTTCATAAAAGTGGGGGTGGGCGGTGGGGGGAGGGAGAAAGTACAGAAAGAAGTCCTCTCCCTGCAGGGCAATGTTTTCTTCTGCACATAGCAACACGTCGTGTCTCCATGACGGTCTGCAGAGACTGCCAAGCGAGCATGCCATAGGGCGGGCGAGACCAGATACTGCGCGGCCTACTGCACTTCATAAAGGTGGGGCTGGGAGCTGGGAAAGGCAGGGGCCTGGATCCTGCTACCTGCTCTTCACCTTAAAACCTCTCTTCCCTGAGGATACCAGTACGTTCCACGACTGCCATCAAAGTACCCCTGTGGTCAAAACGTGCCAACAACGTGTTGGAGACCTATTTGGTTACTGGAGCATGACTCATTTGGGCCCTACGCACATGGGATGGAATGGTGGCCCCAGAAGGTGTTGGCTCAGGGCACTCAGAATTGGGAGACACGCAACTGTCGGGGCCCCAAGACTGGTTAAGACCAGAGTTAGCAACCCAGGGAACTTGAGCACGATTGCCCTCTGGTGGTAACGGTGTGGAAATGCCAAGACTGGCCAAGAACAAGAAGGTGGGGTTGCTTTTCCCAGTCCTAGGGGGGACCTGGGGCGGGGGGAGGGGGTGTGTGTGCAAACCAGGAGTCGGCAAATACTGCTCACGGGCCAAATCTGACCTGCAGCCTGTTTTTGTACAGCCTGAAAGCTAAGAATAGTTCTTACAGATTTTAAATCGTTGAAAAAAGTTAAACTATTTCATGATCTGTGAAGATTGTATGAAATTCACATTTCAGCGTCCATAAATAAAGTTTTATTGCAACACTGCCATACTCATTCATCTGCAGAGTGTCCCCGGCTACTTTTTTGCTGCCACAAGAGCAGAGCTGAGTAATTGTGACAGAGACTGGATGGGCAGTAAAGCTGAAAATATTTACTATCTGGCCCTCACAGAAAATGTCTCTTAACCCCTGGTCTGGACTCTGAGCCAGACGGATGTGGAACTCTCTTGCTCAGATCCATTGCCAGTCTTTAACCTCCATGTTCTGTTCCAGCTGCAAGAAGGCTGGGTCTCTGCAGTCACTCCCAGGATCCAACAGCAGCTCTGTCTATAGTGAGGGGTGGAGGGAAGGGTGACCTCAATTTTCATTTATTTGCCCAAGAAGATGACACCTAGAAAGACTAAATGGCACCTTCTCTCATTCTTTTTTAAAGATTTCGCTTATGTATTTATTCATGAGAGACATAGACAGAGAGAGAGGCAGAGACACAGAGGGGGTGGGGGGAAAGAGACACAGGCAGAGGGAGAAGCAGGCCCCATGCAGGGAGCCCGACGTGGGACTCGATCCCGGGTCTCCAGGGTCATGCCCTGGGCTGAAGGCGGCGCTAAACCACTGAGCCACCCGGCTGTCCAGCACCTTCTCTCATTGACCAGAGATAATTTCTAGCAGAGCCTAAGCAAACTCTACCAAACAGGAAGGTCTACAAGTAACACATCAATAGTATAGAAACAGCTGGGGGCTATTTGATGCATACGTGGCAGGTGCCACTGTCCCTTAAGGAGGCTACTCTGTCAGCCCTGAGAGCTGGCTGAGGTCCAAAACCTGTTCCAGCCCATCCTCCTCACCCATAAAGAAACTGATGCCCAGAGAGGTGAAGAGGGGTGTCCAAGGTCACCAGGCCACTAGATGGCAGAGAAGGATAAGTGCCCTGGTCTCCTGACTGGCAACTCGGCCTTCGTCTTCCCTGTGATCTGCAAAGCAGGGCTTCCCAAAGCAGACCCTGCTCAATTCCATTAATTTTGTGTACCGTTCTCAGTTCGAAAATTTTGGAATTGAAAAGTCTTTTAAAATTTTATTTATTTATTCATGAGAGACACAGAGAGAGGCAGAGACACAGGTAGAGGGAGAAGCAGGCTCCATGCAGGGAGCCCGATGTGGGACTCGATCCCAGGTCTCCAGGATCAGGCCTTGGGCCGAAGACAGGCGCTAAACCGCTGGGCCCCCGGGGCTGCCCTGAAAGCCTTTTTTAAAAAGAGAAGGGGGAGGGATGCCTGGGCAGCTCAGCGGTTGAGTGTCTCTGCCTTCAGCCCAGGGTGTGACCCTGAGGTCCCGGGATCGAGTCCCACATTGGGCTCCCTGCAGGGAGCCTGCTTCTCCGTCTGCCTGTGTCTCTGTGTCTCTCATGAATAAATAAATAAAATCTTAAAAAAAAAAAACAGAAGAGTGATAACATAGGATAACTAATTTATCCAAAAAAAATTAATTTATCCAATAAGTAAAAAAAAAAAAAAAAAGTTGGCATGTCTCTATAGGACTATAATATTAAAAAGAATTAAAAAAAAAAACAAAACAAAAAAAAAAAAAAAATTACTGGTCTACGAATCCCAAAGCCAACTGCCATTAAATAAAAGGTGATGTTCCATGAGTAACTTCTAGTATGGGTCACTAATTTGTTAATTTGTTCGTTTATTGAGGGCCTACTATGAGCCTGGCCACATAGATGAGCCAAATTGCTTGTGCGGCCATGTACCAGGCACATTAGCTGTTTTATATTGAGGATCTAAGTTAATTTACAACTGCCACCTGGAAGGCAGTGGCCGTTATTCACATGTGGCAGGAGCTCAAGGCTGAGGGAGGAATAGGAAGGCCCCGCATCCCCAGCCAGGCAACGGCGACTCCAAGGTCCCGTGATCTCCCTGTACCTGGTATGGCTCTGAGTGATAAATGGGACAAGCCAAGTGAGCACGCAGGCAGCCAGGGGCTGCAACAGGGGGAACTCACCATTAAGCAGCCAAGTGATTTGGGGCACCGGGGTCCCCTGCACTGAGCACTGCAGCACAAAGTCCTGGCCCTCAATGACAGCGCAGTCCTTCAGGACGCTGGAGAACGAGGGAGCCACCTCCATCACGGCCAGCCCTGCAAGGGCAAAGAACAAACAGGCCAAGTCAGACCACAGCTGACATGTTCCGGTGATGGACCAGTCACCCCGAGCCTCGCGGGCAGGTGCCTCTCTGCCACAGGTGTGGAGACCTGCAGCGTGAGGCATAGAAACCAGCCGGGGCTGAGTCACAGCCACAAAGCAGCCCAGGCCTGGCAGTGCCCGGGGACACGGGCCTGCCCCCTCTCCTCCAGGACTCAGGCACCTCCTAACCTGGCTTCCTTTTGCTGTCCTGGGGCATCCCAGCTCACCTAGTTCCGCTTTACTTTCCAGGGTCCCTCCTCCTCTAACACATCCTATTGTACCTGTGCAATCCTGAGAATATCTTTGCCGGCCCCCTGGTGAGGACAATTCAATTTTAAATTTTCATTTTTTTTTTTTTTCCAATTCTAGGACTGGATCAAATGACAGACTCCCATCTGTCCTACTTTTTCTAACCTAGGCCAATGGTTCAGGACTGCCGGGGGCCTTGGACTCTGCATGACTCAGTTGCCTCATGAATCTGAGGCATATTCTAGTTGAGAACTGCTGAGATGAACTTTCCAGAAGCCCTCTACATTGGTGGACTGGGGAGCATTTGTAGTTTAGGAGTCTTAACCAAGAGCAATAGGGACAGATCATCTCTTCTACAAGCAGAACATGCTACAGAGAGGTCGAGGCGGGTGACAGTCGAGAAGGGGTAACAGGTTTGGTGAGTAGAAGGGGCCTCACCAGTGCCTTTCAGGAGGAGCAGTTGGGGTGGGGGGGAAGCCACATTAGACTGCAGGAGTTTAAGGACAAAAACTGGTACCTGGGGGCTTACTATGTCCCAGATGTGACCATGACAGTGCCATGAGATTGCTTTCTTTAGCTCATTTTACAGACCCAGTTAGTAATTTCTCACAGTCAAGCCCAATGGTGGAGGCAGGCTTTATGACCGGCTCTCTGACTCTCCATCTACCCTTCCTCCTCCACGCCAGGACGCCCCTCCGGGGAGAGTAGGCTGCGGGAGACCAGCTACAGTCCAAATGATGGTGCATCTGATTGGGACTGGCACTGAGGGAAGGGATGGAGAGACTAGATCAAGAGGTGTGGGAAGGCACCTCATTCCTCTTCCCAGCCAGCAACAACTTTCCTCATGGGGCCATGCCTTTGGGAGCCATTGAAAAAATATGGACTTCCGTGTCAAACCAACATGGGTTGGAAATGTGCTATCTTCTTCAAGGCATGTGACCTTGGGCAAGTTCTTAAACTTCACCACAGCTCAGTATTCTCATCTGGAAAATGGGTGTGACTAAAGTTATCTCCTAAGACGGTTGGTATAACTAAACGGAACAATAGAGATAAAGGATTTAGCACAAGGCCCAGGACACTGAGCAGGCTTTTGTGGAGAATTAGCTGTTACCATCCAATGGAAGCTGTGCGTCGAGACTAGACCTGTGGCGAGTTTGGGGGTGAAAGACAGCAGAGAGGTAAAGTGGAAGCTTAAGGGGCCACTGAGCAGAAGGAAGATTGTCTTTCCTTTCTCACCAGCGTATGCTTGGAGGGAGAAGAGAGAGGCCTCTGGACAAGGCGGGGGTGGGGAACAGATTGAAGAAATGGTGGGAGAGTGAATCATTAAGTGGGATCTTTGTGGAGAGGGGAAGATCCCCTGCAGAGAGAAGTCGTGGTAAGAGAGACAGTTTTGTGCAGTAACAGGAAAAAAGAGAGAAAGAGGGTGTTGCAGGAGAAGCTGAGAGAACGTGCCTCAGGTGGTCCGCATCTCTGTGAAGTCCTCTGGAAAGGTTTTAGAACAGTCGGTATCTCCAAGGGGAGAGGGAGCCCACATGGGCTTTTGCAAATGGCAGAGGAAGGGCTTCTGAAAATCCGCTCCTCCATGCAAGCAACAAGAACACTGGCAAAAAAACAGTCAAAATCCACTTTTTGGGGGGACTTTGGAAATTAACCAACGGCCTACCACATTCTGAAGAGCATTCATTCAAAGACAGAGAGCTGACCGTTGGTGAGAAGAGCCAGCTTTGCGGCATGCTTCATTCCCACCCCGTGTGCCCCAGCACTGTGGGAGCTTTGAAGATCACATTCTCTTTTCCCCTCAACTTGCTGTAAGTACAGTCTCGATGCACCACTTCCAATTAATAATAATAGCTACCGCTCCAACAAAAGCCTGTTGGTTTTCAACCTCTGGTGGACATGATGCCGCGTGTCCATCCCCTGCACGGAGCCTGGGATGAGGAGGCTCGAGCTCCTGGACTTGTGAACTCAACGGGAACTCCTACCGCCAAATGGAATGGATAGAATTTCTTACAAAGAAATTCATGAACATAGTAAAAATCCCAATTTAGAAAGAAATCAACAGCATGCATGCAGCGGGAAACAAGCCTAGCCCCTACCTCTTCCCCAAAATCCCCGGTCTCCCTTGCTCGAGGCAACTTGCGGACCCTTCCAGAAATGTTTTATGCACACATAAGCATCTGTTTGCACATATCTACATCGATTCTTTTCCTTTTATGCAAATAGCATATGAAACACGCAGCTCTGCACTTGGCTCTCCTCCCTTCCTAGTGTATCTTGGACATGTTTCACCATCAGAGTCGACAGGTCAGCCGTATTTGTTTTACTGGCTGCATGGAATCCTACTTTCTTGGGAAACATTTATTATGGCAAATTTCAAACACACACGCTAGTAAAGAGAGCAATATAGTAGATGATCATATACTTGTTTCTCAAACTTAATCATTGTCATCTCTTGGCTGATCTCATTTCATTAATACCTCCACCAGCTCCCACTACACATGGATTATTTCTGAAGCAAATATATCATTTCACCAGTAGGTAAGTCAATTTATATCTCTAAAATACACAGACTTCAAAAAAAAATAACCATAAGACCACCATCATGTCTTAAAAACAGCACTAATTCCTTTATATCAAATATCTTGCGAATGCTCAAATTTTCCTGGTGTCCTCTTTAAAAAATTTTTTAAATGTCTCAAAGTCACACAAAGTCCATGGATTGCGATTATTGATGTCTCTTACATATCTTTTCATCTAAGTTTCCTATAGGTTGTCCCTCCGTTCCTCTTTCTCTTACAATTTATTTGTTGAAAAAAAAAATAGGCAAAGGTTATTCGTCCCATAGAACTTCTAACAGCCTGAAATTTGTTGACTCTATCCCTGTGGTTCAATATGTTCCTCAATGGGTCAAGGGTCCCTGAATAGCATTTAAAAGAAGGAGGAAACTTTATAGAGAAATAGACGGGTACAAGGATATTTATCGCAATTTTGTTACAATAGTGAAAAAAATGGGAAAAACCTAAATACTCGACAGTAAGAACAAGCGTAATCAGCTATGCTATTTCATGAAATATTATATGGCCATTAAAACTATGTTTTTGAATAAGATTAAGTAATATAGAAAGAAACAGTATGGAAAGATGCTTATGTAACATGAGCAAATAAATTAGACTAGAAAGCAGTATACAAACAGCACAATGCCGATTTTGTTTTAAAAACATTAAAATATCATTTATTTCTGAGTCATAAGACTATATTGTGTTTAAATCCCCCACAATGAATATGCCCAAGTTTTATAAACAGATATTACAATAAACATAAAAGATGCGGGATCCCACATCATCTCATATGACTCTAAATGCACATATTTAGTGAATGTTTGGTTCTCTGTGGTTACAAAACTGAGTCATGGCACTCCCTTGGATAGCTGAAGAACCCAGAAAAGGGAGCTCTCAGCAGGGCTGGGCGTGGGGGTGGTGGGCATACTTATTCTGAGGTGACTCTGATGGGAACTCTTGATGAGGAGTCACCTGTCCTGGAGCAATGACTTTGGCGTTGGCATGTGGGTGGGGATGATGCTTCTGTCGGGTTGGACACCCAGCATGGGGATGGTAGGAGGGGACAGTCCTGCAGTGTAGGAAGCGCCCCACGGATGCCCGCCCCGCCCCCCAACAGAGAACCCAGGATGACTGGAGGAGCGTACTCACGTTTCACCAGGAGGGTCCAACCACAGGACACCTGGCCTCGGACATTGGAGGCCGTGCAACTGTAGCTCCCACTGTCCTTGGCCCGCACTCTCAGCAAGCAGAGGTAGTGGCATCCACCTTCTTCATAAACCTCAACCATGCCTTCTCGTCTCTTCACGGGGGCACCTTCCAGGAACCAGGTCACTTCAGGCTTTGGGGTCCCTGAAACTACAGGGCCAGGTGAAGGACATGAGGCTCCCAGAGAGTACACTGTGCTTGTGGGGGTAGGGGGGGGCGCTGGACCTGAGGGAGAAACTTGGTCTGGTATGAGCTGAGCTGGCTCTCCTACCCCTCACCCTACACTATGGATGAGTACACATCTCAAGATGGAGGCAGGTCCTCGGGAGGAGGGACATAGAGCGACGAGCCAGGTCTGCAGATCAGCCAAAGCCAGGAGAAGGGACCAAAGAGAAGGAGCCCCTGTGGCTTGTTTTTTTTGATGGTGATGGTGATGATGGTGGTAAGAATTAGGACACAGGACTGATACCATATCCAACAATGAACAACGGGTCACTGTTGGGTGTTTCTCCAGAACAAGACATGTTACTAGACCGAGTGCTTCCTATATAAGGTGGCTGCTGGGGTGGGGTGGGTTCTAGTCTAAGGGGCAGGGTGGATACACTGTGCCCACGGAGGCAGTGGCCACCCAGGGGCTACATTGGTGGGGTGGGGCGGAGTGGGACAGTGACCCTTAGCTCTACTCACCCTCACATCTGAACTTGACTGTTTCATCTTCACTGACCTCCTGGCTTTGGGGCTTGCTCTCAAATTTGGGGAATGTGGAATCTCTCTGGCTCTCCATGGGGATTTTTCTGGTAGCAACCTTGTTCACAACCTCCTGGCTTCCCAGGCCAGACTGCCGGGCAGGGAAGGTGGCTGTGGGGGGAGCAGCTGGCCTCTCCCTCTCTTCTCCGGGAGACGAGAGGGCACTTGAGACCGGCGCTCTTGGCTCTGGCTGGACTTTTGCCGCCTGCAGGGTAATGGTGCTGGAAGTCTTCTGTAGGACGGGGCTCCTCAGGGCTTTCCTGGGTGGGTCCCCAGGCGGCTCCAGCTTGGACTCCCTCAGGGGCTGAGGCTGGCTACTTGTGGCCCAGGTGGGGGAGCCACCGATCTGGGTGCTGGAGCAGGGCCACCTTTCCGCTGCAGACTCCAGGTGGTCTAGTTTCGGCCCCTGCGTGGTTCCATTGGTCACCTCCTTCCTGATATCTGAATTGGCCACCTTTGTTAATGACCTGTTGGTGGTGATTGGGGGGCAATGGGGAAGGAGAAGGAGGAACGGAATGATCATTTGGTTACTCACAAGCATTACTCATCACAAGCACAGACTCCAGGCATCAGCAAAGCCCACAGATGAAGACCGAGTGTGAGCAGAAGCCTCTCTCTGCAGCCCTCTCAGCTTCCCAAGACAGAGGGCAAGCAGCCATGCCCGATGCTTCCTCGCCCCTCCTCCCAATCCAGAGCCTGTTCTATCTGCACTTACCCAATCTGCCCTTTTCCTCCCCGCCGCCACCCCGAGGGCCACCCTAGTTCCCACCATGCCACTGCCTCCCCCGTGTCCCTGCTGGCCCTCTCTGATCCACGGTCTACGTGGCAAGCACAGCTGATTGCCCCTGCCCTGAGGACAAAATCGAGCTTCTCAACGTGGCCACAGGATGCCCTGTGTGAGCTGGTTCCTGCTGCCTCTTGGGCCTTGCAAGACCACCTCTGATGCCCACCAGGCTGCAGGGTCCCCCAGTGCCCACCTCTCTCTCCTCTCCCCATTTTCACACGTGCTACCACCCTGCTGGGGACACTGTCCCTGAGCTTTTCTTTACCTGCCTAATAGTACCCTACAGGCATGAGCTCAAACCTCAGGGGTCCAGGGAGCGTTTCTCTGATGCTCTAACCTACATCAGTGCCGCTCGTTACTCTGCCTCAGGCGCTCCGCAGCCTGCAACTATGACTTTGTGCAGCTCAGTTAAAGCCCTTTCCCTCCACCAGATGTCTGCTCACCCCAGGACCCAGGGTCTAGGACCAGGACTCATGCGCGGGAAAGGAAGCTCCGGAGGCAGATGTGCCACATGGGTGAGTGGGCATCCTTCCCCAGGATGGCTAACCGGTGCTGGCCAGACACCGAGAAAGGTGACAGCACGGTGTCCTCCAGAGTCTCACTCTGGTGGCCAGCCTCTACGGGACCCGTGGGGCACACCGCAACACGAGGGCAACACAAAGCACAACCATGCCCCCCAACGGTCAGTTCGCCCTCCTATACGACGACTTGGAAATTCAGGGCATTTCTCCATTGCAACCTCTCTTTTCTTGCAGGGCATCTCAAGATGGAAACAATGATTACAAAGCCTAGACGTACCTACTGGTATTGTCCAAACCTGGAAAAAGGGAGAAGGGTAGACTGTTAGCCGACTGTTTTATGTACCAGGAGGAGAAAGTGATAAGACAACATGTTTTTTTATTTCTTTCGGAGTGTTCACCTCCCGGGTTTCCACTTTGCCCCTCGTCTGTGCTCCTCCCTCCCTCAGTCCCTCAGCTTCCCTGGGCCTGAACTACCTGGTTTAATGTGATGAGCTCATCTGAGCCCAGCTCTGAGACCCCGTGAAGGCCTCCACTGCTGCCCTGGGCCTCCTCTGGTGGCCTCGGCAACGGTACCCTGCACCATGGGACCTGTCCCGCTCACCAGCCACAGAAGGAAACCAATCAAGGGACAAACAAAAATAAACATCTGAAAATTTCAAACCCGAACAGTGTAACTAACGTACGTGTGGCCCTCAAAAATGAACCTCCCCAAATAATTGGCTTTGACAAATATCTGCTTTAAAAACATCCAGGGGAAAAAAAAAAAAAAAAACATCCAGGGAAAGTGTAATTTTATTCAGTTCTTCAAAGAAAAAAAAATACAGTATACATTTTTTCCTGCCAAATGGTTTTTTAAAAAATTTATCATGGACAACTTCAAAGTATGCACTAGTGGATAGAACAAACTCTGAAAGCCATCACTCAGATTGAGGAAATAGCAACATTTCACCTTTTTTATCCTTTTTTGTTTTGGTTTTCAGAGGAGCTTTTTCTGGGGCCATTTAAAAACATGTCCCAGGGACGCCTGGGTGGCTCAGTGGTTGAGCGTCTGCCTTCAGCTCAGGGCGTGATCCCGGAGTGCCTGGATCGAGTCCTGCATCGGGCTCCCTGTGTGGGGCCTGCTTCTCCCTCTGCCTGTGTGTCTGCCTCTCTGTGTGTGTGTCTTTCATGAATAAATAAATAACATCTTTAAAAAAATAATAAAATATGTTCCAGGCAACTTATCATTCTATACTTAAGTTTTGAGAAGGGAGCAGTTCTTTAATTCAATGTGAGGGCAAGTGAGGGAAGTAGCTAAATCACTCTTCTCAATGCCTGATGGGTCCTGATCCCACAGTGAGCTATGAAGTCTAATTCTTCCGTCAAGACCAGGGCTTTGGATGGTGTAGAAGGGAATAGAGAAAGCAGCATATGCTGTACGTAGTACAACTCAGGATTGTTTCATGAAACTTGTTTCACTTAGATATGTTCATATACATCTATAGATGACCTGCATTACAACGTAGAGTAAGTTTCTTTCTGGGGGTTATGAAAAACGCTCGTGCCAACAGTGGCAAAGAGAGAGAGAGAGCAAGGAAGAATAGTTTCTTTTTTTTTTTTTACACATTTATTTTTTAAAAAGATTTATTTATTTATTCATGAAAGACACAGAGTGAGGCAGAGACAGGCAGAGGGAGAAGCAGGCTCCATGCAGGGAGCCCGATGCAGGACTCGATCCCGGGACCCCGGGATGATGCCCTGAGCTGAAGGCAGATGCTCAACTGCTGAGCCACCCAGGTGTCCCAAGGAAGCACAGTTTCTGACACAGGAAGGGAATGTGGAAGAGAAAAATCATAAAAGAAAAGAGGGTAAGAAAAGGGGAGGGGCGTGATGTCAACCCCCTTCCCTGCCCACACTCCCCACTTCCGCAGGCCAACCTTGGCGGAATCAAGGGAATGTAAAGAGGAGACAGATTCAAAGGGAAGCCCTGACAGGGGCTGATGCCTACAGGCGAGAAGGAGGCGAGGGTCAAAGAGGAGCTGAAAGGCCCAGCCTGGGCAAGGAGGAGAAGCAGAATCCTGGGGTAGAAGGAGTTAAGGTGAGGGAACGCCTGATGTAAAGGACAGAGTGAATGATAAGTTAAATCTTTGGCAGGTTAAATTTGGGGTGATGGCAAGGTGTTAGCAGTGCCCACTCTTCCAGGGACAGTTAGAAGTACAGAAAGGAGTCTGAGTGAGAGGAAAAGGCTGAAGACACAGGTGTGGGGCACAGCGCAGGGACACGAGTTCAAGATCCTGCCCCTGGAGGAGCGCCCGGGGATGTGGGTGGGTCAGTGTAACACTGATCCGTAATGAACAGCAGCTCTTTCTAGCAGGGTATGGAAACTGGGCAGGGGTTGTGCTGCACTAGCCCTCCCACCACTTGATACCTTGGATAGAAAGCTCAGCCGACATGGAGGCCTTCCCCGACCCATTCACCACCATGCATGTGTACACTCCCACATCATCGCGGCTGACCTCATGGATTTCCAGAACTTGTACCCCGTTCTTCTCAGACATAGACACACGGGCACTTGGCTGCAGGGCAACATCCCCCTGTGCATGGCAAGAGGGTAGCTTGGTCAGAGAAACCTTCTTGCCTTTTGGCTCTATCCTACCTCCTGCCAAGCCTGGTGGGACAGACACCAGGCATGGACAGTAGAACCCTCCACTCTGGGCTCACTGACATGCTCAGAGAGCAGTCTTTGGACAATCCAAGGGCCCTGACTCGGGGTCCGTGTGCGTGGCGTGGTATCAGGTCCAGCTTAGAGCAGGTGCATTAGCTTGTTTCAGAGGAGCCCTCGTTTGAGGTAGGCATCCTACATTCCTCACTTCGGTTCCACTTTGCCTCCTCCTCTTTTATTCTGTTTGCAGGGTTGGTCCAGGGGAATTAGGAAGTAGGGAAAAGGTGTGCCCTCACTCATTTTGATCCAGGACTTGCATCCATGAGAAAGCTATTCTTGCAGGGCTCGACCCCAAGTTTTTCCTATGTCTTCTCACTGCCCCTGTTGAACACTCACCCTGCGCCTCACGCCCCCTGATGCTACCCCCCAGCCCCCACCTCCTCTGCTCTACCTTCACACTGCCCAGCCCTGAATGAAATACTCCCAATGGTATTTTGAGGTAGGTGGGATCATCTCTGCCTCATAGATAAAGAGACCAGTGTTCCAAGAGGCCAAATGACTTGCCTGACAGCTCATGTTTTATGAACGAGAGAGCTGTGGTTTGAAACCTAATCCCACGTCTTCAAATTCTACTTTCTTGAGATAGTCAGGTCTTTTCTGACTCAGAAACTTTATGCTGTTTGGGAGTATGTGAGATGAGAGGACACTGTGGGCTGAGTTACAGAGGCACCGTGTGCAAATATGGGCAGGAACAAGCGTGGCTATTGGATGTACAGAGAACCCTGGAAAACCATCTATAGTTTAGCAGAAGAGACTGATTGGAAAGATAGATTCCTATTGGTCTAAGGGGCTAGCCTCCACATTCAGGGTCCCCAGGCCTGGGCCAGAGTTGGAGCACATAAAATCTCACCTTGAGCCAGGTGACCTGTGGTTGGGGCCGTCCGGTGATCTTGCAGGAGAACCGTCCCGTCTGTCCTTCTTTGACTACGGCTCGGCCCAACTTGGTAGCAAACTTTGGTGGGCACTCTCCCCAGATGCTAGGACGGGTCTCCACTGTGGGGGCTGCAAATCTGTCCCTGGAAAGAAATCAGCAGAGGGTCCAGCAGCAAGTCAGATCTTCTCTCTGCCCCAACCCATGTCACTTAAGTTGGGTCAGATATCAGCAATGGGCAGCCTTCCCAATTCTGTGCCTCAAACACGTTTCTCATGCACCCTCTGGAAAAGTCTATGGCACCAAAACTTATTTCCTCCACCTCCTGAACATGCAGATAGACTATATATACTAGCCTCCCTCGTAGTAAGGTAAACCTGAATTCTACTGAGCGCTGGCCAGAAGCCTGGGATTTGGCCAACAGACTGCAAGTAGAAGTGATATATGCCACCTCTTGGCTAAACCCATAAAAACCCATAAAAACCTCCTTCACACTCTCTCTCATTCACCGTTCTGGCTAGATGCAGGAGATTCAAGAGAGGCACCAAGGCCAAGAGACGATGGAATCACAAAATAGAAGAAGCCTGGGTCCTTCAAAGATGATGGTAAGTTCTCCACCTGTTCACGAATACCTAAATTGACTTTGCTTGAGTAAGAAACAAACTTTCCCCATATTAAATTGTTGCAATTTGGGGGCTTGTCTGTTATAGCAGCTATTGCTACTTACCTTTACCACACAGGCTTCTTTTCCATAAGAAGTGCTACACATTGATTGCCTCCTCTGGGTCGGCTTACTTAAGTCTGACTATTGCCTCGATTGTTGGAGATCCCTGCAGACTACGGCCACATAGCAGACTTTCTCAGCATCTAGCAGCTAGACCAAATGGGCTCTCCACACAGGCTACCCGGGCAGGAGGCATCGTGTGAGTGCCATGTCACATCCCAGTAGGCTCTTGCTTTATTTTTTAAGATTAATATTAAGCAAGAGGGATGCGTGGGTGGCTCAGTGGTTGAGCGTCTGCCTTGCTTTAGTTATTACAACCCAAGATGCCCAAGAAGACTTACATCCTAGATCTGTTTGGTCAGGTCAGCAGGAAAAGCCAATCCCGCCCTTACCCTGGCTTGAATATCCCACAACTTACCCCAAGGTTTTGGAAACAACGGGCTGACCATGCTTCTTCATGAAGGCCCCTGCAAGTGGGAAACAGAGAGAGAGGCTTGAAGAGGTGGGTCTGAGCCACCAACTCACAGCATTGAAAGTCAGGAAGGGTCAACAACAGGGGTGGGGTGGGATAATGATGGAAACAGTTCGCCCTGACTGAACTGTTTCCATCAAGCACCATGGTGGGTGCTTTACATACATCACTTAAGGAGGCTGGTACTACATCATCCTTCTATTTCTTAAACAGATGAGAAAAATGAGATTCAGAGAAGTTAAGTTGCCCACCCAAGTCACATCACCAGTAATAGTGCAGAAATGCATCCAAGCACGCCTGTTCTAGAACTTTCAACCATCCTGCTGCGCTGTTACACACCACTGGACCTTCTGCTCTGGGGATTATCTGTGGTTTAAGGATTAATGAACCTTAGTGAAAATGGATTAATAGCTAACACCAGCATCACACGTAAGTTACGTTCCAGATTGACAATTATTGTACATGTATTGCTATTTAACATCACTATTTAGCAACTTGTGTACAGTTTTCATTTCATAATGTGGGTTAAGTTCTTGTCATTCAATAGCCTGTTCAAGCTTAAAAGAACTTCTAAGCAGATAAAGAGAAACTTGTTCTGGGAGGACGTCAAGATGCTGGGGCCCCTCCGACACTGCTGGAGGAAGTGCAAGCCCGTCAGTTCTTTTCGAAAGTATTGGAGCGAATAAGAATCATAAGCTCTAAAGATGCTCTTGTCTTAGACCAGCACCTTCCTTTCTGTCCTCCAAATCAAAGGAAATGATGCTGAACGTAGAAAGTTTACAAAACTGTTCATTTCAGTCTTGTACATGTCACACAGTAGGAAGATAATAAGTGGTTAAATAATGTCCAATTAAACAACCTATCCTGCCATCAAATGTTTAAGGATATGTGAAACATGCAGATATATGTTGACATATCATTTGCTCTCTAGCACACTCCACTTGGGTGGTGATCCTCTGTACTCCACTGGACTCGCCCTGACCCAATGGGTAATCCTTTCCCCTATCAGCAATGGGCAGCCTTCCCCATTCTGTGCCTCAAACACGTTTCTCATGCACCCTCTGGAAAAGTCTATGGCACCAAAACTTATTTCCTCCACCTCCTGAACATGCAGATAGACTATATACACTAGCCTCCCTCGTAGTAAGGTAAACCTGAATTCTACTGAGCGCTGGCCAGAAGCCTGGGTTTTGGCCAATAGAGTGCAAGTAGAAGTAATATATGCCACCTCTTGGCTAAACCCATAAAAACCTCCTTCCTTTTGAAGGAAGAGCACTCAGGTGCTCAATGGCATTTCATATGGGGCCATTCCACTCCCAAGTATGTTCTCCTCCAGACTCTCCTGCTTTAACCGGGTTCCTATTCTTCTTCAACTACCTTCTCTGTTCTACCTTTGCAGGCGTGCGTGCCCTAGGGCTGAGTCCTGGGGCCTTGCACTGATTCCACCCCTAACCCGGGAGGTCTTAGACGGTCCCATCGCTTTAAATACCATCTATATGAAATAAGTCAATTGGAGAAAGATAATCATCATATGGTTTCACTCACATGTGGAATATAAGAAATAGTGAAAGGGTCTATAAGGGAAAGGAGGGAAACTGAGTGGTGAAAAATTGGGAAGATAAAACACTGAGAGACTCCTAACTCTGGGAAACAAAGGGTTGCAGAAGGGGAGGTAGGTGGGGGGATGGGGTGACTGGGTGATGGGCACTGAGGAGGGCACTTAATGGGATGAGCACTGGGTGTTTTACTAGATGTTGGAAAACTAAATTTAAATAAAATATTTTAAATATCGGGACACCTGGGTGGCTCAGTGGTTGAACTTCTGCCTCTGGCTCAGGGTGTGGTCCTGGGGTCCAGGGATCAAGTCCCATATCAGGCTCCCTTCGAGGAGCCTGCTTCTCCATCTGCCTCTCTCTCTCTCTCTCTCTCTCTCTCTCTTGCTCTCTGTGTGTGTGTGTCTCTCATGAATAAATAAAATCTTTAAAATATATTAAGAAGGGACACCTGGGTGGCTCAGCAGTTGAGCACCTGCCTTCAGCTCAGGGTGTAATCCTGGAGTCCCAGGATCAAGTCCCACATTGGGCTCCCTGCATGGAGCCTGCTCCTCCCTCTGCCTGTGTCTCTGCCTCTCTCTCTCTCCCTGTCTCTCATGAATAAATAAATAAAATCTTTAAAAAAATAAAATAAAATATATTTTAAAATAAATAAAATAAATATCATCTATAAGCTGATGACTCCCAAACTATATACTAGAACTTATTCATTCATCAGAGGTATTCAGAACAGTGCCCAAATCCTTATAGGGTTTAAATCCTTGTTAAATAAAGGGATTTTATTGGGGTGGTGGTGGTGGAAGAGCAACCTATGATGACGTTATCTATTCAATGTGATCTCAACTAGGAGAAAATAAAGAATCCAAACAGAGGAAAACAACCAGAAGGAAATACATCAAAATATTATTAATAGTGATTGTTTTGGGGTGGTGGGACTATGACGGATTTATTCAGCTGTATTTTTAAAACCTATAAATACGATGGATGGTAAAGAAAAAAACAAGCTGTGATCTACTTACCAAAAATAAAGAAAAAAAGGGAGGGCTGGAGAAAGAAACTAAAAAGAGGAACAAGAATCTGGAATCCAAGAGGTGAATAGGGCCTCCTATAGCTCCCTGCCAATACCCTAGCATCGGCCACATAGCGAATCACTGAGACCCCTTCTGAAAAATATCTATGTACCACTCACTGCAAGGAGTGAGTGCATTTATCATGCTACTGTATCACTAATTTCATCTTGGAGCAAAGATCTGATAAAAAATTAGACCGACCATCTGATGAATGGGTAAACAAATTGTGGTCTACTCATACAATGGAATAGCATTCAGCCATACAGAGGAACAAAGTACTGACACATGTTACAATGTGGATGAACGCTAAGAAAATTTGCTAAGTGAAGAAAGCCAGACTAAAAAAAAAAAAAAATGCATGATTCCATTTATATGAAATGTTCAGAAAAGGCGAATGGATAGAGACAACGCACATCAGCGGTTGCCAGGGGCTGGGGAAGGCAATGGGGGAGTGATTGCTCAGTGGGGATGGGATTCCTGCTCAGGGTGATGAAAAGTTTTGAGACTAGATGGTGGTGATGGTTGCACAACATGGTGAATGTATTTAAGACCTGTATACTTTAAAATGGTTAAAATAGTAAATTTATATGTATTTTCGCCATAATAAAAATAGACTAAGCAACTTTTTAAGATTCTTGGGAGCTAAATATCTTAATCCAAAGGTTAAAATTCTTTTATTCTTTTTAAAAAAAAAGCAAAGCAAAAATATGGCATTGCCTAAAAGAATAGCAAGAGAATGCTGTTTGAAGGTCCTTCTCTATCACGGTGAGAGCAGTTAGTTTATGGTATGATCCAAACGTAAAAGAGCAAGCAGTCAGCTAGAAATGGAATGGGCTGCTTATTTTAATGTGAGTTAACACCAGAGAGCTGACATGAAAACGAAAAGAGAATTTGGGCTAAAATAACTAACAAGGTCTATTTATAGGCAAAAATTTGAAGTTGCAAGTTGTCAGATAAGGCAAAATTAATTTTGTGAAAGTATGAAAATCTGGCATAGTAAGGCTATGGAGGAAAATAAGTGGAAAGGGGATTAGGATAGAAATGCCAGAAATAGAAGAGAACGTTAAGAGAATTGGTGAAGACAGGATCGAGTTAGTGACAGGGGAAGAAAAGGCCAAGGCACTGAAAGTAGTTAAACAGTTCTCTTAGATTTTTCAAGGGCAAGTAAAAGAGAATGCTGGCAGGTTTTAGGAGTGAAAAGTTCAACAGTGAGGGAACCAGCACTTTTTGTTAAAGGATACAGAGAGGCTGGGTTGAGACACAGAATGCTGCCGACAAGGGGAATAATGTGATCAAGATGGTAAGGAGTCGAAATGCTTCCAAAATACGTGGTGATATAACTTACCGTCCACACAGGGACTCTCGACACTGGAAGGGACATAATTAATAATTCTGCTAGGACAACAGGCGCAAACCAGGACTGTTCCAGGCAAACCAGGGAGCAGTTGCCCTACTTGCAGGCAACTTCAGAGTGGATCTTAAGGATTGCTTTAAAATAGTGGCTTTAATCAGAAAAAAAAAAAATGCCCATTTTTTTTAATATCAGGTATTCAGAATTACTTCTCAATAAAGAGAGAAAAATTTAAAAGATGAAAAATATTAATATAGCATAATAAAGGTATTGTTAGGGTAAATGGCGAAGTGGACATACTACATAAAAAAAAAAAAAGTATGAAATGACCTTAAAGGAAGGTAACATAGCGAGACAAGTTACAGAGCACTGGGGTATGGAAAATGAAAAAATAGGAGACCCTGTGTGTGTGTGTGCACGTGTGTGTGCGTGTGTGTGTGTGTGTGTGTGTGTGTGTGGTGGCGGCTCTAAGTCTCCCTTTCCTCCTATCTCCCTCTTCCAAATCGTGATCTGCACCTAAATCAGACTCGTTCTTCCAGAACTAACCCAAGTCTCTCTTCCAAGAAGTCATCACAGACCATTTCAGCCTCCAGAGGCCTCATTCTCCTCTGAGTTTACAAGCCAATGTGCCAATTGTTTGGCAAAGAAACCCACTGCCGCCTTGGCTGGAGTTCCGCTTTCACGGGGCCTTTAATGAGCTGAGGTCCTATCAGACCAACTGGGTTCCTGCAGAAAGGATTCAGCAAAGGACTGTATCTCCCACACAGCACCCCACAAAGTCAACACCTCATAAATACACCCGGATGTTGAATCTTAACTGCAATATAATAATGAAATGTGAGGTCAAGAAAGCCAGTCTCTGCAGGGCAATACGCAACCCTCGCTGCCCTTGGAGCCCAGCACGAAGTCAGCACATTCAGTACAATCTGATGAATGAAGAGGCTAGAACTGGAGCTACTGGCTGGGGGCTGGGAGGAGTAGGAGAAGGGGCAGAGACCCAGGGCGAGGGGGGGGGGCAGCATCACAATGACAACCAAAGGGGGTAGGGGGCAGCCAGGCCCCCAGCAGAGGCTGTAGAGTATGGTGACTTCGGGAGTCACTCTTCGGGGGCGGAAAGAGGCCAAGGCATCTGCTGTATAGCAAGGTCTGGCCCTTCTGTATAGCAAGTAAATGGTGAGGCTTTTGCCAAGGCAGGCTTGACGCACAACTGTTTCACAGCCAAGAGACCCATGGCACAGAAAGAACAATGTTCATTTCTGACACATTTTTATTGTTAACTTTGAGGAGACAGAAAAGGACAAAAAAAAAAAAAAGACAAAAACTCAGAGCATTTTAAAATCCTGATTGATTTTTTTTTTTTAATAGGGCATATATCCCTACAAAGAGGAAGGGGCATCAAGGAGTGCTGTAAGCTGAAAATATGAAATACCAATGGGGAATATAATTACAGGTCTTTGGGAAGGTGGAAAGTGTAGATGGAAAAAAGATAGTACAAAAGAAAAAGAGAGCACACACACATGGAGAATCACAACAGACATTCTTGAGGAATATAATAATTTAAGACTCAGCCGCCATAAACAGATGTGGGCTCAAAACCCATAACGTCGCCAATGTAATCCAATGTGAAAATAAAAGGGATCTGAGAAATCTGTCCCTGAAAAAGGGTATTGGAAAAAAAGAAAAAGGTGGCATAGGAGCATTTCCTACAAATTCAAAATCCCCAAGAATGCTGGTATCAGTGGACTTGCAGTCAGTAGGGCCACTCTTCTCCCTAAGTCCCATGACATGGGGTCATTCTCTGCTCTGCTGCCAAACTCTGGGCAGCTTACCACCTGACCCTTTCTCTCCCACACTATCAGGGAGTCTTAGCTTGCACAGGGGTTTCATGGGGGTATAGAGAGTGGAGGCTGCAGGACTGGGGTGGCTGGGACAGGGGGGATGTGTGCTTGGGTCAGGAGATGGGCAGGAGGCCAATCTTCCAGAAGAGGAAAGCCAGGCAGACCTAGAGAGGCATGGGCCTTGTTTGGAATAGAGACAACTAAAAGGCAAAGTGAAAACATACAGCTGTTGGCATCCACGGGGCCAGCCAGTGGTGTGGATAAGGGTTATCTTTCTGGGATAACTGAAGAAAAGCTAAACAAGTGACGTGGAGATGAAGGGCAGAGGTGAGTTGCTTTCTATCATTTCATTGGCCGATGTGCTGTTGAAAGATCCAGCACCCTGATCCCTCTGGTTCGGATCTGGGAAATGCCTTCTACAAGGAAACAGAAACATTGGTTTCTCAATTTCCAGGAAATCGATGTTTAAAAGACAGGAGACCAGTGACACCCCCTGCCATACACACACTTTACTGAGATATTTTGCCTACATCAAATCATGTCATTTTTTTCCCTCGATACCCTCCAATGGCTTTCCATCACCAGGGTCTAGACCCCGACCACCTCTCCAGGCGTATCCTGACTCTGCTGACCCCACTAACTCTCGCACCATTTATCCCTCTAACATAAGCCTGCAAAAAGCCCCCCCCCCAGCTCTTTGGGGCTTTATTTCTGGTCTCAGGAGCAGACTCAGATCATACAGAGGACAAGCCAGAGTGATGGAGAGAGTTCATGTCTCAGGAAGAAGCCCTTAAGTAAGGATAGAGGGGGAAGCGGGGGTAAACACTCCGGCTTCAGCACCCTTCAGTGAACGCTGAGTTCTAGGGCCACCCTTACCCGTTAAACCTCATCACATGAGGTCACTCTTCCTCCTACTGTCACAGTCTAGGCAGCCTGCTACCTACCCTCTTTCTTGCACATGGTCAGGGAGTTCTTAATTCTACTACAAAAGTTCTATTTGTTACCTATAGTTTTTCTCTGTACAAAGTAAACTCTCAGGGAGCAGGGACCCTATCTCAGTTGTTCTGCTCTGTCTCCAGTGCCTGACACAGGGAGGAGCAGAGCCGTGAACAGGGCCATGGATGCCGAGATTCGCTCCAAACTCCTAGGAGACCCTCTAGGATGAGGGGATGTGTCTTTGTTATATGGCAGAGACAAAAGTGGGCAGAGCCTCAGAACCCATCCCCTCCAGGGGATGAAGCTGGGGAAAGAAGTCCACAGAGGGGTACCTAATAGGGAAGAGAGTGATGGCCAAGGTCCAGAAAGGTGTGGGGGGTGGGGAGGTTGGGGGTGGTCCTAAGTTTTTGCCCTTCCTATTTATTTCAAAGAAAACTCCCTTAGAGGAGGGAGCTCCTGGTCATATCTACTCCCCAGTGGATATATATTCATTCTTTTAAAATTTACTTTTAAAAAATTGTTCATTGCATTCTAATGCAGAGTGGTTAATGGCTTGGAACTTATTTTTCAGAGATGAAAATAAACTTTATCCCCATCTTGTGAAACTATCACTCTTGCTACTCCCCTTCCCCTAGAATTACTCTCAACATCACCTGTATGGCTTTCGAACTGCCCAGTGCACCGGACGCATCAAGCAGGGCGAAGATTACCATGTAAGTTATTTTCCAAACTAGGACTCTTTTGAAAGTCAAAGGATGTTCTATTTATAATGAGGAGGCATAAACCAGATAAATGGTCACTCTAGTGACACCTGCCATGACCATGGGCCTGTAAATGGGGCAAGCACCCCTCAGCCATGTTTTATTCTCATCGCCCTGCCCTGCACGGTGCAGGCTGGCACATGGGGGCACCTGTGCTCAGGAGGACCAATCCCTGTCTTCCCAGCCACGCAGAAGAAGGACTGGAAGCGAGCTAGCCCTGGTTATATTATACCTGGTCTCTGCACATCTTCCCTTGGCTTTGTGGCTCCTTTCTCACAACCTATGTGCACGTGTTCCATTCTGCCTTTCTGGCCCATATCACACACCACTGCTTTTACAGCAGCTCCGTGTTATTTAGCTAATATTCCTAATGGGTAGCTCAAAGAGGAGAAATGTGTCAGATTCCATGAAATAATCCAGGAATATTCTAATAAAGTATTTAGTAGGTGTGATGGTTAACTTTATGTGTCAATTTAACTGAGTCATGGGGTACCTAGATATTTGGTCAGACATTATTCTGGATGTTTGTATGGAAGTGTTTTTTTTTTTTTTAAGATTTTATTTATTTATTTGAGAAAGAGAGAGACAGTCTGCCTGCACAAGCAGGGTGGGCGGCAGAAGGGGAAGGAGAGGCACAAGAAGACTCCACGCTGAGCGTAGAGCCCAATCTGGGTTTTGATCTTACGAGGGAACCCCTGAGAACACAACCAAAGTCAAAACTAAGAGATACTTAACCAACTGAGCCACCCAGGCACCCCTGTATGAGGGTGTTTGGGGATGAGATTAACACTGAAATGTTAGACGGCATCAAACTGATTGGCGTCTCTAATGTTGGCGGGCTTCATCCAATCAGTTAAAGACCTGAATAGAATGAAAAGCCTGACCCTCCCCCAAATAAGAAAAAATTCTTCCTGACTGCCTCTGAGCTGGGACATGGATTTTTCCTCTGCTATTGACTTAGAACATCACCTCTTCTGGGTTTGGAGCCTGCTGGCCTTCGCACTGAAACACCATCAACTCTCCTGGCTCTTGGGCCTTTGGACCTGGGTGAGAACTACACCATTGACTCCCCTGGGTTTCTAACTTACTGACTACAGCTCTTGGGCCAGCCTCCATAATCGTGTGAGCGAATTTCTTGTAACGAATTTCTTTCCACATATATATGCACGATCGATTCTGTCTCTCCGGAGTCTCCTAACTAGGTATAAGCACGAGCCCACTGGTTCTCAAAGTATCGGTCCCACTATGCAGTAGTATCAGCATCACCAAGAAACTTGTTAGAAATGAAAATTCTTGAGCCCGTCCCAACCTACTAGATCAGAAACTCTGGGGCAAGGCCCAGCAGTTTGCAGTTTCAGAAGCCCTTCAGGTGATTCTGAGACATGCTTGCATTAGAGAATCACTGTTTCAGGCTAAATATTATCACATCAGTAATGGGATCCTTCCATGCTACTCAAAATGTGATCCACAGACCAGCAGCATGGGCATCATCTGGGACTGGTTAGAACTGCAGACACTCAGGCCCCGCTCCAGACACATGGAATCAGAATCCACATTTTTAATCATGGAATCCAAATCCACATTTTTAATAAGATTCCCAGGGGGATCTGGGTGTCCCCAAGTTTGCACTAAACAATCCTGTAGGGTGAGTGTGAGCCATCCGGAGGCTTGGATGTCCTCTCTGCCTGCCAGTTTGGCTTACCCTGGGCTCCTGAGTTCAAGTCTTCAAATTAACCCTCTATTCCTTGAAATGACTTGAGTGACTCCCTGGTCCCTGGAACCCAAAGGGCCTTCTCAGACTCAGACCACCACGTCTGGGGCACACCTGTCATTTCAGCACCACCCCTCCACCCCAAGTTCTAGGCTCCCTCTGTGGATGTGATTGCCCAGGACTACTCAGCACCTTCTTCACTTATGTGGGGTTTCTTTTTTTCTCTGTGTAAGCCTTGTTTATCTCTATTCAAGTGGAAGCTTCTAGATCTGAGCTGTCCAACATGATAGGCATTAGCCATATGTGGTTATTGAGCTCTTCAAATATGACTAGTCTAGATCAAGATGTGCTGTAAATGTAAAATATACTTCAAAGGCTGAAGAATGTAAAATATCTCATTGATAATTTTATATTGGCTATATGTTGAAATGATGGTATCTTGGATATACTGGGTTAAGTACAATATTTTATGAAAATTGACCTAACTTGTTTCTTTAAATGTGGCTACTAGAAAATGTAAGATTACATACATGGCTCACATTATATTTCTATGGGAAGCTGTGCTGGAGAACAGGCCTGTGGCCCCTCTATTGGAGAGAAATCTCCTGGAGGCCAGATGCCATGTTTCTTCTTTGCTCTGTACCAAGTCTCTGGGACCAGCCCTCTGGAGGCAGGGGAGTGTCAGGACTGGCCACAGAGAGCCTTTCTGGGGCCGACACTAGGGCTGCATCCCACTGCATAAGATCACAAACAGTCCTATGGTTAAGGCACGTGTGCTCACGGATGATGTTGCATGTTTCCCGGCCCTGGTTACCAAAGAGGAAATAAGATGAGGGAGACGTTCCTCTATTCTCCATGCAGAGATTTCTCTCTGGAAGTAGCTCTCAGGATGTTAAGAGCAGATTCGAATATCACAAGACTACATTTACGGGGACCTACTATTTGGCACTGGCGCACCCACCCTTACTCAACCCCATGGGGCAGCTGTGAGTTCCAGTTTACAGGAAAGGAAATAAGGCTCTGAAATGTGAAGTTCCTCACAGTTAGAAATGAGTGGAGCTAAAATCCGAGACCATTTACCAACACTGCCTTCTGAGCTTGACCTCTAGGGGGTCAAAGTCTTCACATAGGAATTAGACTCTTAATTCTAGGACCTCTGCCCTTTCCAAGTTAGAAGCGTAGCACAGAGCTGGTGAGAAGGCAGGTCGCTGCTGGATCCCTTTTGTAAGAATTTCCACCCCCTTCCAGGCCCATGGTCTATGGGGTGATTCTAAGCCACACATCAGTAGAAAATGGCCTTTGATGCAGAAGCAGAATGTATAGAGGGCCACTCACATTTAAAGACACTACATCCTTTAGGCCATTCTCTATGTCCTAGGATCTTAAGTGTCGGGGCCTCAGTCTCCTCACATTAAGACCAAAAGAGTTGAGAGACTTCATCTCCCCTTATTCCTCTATAGCTCTCCTGCCTTCTATCTTCCCTGTTGCCCATATCTTAACTAAGCAGGAAAAAATTTAGTAGGTCATCAGCTCTAACTTCATCAATAATAGGAATTGGAAAAAAAAAAAAAAAGGTTTCATATTACCCGGGTTTTACATACCTCCTCTGTATGCCTAACCCATTCCACTCCTTTAAAATAGATCACAGAAAACAAAGGCTAGCCCAGGCTATAGAGACCATGGAATTTAAACTCTTTATTCTGTAGAAACAGAGGTCCAGAGGTTTAAAGTTACACATATGACTGGCAAAAGCTGGGACCAGACCCTTGGACCTCTGATTCATAATTTTCCATTTTGCCAGCAATAAACAGAAAGTCCAAAAAGGGAAATTATAGACTGAATTTTTGGGTTCCCACCCAAATTCCTAAATTGAAGCCCTAACCCTCAGTGTGATTGTATTTGGAGATAGGGCCTGGGAGAAGGTTTAGATAAAGGTTCATTGAGGTCATAATGGTGGAGCCCTAATCTAGTAGGGCTGTTGCCCTTATAAAAAGAGGAAGAAACATTGGAGCTCTCGCTCTGCCACATGAGGACACAGTGGTCATCTACAAGCCAGGGAGAGAGCTCTCACCAGAAACCAAACCGGGCTGGACTTCAATTTCAGACTTCCAGCCTCCAGCACTGTGGGAAAATAAGTTTCCATTATTGAATCCATGTAGCATCTGGTATTTTGTTATGGCAGCTTGAATTGACTAATACAATGGGGGAGAAAATAATTTTTATTTGTGAGCCTCAACTCAACGTTTGGATATTGAGAAGTATAGGGGAAAGCACAAGACCAGAAGCCTCCAAGATGAGGGCCATTCAGAGACTCTGACTGGGGGCCACTTTCCATCTGGAATGCTCCAGCCCACAGGCAGTTGAAGGTCATTAAAAGGAATGAGTCACTCAGTTAAAGAATTTGGGGAAAGCATCCGAACTATGTACATTCTGTTCCGTGAAATAGCCTGTCTTTCTTTCCATGATGTAGAGAAGCAGAGAAAGCATTGGCCCAGGTGCACCTCACCCCTTCTGGAACCTTCCCTGGCTACCTTAATGCCCACATACAGTGTTTCTTAAAACGAGGTTGGGAAGACTGTCTCCCGAGAGAGAAGTCAATCTGAACTTCTGGTTTATAAGCCCTTAGAAAGGCCTGTGAGGGTCAAGGGAACCTCATCATATTTCTGAGGGTCTCACAAACCCCCCACATCCTTTCGGACATCGGGCCTTTAAGCAGTAGCCAGTGGACTGAACTGGAAATGTGTTCTCCAGTGGAGAGGCTTCAGCATGTGAGAGGATACACAAGCAGCAGAAGAAACCGTCTTACTTAAGGTCAAATGTTTTTCCCGGAAGTTATAAGGTTGATAGAATCTTTTACGTAAAGAGTGGGGAGAAAAAGACCAAATAATTAGTGTTAACACACTGGTGGATTTATCTCCTATATATTTTTCTGAGTTTTACAATATTCTTATAACTAGGAGAGCATTACTTGGTAAAGATGATGAGAAACACTGTTCATTCATTCTCCAAATAGCTTGGTATCCATCCTGTGCCAGAAAGTTTTCTAGATGCTAGAGATACAGCAGAAACAATATCGATCCCCTCGCCTCCTAGCATTTCTAGTTAGAGATGAGGGTGGAGGAGAGAATAAAAAAAATGGGAAGCAGTGATGGCCCTAGAAGAAAATATTCGGGGGTAGTGAGAGGATGGAGAGTCCTGGGGATGGAGTGGTCGGAAAGGTCCTCTAAGGAAGGGACAGGTGAGCAGAAAGCTGAAGGAAGTTTCTGTGGAAAGAGCTCTTGCTTTGACAGGGAATGGCAGAAGGCCCTGAGACTAGCTCAAGGAAGGGGGGCCGGCGGCAGCAGGACCACAGTGGAGGGAGCCTGGATGAGAGCCTGGAGGGAAGAGGTAGGTGGGTCTAGAGAGCCCCGCGGGCAGTCCCATCTCAGTCTCCGTGTGAGGGGAAGCCATGGGAAGGCTGGAGCAGGAAAGCTGGGGTAATGTGAGTTTGACAGTGTCTCCTGGGAGGCCTCCCTGTATTCACAGGAACCACATTTCCCTCATTAGACTAAAAGGTCCTGAGTTCATGAATGGGCATGCTTTCTCTTGGGGGCTTCTCTTCTGCCCAAGAGAGGACAGAAGCAGGAGCTGCAGACCTTGGGAAAACTGACAGCTCATCTCCCACCACGGCCCTCGCTTCCTGAAACTCACCTTCTACAGTCAACTCCACTGTCACCTGGCGGGCACCACCATCATTGGTGGCTTCGCAGGTATACTTTCCCTGGTCCTCCTCACGGACAGCATGAATCACGAGGCTGAAAGTCCCCCGGATACCACAATCCAGCAGGAAGCGGCCCCCACTGGTGATGGGTTGCCCATTTCGGTGCCATGTCACCTGGGGCTCTGGGTAACCCCGGACCTTCAAGGAAAAGAAGAAAGGGTGAGCGCTTGTACTTTAGGAGTGCTTCCTCTATGCCAGGTGTGGTTCTGAGTGTTTTACACGTATTAACTCATTTAATCCTCCTAACATCCCTTGAAACAGATAAGACTTTCGGGACACAAGGAAACTGAGGCACAGAGAGTCTTTTTGTGGATTTCTCCGTATCTCAAAGGTAGAAAGTGGCAGAGCCGGGCATCTGGGCTCCGGAGCCCACTATACAAGTGACTCAAGCCTGGCTGCGTATTAGAATCACCAGGGGAAGCTTTAAAAAAAAATGCTAGTGTCCAGCTCCTACCTTGGACCAATTAAATCAGGATCCCAGGGGGTGAGGCCTGAGTGTGGACATTCTAGACCAGTGCTTCCTATTTGGATATGCAAATAGATCACTTGCTAAAATGCAGATTATGCTTCTCTAGGTCTGGGGTGGGGCCTGAGCTTTTTCAGTTCAGATAAGGTCTCAGAGGATACGGATGCTTCTGGTCTCCAGAACTCACCTTGAGCAGCAAGTTTCTAGACTTGAGTGGCCCAAGATGGTAGCCACGAGAGCCACACGTGGAACATTCCAAATGTGGCCAGTCCTAACTGAGCTGCGCTGTAAGCGTAAATTACACATCAGGTCTTGAAGACTTAGTATGGAAAAAAGAATGTAAAATCATCTTGATAATTAAAAAATATCGATTACAAGTTGAGAAGATGGTATTTTTTGACATGTGGGGTAAAGTGAAATATATTGTTAAAATTAATCTCACCTGTTCTTTTACTTTTTTAATGCGGTACTAGAAAAGTTACAACACACGTGCCTTTGCTTGATGTTCTTATGGGGCAGCGTGGCTTTAGACCGCACCGTCTCTAATACTCGTTAGCAGCGACCAAAGTGTTAAGCGCTTTTCTAAGTACCTGACACATGTGAGCCTTATAGTAACCTGTTGGAGAGAAGATATTTCTCCAAAGAGGGGAAAATTAAGAGAGAGAAATTCCAAGAAAAGAAGTCACCTTGGGTTTCAGACAAAGAAGTTTCCTCTAACCCCTGAAACAACAGGCCCTTCAGAAGGAACTCGTCTTCAGAGGAGAGGGGTACAGACTGGCCCATCAATGCACAGCCTGGGACCCAGAATTAAGGGATTTTAGCACTGGAAAATGCACAGCAGACAGCACAGAAGCCTCCTGAGAAAGAAGTTGTTTGCATCATAAAATGGTGGTAGCAACAGCTCTTACCCATGTGTGTCCACTGCAAGGCAAGAGACAATGGATATGGACAGAACAAAACCAAAATGTGCTGGGTGACCCCAAGTTGAATTTACAAAGAGAGCCTCCAATGGCCTCCTCACACCCCAGCAAGGTCAGAGAAGATGCTATGTCAGCACAGAGGAGAGAGCATCCATACAAAGGGGAGAGAGCTCGCCAATGCAGAAACAGAAAGTGAACGATCCCCCTCTTGGGTTATCCTATAGTCACCCCGTCAGTGCCACTTTATGCATCTCACAAGGCCTGCCTCCCCATCTTCACTAATTTGTAGTCTGGCCTTGATTAAAAAAAACAAAAACAAAAAAACAAAAATAATCAAGACGTCAAAGCAATATTATCCATCTTATTTATAACTTCTGGAAACAAAAAATCCTTCTCCTATTAAAAATCTAAATCATATTCATGAGAGAGATTGAGTGTCTGTGAGGGAATGCTTAGATTCTGAAGTCACTTTCCCCGGAAGCCGACAATAAAGCACTCGTATCCTCTGGCAGGTGGATGGTGGTGAGGGGTCCATATTCACTTGGCCAGATGAGGTGTAACATCTATTATAATACGAAACAAAGAGTTCGCAGTAGTTGTCTCTGGGTCTCTCCTCTTTTTCTTTACTGAGCAATAATTTTCTGGTATTTCTGCAAATAACATACCAGGCCTTTGTAAAATAGAAAAAAAATTAAATGAAAATATGTGTTTCTTTCTTTTTAATTAATTTATTTATTTCAGAAAGAGAGAGGATGCATGAGTCGGGGGAAGGTCAGAGGAAGAGAATCCTGAATCAGACCCAGAGTTGAGTGTGAAACCCAACGTGGGCTCCATCTCACAACCCATGAGATCGTGACCTGAGCCAAAATCAAATCAGATGCCCAACCCCAGGCGACCCACGTTTCTTTTATATTTGTATATATAAAGAACATACAGCACAAACATTCTTTAACTTGTTGAGCTTCTCAAGGAACTTAAATCTAGCAATGGAAATAAAAGTACAAATAAACACGCATCTTTGATGGTGACAAATATTGTGTAGCCACATAAAATCAGGTCATCCTCTGATGCTGTGTTGGCACAAAGGTTCATACAAAGGAATGTCAGCATATTTTTAGAAAACTAAGGAAATATACTCTCCTACAAAGGAAAGCCTGTTAAAAGTCTGGTCCTATAGTGAATTTGTGAATCACCATTATCTTCTCCTCTGCCCAGCTGGGTATGGCCAGCCTAACCTTCAGAAGATGATTACATAGCCTTCTATCAGCTTCATAGAAAGGGAGTGTAGAGCACTGTAATGGGAGGAGATAAATCATTAACTACACCAAAGGCATGGTTAGCATTCCATTAGCAAGTACTCTGGCCCCCTGCAGCAGGGCTGACTCCGGTGGCCCAGCAGCCCTGGGGGCATCAATGATTAACTGGGGACACTGCAAGTGTTCCAGACTCCAGGGACTCAGCTCCCTCTGTCCTTTCACTTTCCTCTGGCTTTCTACACTGCCCCCTGCCCCCACCAATTTACCTCTGAAATGTCCTGTTAAAATAAATTTTAGATTTTTAAATATGCTGGAACCGGCGCCTCTTAGAAAGTAGCAGTTTGCAGCAGGGGTTTTGTAGCACCTTGCATCTGAAGCACAGGCAAGGATTTCTGGGACCTTGCTCAATTCCGAGGTCTGAATGAATTGCAACTCCAACTCTTATCTTCCCAATAGGAGAGAAACCAATTCAACCACTAGCTAACATTACCTAAAGACAATCAGCTTCACATAAACCCATTTTTATTGTCTGCCCCCCTATCCTGGACAGACTCCTGGGTGGGGAAGAGAAAGAAGCCTGGGCTCATATCCTCGGGACAGGACGCAAGACAACCGCCCTGCCTTCCCTGGGTGTCTTGTCTGCCTTCTTCCCAGGCCTTCAGCCAAGAAGCCACAGCTAGGATTTTTATAGTCTAGTCCAAGGCCATGCTAAAAAAATCACCAATACATTAGTTTCTAGAGGACCTTCACATATAGGGTCTTATTTGATTCTTATAACACATGAGGGAAGTGTCTTAGGTCGGGGTACCCAGAAGCAGAACCTGAAATATGGACTCAGGGAACCACATCTGTGAACCCTTAGCCAACACACCAGCTGGGAATGTGTATACTGGCCTGGTAAAGGGGGCCGGGGTGGCGGGGTGGGGGCTCCAACAGTGTCAGTGACAGCACGCAAAGCCAATCATATTATAAAGCCCAGAGAGCTGAGGAAAGAGGCCCAAAGAAGTGATGATTAGTCAGTAAATGGCAAATTAAATGGAGATCTGGGGCCACAGTTTTGGTCTCCAAGTTGAATGGCTGTCTCACTGTAAAATCATGTTTTTTGGTGAGATAAATACTGTAGAACCTAAAGCACTGATAAGTGTCTTTCCCTGATAGACCCTAAATCTCTTCTAGGTAAAGCAATATTGGCTCTCCACTTTGAGAAAAAGTCAAAGGGTCCATAAAAGATATGGCCATGCCATATACAAGTCTTGGGTTGTTCCCCCAGAGTAACAATAGGGCAGTGCAAAAGACTAAATGCAGGGATGCCTGGGTGGCTCAGCAGTTGAGCGTCTTCCTTCGGCTCAGGGCGTGATGCTGGAGACCCGGGATCGAGTCCCACATCGGGCTCCTTGCATGAAGCCTGCTTCTCCTTCTGCCTGTGTCTCTGTCTCTGTGTCTTTCATGGATAAATAAATAAAATCTTAAAAAAAAAAAAAGACTAAATGCATGTGTCCTTCCATAATTCAGAAGTTGAAACTTAAATTCCAATGTGATGGTATTAGGAGGTATCAGGATTGGGCCTTTGGGAGATGATTAGGTTGTGAAATTGGAGCCTTCGTGAATGGGATTAGTGCCCTTAATAAAAGGGATGATGAAGAGCCCCCTCACCTCTCCCATGATGTAAGGACACAGCAACAAGACAGCCACCTGTGAACCAGGAAGCAAGCCTACACCAGATACCGACTCTAGTGGTGCCTTGATCTTGGACTTCCAGCCACTGGAACTGTGAGATAAATTTCTACTGTTTAAGCCACTCAGTCCATGGTATTTCTGTTACGGCCACCTGAACAGTCACAGATAGACTGGATTAGTGCCATGCGTGTGCCCAGGACACCCGTAGGATGTTCAGTGTGATAAAGGAGGGCATGCTGAGAGCCAGGACCTGAGTCCTGGGACTGGCTTGGCTTCCTAGCCCCTTGTAATTCCTTCTTTCATCAACGATAAAATAGCCCTTGATACCTAAGGCCCCTTCCATCAGGTAGTGTGCTTCTGCATGGTGACCCACTTAGCTTCTAGTTTTTCCCTCCAGTCTCCTCTGGGTCCAGCCCACAGCCTTCCTACCCTCTAATCCTCCATACAGGAAAGCCAAGTGACCGCAAGGAGACATGCTCATGGACATGGACAGGCAGCCCTGACTTTTTACCATAATGAGCTTTTGGAAACAGCCCCGTAGAGGGTCATTCTAAGGAGAATCATATTTTTTGCCACACTAACCACATTTAATTGGAGGTTGTGTTCTTGAACAAAAGCTTGGGGTCAAATAAATCAAGAGCATAACCAACAACTTGTCATAAAAATAAAGATATAGTAACCATAACCCCTATAATAGTTTAAAATAGTAAAATTGTGCTCCAGCTCCACAAAATGTCCTCAAAAACCTTTACGTCCTCAAAAGGCCTTTAAAGGGAAGGAGGGGGGGGCTCATCCTGCATGTGCTGGATGAGGAGGAGAAAGTGGGCAGCTACTCAGTTGCAATACTACCCCTACCTGTCACAGTTGAAGGACATTTTTTCAGAAGCTGGTGCTGTTTTGAGATTTACTCACTGGTTGAAAGGGAGACATTCTTAAAGGCACTAAGGCTTCTTGGTTTTCCTCTGACGTGTGTGAAGGGCTTCCAGTCTATTCTGGGATAGGCTACCATAACCCGAGCCCAGGGTAGTGACAGATTCCCTGTCTCCACAGCCCTGGCAAGACTCAGAGCCATACATCTGCTTTCTTAGCTTGGTGGGCAGTAGAAAAGGGGGTGGATTTTGCTGTTTCTGATGATCAACGGCAAGTCCTTTGTTCCTGGACAGGTCTGTCCCTGTACATGCACCACAAGCCCACGAGGCAGCAATGCGGACATATCTACCGGCCAGGTCGGGCAGGAGGCGCATCTGAGGCTCTGCCCCCCTGGGAGGTGGAGGGAGACCAGGAGGAGAGAAACCAGGGCCGCACTGAGGCCACGGTGAAAACGGGCTGCCCCATGGGATGCTGGAGAGCCGGCAAGACAGAGAAAGAAGCCATGAACCGTGAGCTAAAAAATCTTGGGGCCGAGAACAGTAGACTTGGGGGTTGCCAATGAGTATCTGTTTGAATCTCGTTGAGTAACTGAATCGATGCTGGGAAAGGCTGAGCCTGGAGGACAGACATTACGGGCACCTGTCCGGGGGATGCCTACCCTGAGCTGGACAACATCGATGCTGCAACACGACTGTCTACCTGCTTGTAATTCCCTGGCCGCCGATAGCACACGACTCTGAACTTAATTTTTTTTTCTTTTTTCTTTCTGACTCTGAACTTCTTACCCCATTTGGAGGCAGCTTCTTAGATAATAAATAAATTCCCCTATGATCAATGACCTCTAGATCAGGACTGGTGATCTGAAAATGAAAAAAATAATAGGAAATAAACCCATGGTTTATTAGTTAAAGAAGGAATTAGTTGAAGAAGAATCCTTTGCCCCATCTCCAAGTATAAGCTCACTCAGATAATAAATGGATATAAAGGGCACCTGGGTGGCTCAGTCGTTGAGCATCTGCCTTCAGCTCAGGTCCGTGGTCCTGGGGACCCGGGATCCAGTCCCTCATCAGGCTCCCCACCAGGGAGCCTGCTTCTCCCTCTGTCTGTGTCTCTGCCCTGTTCTCTGTGTCTCTCATGAATAAATAAATAAATAAATCTTAAAAAAAATAAATGGATATGATGCACAGAAAAGAGAATGAAAATATTAACACCCCAAACAAATGAGACCACAAAAAATGTCTGTAAAACTGACATCATGGGTATATTATGAGGGTGAAGAGTGAAGGGTGAGCCACGGGCCTGGCACGACCAAGCTGAGGGGCCTGTGTCTGTGTCAGCATCTGGCACACGGCCCTGTAGACAGGCAGGCACTTTGAATAATCCCGTTGCCAAAAGTCAAAAGCCTTCACTGAACACACAGAATCCATCAGGAAGAGGTTACACCGGCCAAAAACAGCAATTAGTGAGAAGCTGAAACTGCCGGATGCACCCTGCCCCTAGTCCAAGTTGTGAAACAAGGAGGACAAAAGCGTTTCTATGAGAAATAAAATCAGAATGTAAAGAACCATTCCTCAAACCGGCTCAGCCAACACCACATATGCCTTCAGGGACAGATGCCGAAAGTCTCCCTCTGTGATCAGCCCACTTTCGCTTTCTCTGGCAAGTTTTCTTTCTCCACGAACCAAGACACAGGCACCCCTGCACCCCGAGACCTGCAAGTCTGAGAACCTCACATTTCTCCCACTGAGAGCACAAGGCAGGTGATGTCTTGGCAGTCTTGGCTTATACCCAGGCCCTCCTGAATCTTCCCCCCGCCAAAAAAAAAATCTATTTCTTTTTATCTAGATCAAGCTTATCAAGGCATGCAACTTTTAAATTTGATTCCATTTTAATGATACAAGAACCTAAAAACCGGGGATCCCTGGGTGGCTCAGTGGTTTAGTGCCTGCCTTCAGCCCAGGGTGTGATCCTGGAGACCCGGGATCGAGTCCCACGTCAGGCTCCCTGCATGGAGCCTGCTTCTCCCTCTGCCTGTGTCTCTGCCTCTCTCTCTCTCTCTCTCTGTGTCTCTCTCATGAATAAATAAATAAAATCTTTAAAAAAAAAAAGAACCTCAAAACCTCCTAAGCAGCCCAACAAAGAAACAGAATCCTAAGTGTAATCAGGTACTTGTCACACTGACGCTCTCCTAGTACCTCCAAAATCCATGTAGCATGAGTGTCCTCCTGTTTGAACTCCCAGTTGCTCCGGGGTGGTTGGGGATTATTACAACCTTTCCAGAAGCTTCTTGACACCAAGCCCTGGGGTTTTGCCTTGACTAGCTCTCACGATGGCTTTCAAGGACATGGCCTCTCCAGCGGGTGAGGCTGGCCAGGGAGCTCACCCTTTCTGCTACCAAGTTGAGATACGTTCTCAGATACATTAAAAAATTAATAGGAGGCATGTGACATTGTAGAGGCTGAACAAGTAAGTGCTGTGGCTTGGGTTTTGTTTGACTTGCTCAAGATCTCCAGCTCACCTTCCCCAGTGTAAGCTGCACACCCCATCCCCCTCCACGCACCACATGTGAGTCTGTTGGGAACGCTGGTCGGCCAGCTGCCTCCTGGCCAATATGCGTGGCCTCCAAAAATGGACATATGGTTCCAGCCAGCCAATCAGAGCTCTTCCCTGCAGTTTCAAGTTAGAATAAAGAGATCCCAAGCCGGGAAGATGTAAGCCTAAAGGTGTCTACAGCCATTGTCTCCCATTCCTGCCCCCCCATTTTTTGCCCCCTCCCAAGAGAAGGAAGCCATCTGTTGAATCAGATGTCACGCACACAGTGAAAAAGAGAGATGGAGACCTTGCCTGACAACTGTGTTGGACTCAGGGTCATAGTATAAGACAGCACATCTCTTTTGCTTAACCCAGTTGGAGGTGGTCTCTGTCACTTGCAAACAAGAGTCCTGGAGCCCTTGGGTGGCTCAGTGGTTGAGCGTCTGCCTTGGCTCAGGTTGTGATCCTGGGGTCCTGGGATCGAGTCCCACGACGGGCTTCCTGCAGGGAGCCTGCTTCTCCCTCTGCCTATGTCTCTACCTCTCTCTCTGCATCTCTCATGAATAAATAAATAAGATCTTTAGAAAAAAACCCAAGAGTCCTGTCTGACTTGGGAAGGCGTACAGCCTCTGGAATCAGACACACCTGTACATGGATGCTGTCTGCACCAGTTACCAGGTGCCTGACCTTGGGCAAGTTATTTAACTTATTCGGCCCTCAGTTTACACAGCTGTAAGATGGGATGATGCCAGTATCCACTTGTATGGAAAAGTTTATGATCAGATGAGATCAGCACAAGTACAAGAGCACATTAATAATGCCTAAAGGTTAGACCTTTTCCCTCTTCCCTTCAAAGTATTCTTCAGAATAAGGTACCCCAGAACCCATTCAGCTCCCAGCTTTATTAACATGAGAAAATGTCCTAAGCAATTTTAGTTCTTGTAAACGTCTAGGCTTGCTGGGCCTCATCCTTTACAACTCATGGCCTTAAGGACAACTTCAAGGCATTACACTCTTAACCGGATGAAAACCTAACGCTTGAACTGAGAACACCTTCTGCTTTAGCTGAATTGGCTTATTATTTCCACCAAAGAGGTAAATCCCAATTGAAAAATCATCAGTGGGGATCCCTGGGTGGCTCAGCAGTTGAGCGTCTGCCTTCAGCTCAAGGTGTGATCCTGGAGTCTCGGGATCGAGTCCCATGTCAGGCTCCCTGCATGGAGTCTGCTCCACCCTCTGCCTGTGTCTCTGCCTCTCTCTCTGTGTCTCTCATGAAAAAAATAAATAAAATCTTAAAAAAAAAAAAAAGAAAAATCATCAGTGTTTTAATGTGACATCACACAGCACATTTGAAAACCAACATGCAGCCTGTAGCGCTGACTGCACCATCCATCCACTCCTGTAGCACCGTGTGCATCTCTCAGGCAGAGACGATCCCCTCATTTCTGCCTCACTGACTAATGCAGCCCTGGAATTTCAAGGGCATGGGTGAGCGTCAGAAAGGAAATAAATCTGGGGTAATAAATCTGGAGTCTCTCGCCAGTCGTGGTTGGACCTGGAGAGACAGACAGACATACTTCACTGACAGCAGATGCAGCAGAGGACTGCTCCCCCAAAACACAGAGCATTTGGCAATGCCTCCTTCCTCACCCCTCCAGCAGTGAAGCACAGATACCGTCGGCTCTGAAATCGGCTGCAGATCATACTGGAAAGCGTCCTGGAAAGGGGGCGCCCTGAGAACTTGAGGTTGCTCTGTGTAAAGGCCGAAATGGGCAAAAACAAGGCAAGGGTCCCAACAACCCGAAAACCTCTTGACTTGGCCCCTTTGGCTTGACTTCTGGTGTTGTCTCTCCAGGCTGCTCCTCGGACCCGACACCTGCTCCCCAGGCACCCCACCACACAGAGCAGGCGCTCCCCCCATTGCCCCAGCTGGCGGGCTGCGAGGCGGGGGGCGGAGCGGGTGCAGTTTTGAACGCGGGACCTTTCCTGCCACTGCATCCATCGGGGCCAGGACGGCGTCTCTGGGCTGCTGTTGGAGAAGACCTGGCGCAAGGGGCAGGGAGCAGCCACGGGAGTTTGCTCCTTTGTGGCACAACGTCATCTCCAGGCTCCAGCTGCCCTACACCGTCCTGGTCTGCAGAGACAATCACGCCACATAAGGAGCCAAAAGTTGGGTCTCGTGCAATGGCAGTGTCTGAGGGCCTGTCAGGATGAAAAACACAATCAAATCTGCTTTTAAAAAAAAAAAAAAAAGATTTATTTATTCATGAGAGATGCAGAGAGAGGCAGAGACACAGGCAGAGATAGAAGCTGTAGGGAGCCTGATGCAGGACTTGAACCCAGGACCCTGGGATCACACCCTGAGCTGAAGGCAGATGCTCAACCACTGAGCCACCCAGGTGCCCCAAATCTATTTTTTTTTATAAGACAATACACACACATGGTCAAAATGTCCATTGGTACTCTAAGTCATAACAACAACAAGAAAAATCAGGCCTCTGCTCCACCCCGGCCACCCCCAATTTCCACTTCCTTGAGTGAGTCATCTTCAACTCTTGCCGCTATTTCTTCTGGTGTTTCTTTTCTCCCATGTTTCTAAACAGCCTTACGTAACTACTATTTTATTCTTTTCAGGAATTACTTCCTAATTTCTCTAGATGGAACCTGCGCTTTTAGCTGTCAAATCCCCCGCCCTCCACGAGCCCTTCCCCTAACCCCTAATAATTATATCACCATTTTTGTGTCAACGTATAGTGTTTTTTCATCGTAACTTTGCTCACTGCCAAGCTACAGGGTCTATTACAATTAAATTTCTTGAACTTTCCCTTTTCTCTGGAGTTAATAACTGCCATACTTTGGGTTTTCTTACTTTTTAAAGAACCTCGACTCCTTAGGAGAACTATAAGCTTCTCAACAATGGTCAAGCACATCGCATAACTAATGCGTCACTTGCTTTTATTTTTCCCTCCGTTGGGAATATCCTTCCTGGAATACTCTGTCCTCCTCCAGTCTACACTAGATGCTAAGCTTGGTGCATGGTGGTCCTTCCTCATCCCCAGGGCATTTCCTGGGATCTGTTGCCATTTTGGCTGAACACAGCCTCTTCCAGTGGTTTCTTAAGAATGAGTGCATAGAAGGTTACAACTTTCAAACCTGGCATTTCTGAGTGTCAATATTCTGACTTTACACTCAGGAATGGAATTCTAAATGGAAAATTTTCTTTCTTTGGCATTTTGAGGGCATCGTTTCATAGAATTTGAAGGCGATGGGGCTGGGATCCAGGCTACTGAGAGATACAAAGATACAATGCCACGCTGATCCTTTATCTCTCACATGCTGCGTGTGTGTGTGTGTGTGTGTGTGTGTGTGTGTGTGTGTCTCTATTACTTTTAAACTCGTAGAATTTTCCCTTTATCTCTGACGGTCTAAAATGTCATGATGATTTGCCTTCGTGCAGTGCCTTCTTTGATCACTCACCATATTGGATCTTTGGTAATAGGTCTTCTCATTGCTGGCAACGCCTCTCTTTAATTCTTAGGAATTTGTGTGTTTTGACAATTCGCTCTCTGCTGTGTCTTTTTTTTTTTTTTAATGTTCTTTTTATGGAACTCTTGTGAGTTGGATATTAGCCCAACTAGATGACCTTCTACATTTCTTTTCTCACTTATTTTCCTCTTCCCTATTTTTGTTCTCTACAGGAGCTTTCCTTGTTTTATCTTCCAGTTTATTGAAGTTACCATTTTGACTATCACCAACTTCAAAAACCTCTTTCTTTTTCGGCTCTTCAAAGCTGTTTTGAATAATATCCTCTTCTTGTTTAATGGAAGTAATACCTTATCTCTAAGGGAAGATAAAATTTCCTTAACGTGTTCTGTTTTCTGTGGTGTGTATTTCTACTTGGTTCCTTTTTTTATTCTTTTTGTCTCTTTCATAACGGAGGCTTCCCTTAAGCATCTGATGATCCTTCACTGGTTTCTCATATGTGAAGAAATAAAAAGATCCAGGCACACAGGTGGGGCCTTGTCAATGTGTGGGACCTTCCAGTAAAGTGATTGGGTAAAAACCCTCAACTATCAATATCTGTGGATCTTCTCTCTTGAGATGATCCGTTTCTATAAAGGAGACTCTTGCTGCTTTGGTGGTGGTGTTGGGGACACGGAAATTACACCTGTCTACCAGCAACCCTCCAGTTTTCAGCTCTACTCTACAACCTAGGTTTTGAAAGTGCTTGATACCTTCAATTCCTCAGTCATTTAGGAACTCTCCAGCACAAGCTGACTTCTTTTCCTTGTTGTCCATTCCCCGAACTACAGGCACAGCACAACACAAGATGCTTTAAACCCAAGCCAGCCAATCATCTATTCACTTTCCATTGTTCATCAGCCTGCTGACATCTCTCTGCTGCTGCTTATAATTTTATAATTTTCATTTTCTTTTTATAAAAACACATTTTAAAGATGGTCATTAAAAAAAAAAAAAAAGCCACAACAGAAAATACAGAAAATAACAAGTGTTGGCGAGGAGAAACTAGAATCCCTGTGCACTGTTGGTAGGAATGCAAACTGGTGCAGCTACTGTGGAAAATAGTATGGAGGGTCCTCAAAAAATAAAAAATAGAGCTACCCTATGACCTAGCAGTTCCACTTCTGGGTATAAAGTCCAAGGAACTGAAAACAAGCACTTGAGTACGGTTCATGGCAGCATTATTCAGAATAGACAAAAGGGGGAAGCCACCAAGCGCCCATTAACAGACAAACACAAAAAACAAAATGTGGTACATATGTAAAACGGAATATTATTCAGCCTTAAAAAGGAAGGAAATTCTGACACACGACACAGTGAATGAACCCAGAAGACATGCTGAATGAAGTAAGCCAGGCACAAAAGGACAAATACTACTTGACTCTACTTTTTTAGGAGGTGCGCAGAATAGTCAAATTCATGGAGACAGAAAATAGAATGGTGGTTGCTGGGGTAGGAGGAGGGAGGATGAGGAATATTGTTATTGTGTAAAGAGTTTCAGGTTCATAAGGTGAAAAAAGTTTGGGAAAATGGGTGGTGGTAATGGTTGCACAAGAGGGTGAATGCACTTAATGCCACTGAACTGGACACTTAAGCATGGTTAAAATGGCCAAGTTTACGCCATGTACATTTTACACAGTAAAAAAAAAAAAAATCAATGAGTCTTTTCCTGATTTATTTCTAATTCTATTTTGTTTCGAATATCTTTAAGTTTTTCCCTTGCCAAACACTACATTGCCTATAACACAAGAGCTTTATGTTAAGTATTAAAACCAAGAAATAGACATTTGAAAAAAAATGACATTCAGACCAAAGTCACTCCTCTATTTAAAAATTTTCCAATGGGGGTACCTGGGTGGCTTAGTGGTTGAGCATCTGCTTTTGGCTCAGGTTGTGATCCTGGGGTCCCGGGATCGAGTCCCACATCGGGCTCCCCGCAGGGAGCCTGCTTCTCCCTCTGCCTGTGTCCCTGCCTCTCTCTCTGTGTCTCTCTGTGAATAAATACATAAAATCTTTTAAAAAAATAAAAAATTTCCAATGGCTTTTCACTGTATAAAAGTATAAGCATAAAATCTAATCACAAGGCCCTGCGAGACCTGGTCCCTGCCTATTTCTGCTCCGCTCCATCCTTGCCCACTTAGTTCCTGCCACATACGCTTTCTCTCTGGGCCAGGAAATAAGATGAACATAGCAGGTTCTCCACCCAGGAGTGCTCCCGGTGCCAGATGACAGGGGTATGCAACCTGCCAGAGTGTGCACAGTCAGTGCCACAAAAGAGGCTTGCATGGAGGACTGTGGGAGTGTGGTGGAGAGGGAGGAGCTCTGTAGGTGTGTGCTGCTAGCTGAGCAGGGAATCCCTGGAAGTGCCACCTTCCAGTATGGCACTCTGTCACAGGGAGCTGGGCCCAGGGACTGAGAGGGCTGGGTTCCTTCTGGCAGCCCATCAGGGACCCCATGGTAGGATGGGCTAAGAGAGAGGCCCCATGAACCAGGGAGGATCCCAGGCCACAGTGGTGCAAGGGCAGGCTGGCAGGGCCCTGGGGCTCCCTCTACTTCTCTGAACCTCTCTGCACAGACAGCTCCAGTTTAACCAGAGCAGTTCTCCTTAGCTACTTCTGCTTAATCCATTCCACAGTGAAGTTCTTGCACAAGCTGTTCAGGGATTTTAGGTCAGGGCCCCAAGGGACACAGGATAGAGAGAGAGAGAGAGAGAGAGAGAAAAAAAACAATTGGCAAGACAATTGGCAAGACCCTCAGATGAGGTCCTCTTGCGAGCAAGCTTATGCATGTGGTGCTTCTCTGGGTGTTTGCTGGTGGCGTGTTAGGGGCAGGAGGATACCAAAGGGGTTTGAGTCCGAGTTCAAAATACACATTTAAAGCACATTTAGACTTTCCAGTCTAAGCCACTGAAATTTCTTTTCTGAAGAAGCATCTGGAAAAAAGGGAGGGAAAAGCTGCCCAGTTATTTAGCAAAAATGAAACTCAAACTTTCCTCCCCCCCCCCCCGCCCCTCCTGTCAATGTCCCTTTCAACTATGTGATCCTCAAAGATCCATGGGACTGGGGCCTAGTCCTGGCACCCAGCATGTTCATTCCCAGAGGAGGCCAATGCCACGAATGGCAGCTATAGTCACCAACTAGAAGGCAAGGCACCTCCTGCTCCCCAGAGCCCGTGAACAGGGTCAGGGAAACCTGCTTTGGCCTGGCCAATCCCTGGCTGGTGGAGGGGGATGCGAAGCCAGTCCATTTCATGGACTATTATAAGAGAAGCTCAAGGGGGGAGCTACTGGGAGCTCTCTGTAGCCCAAATAGGGCTTCTCCCCCCACCCCTAGAACATTCCTAATTGAAGGAGGATGGTGAACGGGCCATCTACATAAAACTTGGGCATCTGCTCTTTTCTTGTCATAGAGAACTGGAAGAAATGAAAAAAGTGCCATCATTAGATAAAAGCTCCCGTTACTAATCTGGGTCAAGGAGTCTGTAGGCAGTACTCTCCCCTGCCTCAGTGTAGGTACGAGGTGCAGAGGCCATCCAGCTCAGAGAATGCGAGCCTGAGCAGCTGTGAAAAGTGGGTGGATGTGCTGGCACCAGCGTGACCCTACATAAGGCCTTTATTGCTGGAAGCAAGTCAGCTGTAGTCACCTCTGGGCCTGAGGGGAAAGGGTAGGAATGGGTGGTGTTGGTCCCGTGGGAAGATCATCTTCAGGTGGGCACAGGAAGGCTCTAGAAACTTGTCGTGTCCCTAGAGAGTCCACTTGAGCCAAGAAAAGCTTAGCTCCTTCCACCGCCACCACTCACCTGCTCAGGGAGGCCCCAGACCCTGCGAACTCCTGCAACACTGCCTGCCTGTCTGCCAACACTGGAGCCCACCACAGCCTTGAACAGGTCGCGGGTTCTTGTCCTGGAGGAGGAGAGGAGCCAGGCCATTCTAAGTGCAGAAGGAACGGGCTTGCCTGGGGCCAGGGGCTCCTGGCTCTCAGCTCGCTGCAGGACGCAAGCATGAGAGCGGTGTTTATTCCAAAGCCGGTTTCTGTTTTAAGAGCCTCACAGCTGGGGCCAGGGCCAGGGTCCCATTTCCAAGGTTGGTATTTTTTCCTTCCTCTTGCTGGACAAGGAGAAGTGGAAAAAACCGATGCTGCTTTGGCCCTTAGCTTCTTTTGAACTGATTTTGCTGCCCCTGGCAGGGGCTGCCACCAGGGTGCAAGCCACTATTGCCGGCCATGGCAGAGAATTCTCGGCTCTGACTGCCCAGCTGGGTCATCTGAGGGGAAGAGTCATGGCACAAAGGAAACCCTGACCGGCACGAGTCACCAAGGCCTGCTCTAAGGCAAAGACCCCTAACAGCCCTCAGGGCTCAGGCCACTGCTACTCCTGACCCCTGGCCACAAGTTGATAGTGCTTATTTACAAAACCCAGAAAATATCCCGAAGTCCGTGCTAAATGCCAACACTGCCAATTCTCAGTTAGCTCCCTGTTGCAAAAGGTGATCCTTGTAGTTTTATTTCTATTTGTCTACAGGATGTGTCATACATCAGCCTTATCCTCCTAATTCCGTCCTTTCAAAAACACTCCCCACATACTGTTAGGTGAACAGGATAGACATCCTAGCAATATGCACGGCTGGTGGAAGCAAGAGAGGAACAAATCCAAGACGCTCCATCCTTCCCTTCTCCACCATGTCCCCAGGACCACTCACTCCCTCTGCAGAAAGTCTCTTCCCCCATCCAGCCCTCACCTCCCTACCTCCTGCACTTATGGTATTATCTAAAGTGACTACATCTTTAAAACCAGCAGACACTTATCTGATCACAATACAGACTGTTGAAAATCAGTCCTGTCTCAGAAAATCTGGGGCAACTAATCACCATTACATCACCTTTCATATTTCTTTCTGCCCTACAGCAAGCACAGTGACCATATTTTCCATAAAATCAGGACACATTATCTGACAGGAGATTTATGGGCAGCCTCCAGGTGCAAGAAGTAGTCGGTGTTCTAAAAGTTTCAACATTAAAATACTGGAGCTCCAAGGGTATTTGGATGACTTTACTGGAAAAAATGAGAATATTGTAAGTCAGAATGGCTCACAACAATCTGGGATGACAGCACCTATACTATTAACACAGGTTACACTTCTGTTTATTCCAGGCACATTTGGCATAATTCCTTTTTAGACTTTGTGTTACTCAAGAGGAGGATCTAGACATTACACCTCTTTTGAAGTTTTCTCCATGCCCACCGTGGCTACTAAATCCACTACTGAGTGGATGGTTGACTAATTTCTCTTCTCTTCCAGCTCATGTGTCATCTCAGAGACACCTTTCTTGATTTCCCAAACAAAGGCATGCTGTTGCACTCTCATGGCACTGTGTGTTCTTCCTTCATGGTCTCATCACAGTTTGCAGTTCATTCTATGTATGGTTATTCTTATCTGTCTCAGCACTAGCCTGTATCTGCCTATGGAAAGAACTATAATGGTTTGGTTCCCCAATGAATCACCAACTTGGCATCCTGCTTGGTACACAGTAGGGAATCCATGGGTATTTTTAAATTAATGACACAGTCTCTCTGGTAGGTCCCAGGACGCCATAGTTCTCCTTTGCATCAACATTCTTATTAATGACTTAAATGAAGATGACAAGTCTGCTCAGGAGAACTGAAGTTGGCATCAATATGGTGGCACATAACATGTTAGCTCACAGAATCAACCTTCTAAAGGAACAAAGGTCCAAATAAAAAGAAATGAAAAGAGAACAAGTCATGGGAAGGTTCTAAATCCTCAACTAGACAAAATCAGAGGTGGGGGCAGCTTCCATGTAACAGGAGCAGGCAAGAGTCTCCTATCTAAACATTATTCGCCTTCAAGCCACGTTACCACAGCACGGTGTCCAAGTGAGGAGAAGGCTGTCCTGTTCCACCTAACCAACACTAACAGAATGCTTCCAGGTACAAGTGCCTCATGTTAATAGGACATTGATGACAGGGCTCATGGATCTATGAGGTGATCAATGCCCAGCTGGCACCTTGCAGGTACTCAACAGATACTTATTGAGGGAACATAAGGATTCATTGATAGAAGTAGTTATACTTAGCCTGACTCAAAACACTTAAAACACACTAAAACTGACTTAAAACACTTAAAACACATCAAAAGACGGGTATTAATATAGAAGGGTCTTTAATATATACAGAGCTCTTGTATAAAAGACTCTCTATGTTGTGTAGGTCCAACATACAGAGAGGTAGATTTTTGGATCATACAAGGAGGGATAACGGTGCCTAAATAAGGAAAGGGACCAAGTGTAACATTGTGGATCCCCATCCACATAAGTGTCCATAAGGAGGCTAGAGAACCATCTGGCTGGGATGTCATCAAGGGGTGCCTTCTGACCCAAATCCCAGTTTTCTAAGAATTTAGCAGAACTGAATACATTAAGGTGAGAGAGAACACGAAAGAAATATTCCATTTACACTATAAATAAGCTTCGTCCTACAAATACAGACCTTGGAATGATATGTTTTATGAAGAGTTTCATAAATTTACTCCCAAGGCTGTCTGGATCTAGTATGTTTTCAGGAGGTATTTCCTCAACCTTTCCAGTTTCTTATACTGAACTTTTCACATTTTCAGTTTCTCTTTTACTCAATTTTGGCAATTCCTATTTTATTAGAAAACAAAATCTGTTTCTTTCAAGATTTTCAAATGTATTATCAAAGTTGAACATGAAAATCTCATTTTTGTCAACTCCAGATCAGTGGTCAGAGTCTCATTTCTAAATTTTGTATTTTTCGTTGGTTGGCCTGGTTGGGTTTGGCTATTTCTTATTTCCAAGACTGGTCCTTAAATGTATTAATTAATATCATTTTCCTACTTTATAATGAAGTTATTTCTCCTCTTATAAATATCCTGCTTCTGCTTTCCTTTGGTTTGTTCTATTCTTTGATTTTGTGAGTTGAAAACTTGGTTTGTTCATTTTTAGTATTTTTTGTTCAACAGTAGAAGTATTAAAGGCTACATGTCCTCTGATATTGGCTTTAGCCTCTTATAAACTAACCACTCAAAAAGTAAGATTGTTTTCATATCCAGTAGCTATTACCAGTTAGAAAAAGTATACACACAGTCACACTTCATCCAGGAATAAACTTAGGAAGTGCAACGTTCCCATATGATGAAAGTTTTAAAAGTTTCTAAACAACTTATGAGAAGTTTAAAATAAACACTGAAAACTCTGCCCTTGGATTAAAAGTAATCAGTGAGATTACACTATTAGATATGGAAATGTTAAAAAGCTACAATAATTAAAACCATTCTGGTTCTGAAACAAGAATATACATATTGGTTAATAAAACAGTCCAGAAAATCCTAAAATAAATTCTATACGTGAGACCAGTATATGATAAAAGTGGCTTTAGATGAATGGGAGAAATAAAGATTATTAAACATGGATCATTTGGGGGAAAAATCATATTTAGGATCCCTATCTCACACTATACACAGAAACATCCATTTTGTTTGAAATATTAAAAGTAAAAGAAATACAGATATAATCTTAGAGATTCCAAGCTTGACACCAATGGCAGAAACCATAAAGATATGTGACCTCATAAATTTAGAACTTTGTACAGAAGTAAAATTCTTTTTTTCAAAAGTAAAATTCTAACCAAAATTAAAAGGCATCAAACTAAAAATATTGAAATTATACACAGAATATAAAGGTGAGGTTTTTAACATGCAAAATGTCTTTAAGACTAAATAAAAAGAACACATAAATGAAAAAGCAAAGGATATGAACAAGAAGTTCATGAGACAGCCAGATATACAAAAAATGTTTCATTTAAAAGTGATGACAAATGTAAAATAAAATGTGATACCTTTCATTAGAGCATGCTAACTTAATAGTTAAAGTGATTACTAGCACTTATGGGAGTAGGGGGAAAATAAAAATTCTTAAGTGGTGCGATGTGAGGGTAACAATTTGAGCTTCATTTTTCTTACCTATAAAATTAGCATAGTAATGCTGATCTTATACAGCTATCTTCACAATTTGGAAATAGCTATCAAAAGACTTAAAAAGATTCACTAGGTCTAATATCTGTCTTAGGAATTACCAAAGATGTCCATGATGATAAAATTTAAGTTCTTTAAAAGATTAAATATTAGAAACCCAAGGCCGAATATAGTTTATTTAAAATACTTAAAAACAATAAGATAAAATACTCAACATTATTAAAAATTATAATCTTGAGGCATAAAAGAAAACACTCATTAAATAAGAAGTAAAAAGGGAGCTTACAAACCATAGTTTAATATGTATACTATATTTATAACCATATACTTTCTTCCTATCATAAAAAACTCAGAAGTTTTTTTTTTACAAAAAAATGTAAAAGCTGTTATCTCTAGTGGTGGATTATTTGCTTTTCCATGTTTTCTGTATTTCCAATTTTCATCTTTATGATGAATGTATTATACTTTCTTGAAAAGCACCAAAACCAAAAAAAAAAAAAAAAAGAAAAAGGAAAAGCACCAAAACAGGTGAAAAACTAACTTAGTGAGGTTCAAATTATGCAAATTTGCTAGGAGCACGCTTTCACGAAAGTAAATTAAGAAAGGGACTTGCTGTGACTAGAAGCCCCCACAGAAAGGAAAACTGAGAGGATGGCATGTCCTACTTGAAGAAAATTCGGCTGAAATGGGCGTGGGTGGTGACCAACTGGAATAAGATGAAAGGGGCTGCGGCTGCAGCCGAGCAAGCAGCAGGCTCCGGGGAAGGCCCTGGCCCCGGGGCTGAGGCTTGCACACGGGTGCTTGGAACGGTGTCCTCATTCCCTAGCTGGAGCCCCGCAGGACGGCTGAGGCGACTTCAAAGGACAACAGAGTCCATGTGCCACTCGCCCAGCAGACAGCCCCTGCCTCTGCCCAGAGAACCTCGCAACGGTTAACTCATCCTGCAAGGACTGGAGTCCGTGCTTAACTGCAAGCCCTGAAAGAAACACTGACCGGCAGGCCCGGCCAAGTCCCTTCTGGTTTAACTGGTTTCAACCTTTGAGCTGGAGTCTGCAGCCGGGCAGAGCCGCCGCCGTCCCCAGCCGAGTCCCCAGCCGGGGCCGCCGGGGCCCTTGGCAGAGTCCCGGGCCTGAGCTGCATCCACAGAGCGGCCCAGATCCAGGGCAGGGAAAAGCAAGGAGAGGCTGGGCGCCAGCCTCCTCCCAGCTGTTTTCAATAAGGCTCCACTTCTGAGGTTGCTGGCAGACCTCTGGAAAGATCTGAACCAACCTCACATAATGTTTTCCATCAAGCCCACAATGAAGTGATATTCTCTTAACTCATGAACTGCACACGAAACCTTTTTCTTGTCACTCCTCAGCTCCTCTCCTAAGCAACCTACAGACAGGTCAGGCCAGGGTTACGATGCTTCTGTAGGGTCACTGGAGACCAGAGCAGAGGCCTTCCAAGGCAGTTACCACTCCTACTCCTGCTACACGGGACGAAGGGGATGGACACCTGGCCCCACTCGCACACATCACTACATTTGATCCCCCCAGGCGCCCTGGAAGGTCAGTAGTACTATGTTAAGTTTACAGGTAAGACAACTGAAAGTCAGAGCAGCTTAATTTATTAGTATAAGATACCCAAATTCATGCTTTTTCCACTATAGCCTTTCAGGGAGTAATAGGACCACAGGCAAGAAAGTTCCAGACATCAAAAAACTATTCCAATACCACCTAGGCTTCTGATAAGATTTTTCATCAGCGCCCCCCACCCACCCAGGGAATATTCTTGAGAGCATAATTAAGCACCACATCTTATTTCATGACTGAATAAATTAATGACTCCTGGAACAGCCTAAGATGGATCCCACCTTCTCTGTGAGGTCTTGGGAATGCTTCTTGCCTATAGCGTTGGTCACATATTTTATAGTATTTTATACTCTGGCCAGAGAGCATAGGGTTTTGTTCAGTAACTGGTGTTTGCTCATTCATCACTCAACAAAGGCTTATGGAGAAACCTTCCCAGGTACCGTGCCAGACATTTGTAGGAGATGCAAAGACAATGAAGGACCAGTCTCCACTCAGGGAGTACCTACTTTTACAAGGGGAATAGAGAGGACAGAGTCAACATAGCAAGTCTTACACAAGTTATGTGCAAGTCACATGTGTGCACATGGTGTCACTTCAATCAGGCTGCATCAACGCAAAGAACAAGAACACAGTCTTCAGTGTTTCATGTCTCACAGGTCCTAGTACAGCATGTGCTGCATGCCTAGGTCAGTACAGAAGACATGGAACCAAAAAAAGAAAAAAAAAGAAGACATGGACCCTACCTGAGGAAGCCCCCTATCTGCTGCGTGGAAGGCAGTGTCCACCCCTAAGGGCTCCTTGTCTGGGACCCAATGAAGACATATTGACAAATATGCTCTGAATAAGGAGATGATTCCAATGGAAAGATGAAAATTAGTGGATATGCAGGGCAAGATCTGATGTGTGGAGAGGAAAAGAGAAAAAGAAGAACAAATTGTAATTCAAGACTTGAGCCTGTGTGGTTGGAGGAATCTCTGAGCTTGAAACTACGAGAGCTATCCCAGCCCTCTCTAGTCAGCATCTGACACCAGGACACAGAAGCCAGCACCAGGAGGTGAAGCCAGAGGACAGATGCAGACTGGGGCCCCGGGAAGGAGTCTGGCTTGGAGAGCAGTTTGGCAGACATAGGGAGAACCAGACAGTAAGCTGAGGCAGGAAGACGCTGGTGGGAGGGCATGTAAGCAGACAATCCGAGTGTGCATGTCGCAGATCAAGGAGCAGATGGGCCATGGAAACTGGTGCTCTCTCTCATCCCTTACTGATGGCAGTGCAAGCCAAAGGCTAGCCTTTCAGAAAGTACTGGAATTTAAAAGCGCCCCAGCCTTTTTTCCACTAATCCCCCTACTGTAAACTAACCAAACCCAAGAAAATAATATTAAACATGGAACTGAAGGCTTCATATACCAAGATGTTCACCAGAATCCAATCTATAAAAGGAAATATTAAAAATCATCTAAATAACCACCGGTGGAGGAATGACTCAGTACATAGCAGTATATCAAATTTAATGGAATAGCATTAAAACTATGTTAACAGCGGTTTGAAAGATGAGATGTTGGGTGGAAAAAAAAAAAACTATTTTGGCAGGATACAAAATAGTATGAATGATTTTAATTATGACTACAGGTTATTAATGATTTATTATATGACTGTATGAAGCAAATGCACTTTAAACAATGCCACAATATGGGAGGTTAGTATCCTTATTTTATAGATAGGAAAGGGACTTCGAGAGTAAGTAGGCAAATTACCCAAGGTCACAGCTAGTAAAGGACAGGCCTGAATTCAAAATCAAGTCTGACCCCTGCCCCTATGAATACTACAGTTATCCCTATGTTGACAACAAAAAGAAATCCTCAGCTTAGCAAAGAAACACAAGAACCATCAAACAAATTATAATAGTGACTCTATAGCAAGGGGGAACTGTGATGGCTTTAACCTTTTTTTTCCTACTTCTGCTTTTCTTTTCTTTTTTTTAAAGGCTTTCTTTCTTTTTTTTTTAATTTTTTTATTTATGATAGTCACAGAGAGAGAGAGAGAAAGGCAGAGACACAGGCAGAGGGAGAAGCAGGCTCCATGCACCGGGAGCCCGACGTGGGATTCGATCCCGGGTCTCCAGGATCGCGCTCTGGGCCAAAGGCAGGCGCTAAACCGCTGCGCCACCCAGGGATCCCCTACTTCTGCTTCTCTAAGTTTTCTTAAGCATATTGCATTTTTTACTTTAAAACATTCTTAGAGCAAGACTTTTAGGGCCCTGTTACGGCAGACCAGTGATCCCGATCCTATTACTGGTATAAGTCCTATCATTTGATTAGGCAACTACTATGTGCTGGCACACTCCATGGTGTGAGGTAGGGATTACTATTCCCAGCTCATCTACGACATTTAGAAAACATAGTAGAAGAAATTCACTCCCAGATCTCTTGGCTGCAAAGCCCGTATTCTTTCTACACTTCCCACAACCCCACTGCACAGAGGTTCTTGGTGCCCTGCCCTGACGTTTTATGACCATGGGAGTCTTGGCAAGTATGTTTACAAGCACCAGGCTGGCCAGTGCTCTCCGAAGAAGTAGTCAAGGTAAACCAGGCCTCCCGGAGGAGCCAATGAACCTTTGGCCACAGCTGGAGTCCTGTCTACTTATCGCAGCTTCTACTCCTGAAACTTGGGAAAGGTCATGGCTCTCACCTGGCTCAGGGCCACAAAGGAGATGAGGGAGGGAGGGAGGGAGGGAGGGAGGGAGGGAGGGAGGGAGGTAAGTAAACAAACAAACAGGTGAAGGTCTGAGCCACTTTGGGAAAAGCCAGTTTGAGTTCTGGGGAGGAGAGGATCACAGGGCAGAGGACCGTGACAGAGCCAGGGTCTTCTACTCTTCTGCCCAAATCTTTCATCATCTTTCACCACCTTTAAAATCTAGATCATTCCCCTTATTTACACACAGATAAATACATACATATCCACAGATACACGCCATCTGGAGAGCTCCCACCACTTATCCTGTGGTGGCGTCTCCTGAGCAACTGGTTTAAGTTTTTAAGGACAAAATGGTTCTTGTACCCGATCATGATCTTTAGGAAGGTTATATATAGTCAGATCGCTAGCCCATCTTTAGCAACTATACACACTGTACAGCACTCACTTCTGTGTGCTATTCTTACCCCATTTTTTCCCTTTACTCTTTTCCGATCCCTCACCCCCTCCATCCCAGTAGAGGATCCTAACCATTATAAAACTTAATCTTATGTGGGGGTAATAGCACCCGGGGGGGGGGGGTGTGAAATTGGGGTTGGGGAGGAGGGGCAAAAATCTTTCTTTTTAGGTATGAAGCATATGCTTAGATGCTCTCATCTGCTAATGTACTAAATATATATACGCATGTACATAAGCAAATACAGAGTATAGTAATATAGAGCCACTAATCTATGAGTCGATCATGTGCTTGAGCAGCCCATCAGTTAAGAGAATACCTTCTGGATCGTCAGATGTATCATTCCCACAAGGCAGGTGACGCCTCCTCTTCCACTGTTTTGGCCACTCCCACACGCTCCCAAATGTGCAGCAAAGCCCGCAGCTGTGACCTTTGCTTCCAATGGTCCCCCTTTGGTGGTTTATAGAATAACCTGTAGGGGATGTGGATGTATTCAGATGCAGATTTCTCGGTCTTACCCCAGTGGGTCTAGGGTGGGAGCCTTCAAGCACCCCAGTGGGTTCTGATGGACCCCTTGTAAGAGCAACTCTACAGTATCTCTACTAATGACTCAGGCCCCTAGGTGTCCAGATTTCATCCCATAAATAGCCATACCCTGGCTGCTGAAAATGCAGGGGTAGAAATGGGGTGTGGGCTCATTTGATTTTGTTATAAAAGAGCTTTGCCCCAGGTAAGTCAGTAGTCAAGTGCCAGTGCTCGTGTTATGTGTGTGGGGCTGACTGGCACTAGGTCATTATGTTCATGACTTCCAGAAACCAGTGTCTCCTCTCTTCTTCCTGGACGTAACCTTGGCAGGTCACCCTGCCCTCTGGCATTCTGTGAGGTGGCATCTGTCCCTGAGAAGCCTGGCTGTGGGGGCTGCAGGCCAGGGAACCAGTCCCCACAGCCTCAACTTCCCCTCACTGCTCACGGATGATGCAAGCCCCGCATGACAGGCTGTGGAAAGTATGTTCAGGAGCTTGGCTCCTCTCAGCCTAATGCCTTTTAAATCAGGATCCAGATTTGATTTGCTTTTCCTTGTCTTCCAGGTCCTTTTTTTTTTTTTTTTTTAACTCCCCTGTCAGGCGTCCCAGGGTTTGGGGATGGGTGAGCCAAATCCTTCACACTTCACAGGCAACCCTGCCTCCCGAGCCTGTGCCTGCCCATCTCAAATGCCAGCATGCAATAGGCCCCACCCTGCTCCCGCTGTCATTGGCCCGTCCTACACCCTGCTGGAGTCTTCTGAGAGGGATGGGCCCGCATCTCTTAGGAGTTGCTCAGGGACCCCATGTGCCAGCAGATGAAAGAAAACGAGCGGCCTGTTTCAACCTCACCACCACTCAGACAACTCTGCCAAGGCACAGGTGTCCAGTCACTGTCACCTCCCTTTCAGGTCACACGGCTCTTGAGCAGAGGTGGAAGACAGAGATTCAACTTGAAGGAGCCTTCGAGTCTGACATGCAACATCGACACTCACTTCCTACCTTCTCAGCACGTCAGAGTTCAACGGTACGTGGTGTGGGTGTAGACGGGTGGATTTGAAGCCTTGGCTATTTGAGAATGTGAATCCGTTACATGTAGGGAAACTCCTTTAGGTCCTCTCTGTCATATTTTTATCCCAGGTCTACCAGACATCCTCCCCGTAATGAATGTTTGGTCATGTGATTTAACCAGCCACGGGAGTCGGCCTTCCTAAGTGTCATAGCTTCATGGAGCACGGGGCACACTCATGAAACCACTAGGTCTCTACCCTAAAACCTCATTTAAATTTTATTTTTATAGCAGGAAGAGGCACTGGAGTCATCTGATCTGAGCTCCTCATTCATGGATGAGAAAAATGAAATCCCAGGGGCCGGAGAGAGTTAGAAGCAAACACCCAGGCCCCTGACTGCCAGCCCAGCCCTCCTACTGTCACACTAGTCCTAAGAAAAACCAGTTCCCTATGACAACCAGCAAATTTCCAAGCAAAGATGCTTGTGAAGGATGGCATCTGAGCATCACCAGGCTGACCACAGTGGCCCAATGTATTTAAATCTATCCTTGTTAGCTACAATCTATCCAGGCCTTACTAAAAACCTACCATGGGCAGGGCACCATCCTAGAAGTTCTGGAGAGCGCAAAAATGAGTAAGAAATCGCTCTCAAGGGAGCTCTCTCATTCTAGTGACAAGCATAGAAAAAACAAAAAAAACAAAAAAAAACAGCACATAAAGCCAAAGATATACAGTGTCAGAAGACCTCAGGTGACTCAGAGGGAGGAGGCCATAACGGGCAAGAAGCAGGATGGGCTCCCCGAGAGAAGCAGAAGAGAGTCTGGATAGCCCTCTTACAGATTTGGGGTCCAGATTCTAGCAGAAAGATGACATGTCAGAGGCAAAGCCCAGGACCCGCTCAGGGACAGGGGGCCCAGGTCCCAGGGCAGTCAGGAAGAGCCCTGGACTGGCCCCGTATAGTGGAGAACAATGAACGTCGGGAAGGGAGTCCGTACTCTAAACCTGAAAGCTTCTGGGTGGAGAAGTGCTCAGAGAAGAACCTCACAGTAGATGAAGCCTGGAAGGGGCTGAGTGGGGAGCACTGGGAGCCCTGGCAGGTTAGCCCAGCCCTGGGGGTGGGAGCCATTCTTCAGCTCTACCACCCAATAGCGGATGGGCTGATGTAACTCAGGGAAGGTGATTGGAAACTTGACCAACTTTGGTTCAGGTTGTGATCCCGGGGTCCTGGGGTCAACTCCCATATCAGGCTCCCCACAGGGAGCCTGCTTCTTCCTCTGCCTATGTCTCTAGCTCTCTTTCTGTGTCTCTCATGAATAAATAAAAATAAAATCTTTAAAAAAAAATAAACTTGACCAATTCTTCAATTCAGGTCTCCCTGAGAGCATCATGTTCTGGGATTCACTGGGCCTTCATTCATACATTTCATTCCATTTAACTCTGCTTACTTTTCCCCAGCTGCTTAGAAACAGGAGCTGAAGTAACTAGCACTTTCTACCCTCTAACAAACCCAGAACGGCTTTGTGCACTATAAAATGCTATACAAATGTATGGCACATTATGGAAAAATAAGAAGTTTCACTGATGGATGAATGGGTAAGGAAAATATTATTCAGCTATTAAAAAAAGGGAAATCCTGTTATTTGCAAAAACATGAATAAAACCTGAGCGTATTATGCTAAGTGAAGTCAGACAGAGAAAGACAAATACCATATCATCTCATTAATACGTAGAATCTAAAAACGAGCTCATAGGAACAGACGTGGTTGCCAGAGGCAGGGAGTAGAAGCTAGGCGAAATGGGTGAAGGCATTCAAAAGTGCAAACTTCCGGTTATAAAATAAGTAAGTCGGGATCCCTGGGTGGCGCAGCGGTTTGGCGCCTGCCTTTGGCCCAGGGCGCGATCTTGGAGACCCAAGATCGAATCCCACATCGGGCTCCCAGTGCTTGGAGCCTGCTTCTCCCTCTGCCTATGTCTCTGCCTCTCTCTCTCTCTGTGACTATCATAAATAAATAAAAATTAAAAATAAAATAAAATAAGTAAGTCATGGGATGTAATGTACAGCTGGGTGACCACAGTTAATAATACCATATTGCAGGCACCTGGGTGGCTTAGTCAGTTAAGCATCCAACTCTTTTTTCCTTTTCCTTTTTTTTTTTTTTTAAGATTTTATTTATTTACTCATGAGACCGAAAGAGAGAGAGAAAGAGAGAGGTAGAGTCACAGGCAGAGGGAGAAGCAGGCTTCATGCAGGGAGCCCGATGTGGGACTTGATCCCGGGACTCCAGGATCACACCCTGGGCCTGAGCTCAGCCCAGAAGGCAGGGGCTAAACAGCTGAGCCACCCAGGGATCCCCGCATCCAACTCTTGATCACAGTTCAGGTCTTGATCTCAGGGTCATGAATTCAAGCTTGGCATCCATGTTTTGCATGGATCTTACTTTAAAATAATAATAATAATATATTGTATATTTGAAAGTTGTTAAGAGAGTAGATCTTAAAAGTTCTAATCACAAGAAAAACAATCTTGTAACTATGTATGGTGATGGATGTTAACTAATCTTACTCTAGTGATCATTTGCAGGGTATACAGATATTGAATCATTATATTGTGCACCTGAAACTAATATGTTATATGTCGTTATATCTCAATTTAAAAAATAAGACATGATCATGGGGTACCTGGGTGGTTCAGTCGGATGAGAGTCTAACTCTTGATTGTGACTGCAGGGTTGTGAGATCAAGCCCCATGTCGGGCTCCACACTCAGCACAGAGTCTGCTTGAGACTCTGTCTCCCTCTGCCCCTCCCCCTGTTTGCATATGTGTGCTCTCTCTTCTCTCTCTCAAATTAATGAATAAATCTTAAAAAAAAAAAAAGACATGATCAGAACAAAATACAAAGAAAACTCCAACACCAAGATGTTGGAACTGAATAAAATAATAAAATGTTAAAGATGGAAACAACTGTCAAGACTGTTTGGTTCAACTCCCCACCTGCTTTGTAGATCCCAAATACTACAGAAGCTCACAAATGAGAGTCCAGCCTCCTTGAAAATTTCCCGTTCTAAACTAATACAGTGGCTGGCTTATAGTAAAGTGCTCAATAAACATTTTTAAGTGAACCAAATCCAAACACTCTGAAGGGTACCATAAATAAAAGTAGAACATTAATGACATAACAGATTAAAATTCAGAAAATCCACAGGCTGAACAAATCATCTTTCTTTCCTACACACCTACCAGGACCTGGGATTTGGGTATGTATTTAAAAAACTGACATACAGTCACCTGGGTGGTTCAGTCTGTTAAATGGCTGCCTTCAACTCAGGTCATGATCCCAGGGTCCTGGGATCGAGTCTTGGGTTGGGCTTCCTTCTTCTTGGGGAGTCTGTTTCTCACTCTGACTCTTTCCTCATTTGTCCTCTCTCTCTCTCCTCCCCTCAAATAAATAAATAAATAAATAAATAAATAAATAAATAAATAAATATTTTTTTAAGAATTAAAAAAATTGGCATATGAAATAGGAAGCACACACAATAGTATATAAATCATAAAGCTTCAGATTGCAAAGGGCCTTAATGGACATCTAACTTGTGATCTGATACAAGGGAATCTGAGACTCAGGGAGGTTGAGTGGTTTGTTGAAAGTTTTAAGGCAACTTCAGAGAAATGAGAACCTAAGTCCAGTGTTCTTTCCAAACATGTTATGTTAATCATCTAATTAAATTCTAAATTGTAGAGTGCAGAATACAACTCTTCTAGAACGTGGCAATGGAAAAGAACACAGTGAGCGGAAAGAGGCTTCAGAGAAGAGAAAAAGTCTAATTTTCTGTAACCAAAATTGATAACCCATTAGTTGCAAGACTGTTGATGATGGGGATCACATTCTCTTTTTCTGTGTAGTCCCAGTTTCTAGGGCACAGAGAAAACTCATGTTAGCCAATTTTTAAGGAAGCATCATCTTAATTATTAAAGTTAGAAGGAAATTGCATATTATAAGAAATGTGAGCATCTCAGGTCCTGCAGAAACTGTATCTATGCCAGACCATACTGATACCTCCCATGCCCCTGCTCTCATTCTAGTAACAAATCTCTCTTTCCCATGCCAAACCTGGAACTTCATACCTCCTCCCTTGGGCCACCATGAGCATATAGTTAGAGTAAGGAGAGCCTAATTTGGTCTCTCTCTCATTGCTCATCTTGCCACAGAACTCTGTTTCCATTTCAAGGCAGATAGTCATAATAACTGGAAAAAAGTAGTAGGTGCCTAAAAGCCTCCTTAGTAAGGAGACAGATGCATCCAGAAAGCATCAGCCTTCTTTTTACTCCCTAATAGGTAAAGTATCGATGTGAAATTAAAAAAAAAAAAATACACACACACACACAGACACTTAGGGGCTACTGGGTGGTGCAGCCGACTGAGCATTCAATTCTTGGTTTCAGCTCAGGACGTGATCTCAGGGTTGTGAGATCAAGCCCTCTGTTGTGCTCCGCACTCAGGGCAGAGTCTGCTTGAGATACTCTCCCCTTCTCCCTCTATCCTCCCCCCACTCATGCTTGCTAGGCATGCATGCTCTAATAAATATTTAAAAATATGGGCAGCCCAGATGGCAGGGCAGCCCAGATGGCTCAGCGGTTTAGTGCCTGCCTTCAGCCCAGGGCCTGATCCTGGAGACCTGGGATTGAGTCCCATGTCAGGCTCCCTGCATAGAGTCTGCTTCTCCCTCTGCCTGTGTCTCTGCCTCTCTCTCTCTGTCTCTCAGGAATAAATAAATAAAATCTTTAAAAAAATAAAATAAAAATAAATAAATCTTTAAAAATAAATTTTAAAAATACACTTAACCTATAACAAAAAAAATGTCTATTGACATGGTTCCAAGTACTTTCCCAGTTTTAGGTAATGATTATGTAGATGCTTTTACGCAGTAGGATCAGAGTGTGCACGGGGTCCTTGCTCTCCATCTCTTTCCATTTTGCATCATTCATACTCATTTCCATTGATGGATGTAGCTCCCCAAAATGACAAGATTATGCAATATCTGCCATGTTGACGTGTTTATTTAGTCATCTCCTTTTGAGCACAGACTAGCTCCTTTTTTTGTTTAGATAGTGCTCTGAACATCTCTGTACCAACTAATTTTTCCTTCCCCATTAATGAGTTAGAATATGGTGTCAAAAGCAGATTCTTGGCAAAACATATCAATGGTTTGATTGTTCCTGTAATATTCTGTTGGTCTGAGCCTCAGAAAGGCTGAGGCAAGTGGTGCTCCCAACAAAGGAAACCTTCACTTGTCTCCTCATAGGTCAACAGTGAGCTCCTGGCATCTTGCACGTTGCTGGTTTTCAGGTACACACATACTTTAACTTCTGTTTAATCGCTCCCACTGCTGTGCAATGTGTTTTGATGCAGTGCTGTATATTTTTCCACATCCAGACTTTGCCTATGTTTTTTTTGACATAAACTGAGTGTTCATCTTTGACTATTTATCAAATGGAATCTGGACACCAACTCAGACAGATATATCAAGCCAATTTTATTGTGTTTTTTAGAAACTGCAGAAGTCTTCCCTATCTATTGTTTAAAACTTCAAGCAATGTGCATAAAGTAAAATGTGAAAGTTGAGGGCAAAAAGTTTCTTTTCCCTCCCTGCAACAGTATCACTCTCCAGATATAACCACTGAAGTCATCTCTCTATTCTTATCATTCTTTTTTTTTTTTTAAAGATTTTATTTATTTACTCAGGAGAGACACACAGAGAGAGGCAGAGACACAGGCAGAGGGAGAAGCAGGCTCCATGCAGGGAGCCCGATGTGAGACTCAATCCTAGGCCCCCAGGATCACACCCTGGGCCGAAGGCGGTGCTAAACCTCTGAGCCACCTCGGCTGCCCTATTCCTATCACTCTTATCTGTAATTCTAGCTAGAACATCGTGTCTATTTCTGGGTTTAGAGATTTAGATGGCGGATTCCCACTACGAGTGATGAGTTTCGATGACTTACACTGCCTCCCCCTCGCCAGTCCTATGTTCATTGGTAGGTCTTCTATTGGACATTGATGGCAAGATCACGAATTCAAATGCGTACAGAGTCTGGGCAGGACACCCAGCTACAGGCAGTAGGTGGAGTCAAGGAGGGTCATGGCCCTCCCTGCCTACCTTTTCCTCTCCCGTTAGCAATATGAACATGGCTAGGGAAAAGGCAGCAGACAACTTGTCTGTGTATTGGGGGATGACTAGGAATGGGGAGGACCATAGCAACCTGGCAGAGATGCCCTCAGATGCAGGCAGCAGCACCCACTGCCCAACTGCTGCCACGTGGAAGGACTGACAAGTCTTACTTTGTGAGCAAAGCCATTCAGAAATAAGTTCTGGTGTGTCAGCTTTCCATTTGCAAATCTTAGCTCAAATTTTTTAAGAATACCACTGGCCAAACACAAAAGGTCTATGTGCTGTATATGGCCGATCAGTTGACCATTTTGACCTCTGTCATTAGTTTTAAATCACGTACTCGAACATGTTATTTGATCCATCTGTTTTAGATGGTATCTCCTCACTTTGCACTCTGTAAGTGTAAGATGAGGACATTAGTGTCCTTAGAGTTTTCTCGTTCCCTCTTTTCCCGTCTCTACCTTCCATTCACCATTCCTTTACTTTTGGCTTTCCAGAGCTTACAGTTTACTTTCTGTTCTGTAACTATAACTAACACTTTTGAATTTGTCTATGGGTTGATTTTAGAAACAGGACAATCTTAAAAAAAAATTTTTTTTTAATTATTTGAAAGAGAGAGAGAGCGAGCACGTGCATGAGCAGGAGGAGGGGCAGAGGGAGAAGCAGGGAGCAGCCCAATGTGGGGCTCGATCCCAGGACCCTGGGATCATGACCTGAGCCAAAGGCAGATGCTGAACTGACTGAGACACCCAGGTATCCCTGCAGGACAATTTTCTTGATGACATTATATTGTATAAATATTTTCTTCAAACATCTGGTGGTGGGCAGCCCGGGTGGCTCCGCGGTTTAGCATGCCCAGGGCATGATCCTGGAGACCCGGGATCGAGTCCCACTCGGGCTCCCTGCGTGGAGCCTGCTTCTCCCTCTGCCTGGGTCTCGGCCTCTCTCTCTCTCTCTCTCTCTCTCTCTCTGTCTCTCATGAATAAATAAGTAAATCTTAACAACAACAACAAAAAAACATCTGGTGGTCTTGAATTAACTATAATCTATAATAATTGAAGAACTAGTTCCCAAATGTAGGTAGCTGGTGTGGGTTCTCCACCTCTTGGGTTAAGTCCTGTCTCCCTGAATGAAGGGCCCAACCGCACGCTCAGGGCACCTGAGCAGGACACACCTACTGGCAGGCTTCACTTAGAACATCTGGGCCTGGAGCAACTAGACAGACAGCATATCCAACCATTTCACCTGCTGGCAAAGTAAAAAGACATTCTTCTGAAATACTAACATCCATAGAAAGAGCTTTAGTTTTCTCCATATGGATATATTTTTAAAAGATTTTATTTATTTATTCATGAGAGACAGAGAGAGAGAGAGAGAGAGAGGCAGAGACACAGGCAGAGGGAGAAGCAGGCTCCATGCAGGGAGCCCGAGTGGGACTCGATTCCGGGTCCCCAGGATCAGGCCCTGGGCTGAAGGCGGCGCTAAACTGCTGAGCCACCGGGGCTGCCCTCCATATGGATATTAAGTAAACATCCTTTAACCACCCTGACCTCTGTCCTACAGCCCACTCCTAGTCTCCACATGCTTCTACCTCACATATGAGGCTCTCACTCCTGCCAAAGCCTCACCCCTCAGATGCAGTGGCAGGCAGTGCTGACATAGCCTTCCATGCAACCTCGAGAAAAAAAATCTCTCACCCCTCACATCCCCTCCCCTGTTCTCAGTACAGCTCTGAACTAATTCTCTTTGCAATTCCCTATATGTTCATTTCAATGGCATATCTGGAGGGAGGAGAACCAAAAAAGTCTGTTTAGTCTGACATTTTGAACCAGAAGTGGCCACCTGCTGACAACTGTGGTGGCTCCAGCAACACATGTCATTTCCCATTCTCCTGCTTCTCCCGTGAATACCATAGGAACTCTGTAACACCTAGGCAGACCACCACCAGCCTCCTCGCCATGAGAATTCCTGAGCCCCCTGGAAAGGACAGCTAGGGAAACTTTGGGAGCACATTCAAGTTAGCTAGATACCAAGATCATCATTCTTCAAAGAAAGTGGAAGACAACGATTCTTTCATCAGAGATTACATATTCCTTTGAATGAATCTTATGCCCTAAGTAAATGCTCAAGAATTTAATATCTTATTTCTATTATAAATGGATCAACTATTTTTGGGGGGGATCAACTATTTTTAATATATCTTCTGGCTGTAGTCAATGGTTTTTGGAACTGACTTAAATATGAGTGGTCTCGATCAGCCGTCCAACAGGGATGACAGAAATGTTCCATAATCTGCAGCTTCATGTGGATACGGAGCACTTAAAATGTGAATGGTGTGGCTAAGGAACTGAATCTTAAATTTTATTTAATTTTAATCTTAACCTAAATTGAAATAGCTACATGTAGCTAATGGCTATTCTACTAGATAATACAGCTTTAGACCTCGAGGCAACTCATTCTCACTGAGGACAATGAACAGTAACTGATAAAACTGTAAACTGATAAAAGTAAAAAATGAGTCATACATGTAAGTACTATAGGAATCTAGAGAAGGAATTCATCCAGAGAATGGAGGGTTAGAAAGTTCATGGTTTTTTTTGTTTTGTTTTGTTTTTTATGATAGTCACACAGAGAGAGAGAAAGAGGCAGAGACACAGGCAGAGGGAAAAGCAGGCTCCAGGCACCGGGAGCCCGATGTGGGATTCGATCCCGGGTCTCCAGGATCGCGCCCTGGGCCAAAGACAGGCGCCAAACCGCTGTGCCACCCAGGGATCCCCAGAAAGTTTATGTTTAGATCTATGTGTCAGTGTGAAAAATAAATGCCAAAAGATGTGAAGCAAAAAAGACCAAGTTGCAGATTAGTATACATACATGGGTCCATCTGTATATATAAAAGCAAATGCAGATACACACTTCTATTTGCAAAGAACATTTCTGGAAGGATACATGAAGTTGACAGTGGTTACCTCTGGAGAGAAGCAGCACAGGTCAAGGCAAGGAACTTGTTTACGTTGTTTGAATTTTTATTTTACAGATAGTTAAACATTTAAATCATTTTTTTCTCTATAACAAAATTACTTTAGATAATTCACAAATAATACATTTTTAAAAGGCCAAAGCAGACAACTCTTTCCTGTGGTTATTACTCACGAATGATCTTATATGATTATTGGAAATATTCCACATCCTAGGACCATGGCTCTTCTGTACTCTAATAAAATGCTTTTAAAAAGAAAGCATCCTTAAGGAGAGTAGCATGGAGGAGGCAAAATTTAATTTGGACTCCTATGCTGGATGAGATGGAGAGGAGGAGAAAGGGCATTCTTGATAAAGGCACAAGAGGAAGGGTGTGGATGTGTGGGTAAACAGTGAGGGCTCTAAAGGGCCAGAGATTGGATGGGATAAGGGGAGATAAGACCAAATCCCAATGAACTTGACTGGCAAGAGGTCTAAAGCCTTAGACCCTACCATCTTGGTTCTTGGGGGCACCCATCAGGTGACAGGCATCATGCTACTCCTAGGGCACAGTGATGAATAAGAAACAGTCACTGAGTTCAAGAAACCAGATGAGACATGTGACAGGAATGGCATCACCTAGTGTGAAAAATACAAGATGTGGGGGCGTCTGCCTTCAGCTAAGATCATGATCCCAGAGTCCTGGTTTCGAGCCCCACATTGGGCTCCTTGCTCTGTGGGGAGTCTGCTCCTCCCTCTCTCCCTGCTTGTGTTCTATCTCTGTCTCTCAAATAAATAAAATCTTAAAAAAAAAAAGAAAGAAAGAAAGAAATACAAGATTTGGACCCAAAAGTACTGCCTCCATCACTTACTGATATAACATTAACAAGTTTTGTAATCATTCTGAGCGCCCAGTTCCTCTATAAAAAAAAAATGGGAGCACTTGGGTGGCTCAGTGGTTGAGCATCTGCCTTTGGCTCAGGTCGTGGTCCCATGGATCTGGGATCGAGTCCCACATTGGGCTCCCTTGGGGGAGCCTGCTTCTCCCTCTGCCTGTGTCCCTACCCCACTCTCTGTGTCTCTCATGAATAAACAAATAAAATCTTTTTTTAAAAAAAATGGGGATAAGGCTACCTTACCACGGGGATGAAATGACTAAGTTTACATGCCTGACCCCAGAGGGCCCCAACAATGCCACTAGTCTGCCTATCACACCCTGCCCCCATTCCAAACCCCAGATCGACAGGAGATAAAATGCTTATTTACCCTTTCTCCTCAAAAAGTGAAACCAGAACAAAGTCCCCGTTCTGTGTCCTGTGGGCTGGGTGAGCGGGGCTAGGGCTGGCTGCACTAGGAGGAGGCAGCCAGGAGAGCCAGAGGCGCTGGACAGCCAGGAGCTGATGGCAAAGGCCTCTAGGCAGCGCTCAAGGGCCTCCTGCAAGGCTGGGGGACATTAAGCAGGGGGTGGGACAGTCAGATCCGCACTGCAGGAAGAACAAACTGGAGGCACAGAGTCAGGAGGCAGGAAACAGGTTTCCCACACCACTGCAAACCCTCCCTCAGTCTCTCTAAACTCCCACAGCACCAGCAATTTGTTGAACTATTCCAAGCCTCTAATTCTACACTGTCCTATCCTACTGTGGTACATACACACATTTTTTTTTTTTTCTCCCAAACTCCCATCAAGAGTTCAGGAGGCACAGGACAAAGCAGATCCTTTACTCGAATTTCTCAAAGTAACCGAGCGCTTCTGAGTTAGCAGTGACCTCACCGGGCAGAGGTCAGTGTGGGATGGACACGATCACTGGCTAAGACAGAAACTGGGGACTTACGTGCTCGGGGGTCAGGTCTTCTCTGTTCCCGTCCTCCACCCTCTGCAACTTAAATATAAACATGCCTTGATGAGGTGGGGTTGGCCCTTCATTGCGAAGCAGCTTCAGTCAACTCGGAGACCCGGGTCTAGATGGAAGCCTCATTTGGGCTGGAATTCTCAGGAAACACTAGGAAGCATCGGCTCATTCGATTCAGCGCGGGCAGCCAGGGCCGCTCACCATGTTTGCTTTCTCTGATGAGAATGAATTCCAGGGCAGAGGGGAGGAAGTCTCCAGTAATTTCAATATATTTCTCCACCATCTTGCCCCTTTCATATTTGACTCCGTGTTGGGGGAAGCGGCCTATGGGCACTTCAGCCGCCCCTACAGTAATAGAGCTGGAAGAGTCTCCGTCAGCCCCTGGCGTGGTGCAGCCTTGGTTATCTGCGCAAGGAGCCCCCACCCTGGGGCTCAGCCAGGCTCAACAGTGATGACACAGTGGAGCATATTCCTCTTCTCACCCTAGCGGCATCCTGCACGACAGAGTCCCACATCTGAGTTTTGTCCACTGTCTTCTTTCCCCAAGCAAACAGCTGCCCCCAACCACCCTGCTCGGGCCTAGCAGGCCTTCTGGCAGGAAGAGGCCCACACAGGCATGGAGTGGGTTTGGGTCCATTTGGCAGACAATTCTGAGATCCCTGCTACTCAGAACATGGGGGATGGTGTGGCTCCAGTGGGCACATCCTTTAGGCAGACAGATCCTGGCTGTGAGGTGGGGATATAGCCCGATGAAGGAGCCAGGGCTTCTAGAATGTGGGCTCAGGTTGCCTGGATCTGGAGACAGGACCGAAGAGATACAGATCCAAGGTTGATGAGTTCTTGAAAAGATAATCTCCAGTTGAGAGAGCCAAGAAAAATTTTTAAGAGGTAGGCAGCTTTGGCTTAATCAATAGACCCTGATTGAATAGTGGTTTTATAATGACATTATAGAAAATGTCATTAATAGTTAAATGATATTAACTCACCTCCTAACTCTATGTGGTTGACTTCCTCTCATCGATCCTAGACCCTGTCAGTTCAGGCCAGATGGCCAGAGCCAGGGAGGAATGAATTCTTCTAGAATGATTTAATTGCAGGGCCACTAACAACTTAGAATAAGGTACTCTCCTCACTATTGGTCAATTTGGTAAGGGTCTCTCTTTGGTAAGGTTTTTTTTGTTTTTTTTTTTTTCTTTTTTTTATTGCAATATAACTGACCTCTGACATTATGTTAGGTTCAGCTACATAACACAATGATTCGATATATGTATATAGTGTGAGATAATCACATTAAATCTAACATCCATCACAACACAGCTATAAATTTTTTTCTTGTGATAAGAACTTTGAAGATCTACTCTCTTAGCAACTTGTAAAAATACAGCACAGTATTATTAACTACAGTCATCATTCTATGATATCTCCATGACTTCTTTATTTTATAGCTGAAAGTTTGTACATTCCTGCCTTTACCCATTTTGCCTACACTCCACCCCCACCTCTAGTAACCAGCAATCTGTTCTCTGTATCTATGAATTTGGTTGTTTTTTTATCTTTTTTCTTTTCTTTTTTTTTTTAGATTCCAAGTAGAGAGATCATACAGTATTTATCTTTCTCTGATCTAAAAGAATTTTTTTCAGTCTTCTCTATGTCTTCTTCCCTATTTATTCCCATCAATTAAAAAGACAGTATCTCCACTGCATCTCATTGGGTGTTTATCAGTTAGGAACACGTTTTTGTAAAATTTCATGTGTGAATAACTACAGCCAAAGATCCTATTTTAAAAAGTGTTTAAGCTGTAGGATTTTGTGTGTGTGTGTGTGTGTGTGTGTGTGTGTGTGTGTGTGTCTCTTAGTTGCTTGTCATTATGCTCCCTTCACTTCTGTACCATCAACCTATGCCCACCCCCACCAATTCTCAATGTTCTGGTTTGTTGCCTCATGGGTTTTTTTGTTTGTTTGTTTTTGTTTTTGTTTTTGTTTTGCCTCATGGTTTTAAATTGGCTGCTGAGCACCAGGTATCATACCTGCATTCAAGGCAGAAAGCAGAGGAGAGATGGAACATGAGAACACCAGTGATTTTTTTTTTTTTAAATCAGAAAAGAGCTTTCCTGGAACTTCTATAGCCAACTTCAGCCAGAATGGGTCACTGAGCCACCTCTAGCTAGAAAGGAAGCCTCTACAATGGCTCCTAGAGTAGAAAAGATCAAGGATAAAGGGAATTGGTAATGGGTTATGTGTTGGCTGTCCAAAAGGTCTGCCATAAAGTGGAGAAGCCCTAACGGATGTGACATACTGAGACCTACAGGGCTGAACATCTCATAGTTTGGAGCTTCTCAGATGTGAGCCATAAGAAGCACCTGTGGTCCTACTTTAATGTGACCAAGTCTTCTTGATAGAAAGAGGGGCTTTATGCCTATGAATATAGGTATAATAAGGAAATGAGGACAGGGCAGCAACAATTTTCTCTTTCGGAAATAAAAACAAGAAGTACAAATTTGAACCAACTTTCTAATTACCAGCTTTGGAAGGCAGCAGGAAGCAAACCTTTCTAACTTCCTCACACCCTGGTGTCTGCTGTGTTTCTCTGCAGTGATGGAAAGGTCCTTGTGGTCCCTGTTCAGAAAGAGCTGGGACATCCCAGTACCCTCTACACCAGGCTTTAGGACTCGAGCTGGTGGTGGCACTTTCAAGAGGGCCGTAGATGGAGCTCCTGGGAGCTGCCACAAAGAAGAGAAGGGTTCATGCTTGCTGCAATGAGCACCAGCCTGGGCCTAAGCAGTAGCTTGAAGGCTTAATTTTAGAAATTCATTCATAAGAGATTCTGCAAGAGCCCAGTTAATGAAGAGCTGAGGTCCTGATGTCACTGTGAAGACACCAGGATTGGTTTGGTACAGAATGAGCACCTGGAACAGGATGCGCCCCAGCACCTGGACGGCAAAGTCATGTGGCTGCAGCAATGAAGGGTAACCTGCATTGGAGGAAGAGAACCATGGGCTACACTCAGTGGGTAACCTTGTTTGGAGCTCAATCTTTTGTAACTCGCAACTCCTGCTCAAAGCCCACGTCACTCCAGGTTAATTCCAGCTTGCTTCTCCCTTCTCTGTGGGCATCAGGGCAGGAACACTCCCTGTTCGACTATGTCTCTGGTAGCAAAACAACCGGCATCCTCATTCTAGAATCTTCTAAGGTGACTCTTCCCTACTGCAAAATATCCCTCTGCCCTTTGGTATGGTGATTATACATACTTGCAGCACACTAGTTTAAGAGCATTTTCTAGGACAGCCTCTCCCTCTGTGTTTCCACTCGCAAAGCTCTCAGATGGAGCTAGATACTCCATCTAAGATCTCTCTGGAACTGTCTTCCTTCTGTGTCTGCTATCCACCAGCATGCTGCCAAGGTGTTGTTCTGCATTAATTTCAGGCAGGTTGGAAGGGGTAAAGTAGCTCCGCAGGCTGACTTTTAAGGAATGCATTCACTTTGACATATAATCCACACGCAACATAGAAAGTCATCTTTCACCAATAGAAGCAAAATGAAATTTTCAAACACAGAATTCTGTACTTTTAAAAATGCTACAGTCAACATTGTGAAAGCATTCGACCCACTGAATTGTTTATCTTATGACAGTTAAGTTTATGTTATGTGGATTTTAACTCATTAAAAAACTACTGTATTACTATGCTTCTTAACCGTATGAAGTGGTTTTACCATTTTCTCCCTCAACTTATTTTCTTTTCACATTCCTGTAGGCCAGAAATACAGAAACCACCAGCTGTTTCTTCTCAGATAAGAAAACCCAGGTCCATAGAAGGTGTGAAACCAACAGGAGGATGACCAACTAACAGAGAACTTAGTTGGCTGATGCCTGGGTCAGTGCTCATTCTACAAGTTTCCAAAGCAAATAACTCCAGGGCATGGTCCCTTCGTGACTTCCAAAGGCAGCAAAGGAAGTAGAAGTACCACCATGCTACAGAGGAAGCTAAGTCCTCTCTTCCTCTCCACGTCTGCCAGGATTTAAGAACAGGAATTCATCTGTCAGAGGCAGGAGTGCAGGAAAGAAGGTACTGGAGTCATTTTTGCTAAGCCATTTTTTTCCAGTTCATTTTTTATATATTATCTTTTAAGTATAAAGTCAGTGTTTTATAACACACTCACAAAGTGGTCCAGCCACCATCGCTGTCTCATCCCAGAACATCTCCATCAACCCCAGTAGGAACCCTCTGCCCATTAGCAGTCCCTGCTGCTCCTCCCTGGCTCCCGGCAACCACAAATCTACGACCGCTTTGCCTATTCTGGACATCTCCTACCCAGAGAGGCATTCAGCATGTGGCCTCTTGTGCCTGGCTGCTCTCACTTAGCAGGATCTTCTCCAGCGTGCATCCACACTGCAGCATGGATCTTCGGGTCGCTCCCTTTCATGGAGTAAGCCAAAGCTAAGTCCCCAGGGATTCTTTCCCTGCTTCTTTCCTGCCAGCTGCCGGGATGTGGGGGTAACCATCAGGGCAACAGAAGAGAGCCTTCATTCTGGCAGGGCCCAGAAAGAAGAAACAGACTCGCCCAGCAGCGTCACCAACATTCCCCACGATCCTCTTCAAGGGGAATATGTGACAAGGACCATGATGTCCGACTCACTGGCGAAGAGTCTTAACTATGAGACTGCATGGGGCGCACATCACATGCGGCCTATGCACTCTCCAGATGGTGAGGGCCATCCTACACAAGGCCAAGCCTGGTGCTGGAACAAAGGTAAGGCCCAGTGTCACTTGGGATGAGTGACATGCTTGCTCCCTTTCTTCTACAAGAGTGGAGGGGCCTCTTAAACTGTAGATTCATAACGCAACCTATGAATTTCTCATCACCTCAGCTGTCTTTTTGCTCAGGTCAAAGGCTTCTAGCCTCTCAGGTGTTTCCTGGGGTGGATTCCCCATGTTTAACTCAGGACAAATAATACCCGCCAATGTCCCGGACTCCCACGTGCATCTCCCCATCAAGCTGATGATGTGACTTCCTGGCGGCCTGAGCCAGCAGTGTCACAAGTCTCCCCACTGGGGCATAACCTTAGTATTCTTACAGCGGTTCGTCAATGTCCCTGCCATCGTTTTCTCTGTTCTAGCACAGGGCGGACAAGGAGTTACCATGCCTAATTTGCAGAAGAGTAAATGGAGCCCCAGTGGAGCAAAGGACCTGTATTCATTAGCACAAGGGACTCCATCTCCCACCCGGATGCTCTGGATGCACCAAGCAGATACATGAGAGGCTATTTCACAAAACGCTCCTTTGAGGGAGGAAGTGAAAGAAAATTTACAGCCTGTTCTCAACTGTCCAGCTTTGAGGACACATATTTCAACCCAAGCTGCATGGTTCCTGCCACCAGCCCCGGTCATCAGCCATGCTTAGGCAGCACATACCCAGAACATGCCCTATGTTAACAGTAAAACATCCCAGCATCCCTTCCCAACCCAGACCAACGTCAACCATAAATCAAACAAGTTGCGTAAGCTGAGAGACATTCACTTGATGTGTGGGTGCGGAGAAAACCAGGCTTCCACAAGCTCCAACCTGCTGGGGCATGGGCCGGGGAAGTGGTGACGACCCTGCCCCATCTCCTCTCCGACCTCCCCTCCAGCCACACTTCTTACCCTCCCTTCAAACTTGGCGGTGGCTCCTTCTCTGATGCAGAGGTTCCGAGGGGGCAAAATGAAAGCAGGGGCCTCTGTCGGGGGTGCAGACCCGGCCCTCGAGTGATCCACACTGACGGAGGTTTTAGAAGCCTGTGTCAAGGCGGCCAGCTTCACATCCCCCATGGTCTGCAAACAGGAAGGAAGACCAGGTCAGATGAGACAAAGTGCAGCCCCTCGTCCCTGTGCATGGCCAGTGGGCGCCCCGTCAGGTCAGGGCTGGCCTGGAGCTCTTCTCTGGGAATGAGAGGCTCTGTGTCCTCCACATGCAAGGCTGCCAGGGTGAGGCTCAGCCCGCCCCAGCACCAGCACCAGCACAGGGCCACACACCTGCCTCTCCTACACCCTACAGAGAACTTCGAAGAAAGGGGGCAGCTAGGGACACCTGGGTGGCTCAGGGGTTGAGTGTCTGTCTTTGGCTCAGGTCATGATCCTGGGGTTGTGGGATCGAGTCCCATATCGGGCTCCCTGCAGGGAGCCTGCTTCTCCCTCTGCCTGTGTCTCTGCCTCTCTGTGTGTGTCTCTCATGAATAAATAAAGTCTTAAAAGGAAAGGGGGCAGCTGGAGCAAGAATGGAGGGACCAGCTGATCTCAGCCCTTCTACAGCTGACATCTAAAGCCAGTATTTAATAATCGCTGGCTCTTCAGGATCAACATGTAAACCAGGCACTCACAACAGAAAGTAAAAGCTGCTTTTGCCTGAACTGTGAGAGGTCACAGGCTAAAGAAAAACAGGATCCATCTTCCCAGAAAGGAAAGAGTTTGGGGTTAAAACAGCAAGGATCCTGGCTGAGGTGAGGAGAGGTGAGAGCGAGCGGATGAATGAGGGAAGGAAGTGGGTCTTGGGAGGACATCCCACTTCTGGGGACCAGATGGTGGAAAGCCTCGCAGGTCACAGAACGTGGCGTTCTAAGATTATTCAGGCTAATTTCTCCATTTGCCACCGAGGCCCGGAGAGGGTAAGTCACTAGCCCAAAGAGACAGAGCAAAATGATGGCATCATTGGCAAGAATACCTCAGGCTCCCGGCTCCTGGCACAGGGCCCAGTCAGGCCTGGACAGGATGTCGATGGGGGCTGGCAGGTTAGCTGGAGCAAAGGGACTTCCTTGGGATTGATTCCAGAAGTGGAATTAGTAACAGGTGCGAATCTGAGTTCTTGGTGGTAAGCAGCAGAACAGACTCTGGCTGTCATAAACAGAGAAGGGATTTGTTGGAAAGATGGGGAAGGAAGGGCTCCCCACGTCCACAGGAAAGAATGGAGGACAAGGCTGGGAAAACGGGCAGTGGTTGAGAGAAGCCGGGGGGGGGGGGAAGGGGTGATGAGACCCTAGGTAGTCGCTGGACGTCCACAGCCACCACCTGGAGGACAGCTCAAGTACCCCTGCTCTAGGTTCCAAGCCAGGTGGGAGCCTCAGCAGGCTGGGACAGCTCCAGATTGGGGATCGCATCTCACTGGCCATGGAACGGTGGTGTCAGGGGCATGTAATTAGTTTGTTGAAATTTCTAACATCTAATAAAAATAAGTAGGGATACGCCTTTTGAAGCTGAAGCTCAAGTAACAAAGAGCCAGGTTTGTTTATAACAGAGCACGTCCTCTGCTTGACAAACCCAGCTCTCTCTTTTGCCAATAAGGTATTAGCTGCGCAAACAAAATCCTTTCCAAATGATAAGCCTCACAGGTTCACAGCGGTAGATGACAATATAAGCAAAGCTTCTGTAGCACTTAGCCTCCACCAGAAACTGTTCTAAGCACTTTTGAATAACAGCTCATTTGCTCCTCATATAAACACTATGAGGTGGATAATCCCATCATCCCCATTTTATGGATTAGGCACGGCAAGATTAAGAAATTTGCCCAAAGTCGTGGCATTTAGTAGGGGCCAGGACTGGCACTTGGACCCAAGAGCTCCTACTCTTAACCACCGGCCCTCTTACCCCCTTGGATGTGGTTAGAGATGGCTGGTGGGGAGAGGGGTCTGAGGTTGGGGTAGCAAGTGAGAGAGCTACTAGCATATACACATAAAATTAAGGTTTTCTGCATGTCAAAATATACCATCAACAACATTGAAAGACGGATGGGATAAAGTGTTTGCAACAAAAACAAAGGACTGGAATACTTTACATCTGAGAAGGAAATGGCCCCACAGATAAATGGGCAGAGGCTATGACTCAGGCAGGTCACAGAAGACAGACAAATGGCCACTGAAACAAACGGACATGGCCTGACCTCAGTGAGAATCCAAGAGCGCAAATTAAGAACAAGCTATTGTCTTTCTTAAAAAACTGACCACACTGACATTTAAAAGGCAAGATAACATAAGACTGCGGTGAGGCGGCACAGTCACACCCTCCTGGGGGGGCTTATAAATTGCCAAATTGTTTTCCGGAGAGATGGCATCAAAGAGATCCTTAAAAAAAAAAAAAAAAAAAGGTCCACTTCTCCTCCCAGAAATCTTACATTTAGCAATACTGGGAAAGAATCAGAGATGCAGCATAAAATTCATCTCTAGGAATGTTAATCACATTATTTATAGCAGAAGAAACTGAAAAATAACCCTGTGAGGTAGAAACAGAAATGAAGGGCAGGCCGGGTGGCTCAGTGGTTTAGCGCTGCCTTCGGCCCACGGTGTGATCCTGGAGACCCGGGATCGAGTCCAATGTCGGGCTCCCTGCAAGGAGCCTGCTTCTCCCTTCTCGGTCTGTGTCTCTGCCTCTCTCTCTCTCTCTGTGTGTGTCTCTCATGAATAAATAAATAAAATCTTTTTTAAAAAAGAAAAGAAACAGAAAGGAAGACCCAATTAAGTATCTAACAGTGAGAACTGGCTGGAAACAGTGCAATATCAGGCAGTTGTATGAGTGAATGTTTACAAGGAAAAATAATGAATGATCTAGGAATTTTAGACTCAAAATAAGTTTTGTTATGGAATACTTCATTCATACAGACATACAGAAAAGCAGGAAGAATGATAAAATGAGCACCTCAGATGCCTATCACCTAACTTCAACAATTAACACCTATCTGGTCCAGCAGCACCACCCAAGGGGGCAAACCCCACAGTCCAGCAAGGCCGCTCTGACTGTGCTCCTTTCACAAATGAGGACACCGAAGCTCAGAAATAAAACCTGTCCAAGGTCACAGAGCTAAGAAATAGAAACCAAAACCACACCTGACCTCAGTCATACCCTCGAGAGCTCCTGGAGCATCCCATGACCCAGACAAGGCATTTCCTGCTGTCCCCAGTAAAGGGACATAAAATAGGCAGAGGGTGGGGAGTATTGCCTCCCCTTCTGCTCCTAGGCCTGGCTTTGAAAGACACAAGACGGCCTCTTCCCATCCCCCCCTGCTTTCTGGGGAGCTAAAAACGAGGAGTGGTGACATCAGGTTCAGGACCCTCTCCGCATATTATCCTGATCCAAGATCTTCTGAGGTCTCTATTTTTTTTTAAGATTTTATTTATTTATTCATGGGAGACAGAGAGAGAGAGAGAGAGAGAGAGAGGCAGAGACACAGGCAGAGGGAGAAGCAGGCTCCATGCAGGGAGCCCTACGTGGGACTCGATCCCAGGTCCCCAGGATCGCGCCCTGAGCTGCAGGTGGCACTAAACCGCTGCACCACCAGGGCTGCCCCTTCTGAGGTCTCTAAATCTCCTGAAGGCCCCGGATGCTATCATCAAAGGGAGGTTGGCTTCAAAACACAGAAGCCTATCCCAATGGGAGGTCTGGCTTCATGGTTAGAAAAGGAACAGGCAAGTCCTTCTCCCTAGCCAAGAGACATCCAGTCCCCCACAAGGTGGTTGCAGGGAGTAGTTACTTAACCATCAGGCGAACAGGCGCAGGGCCCAGTCCCAGGCTGGCCAGACACACCAAACAGCTTCGCTCAGCCCATTGCCCCACCCACTGCCACCAGCAGCATAAACAGAGTTTGTCCACATTGACAAATAACGGTTACGGACATAACTGGGATGTTCTATCAAAAAAATAATAATAAATCAGGGGTGCCTGGCTGGCTTTAGTCAGCGGAGCATGCGACTCCCCATCTTGGGGTTGTGAGTTCAAACCCCCATACGGGCATAGAGATCATGTAAAAAACAAAACCTTTAAAATAATAACAGTAAATCAAACCAACCATCCTTATTCCCTTCTAATGTCTCGTCCAGCCTGCTGACCACATTCCAGTCGAGAACACCAGAGGGGCTGGGTAACTTTTGCCATAATTTCTCTACTGGCAGAGCAGTGCTCAGTGGCTGGAAACACACCCAGCTCGGGGGTTCGTTCAATACCAGTTAAATGCAGATCAAAGGACAGAGAATTCAGAAGTGAAAAAAAAAAAAAAAAAAAAAAAAAAAGGAGGGAGTCAAAGAGAACTGGATGAAGGCCCCCCTCCCCCCATGCTCAGGCCAAAGCTCACCTCCAAAGTTTTCACGAGTAACATAATTCGTTAACCATCCAAAGCAGCACTAAGTTAACTTGACTTTAATTTGATCAAAAGCACTTTAAATTGTTTCTTGAACCCAGAAAAGAACAGTTTTCTACTATGGCCAAAAGAGAGTGAACTGCGGCAGAAAGACCCAAAAGAAGTGTTAAAGCTTCGGGACGAAGTTATACAGCAGAACAAGTTCTGAGAAACCAGCAGTCTGTCCTCTTCGCTCCCTCCCCAGGGCTCATTTAAAACGATCGCGGTCTTTAAGCAGCTGACCTGCAGCAGGGCATCCTGGCGATAGCTGCACCTACCCTACAGGTGGGGCCGGGCTCCCAGCAGCCTCTGCACGGAGCTGGCAGAGGGGCCAGCGAACACCCAGTGCAGGGGCCCCAGGTCCCCCTGGCCTGCAGTCAGCTCCCGACCACGGCCCTACCCGCTCCCAGTCCCGCAGGAGCCGCTCCTGGGCTGTGGGCTGTGCCAGGTGGCCTGGCTGGGACCACGGGGGCCAACAGTGGGCCAGGGCCGCCGTGCCTTACCGTGGCCTCCTCCCCGGGCAGTTCTCCCATGAGTCGGACGCGTGGGCAGCTCCCCCGCGGGACCGGAGAAGGAAGGCGGCCCAGGGGAGCCGGACGCTGCGCGGCCCAGGGCTCGACTCCAAGCCAAGGGGCGGCCGCCGCCTCTGCGCGCAGATGTTGCAACTTGCCTTGGGCCGGGCAGCCAGCTTCACTCGGTTCAGGGAGATCTGTTGTTCTAATCCGCCCAGCTGGGGTGACCTTTGAAACCCCTGGCTGCCAGCTGTAGAGGCGCTCAGTGGAGTCCCGGGGAGACCAGGAGGGGAAGCTCACAGGTCTCTACTCGTTCGGAGCTGCCGATTCCAATCTCAGTGTGGAGCAAAGGGAGGATGCTGCCAAGCGGAGAGCTGAACCCTTGGCGGGGGGGGGGGGGGGGGGGGGGAGCTGGGCACACCCCCAGCTCCACATCTGGCCTGGAACGTCACTCACCCCTTGGCACATCTGGCACGGGATTACCACATAGGGCTCATGGGGATGTGAGCCTCCCGAGACCCAGCTCTTTCCTCCTTAAGCTGAAGAAGTCCTGCTGATGATCCCTGGAGTGGGAGGCAAGCCCAGAGAACAGGCGGACGGGGAACTCCCGTGCTGCAATCGTCGTCGGGAACCCGGGCTGAGATCTGACCCAGGCTCCAAGCATTCATGTCACACACAGGGCCTGGTGGGGCTCGTTCTGGCCCCCGGGGAGCTTCAGGACTGGTCCTTGGTGCGTACTACTGAGGCACGGTAGCAGGTGATGCCGGCCCCGTCCTCCTCCAGGGGACGGAAGGATTGCCCCAGCTGCACAGGGATCTCTCATCCTATGCGGCTCACGCCACGGGACGAACTGCAGATGCCTGCCTGAATCACGAATGACAAGGCTTTAAAGCCTTTCCGTTTGGGCCCTTGAATAACTGGTATTTTTGTGACACCCAGGTAGCCCCTCACCCTCTGGCTCAGCAGTTCTCAAGTTTTTGGTCACAGAGCCCCTTTATGCTCCTAAGAATCAGTGAGGATTCCAAAGAGCTTTTGTTTGAGAGTGACTGCTAGCGGTATTTACTGTATTCAAAATTAAAACTAGTAATTCACTCAAAAACATTAATAAGCCCATTTGATGTTCACATAACACTTTTCAAGGAAAAAGATTTTTCAAAGCAAAAAAACAGTTTAGTAAGAAGAATTGTTCATTTCTGCAAATTCCTGTAATGTCTGGCTAATAGATGACAGCTAGATTTTCATATCTGCTTCTATATTCAGTCTACTGTGATACCACTGCATTTGCAGCTGCTGGAAAGCTCCACTTGAGAGAGAAAGAGGGTGAAAAAGGTCAACGCCATCTTATTACAAAGATGATCTGGACCTCTGGGCCCCCGAACGAGTCTCAGGGATCCCAAGGATCCCCTGGGGGCCCACTTTGAGGACTGTTGCTTTAACCCAGCCCCCTAGCCTCCCCATCACCATCTGCTCTCCTGTCTGTCCTCCTAAAAATGCACAACCAGAAAGGGAAAAGTGGTTATACGGGATAGTGGAGTGTGGTTCTGAGGAATGGGGGAGGAGGAGGGTGAATCGATATCTAATTTGGTTCCACATTTTCTTCCAAAGAGAATGGCTCAACAAACATGCGCCGGAGAGATCTGAAGCTGAAACAGATACTGCAACACTGCACATAGACCTCTGGCCCCACAGAGGATAGGTTGGTCCCATTAGCAACATGCATCAAATCCCTTCCGTCCTATCCTCTCTGTCTCAAAGATCAGAGTTGACAGTCACGTAGTTGTGTGGTTCTAAGATTCACATCTGCCCCCCTTCCCCCACTGGAGCACAAACTCTACTGGGTCAAGATCCCGTGTGTTCCACTAACTGCTGTATCCCCAATGCCTACAGTACTTAAAATACCTTTAAGTCAACTAAGCCCTTGGCCAAGACTGAATATAAATCCCAGACCTCTGGAAGCCATGGTAGATATTTGAATATTTTATGGCTAATAAAGGAAGACATAAATCTAAACAACAATGCTGCTTACCAATGAGGAATGGAGGTAAATTCGGATCTAAGACTTCTTACAGGGAGGTCTCCGGTGGTGGCAACAGGACTGGAAAGTCATTTTGAACTGGACAGAACCAAGGACTATGACGTGGACAAAAATGTGGGAGGCATGCCTATCAAACCTGTGGATTACACTACACGAGTAGGAACAACTAACATGCTCAACACAGCTCACGTGTTAAATACAGCCATGAAAGGTCAGCAAAACGGACCAGTTTGAGAGGAAACTTCAATGAACAAATTTTTCAAATTGAATACTTAGGCTTGGGAGCAAAAATGGGGGCACCTGGGTGGCGCAGCTGGTTGAGCATCTGACTCTTGGTTTCCACTCAGGTCATGACGTCAGCGTCATGAGATAGAGGCCCCATCTTGCGGTCTGCGCTCAGCACAGAGTCTGCTTGAGACTCTCCATCAAATAATAAATCTAAACCAAACCAAACCAACCCAACACAACTACCCAAGTACACAACGGCTAATTGGAAACACTGCACATAGACCTCTGGCCCCACAGAGGATAGGTTGGTCCCATTAGCAGCATGCATCAAATCTCTTCCGTCCTCTCCTCTCTCTCTCAAAGATCATAGTTGACAGTCACGTAGTTGTGTGGTTCTAAGATTCACATCTGCCCCCCCCCCCCCACTGGAGCACAAACTCTACTGGATCAAGATCCCATGTGTTCCACTAACTGCTGTATCCCCAATGCCTACAGTACTCATGAGCACATGATAAGTTCTCAACAAGTACTCGTGGAATACATGAACAGAATGTTCGGCTAAAAAAGTATTGGGAAAAAAAAAAAACCTCTCCCAAATTATGACACCATTTAACTTTATTATATAGGGAATGCTAAGAATATTGGAGAGTGGATGTAGGGAAATAAGTGGGCGAACAGGTCACCACGATTAAAAAAATCTGCTCTTCTGGAGTCTATAGGTATTTGGTTCCAGACGCCTGGGTGCCAGTCTGGCTTTTAAACCAGGCATGTGAGTCGTGCATCCTTTCTACTCTGCTTCTCAGTCTTCCAGGGTGTGAAATGGGGATGATGATGTCCTGCCTTGGAACCTTGGGTAGACTGAGTTTCCCGCCGGCATTTCCAAGCAACTTGGATCCAGGTCCCCAGCTTCCCAAGGGAAAGCACTCAGTGCAAACCCTGTCTGAGCTCTTCCCTGGGCCACCAGGCCGACTCTTCCCTCCCCTGGACTTCCCAGGCCTTTTCTCTAAAAAAGCACGTGAAAGGAGGGGCTGGGGTTCTGCAGGCAGATGAGCTGCCCACGTCAGCCTGGCCACATCAGCAGAGCAGCAGACCACGGGCGGGAGGAAGATGCCGGCTCAGCGACACTACTCTGAGTGCCCACATCTTTGGCAGAAAGTTATTTTTAAATGTTCTTAAAAGGGGAGACACGCACATGCACACACACACACACACACGCAGATCAAATCAAATAAACACACCCAACCGCACACACAGCGTGAATGAGCAAGGCCTGGTCTCTTGGAGCTGCTCTCTTCCTATTGGGATTCTTGCTTAATTTGGGATTTAATGAGAAAAGGCTGAGAGAAGCTTTTTGCAATAAAAGTCACATACAAAAAAAAAAAAAAAATCAAAGCCAGAACCAGAAACTCTGATTATAAGTAAATTAGCATAAGACACATTTCCATCACAATCCAGCAACGATCCTAAATGTTCATTCATTTTGTTATCAGGTCTTATTGCTACAGGAGCAAGTTTGAGGTCACAAGTGTGTTGATCCAACCATCCTCTTCTCCCTCTGTTAAGTCATACCAACTGTGCCCAGTTTTTTAAAATCCACAAGATGAGCACTGTGATACCCATGTAGAGGGGTCAGGCCCTACCACCCTGTGTCTGTGGGAGCCCAGAAAAGCACTTCGGGGAACAGGAACAGTACTCAGGGTGTCCATCCCCGGGATGCCCCGTGGACGGGAACAGACTGCTCAACAGTCAGACGCCGCATTTGCCGCTCCACTGTGTGGCCTGAGGCAAGTGAAAACCTCTGCGTGTCTTAGGTGACTCATCTACAAACAGGGCTCCTGCTAATACCCTGCCACCTGCACGCTGCCACGGGGGTCAGCAATGTGGAAGAAAAGCAGCCCCAGCCCAGTCTCTGGCAGAGAAGAAGTGTTCAACCTGTGGCAGCTGCTGTGGTTAACATCCTCGTTGTTGTTTCAAGATCTTTCAGAAGCTCAGAGGATCGAAGCAGCCTTGGCCATGGAGGAGGCCACAGGAGAAACCGGGGGTGGGGGGGTGAAGGGACATCTGAGAGACACTCAGCAACCCTGGTACTCACTGTGGCTGCACCGTAACCAGCTGTGCGATCTTAAGGAAGTCACTGCCCTTCTCTCCCGATGGATGGGCCTCTCCAGACACTTCCTGCCCTAGTCCACCTATGTCTCTAGGACTGCCACCAGCACGACATAGGACACCTGGGCAGGTGGGAAAGGCTTGGCAGAGAGAGCCAAGCCCACAGCAGGAACCTGATGCAGGACACCAGGAGAGGAGGAAAGAAACTTCTGTTCCCAGCCCACCACGCAGGGCTTCACAGGCTGGGCAGCCGAACCAGGTGGGCACACCTGAGAGACGCCAGCATCTGCCATGAGGACAGAGATGGGGTCAGGGCTAAGGACGGCCACTATTCTTGCCATTATTCCAGCTTCGCAGCCTCTGGCCAGCTCCCAAGCTGAGCCTCTGATTGGATGAAGTCTGTCCAGAGAGAAACTGGGGCAAACGCTGAGGAGGGACGCCCAAGGTAAAAAGGAGAAAAAGAGAGAACCAATAATAGCTATTCTTTGGTGGGCACGTACTTAAGGCGACTTACCTCATTTAATCCCTTAGAATGGAGAATATTAACAGCAAAATTAACGGGGCAGAGTGTTGGGCAGTATCATTCACTCATAAAGTAAATAGAACATGTTCCTTTTCTTTCTACTACTTTATTCTTCTCCCGCTCCCTGCCCCAGTTCAGCCAATATCCAGTGCCAGTGTCAGAGGGATGAAGGAAGATCTAGAAAGGGGGGGGGGGAGTAAAGGAAAGGTCACCCCTCTGTGCCACAGTCTGCTCTTCAGAGAAGCCCAGGAAAGCTCTGGAAGAGAAAGCCCAGAGCAGAAGTGAGCCTCGCAAGGCTGCTGACCACTCTCTGCCCCAGCAGGGGCTCTGAACAGCCTCTCTAGCTCCACACTGGCGCGCTCCATCCCTTCTTCCCTAGCCAGCGCTAAAGCACCCCTCTAAAAATAAATAAATAAATAAAATAATTAAGAAAATAAAGCACCCCTCTGCCTTGTGCAGGCGGCTGAATTGTGGCAATGCTCTGAAGGGACAGGAGTGGACGACCTTGGGCTGCTCTAAGAACACAGACGTACAAGAGGGATGAGCAGAGGTCACCCAGGCCTGGCTGCTGGACCCGGCTCCTGAGGCTCCGCTGCACACAGTTCAGGGGAGATGCCAGCCTGTTTCTGGCCTGTTTCTTCTGGGAAAACTGCTCTGTGGTTGGACTAGCATCAGTCTGATCTGAGGGGAGACTGATGAGAGGAGACAGGACGAGGAGGACGCCTTTGTGGGAGCCCCGTCGTTCCATGTGAGAGCCTCGGGTTGGGCCGGAGTGTCCCCCAAGGAGTGTCCCCCAAGGATGGGGCAGCAGGAAGCGCTGCCACCAGGAGGGCCTGTGGAGGTGCAGAGCGCTGGTAAGAACCAAGGCAGGATCTCAAGATCCTCCTGGGGCCCGGGGCAGTGCCGTCACCCATCTGGCTCTAGCGTGTGCGTGCTTCGCTCAGGCTTCCCTTACCGAGAGGCCTTGGGACGCTTCTCTTGCAAATCCTCTCCCACGTGACCCAGCGGAGGAAAATGAGGCACGAGCCAACCTGATGTGTCAGCTCCCAGGGGCCCCGATTTGAAATTCAAGTTTGCAGCTGGTTTCTGATTGCTCCCACCAACACGATCTGAATCCCCTGGCTGAAGCCAGAGGCCTGGCAAACTGTTCCGGATTTCCAGTGCGCCTTCCACCCTTGACTAGCGCTCAGATGAGAGGGCAGGTGCGAGAGAAGCAGAATGAGGAGGGAGCCAAGGCTGGGTGTCTCCAGCATGCCAGGAGCGAAAGCACTAAATCCAGCTAGGTTTCGCCCATGCAGTTTTCAGGCTGGTTGCCTCGGCTGGAAAGAAAGGACCAATTCCTCCTCGGGGGTCAAGCCCAGAACTGCATCAAAAACACAGCTGGGGTAACCACCCATCCTAGGACAAGAGCAATAACAAGTCGGCAATTCAAGAGCAAGCCAGGTGGTGACAGCCAGCCAATGGACTTTGACGAAGGGGTCCCATCCTAGGCTTTGTGGTCAAAAATGCCTGGGTGGCTCAGTGGTTGAGTGTCTACCTTTGGCTCAGGTCATGATCCCTGGGTCCCGGGATCGAGTCCTGCATCAGGCTCCGTTGGGAGGAGCCTACTTCTCCCTCTGCCTGTGTCTCTGCCTCTTTCTGTGTCTCTCATGAATAAATCTTAAAAAAAAAAAAATGCCTAGACTTGACCCTGCCTCTGCCACTTAGCAGCTGAATGACCCTGCATGGTTTACTTAATCTCATTAAACCTTAATTTCTCTGTAAATCTGTTTTGTGGCGCTCTGCGGAGATTAGAAGCAACTTCAAGTATCTAACACAGAGCAAATACTTGGAATAGCCAATACATTGTAACTGTAATACGCAAAGCAACTTCTAACATCCCCTGGCACACAGCAATCCCTCCCTCGAATATGAATAGTTGATAATTATCAAATAATTGATCATTATTTACCAATTGATAAAATAGTCATTATGAAGAATAAGAGGTATCACGTTTCACTTAGATGTTCTAATTTATCTAAATACTGCCCTATTGCAAAGAGCAGATTACTCCTTCATGTCTGAATGTTGACTTGTTTTTATCAGTTGTCACTGGCCAGACAATATGCATCACACCCTCCCTCCCCACCTCTGGCTTACTATAAGCACTCTGGAATATGGCTAGATCATAGAACACTGAGGGTTGCAAGGGGACCTAAGTCATCTAGCCAAACCGCCTTTCCTTTATTTTCTAGATGAAGAAACTGGGGCCCAGAGTGGACCAATGTATCTTCAAAGATGGATGCAGGGGCCTCTGAGGTTCGTGCGGCATAGCCCAGGCCCATCGAGGCAGGTGAGCCCTGCGATAGAAGCTGATGATAATGCGTGCCTAAAAGCAACAAAACTCACCTGAAAAGGGGGATCTTCTTGAGTCACAAAGAACAGTTTGAGTCAAGAGAAGCTGAGAGAGTTACAGTCTTTCAACTGATTGAGACCAGGTTGTGGAGGGTGTAGAGGATGGCAACGCTCTTCACTTAATGCTGCCAAGAGGGTTTTTATTTAAGATTAACATTAAGCTACTGACAACTTACACAATGCTTTCCCAACCCAGATCTCACCTCAACTTCACAATATATATTGAGGTATGTTATGACTCCATTTATTGATGGGAAATCTGAGGCTCTAAGACCAAGTGACTTGTCTGAAGTCATAGAGCTAATAAAGCGAAACTGGAAGCCAATCCTTCTGAACTCCAAATCCTAGCTCTATTTGGTAACATGCTCAAGAAGAATTCATCAAGATACGTTGAATCTTATTATTATAATAAATACTATAATAAACACAAGGCCCAAAAGGAAGTTTCCAGTGTGGCAGCTTTGGTGATATTCTCTTAGATTTATTGGAATGCTATCTGATGGGTACAAATTTGACTAATGTAGTTAATCCCTTGCCCAGGGAAAGCCCCTTATATTTGTCCTAAAGAAATGGGTGACTTCATTTCAATCCCTAATGCCTGAGAGCCCATGCATCCTAGCTAATCTCTAGCAAATGTAAGCAGGCCCCTGTATACATCAGTAGATCTGCCCCCCTCCCACAGATGCTCCCTCTTCCCCTTCACAGGCTCTGCCCCAAAGCCTGCCGCTCATTTCCAGGCTCCCTTCCACTCCCCTCCCATTGGCTGGGCACGGCCCCAGACCTTGGCCTTAGGTACTACATCAGAACTGCCAGGAGGAGCATACCTTGGCAGAATGACGAGTCCTATGTTGCCACATGCAGTTCACCCCTTGCTCTCGCCCACCCTCCCATGATATGAGGGCCCATCCCCAGGACAGCTTCCAGCTGCAGAAGAGAAACAATGGCTTAGTGTTTCCTGGAACTTACCTGGGGTGGTGGAGGGCTGCCAACCCAACCCAGCCAGGTTTATCAGCCCATGGGCCAAAAGGCAGGCTCAGACACAGCCCTGCTCTTCCAGCCTTCCTTGGCCTTCACTTGCAGAGGCTGCATCTTCTCCCCCCTTCTGTTGCTTCCACCCCTACCCAACACTGTCCAGTCCCACTAGGAGCAAGGGCACCGAGAGCCTGCCCTCCGAGGTTCCTTCCAGGTTCTTGGGTACCACTTACCCTAGGAACCTGGGATGCTGCTGAGTAGGATCTTAGAAACAATGCAATCCCACCTCCATCCCCACAGGGGCACCTCTGTGTGCCTTCTGGGGACACTTGAGGCCATCTCATCCCAGAACATCAACTGTACTCAAAGATCTGGAGGAAGCATTTTTCTATTAAAACCAACATGTTCAAAAAAATAAATAATAAATAAAACCAACACATTCTGGGACACCTGGGTGGCTCCATTGGCTAAGCATCCACTCTTGCTTTCAGCTCGGGTCAGGATCTCAGGGTCATGGGATTAAACCCCTGAGTTGGGCAGGGTGGGGAGAGCTCGCTCAGCAAGGAGTCTGCTTGGGATTCTCCCTCTACTTCCCCCTCTGCCCCTCCCTCCCCACTCATACTCTGTCTCTCTCAAATAAATAAATAAATAAATAAATAAATAAATAAATAAAATCTTTTTAAAAACCCCAGCACATGCACATTATTGCATAAAATGACAACTAAGGGACTTACAAATAGATGTAGGACTTCAAAGAAATGTGATGCTTTCCACAAGGTGCTTCAGGCTACTACGCCCCAAGCCCCTATCCCTAAGCACATGTTCTTTCTCCACTTCCCTTGGGGATGGCAAAGTCAGAAAGTTGGAGAAGCACCAGTCCAATCCAACCCTTCTGTTTCACATAAAACAGAAGCCTCAGGTCCAAACAAATGAGAGGACCATGATCACAAATATCCCTGTTACAAACAGAAATAGCCCACCCATCCACTGCTTCCTGGGAGCCAGCTACCATAGCGAGGGTTGTTACCTAACTTTCATTTTCAAAACAACTCTATGTAATAGGTATTATTTTCATTTTGAAGACTCAGAGGTTGAGCAATGGCTCCAAGGTCACAGAACTCACAGTAACAGCTATTTCTTATCAGCTGGCTTTAAATCTGGGTCTGTGGCTCCAAGGTTCAGACCCTTGGTAACAGTGTCACACTGTTAGAGATGCCACGGGGAGGATCTGGGAGGGGTTGGAGTCCAAGGTCTTGGTGTCTTGTCCTGGCTCTGCCAGATGACTCACAATCACAGACACAAGGGGACATTTGCTCACCTTATCAGTCTATAGATAAGAAAATCAAGGCCCCGAGAGAAGGGCTGGCTTAAGGCTAGAGCTACCAAATTTCAGGGACAGGATCAGCTAACAGTGACCCCTGGGAAAGTGCGAGAAGACCTCTAGCATCTCTCCTGGATGTGTGTTATCTGTTTATACAGATGTACATCATTTCTAATCCGATGTGCACATCCCGTCTGGCTCTGTGAGCCCAAGCACCTGCGGGGCCCTCACACACTCTGGTCTGCAGACAGCAGCTCAGACAAGCTACCCTTAACCTCTCCTGGGGGACCTGGATGAGCATGGTAAGGGAGCTTGTGTGACAATCACCAGTCACTTCTGGCTCTGAAGTGACCAGCTAGTCTGCTTGTAATTAGGTAAGTCTTGTACACCAGGAAGGAGAACGTATAAAACGGTAGCCAAAAGCCACAGCCACAAACACGCACACTCCGCTCAGCAAGGAAATTCCAGAAGTTCATTCATTCCTGTGGTTCACGTCTATAAGAATCTTCCAGATCCCAACCTCAAGGTCATGGATGTTTGTCTACAAAGCCAATCCCATGGCTGGACAAAAGCATGCTGACACGATGCAACTCCCTCTTCACTACTTAGAACGTTTATGTTATCGAGGCCACATGTTGATCATCTGGGCCAATCAAGCCAGGTTCATCGAGTTTGTGCTCCCCGCAGAGAAGAACCCCAGTTTAGGGTCAAAACACACAGTCTGTCCACATATCCACCACTACGTGTTTCTGGACACCTACGATGACGACTACGACTGTAAATAAGGTAAGAGGTTATATCAGAGCGTGCTAGACACTACATCCTCCCCATATAATAACGTAAGTGCTGCAGGAAGACTGAAAACACATCCCTTCCTTCTGACCTCATCCTGCCAGTGGCCTCCATTTGCCTCCATGATCTCCCTCCCTCACACCCTGACTGCCCTCCCCACCCCTGTACTGCCTTCCCTTCCTCACTGAAGTCGCCACTCTGTGGGTGAAGGGTTCAATCTGCAGTCCTTGAGCACCACAGGTGGATGGAGCATCCTCTGGGTCTGGAGCTGGGATCTGCTGAGCCCGGGGCCTCTCTGAACCTCAATCTCAGGTTTGGACCGGCAGTGTGTCAGCAGGAACACAGCAAACTGGGACTGACCTCCTGGAGAGGGGAACCTCTGCTCAGGGGTGTCGACTCACCTGGCTCTCAGTGGGGAGGAGAGAGCATCTGTCCCTCCCAATCCTCTCTCAGAAATGGAGACAACTCACATGCAGAGGGAAAAGCCTTTCCCCACAGGAGGTCCCATCAGCTGCCAGAGAAGGAAGTGCCAGCCAACAGGAAGATCAATGGGCCACCACCCCGCATTAGCTGGGAGAACACAGACTTCGAGGATGGAGGACTTGGAATCTGACTGGAGAGGCCAGATTAGCAGAGGACAATAGAACCACAGAGGCCAGGAAGGTAGGGTTAGAAATAAAACAGCTAGTGGAGCAATGGCCTGCTCACAGGCCCTAAAGCCCTTCGTGGTTTTCCACCCCTGAACCGAGCAATTCTCCATCCGGTGTGGGACACTCAGCCAACACGAAAGCTGCAGTGTGTTTCCCAACACCGGCGTAGAGGGAGACACGGCCCCAGCATCTGTGGGGCGTTAAATGTTCTCTCCCCCATTGGAACAAGATTGACACAGGACTCTAAAGAGAAGTACGCTGTCTGCCATCACTGCAAATGGCCATTCTACTTGTTAGACCATTTTCTTCTAGGCAACTTAGGCAAGCTTCTATCCAGTGGGCACAGCAGCCAACCAGCTAGGCCTCTCCAGATTTGGTTGGTTAGGCCTAAAACGGAGCTCCTTGTGTGCATGTCCACACCAAATATATGTATTAAGTTAACAATGCACATCTAACTACTAACCTTCATTTCTATTTATTTTTTTTTATTTTTTTATATTTTTTATTTTTAAATTTTTATTTATTTATGATAGTCACAGAGAGAGAGAGAGAGAGAGAGGCAGAGACACAGGCAGAGGGAGAAGCAGGCTCCATGCACCGGGAGCCCGACGTGGGATTCGATCCCAGGTCTCCAGGATCGCGCCCTGGGCCGAAGGCAGGCGCCAAACCGCTGCGCCACCCAGGGATCCCCTAACCTCCACTTCTAACAGTTGTATAACATTTAACAAAATGCTGTCACCCAGGGCAGCCCGGGTGGCTCAGCGGTTTAGCGCCGCCTTCAGCCCAGGGCGTGATCCTGGAGACCCGGGATCGAGTCCCACATCGGGCTCCGTGCATGGAGCCTGCTTCTCCCTCTGCCTGTGTCTCTGCCTCTCTCTCTCTCTCTCTCTCTCTCTCTCTCTCTCTGTCTCTCATGAATAAATAAATAAAATCTTTAAAAAATAAAATAAAATGTTTTAAAAAATGCTGTCACCTGGAGCTTTTATCATTAATGCTTGATGCAGAGAATCTGTTTTTGCTCTTAGTTTGGTGTTTTAGCATTACCCAATATGACACTTTTCTTGGAGAAAGCAGTTCCCAAGGCCCAGGGTCTGATACGGGGCGATTCGGGACATTATACCAAAGAACTCTTGCCATCAACTCTGCTCTGCCTCACGCCCATCAGCGAGGGCTCGGTTCCGTTTCTCTAGCGGCCTTGTCCCGCTTGGTTTTTGGGCCCAAGAGAAAAACTGAACTTCACTATTGATGGCACCTGCTCCCTGTGGCATAGATAAAATGCAATAAGGGAAAGACCAGAGCTGTCTTGTTTAACACTGTTCCAGTTTAAGCCTTCACCATGGTACTTTCTCCCCCATGAAAAGGTCGGGTTCTCCCCCGAGACCACTCTGGGAAGCTGGGATTTGCAATGAGCACCTGCTTGCTCAGGTGTCCTCTCTCAGCTGACCTCTGAAGGTTCCTGTCAAGTAGGTATAGCCTGGCCTCCAAAGCAGAGCTCTCTCTCTCCCTCTCTTAAGTGAGGCCATGCTCTTCTTTCCCCTTCTGTCTTAACTGAAGAATTAAAAGAGCATCCAGGCATCCCTATAAGTCTCATTTTTAGCAACTGTGCAATATGCTGCCAAGTGGATGAACCATAATTTACTCAATCATGCCCCTGTTGTTTACCATTTAGGTTGCTTCCAATCTCACTAAAACAGATGACATCACAAGTCACAGTTTCATGAACACAACTTTTCCTTCATTCTGGATTATTTCCCCAAGATATATTTTACGAATTCCAATTACTGGGTCAAGTGCATGAACTTCCTTATGGCTCGTAAATCTGGGTCCCCTTGATTCATGTCAGCCTGCTACATATGCTGACTCGTACCCACCCCCCCAATATTCTCTCATTCCTCAGCTCCAGTTTGAGCTTGAGCTCCTTGAACTGGTGCCAGGGCTTAGGCAGGGGCCAGGTCCAGGGATTCCTGCACAGTTTGGAGGGATGTGCACTTAGATACCCAACCAAGTTAGGCAAGGCTTGGGAAGTGAGGCAAGTGTTGAGCAAGGCAGGAGAGGATCCAACTCCAAGGAGTCATGAAGTTCAAAACAATTGTTGTTATCCAGCAAACCATCAGGCCTACTGCCCCGTCCTATATAATGTTGCCAGTGGGGGAGCCCTGGATTGCCACGGGTAGTCTTTTCCCTGCAGCTGCATCCTGCTCGAATCTCAAAGTCCCCACTACTTGGAGCCCTTGCTAGCAGGGGTCTAAGACACGAGCACCCGTCCAGGACCAAGTTCCCACAAATCTGTGACAAAACACAAAACTGAGGATGGCGCCGGGTTTTCCATACACCCAGCGTGCGTAGTTTAACAGACGCATCTCAGTTCACGTCCTTCATACTTTGTGGTCATCAACATATTCTCTCATTTATTTGTAAAATGTCCGTGGCTTTGTTGCACTGGCAGTTCGTTCACTCACCACATACTTTTTTTGAGAGCTTGAGAGCTCTATCTGCCAGGTGCTATTACGGATCCTGGAGACGGTGGTGAACACAACAAAGGCACCCTTCACCAAAGCACTTGGATGGTCAGCTTTTCTGCCTGTAATGTAAGTGCCTGTCATTAAGCTTCTGATTGCTCGGGCATCCACTTCAAAGACGTCCATCTCAAACAATCACATGGCCAGCTACAGGACTAGATGACGAGCCAAGTCGCCCCACCCAGGTTCCCTTTTTAGAGAGCTGTGGTTGGCTTACACAACTGGGCCTTTGACCACTGGCTTTCCCCTTCCCACACTTTAATTCCTGCTCTTATGTTTTAAATACACCAATAAAGAGTGACCCTGTGAAGCCCTAGGCCCCCACCTTGGTCCCCAAGAAAAGCAGAACATGAGGACAACTCTCTCTCCCCACATGACCTTGTTCTGTGGCCCCAGGCATGCCATGTACCCTCTAGGAGGTAAGTAAGTAATAAATCTTGTCCTTTCTAAGTACCCTGATGGTTGCTCTTGAGTTGTGTCTCGCAACTGTAATAAGAACCACAAGGGCTGGTCCCAACACAACATTGGCCCTGGTCAGGGAAATCTGTGGGGGCTCGCCACAAGCAATATGGGCCCAGGGGAGAGCCCCCATGGGTAGGCAGACAGGAAACACGACCCCTGCTCAGCAGAGCGCCGGCTCGGACTGCCAGGCTTCGTGTCCACGGCCACAGCGTGTGGGGCGCCAGGGAGCTCGGGTTTATAGATCTCTGTATCCCCATGGCAGAGAGTTCTTGCTGAACAGTCCGTGCTCATTAAACATTTGCTGAGGACAGCACTTCAGAAAGACAGGAACACTTCCTGGAGGGCGAGTGGGGACGCTGGGTGCGTGCAGAGCCGAGGGCCCGCAGGCGGGACGGAGGGGGCGTGAAGTCAGCCAGCTGCCTGCCTTCCAATCCCCGCTCTGCTGCAGGACCCTCAGCAAACTCTTTCACCTCTGGGTCCTCACTTGTGAAACGGAGAGGATGGCAATGGTACTTGCCTCAAGAGGCTGCGAGGACGCAAGCCCTCAGCAAGCGCTGGCCATAGGAGAAGCCTTCCAGAAAAGCGACCGGGCTGTAGCAGTAACAGTGGCATCGTTTGGGCGCTAAACCAGCTGATTGTGTCAACATTACAGTAGGTGAAAAGGTCACAGCCCAGGGAACCAAACTGAAATCGAAGATGCGTTTGGCCACAGAAGTTAAGGAAGTAACAGGGAAAAATCAAATTTGTATAAGAAAGATGAAAAAAAAAAAACTAGCTGGACTTTCTCTTCCTTCTCCACGGATGTCAATGATAGGAACTGATAAAATTTCATTTATGTCAATAATAGAAACATGACAAAATGCTCCTGCCAAACCCGGGTCTCTCCAATGGTGGGTGCATGCCAAGACCTAACCACAAATGGCCAAGATGAGTTGGGGGAAGCAGAATTCTGATACACAGTTCAGGGACTTTCCCAAAGTATGGACATTCCACAGACAGATCATTTCCGGTGCCACAGAAAGCTTTGGAATTTAAGAAGTCTGAGGGAGGGTGGGGAAGGGTAGGAAACAGATCGTTGGCCACAAGCAAGCACAGAGACAAAGGCCCATGTTTGCGGAGGTTACTCTTAGCTCTGCAAGTGACTGAAATGGAATGCTGTGCAGATTTAATATCAGTGGCGCAGATAAAACAATGTCAGCAGACTGGATAATTAAAGATTTTTGGCTTACTGCTTCCCCCTCTCACTTTCTGGAGGGAGGTTAAGAGAGAAAATAGATGAGTCCAATAAACCAAGAATTCCTCCAATTTATGAGTATATTTTTAGTTACTCCTGACATCTGGGATAACAGAGACATTATTTCAGGATCAGACCTGATCATGCCCTTTACACTGGGCTAAACATCTCTCTCTAAAACCCTTTGATGAAAATGTAATTATTTTAAAAATATACACAGGCTAATCGAGACCATATTGAGGAAGTCTTTAGCTTCCAAAAGAAGGCATTCCTGGCTGAGTGCAACAGATGCCATTAAACCAGTTGCCACCACCCACTCCTCACCATCTTCCCAAATTCCTCCCTGGACCTGCACCTGGACCATACCTGCTTCGCCTAGGAGTGGAGCTGCCCAAGACAAGAAGGGAGTGACCATGGGGTGACAGCCAAGTCCTTACAGAGTAGCACTGGATCTAAACACTTGTTCCCACTTGCTTTTTAAAGCATGGGCTATTGACAAGGAAACAGTGAATCACAGAACCACAGATACATTTAAGAGACCACAGGGATCTTTTAATTCAACCTCCCACCCAGTATAGGAATCCTGTTCTGTCCTAAACTGGGCAACAGCGGGCCTGGTATGTGTGTGTGGACACTTGCTAGGGCCTGGCCAAGCCAGGAGGCTGGTGATTCAGGCTGGGAGAAGGATGGGAACAAAGCCATCAGAGTTAGAGGCAGGACTGAGCCAAGATCTTGCTGGGTCCCTCCATGAGACAGAGCAGGCTTCCAGCTGAGCCAGACTCTCCAGCCCCTGGGGGTGGACTGGATTCTCCAGTTAGGACACAGCCTCATCCACGTAGGAATCCCCTCTGGGCATGTCCGACAGTACAGAATTCTCAGAAAGGGGAGAAGAAGGGATGTCAGTGGAGGGAATTTGGGTCACTGTATTCAGCAGGGTCTGCTCTCTTAGGAAACGTCTAGAGCACCTCATTAGAACCTTCCTCCTCCATCACTTAGATCCTATAGAGAATAGAACAGAGGTGCTTACTGAGGGGCCATGGACAGATCCAAGCCAGGGCATCCCAGAAGGCAATCTCCCAGAAAATCCTGCAAGAAGAAGTTCCCACACTCAGAAGCAGCCCATTCCACCATGGGCTGTGATATGCCTCCCCTTACCTGGACCCCATTCTGCCCCCTGGGGTCACGCAGAGTAAACTCCAGTCTGCCGTAAGACAGGTCTACAAATATTTGATGACAGTCACCACTTATCCTTCTGCAGAAGAACACACTTGGTCCTTCCACTATTCCTTTTTTTTTTTTTTTAAGATTTATTTATTTATTCATGAGAGACACAGAGTGAGAGAGAGAGGCAGAGACATAGGCAGAGGGAGGAGGAGGCTCCATGCAGGGAGCCCGATGCGGGACTCAATCCTGGATCCTGGGATCATGCCCTGAGCCGAAGGCAGGCGCCCAACCACTGAGCCACCCAGGCGTCCTGGTCCTTCCACTATTCCTACCAGGCATGGTTTCCAAACTCTCTTCCACATCTTCAGGGCACACACTGGTTTCACCAGGACTCCCCTGGCGTGACCCCGAGGGCTGGAGAAAGAGCACAGGAGGAGAGCGGCTAAGCTCGCAGCCTGAATCCCAGCCCCAGCACTCACTGTGCCTCAGTGTCCCGCACGCCTGATAATCTGCGTTACGAGAACAACATCAGTCAGTTCACAAGGGCTCTTAGAGCTGTGAACTAATAAACAAACATCTGACTAAGCTCGGGCTACTTTTTAGCACAACGCTCAGCACATAAGAAGTAGGTAGCATCTACACAAACCCTGTGGCTGGAGATTCCAGTCCCATTACTCTCCAGCCTCCTTACTGGTAGAGCAATAGTACCACCTCCGTTGAGCTTTGACGAGGTAAGGGACTAGGTCTCCTGGTCACTGCCTGGGCCCTAACGAGGAGGCAAGAACATTAGCTGCCTCTCCCTTTCTACTGCTGAGGTGGCAGGTGGGAGCCATTCTCCGTGGGTCTCTCCCAGTTCTGCACACCTTGCAAGTGGAAGCATGGACTGCCTCTGTTCTAGACTGTCTTTTCAAGGGTATCTGTATCATAAATGAGAGAGATGGGGTCTCCCTTTGGAGCAAAGCACGGGTGTACCTACTGTCCATTTTACAACATTTGAGTTCCCTCAGCTCAGGATTTCTCTCCACCGTCACCCTATGGGGATTGGGGCTCAAAGAAGCAGTGTGAGAAAATACTGGTACCCAGGTCACTGTTATCACTGTGAATCAAAAAGCCCTTGGTCCCTAACCCACAGGCCCCGTCTTCAGCCAGGAGCCACGAAACCGTGGGAGGCTAACTCAAGAGCTTGCAAGCAAGTGAAAGCTCAGACCCTCCACAGTTATTAACCATAACCTAGAGAAGAAGTAGCAAAATACACTCTCCTTGTAGTCTTTATCTTTTTTTTATTTTTTTTTATTTTTTTATTTTATTTTTTTATAGTCTTTATCTTAAACTATCATCAACCCCATCACATTTTTGTCCAGGTTTATATTATTTCTTTTTAAAAAAAAATTCTAAGTGAAGGATATTTTTCTTACTTATTTCCTTATCTATTCATGTTGATTTTCACCTTCTTGATTTTAACCTAAAGTTCCATTTATTTGAGGTCCTTCTGAGACTTTGGAGGGCTTGGAGGGAGACATCTCTTGAACACAAACCTCTCCCTTTCAAGTTCCCTTGTCCGAGATGCACAGACCGTGGTATCTCCTCCCCCCACCCCACCAGGTACACCCTCCTAAATCTAGATTCTCATCCTCAGTATCAGATACTGGGTTTATGTTCCATAAAACGTACTGACCAGCTTCTTGCCTTCATTCCACTTGAGAATGAAGTGTGCAAGAGAAGCACAAGTCCTACCACCAGCCCAGGATGCCCCTCACTCCCTCGTCGGCCTCTCCTGAGAACACTAAGTGGGCCTCTCAGGAACCACCTCACCCCCGAAGACGTGAGGATGCTTGACCTGAGGGACATGGCACGGCTGGAGCTCAGCAGGATGCCAGCTGGCATGGTTCGGAAGGTAAGAACACCACTGACGTCCACGTGGGAAATCTGGCTTAGAGCTGCTATAGCTGTAACCAGGGCAAGCCACGGTCTGAGCAGGCCGCTGTACGGCGGGGCACGGAGGTGGAGATCCCGCCCTGAACGTGCTCCAGACCCACCTCAGGCACTAAGAAAAGAACACAGTCGGGGATAGTGTTGTGTAATACAATTTCAGCTCATCACAGGCAGCTTAGCGGGAGGCTGGTAGATGTGGAAGCTGTCAGTGGTTCCAAACCTCCCCAGACTCCATGAATTAACGGGATGTGATCTCTACCCCCTGCTCCTTGCACCACTTGTTCACATCAAGGATTCATGTGCTTTCCAGCTTTCTGTTGGCCATTCAGCTAAGCCACCAGGGATTTTTACCCTGAGATCATGACCTGAGCTGAAACCAAGAATCAGGTGCTTAATCGACTACAACACCCAAGCGCCCCCCACCCCATAAGCTACAGTGGTTTTTATAACTTTTTCTCTTAGGTACTTTCTTGCATTCTGTAATTACCCTCCCTCTCCACTACAAAACTGGGAATACCTAGGTCTCAGAATCTGGTATTAAGTTATGGCTTAGTATTCTTTTCAAAAATAAACACACCAATAAATCTCTTGAACTACAATGCTTTCCCCTTATTCCTCTTCTTAACTGGGGGGGGGGGTGTATTTTTAGATATTACTGTTTAAAGATTTCTTACAATATTTTTAGGCATGACAGGGTGTCCCAAGATGTCAACATCTGGTCATAAGTTATTTGCAGGATTGTAGCATAGTTTTCTTTCCTTTGAAAAATAATCTGTGATGGTTTTAATGGATATTTAATGAATAAAAAGAGCTTTTATCTTAACATAATTTTAGCAGCACGCTTGAGCTTTATCAGACTCCGTGATCAGGATTGTCTGGAAAAACTGAGTACTTAGGTTCCCAGGATAGCTCCAGGGAATGGACCCTTGGCTTGCAGGCTTATTACCACCTTAACCTCTGCAGGGCCAAGGATCTACCCTCATCCCACAAGCAGGGTCTCCTTCATGTTGTCGAGAGCTCTCAACTTCTGGTCCTGTCTCATCAAGACGGCCTCTCAGCTCTTCAAAGCTCTCAACACACCCCAACCACAAACTATTCCTATGCTTTCCTATGGTCCTATGGGTCCTCTGATTTTGCCATGTCTGTGTATGAGACAAGAGACGGGACAGGGTCCAGATCTCATCCCAGACTCCTGATGGCCAGAAAGCTCATATTTCTCCCTATGCAGATTAACTCCTAGTGTGCCCAGCCCTTGGGGATCTTCGAGGCTATTCCACCACGGACACTACTCTCGGTCAGAGATGGCCAGACTTTCAGGCCCAGTTACCGCCCCCCCCCCCCGTCCCCACAGACACAGAACAATGGAACCCAGTCAAGAGAAGAGGCCAAGACTGTCCCAGAGCATCACCAAAGAATTCTTTCCCAGATACAGGTCCCATTGGAAGTCATGAGGGCCTCCTCCATCCTTCTTAGCCATGGCAAAGATCATATATACTTTGCAGAGACAGCAGGTAAGGAATCCAACTGCTACAGCAATCCATGGCCAAAGAGCTCCTGATTCTTCAGTGCCTCTCTTCCTCAGCTATATGTTTACATTTAAGAGGTTGATAGTTCCCAAAATCAGGAATCTGATACTCCTCTGTTTTCCTTTCTGCTCTTCCCATTTGTCTTCTCCTTTTCTACCCAACTCATTCTACTCAGGGTTGGAACATCACTAGCCTCTTTGCCCAGGGTGGGACTGGTCCTGCACCTTCCTCATCAACACTGTCCCCACTGCCCCAGTGATGAACAACTCTGCAAGCAGCTTCCACAAGGAAGTGACCCCTCGGTAGGCAGTTCAGCCACAGCTTTAAGTGGCTCCAAGTACAAGCAGGAGAATATTGAAATAATCCCTGGCTTTGGTGAGTTCACAGTCTAACGGGGGGAAGACAAGGCCCACAGGCACATAAGAACCCAGGCAGTCATCCTGAGGACACTATTTCCAGCCTGATAATGTATTTAATGCTCTCAGCCGTACTGGCGCAGTCAGTCACCACTCCATCTGGAGACACTCTCTTCTCTCTGGATGGGGGGTGGGGGGCGCGGCTGTACACTCCTCTCTTTCCTCCTTCCCCCTCTTCCTGGTCTCTAAGTGATGGGCCTGCTCATTCCTCAGGGATCATCCAGTCCCACAGGTTTACATGCATTGGAAGGTCAGAGATTCCCAAACCTATCTCCTGTCCCAACCTCTCTGCCAACCTCCAGAGTTCTATATCCAACTGCCTACTCCACATCCCCAATGGTTTATCTAACAAGATGTAACAGGATCTCTCACCTTTCTCCAGCCAAATGTGCTCCTCCTGCAGCATTTCCCACCTGGGCCAAAGGCTCCATCATCCACCCAAATACTCAAGCACAGGAGCCACCCCCACCCTCCCTCTCTCTCCATCCAATCCATCAGCAATTCTCACTGGTTCTACCTTCATTCTGATCACGCCTCGCCATCCTACGCCACCAGCCATCCGAGCCACCAGCATCATGTCCTTAGACCCCTGCAGCAGTCTAACTACCTCCCTGGTTCCACACTCCTTCCCTACAGTTAGTCGATTCTCCACTCAGCAGTTAGATAGTGATACTCCCCCATTCAGCGCCCTCCAATGGACCCATTACCCATGGACTCAAATCCAAACTCCCTACCATGGCCTGTAAGGCCTTACCTCACCCAGCCCTGCCTATTGCTGCAAGCTCACCTGCTATCACGCTATGCCTCACCCTCCTCTCTAGAGCTAGCTGGCCTGTCTGCTGTTACTCCGACCACATCAAGTTCACTCCTGCCTTGAGGCCTTAGCAATGGCCAGTTTCTCTGCCTTGAATAGAGTTGCTCCTCCAGATCTGAAAACTCACTCACTCCACTATGTCCTCTGCTCCCATCTCACCTCCACAAAGAGGCCCTCCTGCCTACTTGGCGATCCTATGTAAAATAATTCTCTGCCCTAATCCCTCCATCCCCTTACCCTGCACTACTTTTCTTCATTGCACTTTAAAAACATTGCCAGATATTACTGTCCTCCTCTCTCACTAGAAGGAAAACTACCTGAGAGCAAGGACTTTGCCTCCCTCACCACCAAGGACTACATGATAAATGAACAAATGTCATGTCTGGTACATTAATCAAATCAACGTTCACCACATTGACATGGATTATGTTCTTTTCTTGGGAAGGGGATCAAATTTCTCATAGAAACATTAGTATAAGGGATGGTTACAATATTAACCAAGGCCCTAATGCCCAACTTTTAAAGAAATAACATGAAACCCAATACTTAATTACAAGTTACATGTCAAGCAACATAAAGCTTTCTAAAATACATGTGCTTTCATTAGAAAAGACGACTCACAATGAAGCCTATGTGAATATAATTTGATGCAATGTGGCATCACAGTTCATTGTTCAAAGTAATTTTATCAAAAAGCAGAAAGAGCATCATCATTAAGGGTATGGAATTCAGAGGAGATTTTCCACAGGCATCTCTGAAAAAAAATGTATGGATGAAACTAAAGATTACTTGCCCTTTTGAGAATCTATCAAGCAACGTTTGTATCTTGCTAAAGGTGCCTGAATGATCTGTGAGCGACCCATTAGCTCGGATCCTAGGGGACCCGGGACGAGGGCACCAAGTTCCGGCCTGACTCTGCAAGGACCAGGTGCATCACTGCAGCTCTGCTCTAGAGGCCCCCTTCCCTCATCCGTGCAGAGAAAGGAGTGCTGGATGATTTCTGCAGTCCTGTTCGCTCTAGGTTTTACAATGAAACTTGGACTACCCTCCTCATCTCCTCGCAAATTTCTCTGTCATGAGCATAAAATTGGAAACTCTACAGAAAGGGCTCCCTGCATAGCCCACCCCTCAGCACCAGTGGCTCTTATCTTCACCCTGATGTTAACCAAGGCAACCCTGGCTTTAAAATAAAGTGCTTGCATTAATTTTTCCATTCTTTGATCTCCTGCTTCTGCTGCCTCGCAATGTCAGAGTGCCTTAAGGCTCTGCCTCTCAAGGGAGCCACGCTCATACATACACAGTGGTCACTTTGATCCAGCCTCCCTTGAATCCCAAAATAATGGCCCCCCATCCCAGCCACACGTTCTGTATTTTCTTTCAGGCAGCAGTAGGACACTGCGTTCTCCTTTTATCTGCCACTTTAGAGTCCAACCTCATAGTCACTTTTTACAAATTCCTTTAAAATTACAGGATCTATTTTTTTTTAACAGAAGGCCAGAACACTCATACTTCGTTTTGTCTGCCAAAGCAGTCTAAGAAGGTATTCTCTAACTTCAGTGATGGCACCATATACTTCAAAGTAGCCTTAGAACCACAGGGGGAAGTAATCAGTGTTATAAAATCGTAGGCTATGCTTCTTTTCACTGATTCCTCTTTCTCCTCCCTCCTTCTCACTTTCTTTGCTTCACTGAATTGGTTGGGTCCCCAGCAGCCTCCTCACAGTGAGAGTGGACAGATCTCTCCCAGGCTGATGCTGGAGAGGGCAGAGGGTGACAAAAGAAAACCCATCTTGGTCACTAGCCAAAGCTACAGAAAGCAATGGACCCCCACTCTGAAATTTCACATGGGAAATCCCAAAAGATCACTCAGACTTTTGAAATGTAATTGAGAGGGGTGCCTGGTGGCTCAACAGGTTAAGCATCTGCCTTCAGTTCAAGGCATGATCCCAGGGGCCTGGAATCGAGCCCCAAGTAGGGCTCGCTGCTCAGCAGGGGCGTCTGCTTCTCCCTCTCCCTCTGCCCCTCCCTCCTGCTCATGTTCCCTCTCTCTCTCTTACACACTCTCTCTCTCAAATAAATAAATAAAATCTTAAAAAAAAAAAGCGGGGGGGCAGGCGGGAATCCCTGGGTGGCTCAGCAGTTGAGCATTTGCCTTCAGCTCAGGCAGGGCGTGATCCTGGAGTTCCGGGATCGAGTCCCGCCATCGGGCTCCCTGCGTGGAGCCTGCTTCTCCCTCTGCCTGTGTCTCTGCCCCTCTGTGTCTCTCATGAATAAATAAATAAAATCTTTAAAAAAGAAATACTATTGAGAACACTGACCATCATACAGTCACCCACGGAGGCACTGCCGTTGTGAGGCAGCCTCACTCTACTCTATGCCTGCTGTCAATGGGACAATGTCACGACGTGTCGATGACTGTGCCTGTGAAGCAGGGCCGGTGGGGGCTCTTGGTCAGGACCTGGAATAGCTTGGTCCCACAGCTAACACAGAATTCAACCCGTACTCCAATCCCAGTGATGGCTGCTTGCAAGGAACCAGAGAGTCAAAGGAAAAATCAAAACCAAATGCAGTTGACCAGAGCAGCCTCCCGGAGCAGCAGGAGAAAGGCGTTTTGGGACAGTTTGGAAGGACGGACTACCAGCTTGGCAGTGTGGACAGTTCCCAGCAGAGGCCAGAGCACCCAGCAGATACTTAATCTTGTTTCCTGGCTGGCTCAATGACCATTCCCACCGACTTCACCAGTTCTAGAATGCAGACCAGGTAAGCCAAGGTCAACAGATAACACTAAGGCGTGCTGACTTCACTCCCACCTGTCTGGGCACCCGGCCAGGTGTCAGCTCACCTTGTGGGCGCTGGTCTCTCCTGGCCACCCAGTCACCCTCTCCGCCACGTCCTCAGGGTGGGCTGAGGAGGAACGGTCAACAGCACACTTTAAACCCTGCCCACTCAGCAACGTCTCCTCTGCTGTTTGTTGTGGCAACTGGATGGTGAGCACACGGCAGGACGTCTCGGAGGTCTGTCTCCCTGCGGGCTCCGGGAGCCCTTGGCCAGGGCTGGTGCTCTGCACTGCAGCTGGGGCGGCCTACTGGGGACCGCCTGGCCGGTGCCTGGTGGGAAGGAGGAGAGGAAAGCCAATTCAGGGGCAGGCGTGCACAAGGGAGCGGGAGCGGCTGGGAGGAGCACATCACTCCCACAGGCTGTGTGGAACCGTGGAAACGTCCTCAGGACAACAGGTGATTTTATTATCGTGTGTAGGAGGTCAGGGGTTTAGAGTTCAGGAATAATGGTTACCAGGAGGACAAGAACTAGGTGCTTCTTTCCTCCAGAGAGGGCAGATGCCAAAGAACTAAGGAGGGTGGAACTGGGGTGGGCTCACAGGGTGGGGGGAGAGGCCCTGGCAGGGGTGAGGGAGGCCACGGAGCAGGCGGTGGGCCCTCAGCAGTGGAATCCCCGCCCCGCTACAGTCCTGCAGACAGATGTCTTTCCCCCTGGACAAGGCGCTCTGGCGAAAGCTGATCCCACAGTCACGGCCCCATCTGCACCTGCTGCTCCTGGAGATCTGTTCGGCCACAGAACCACGTGGGAGCCCCGTCAGGATGGTGTATCCTCTAAGTAATGGTTTCTGTGCTCGTGGGCGAGGCCAGGCAGTCCAGCCAGCTCAGCCCCCCTGCTGACACTCACCTCAATGACTCCCCGACCTTGGGGAGGGCTCAGGGATACCTGTGGGTCTTTGTTCCTTGTCCCTTACTCCACTCCCAGCTTGGGCGCGCCTGGACCTCCCTCTCACCAGGGACCTTTTCACTTGCTGCCAGCAAGAGAGGCCTCCAGGCCTGCTGCTCCTCTTGTGCCTCAGGCCCATGACCCTGTCCTGTGTCCCCAGGGGCCTGGCTGCTCTGCCATGGGACTCGTGTGCACAGCTGAGTAGGCCACTCTGGGCTATAATCCTTCACAACTCAACCTGTACCAAGGACTGCTTCTAAAAGGAACTGAAGTCACTCGCAAGAAGATGCAAAATTAAGCTACTGATTATTTAAAAGTTAAAAATGTATAAAAGCTGAGAATATATGCAAAATGGTTTTCTATACTAATTTTGCAACCCTATCGAGCACTACATCTGTCTCTGAGTTCCCTGACATTCGTGACCGAAAAAAAAAAAAAAGTAGGAAACAGAATAGGTCACGTAATTCTCCTTGGCAGACAAGGATGCAAGGCTACTTCATCAGGAAACAGGGGCCCTCTGGTGTATTTCTCTACGGAGATGGGACTGAGCATCATGATGGATAATTCCCCCCGGGTGGCTTTCAGAAAGAAATATTCATGATTCAGAATATTTAATATCACTTCAGAATATTTAATATCACCACTTTTTAATATCAACATTTAATGAAAGCAAGGAAAATATTAAAACGTGACTTAGGATTTTCACTGGGAGCTAAAGCAGTGTGGTTTGGTAAGGGGTCTGATAACTTAATGCAAGACATGGTGTTTTTCAGGAGAAAGCTGTGCTGCTCTCATCCCATTCACAGGGAAAGTGGACAGGAGAAGGCTGGAGGAGGGGAGCACCGGGATGTGTAGTGGGATTACTAGTTGCCATAAGGACCACGGACAGGGAAAGGGGGAAAGGATGCTGAATATCCCACATTAAACACAATTCTCATTATAAAGAAGTGTTCGGGCGCCTGGCTAGCTTGGTAGGTTAGGGGTCTGCCTTCAGCTCGGGTAGTGATGCCAGGGTTCTGGGATCAAGCCCTGCATGGGGCTCCCTGCTCAGTGAGGAGCCTGCTTCTCCCTCTCCTGCTGCTCCCCCTGTTTGTGCTCACTCTCTCACTCTGTCTTAAATAAAATCTTTAAAAAAAAGAAAAGAGAAAAGAATTGTCTCATCTAAAATGCTAATAATGCCTCTGTTGCGAAGCACTGGAAGGTGAGTCAGAAATTAGCACGACTCTTGTAAAACCTGTTCTTAAATACCAATAATGTCTTCATAGAGAGCTGACAGCAATGGCTGCAGGAATGTCAGCTCTGGTGAGTCCAGATGAGGGGGATGCAGGCTTCTGACAACGTCAGTCCTACTGGTGGTGAAGGGGCTAGAGCCTGACAGGCACCACTGGCTACACAGACAGCTGGATAGTGGTGAGCTACAGGCACACCTGACAGGTGTGGTCTGTCCCCAGGAAAGGGACAGATCTCTCCTGTTTTTTATTTCTTCATATGTCTAAATGAGGACACAGCTGGGACACCAAAACTGGACATCACGTTGCAGGAGAAACTATTTTAGTCCAGAGCACTGGTTCCCAAAGTGTGGTCCCCGACCAGCATCACCTGGGAACTTGCTAGAAAGTTCTACAGTTCCACAGACTGGCTGAATCAGAAACTCTGAGGATGAGGCCCAGCCACCAGTGTTTTAACAAGCCCTCTACGTCAATCTGATGCAGGCTCAAGTTTGAGAACCTCTAGGTCAGGGCTAAAGACGGCAGTCAGTCACAAGAGATAGTTTAGAAATGCCACCTCATCCCTGTGTAGCGATTCTAATACACTCGCAGAAGGAGGGGTGTGTTGCAACCTGTCTGTTGCAGCCAAATGATCAGACATGGAGGGCATGAAGAGGGAAGATCTAAGTGAGGAGAAATCAGGGAAAAGAGTAAATTATCCAGGGCCAGCCTAAGTATCAAGTTTGATTAACCACCCGAGAAGGATTTTGTTTTTATTTTAACTCATATTCCTCCATAAATAGTCAATGTAATTATATGGTTCAAAACTCAAAAGATACAAAAAGGTATAGAGTGGAAGATCTTGAACCTGCCCCTTCTCCTCGGTACCAAGCTGAGTCAGCCATCCCATCAATGTCTTCTAGGGATATGTTATGAAAATACATCTATTTTTTCTTTGAGAGGGAGAGAAGGAGGCAGGGAAAGAGGAAAAGTGTGAGCAGGGGAAGGGGCAGAGGGAGAAGAAGAAAGAGAACCTTAAGGAGGATCCATGCTCAGAGTAGAGCACAACTCGGGGCTGGATTTCACAACCCTGAGATCATGACCTGAGTGAAAATCAAGAGTCAGATCTTCAGCCAACTGAGCCACCCAGGAGCCCCCATACATATATTTTTATCCCCATTTTTTCTTAAATACAAATAATAGCATACTATACACATCCTTCTATACTTTGCTTTTTTTCGCTTAATATGTTTTGGATAATAAGAACCACTAAGAAGACTTCTGACCATCTGGAAACATATAATACCCCCGGGGGTACATATGTCTTCCCTGCAGAAAAGGAGCTGCTAGGCTATCATGTGATTCTTATGGATTTCCTGGTAAACTCCCTGTAGGGAAACTGTCCTGAAATTCTCAGCTTGGAGAACTCTCCACAAGTATTATAACAGAAGGAAGTGATATGTAAACTCTTAGGTCACTAAAGTCCGATAGTGACACTACCAGATAAGAGCAGCTCCTAGTGGGCTAGGCATCCTAGAATGGACAGTGGAGAAGAGGCTGAACCCTGGAGAGAACTCAAAGCAATGACAGAACTTGGAACATTTTTATCTGTAAGACTAAGAACCATAAATCACATTTTATCTATAGGAATTAACAAAATGCATAAAAGGATAAAGACAGGAACTAGACATGAACACTTAATACAGCCAGTTTTCAACACTTAGAATCAGATATAGAGCACAGAATAAAATAATATCCACAATCTCTAATCTTCTACCAGTTTGTGTTATAGTAACATTTCCTTCAGAATTACTTTTTGTTCTTCTTTCACCTTCAGTAAGAGGTCTTGTCCCTCTTTGACTCCTTCCAGACTTTTTATCAATGCAGCCTTTGAACCTAAAGCATGAAGGTTTCTTTTTAACAACAGTTTTATTGAGATATAATTCACATACCATATAATTCATCCATTTAAAGTGTGCAACTCAGTGGCTTTTTAGTGTAGTCACAGAGTTGTGCAGCCACCACCTCAATGCGTTGTAGAACATTTTCATCATCCCAAAAAAGAAACCTTGTACCCACTCACAGTCACTGTCCATAATCCCCCAGGCCCTAGGCAGTGACCAATCTACTTTCTGTTCCTCTGGATAAAGAACATCTCAATAGGCTCACTGGCACAACGCAATTGAAGAAATAAAATCAGTGATCTTGAAGAAAAGCCAACATAAATGATCCAAAATGGAACACAAAGTGTGCATCGTGGGTGGGGGGAAGGGAGGAGATGAAGCATCTAAGAGCTAAGAGATACTATGAAATGGTCTAATGTGTGTAATTGGAATCCTAGAAAGAGAAGAACAGACAATGGCACAGAAGAAATATTTGAAGAAATAATGGTCAAGAACTAAAAATAATAAAATACAACATACCACAGATCCAATAAGCTCAGAGGTTCCAAGCAGTAAAAATAAAAAACAAAAACAATTAAATACACCTAGACACATCATATTCAAACTCCTGAAAATCAAAGACCAAAAGAAAATCTCAAAGGCCATCAGAGCAAGAGAGAAAACGTTACATGCAGGGTAAGAAAGACTAGTATTAAATCACATTTCTCATCTGAAATGATGCAACCAGAAAATAATAAAATAGAATCTTAAAAGCACTGAAAGAAAAAAAACTGTCAACTCAGAAGATTACTCATGAATATCTCTCAGAGATGAAGGAGAAATAGCAATGTTTAAGAATAAACGAGCTTGGGCAGCCCGGTGGCTCAGTGATTTAGCGATGCCTTCAGCCTAGGGCCTGATCCTGGAAACCTGGGATCGAGTCCCACCATCAGGCTCCCTGCATGGGGCTCACTTCTCCCTCTGCCTGTGTCTCTGCCTCTCTCTCTCTCTCTCTCTCTCTCTCTCTGTCTCTCATGAATAAATAAAATCTTAATAAAATAAAATAAAATAAAATAAATAAAATAAAATAATAAAAATAAACGAGCTTGAGAGATTTCATTACCAGCAGACTTGCACTACAAAAAAAAAAAAAATTAAAAGAAGTTCTGAAGGCAGAATGAATATACTGAACAGAACTAGGATCTAGATAAACTAAGATCTCTAGAAGTGATTAAAATAAAGGTAAATATAAAAGACATTTCAAGAGACAGACTTTTAACTACAGAAAACAAACTGATGGTTACCAAAGGGGATGGCTGAAATAAGTGATGGGGATTGAGGAGTACCTTGTTGTGATGAGCCCTGGATATTGTATGGAAGTGTTGAATCACTATATTATACACCTGAAACTAATATTATACTGTATATTAAATAATTGGAATTTAAATTAAAACTTTCTAAAAGTTTACCTTCAAATCAATTTTATTTACATTGATTTAATTTACTTGTTCTTAACAATTATGCTTAGACTACCCCCAAAAAACTTCATGAGGTTTTAGACAAAGTCAACCATTTTTCTACTTTTTTTCTGGCAAAGTTTGCAACAGAAATATCATGAACTTATTTGACTTTTAGCAAGCATAATCAAAATAAAACTTTTATATTAAAAAATAAAATAAAGGTAAAAATAAAAGACATTTAAAATTTTTTTATGTGCTCAAAAAGATAATTGACTGTTTAAAGTAAAAATAGTAGTAATTATACTGTGGATTTATAGGATACATAAAAGGAAAATATATGATAACAGTACAAAAGTAGGAAGGATGAACTTGGAATATAATATTCTAAGTTTTTTTTATAACATACATAAACTGGTATAACATTATCTGTGATTTAAAATGTATGTTGTTGGGATCCCTGGGTGGCGCAGCGGTTTGGCGCCTGCCTTTGGCCTAGGGCGCGATCCTGGAGACCTGGGATCGAATCCCACGTCAGGCTCCCTGCATGGAGCCTGCTTCTCCCTCTGCCTGTGTCTCTGCCTCTCTCTCTCTCTCACTGTGTGCCTATCATAAATAAAATAAAATAAAATAAAATAAAATAAAATAAAATAAAATAAAATAAAATAAAATAAAATAAAATGTATGTTGTAGGGATCCCTGGGTGGCTCAGAGGTTTAGTGCCTGCCTTTGGCCCAGGATCAAGTCCCATGTCAGGCTCCCTGCATGGAGCCTGCTTCTCCCTCTGCCTGTCTCTGCCTCTCTCTCTCTGCCTCTCTCTCTCTCTCTCTCTCTCTCTGTCTCTCATGAATAAATAAATAAAATCTTTTTAAAAAATGTATGTTGTAAACACTAGAGACAACATTAAATTTTTAAAAATAAATATAAGTAGTAAGTAAGCCAATGATGGAGATAAAAAGAAATAATAAAAACTCTTGATTACTACAAAGGCAGGCAGAAAAAGAGGATAAAAGAAACAAAGAAGAGATTAAGTGAAATATCTAGACGATAGATTTTAATCCAACCACACTGATTATTACATTAAATGTAAATAATCTAAATATACCAATTAAAGATTGTGAGATTGGATTAAGAAAGCAAAACTCAATTATATGCTGTCTACAAAAAAGTCCACTTTAAATATAGAGATTGAAGGGTGCCTGGGTGGCTCAGTCAGTTACGGGTCTGACTCTTGATCTCAGTTCAGGTCTTGATCTCAGGGGGTTGAGTCCAAACCCCGTGCCGGGCTCCATGTTGGGCATGGAGCCTACTTAAAAAAATAACAAAAATAGAGAGATTGGTTAAAAATAAAAGGGTTTTTAAAAAGGCATAAATGTAAGTAGTAATCAAAAGAAAACTAAAATGGTTATATTAATATCAGACAAAGTAGATTTCAGAACTGGGAATACTAGTAGGGATAGAAAGTAAATTCATTATGATGAAAAAAATCAATTTGCTAAATATAACATTCCCAAATATGGATGCACCTAACAAAAGGACTCTGAAATACTTATTCAAAACTCTTAGAACAGAAAGAACAACTAGATAAAAATCCACAGTTGTAGCTGGAGACTTCAACATTCCTCTCTCAGTAATTGATAAAACAAGTATACAGAAAAAGGATACAGGGAGCTGAACACCGCTATCAATTAACTTTACTGAATTGACATTACACCCAACAAAGCAGAACATACATTCTTTTCAAGTGCACGTGAAATATTCTCCAAGATACACTATATTCTGGGCCACCAAACAAACCTGTATCTTTAAAAAGTGAAATCATAGAGAGATGCTCTACAATCATAATGAAACTAAACTAGAAGCTAATAACAGAAAGACATCTGAAAAACTCCTTATATATTTGGAGACTAAACAACACACTTCGAAATAACCTAAAGATCAAAGAGGAAGTCACAGGATATTAGAAAATATTTCACATTGAATGATTTGAAAACACAATGTCCCAAATTTGGAGGGATGCAGCTAAAATATAGAAGGAGGGGTGCCTGGGTGGCTCAGTCAGTTGAGCGTCTGTCTTTGGGTCAGGTCATGGCCCCAGGGTCCTGGGATTGAGCCTCTCAAGCAGGGAGCCTGCTTCTCCCTCTCCCTCTGCCCCTACTCATGTGTTCTCTCTCTCACTCGGTCTCTCAAATAAATAAATAAAATATTTAAACACACACACACACACACACACACACACGAATTTTAAAGTGTAGAAAAAAATTTATAGCATTAAACTCTCTTTCTTTCTTTCTTTCTTTCTTTCTTTCTTTTTTTCTTGAGTGAGTGAGCATGAGTAGAGGGAGAGGCAGAGGAAGAGGGAGAAAGAGAATCTTAAGTAGGGCCCATGCTCAGCATGGAGCATGACACTGGGCTCGATCTCACCACTTTGAGATCAAGACCTGAGCCAAAATCAAGAGTTGGATGGTCAACTATCTGAGCCACTCAGGTGCCCCAGCATTAATCACTTATATTAGAAAAAGAGAAAATTTTCAAATCAATGATCTAAGCTTTCCCTTCAAACAATTAGTAAAAGAAGAGCAAATTAAATTCAAATTGCTCATGCATTACTGGGCATTTACCCCAAAGATACAGAAGTAGTGAAGCAATAGGACACCTGCACCCCAATGTTCATAGCAGTAATGTCCACAATAGCTAAACTGCGGAAGGAGCCATGATGTCCTTCAAGATATGAATGGATAAAGAAGATGTGGTCTATATATACAATGGAATATTAGTCACTGGAAAGTTTGAACAGCTACCATTTGCTTTGATGTAGATAGAACTGGAGGGTATTATGCTGAGTGAAATACGTCAATCGGAAAAAGATCATTATCATATGGTTTCACTCATATGTGGAATATAAGAAATAGTAACAGGGACTATAAGGGAAAGGAGGGAAACTGAGTGAAGAAAAATTAGAGAGGAAGACAAACTATGAGTGACTCCTAACTCTGGGATATGAACAAAGGGTTGCAGAAGCGGAGGAGCGTGTGAGGAGATGGGGTAATTGGGTGATGGGCACTAAGGAAGGCACTTGATGGGATGAGCACTGGAGTTTTACTCTATGTTGGCAAATTGAATTTAAATAAAATATTTTTAAAAATTCAAATTGCTCAGAAGAAAAGAAATAATAAAAATAAAACATAAATTGTTGAAATTAAAAAAAGAAAAAAGCAATAAAACCAAGAGTCTGTATCTGAAAATATCAATAAAATTTATGAGCCTATAGCCAGGCTGATCAGGGAAAAAAAAGAAGGAAAATACAAACTATAATAGAAATGAAAGAGAGAATATTACTATACATCCCATAGACTTTTAAAAAAGTAAATATGAATGATTTTGTGCTCATAAATTCAAAAACTTAGGTTAAATAGACAAATTTCTTGAAAGGCACAAATACTAAAACTCAAGCAAGAAGAAACACATACCCTGAATTAAAGAAATTTTATAAGACCAACATGACTTGATATGAAAATTAGACAAAACATTACAAGAAAAGAAAACTACAGGCTAACATTCCTCATGAACATAAACACAAAAATCGTTAATGAAATGACACATCATTATAACGTGGGGTTTGTCCTGGAAATGTACAGCTGGTTGAACATCTGAAGATCAATAAATGTCATCATATCAACTGATTAAAGAAGTAAAACTATATAATCATTTCATTAGATGATAAAAACAAAAGCACCTGACAAAATTCAGTTTCTAATAATGGTTCTGAGCAACTGCTTCAATAAGAATGCAAAAAACTGCAATGCCCCCTCAAAAAGATACAAGCTTCTTGAGGGATCCAGAAGTTCCCTCATGAGAAAGGTCTCAGGTGCTGTTAGAAGATGAGTGTGAGGGGACAGATATATGGTAGAGTCTTCAACATGTAATGGAATTACATGAGAAAGCTGGTTACTTTTAGGCAGATATCTACTGAATAAAGGAAGAACTCCATTATTATCAGACCTCTGGGCAAAGGCAGATGCTTCCCATTTGAGGTGGTGAGATTCTAAAACCACAAGTGTCCCAAATATCCTAGACAGCTATCCGTAAGGAATGCAGTAAAGTCTACCTCAGATGGGAAAATGAACTCAATGACATTGAAACTTCTTTCTAGTGCTAAGACAGAGTAGGAAAAAAAAAATCCGGTTGTCTTATGTAATATGTTTGTTAAGAGTCAGGTAAAGGAGTATGAGACTCATCTACATTTTAAAAATCATATTGCTTATCTTCATGTATTTTACACTAGTAACTTAGCAGAGATATATATTTCTATAGTATACCATGTAAAAACATTTGTTTTCATATATTTCTCTCTCTCCCTGCTACTTGCTCTAAAGAGGCTGTGTTAGTCTTGAGCCCATGAATATCTTCAACCATTCACATTGTCAGTTCCCTTTCTCTCTGCCTCCAGACATCCTTTCTTGAAAAAGACCCACAATTAGGCCTACTCCTCTTTCCAGTTACCACCCTATTTCCAGACTTCCTTTCCACTTAAATGTTCTCAGTGACTCATCAACACCTCCTGCCACAATTTCCCTTCCACCCACTCCCTCTTTAACCCCCTGCAATCAACCCAGTTGTTATATGCAGCACATGCATGGTCAAAATACATGGATTGGGGGGTTAAGAGTATCGTCAGAAAGACACAGCATTTGCACTCAAAGAGCTACCTAGAAAAAAAAAATCAACATAAATTCTCCAAATAACCATTAGGCAGAGATTAGAGGAAGGAGTTGTATAATACAGCTGATATTTATTAGGTACACTGCAGTATTAGATTGTGTCTCGTGATGACCATCAACAATTTCTCCATTCCTGTGCACTCATTTCACTTGAACTCCAATTGTGTAAAAAAAACAATAAATGTAACTAGACCAAATTCACCAGTTAAAAGATGCATACACTCACTCACATAACAGTTACAAGCTTTTTTACAAGATGAATCTAACACTGAAAGAAGTTGAAAGAAATGAATGGAAAAAAAATTTTTAAATATGTCAGCCAAAAACTAACCATAAGAGAGCTGGAATAGCAAAATTAATGTCAGACAAGATAAACTTTAATGTAATTAGACAAGAGAATCACTACAAAATGATAAGAGGAATGAGATAAAAACATAGAATTTATCACCAGCATTGGTTTTAGGAAAACAGTCTGGTAAATGTAATGTAAAGAGAACAGCTCAAAATCAGAATTCTACACAACTTAATGCAATCCCACAATTATTTGCAGAAAAGCTCTCCAGTTTGTTACCATGAGCAACAAAGCTTGATCTAACAGACATATGTAGAAGAACTTTGTACCCAATAATTATAAAATAAAATATGCATTGCAAGCACACTTCATTTTATTGTGCTTAGCTTTACTGCACTTTACACATACCACATTTTTTACAATTTGAAGGTTTGTAGCTATCCTGCCTTGAGCAAGTCTGAGGACACTGTTTCTCCAACAACATTTGCTCACTTATATCTCTGTATCACATTTGGTAATTCTCACAATATTTCTTTTTTTTAACAGCTTTTAAAATTTTATTTACTTTTAATGAATTTATTTTTTATTTTTTATTGAAGTTCAATTTGCCAACATATAGTATAACACCCATGCTTAACCCATCAAGTGCCCTCTCACAATATTCCAAACTTATATTTGTTACAGTGATCTGTGGTCAGTGATCTTTGATGTTACTAATATCATTGCTTACGGGGTGCCACAAACCATACCCATATAAGATAGCAAACTTACTCAATAAATGTTGTGCATATTCTGACTGCCCCATTGACCAGTGATTCACCTGTTTCTTTCCTTCTCTTCAGGTCTCCCTATTCCCTGAGACACAACAATATTGAACTGAGGTCAGTTAATAACCCTACTATGGCCTCTAAGTGTCCAAATGAAAGGAATAGTCATATGTCTCTTACTTTATTTATTTTTTTTAAAGATTTTATTTATTTATTCATGAGAGACACACACGGAGAGAGGCAGAGACACAGGCAGAGGGAGAAGCAGACTCCCTGCAAGGAGCCCGATGTGGGACTCGACCCCAGGTCCCCAGGATCACACAGAGCTGCAGGCAGCACTAAACCGCTGCGCCACCAGGGCTGCCCTGTCTCTTACTTTAAATCAAAAGCTAGAAATAACTAAGCTCCAAGTGCTACTCCAATAAGCACACGAAGGATAAGAAGAAAGTGTGAGTGTGCTTATTGGACACTTATTGTGAGTGTGATAGAAGACCAAACCAACACTCCTTAAGCCAAAGCTTAACCCAGAGCAAGGCCCTAACTGTATTCTATTCTAGGAAGACTGAGAGAGGTGAGGAAGCTGCAGAAGAAACACTGGAAGCTAGCAGAGGTTGGTTCATGAGGTTTAAGAAAGAAGTCATCTCCATAACATGAAAGTGCGAGGGGAAGCAGCAGGTGCTGACAGGGAAGCTGCAGCAAGTTGTCCAGAAGACCTAGTTCAAGATAATTCATGAAGGTGGCTACACTAAACAGGTTTTCAATATAGACAAAACAACTTCTAGTGGAAGAACATGTCATCTACAACTGTCATAGCTAGAAAGGAAAAGTCAACGCCTGGCTTCAAAGCTTCAAAGGATAGGTTCTCTTGTTAGTGGCTAATGCACCTGCTGACTGGAAGTTGAAGCCAATACTCATTGACCATTCTCAAAATCCTAGGGCCCTCAAAAATTCTGCTAAATCTACTACTCTGCCTATGCTCTATAAATGAACAACAAAGCCTCAGTGACAGCACATCTGTTTACTACATGGCCTTCTGAGTATTTTTAGTGCATTGTTGAGATCTACTACTCAGAAAAAAAAAAAGATCTGATGAAGAGGTACAATGAGGTTAATTTGTTTTCAGGGCTGCTAACACAACATCCATTCTGTAGCCCACAGATCAAGAAGTACTTTCAAATAATCAATACCACAAAAACAATTGTAACAGAATGTTATGAAAATCTATGTCCCAACAAACTGCACAACTTAGAAGAAATGGATACATATCTAGAAACATATAACCTATCAAAACTAAAGCAGAAAGAAACTGAAAATTTGAACAGGCCAATTACACCATGAAATTGAATCAGTAATTAAAAAAACTCCCAACAAACACAAGTCTAGGATTAGATGGCTTCACAGGTGAATTCTACCAAACATTTAAAGAGAGTGAATACCTATTCTTCTCAAACTATTCCAAAAAATGGAAGAGGTAGGAAAACTTCCAAATTCATTGTGTGAAGTCAATATCACCCTGATACCCAAACCAGATAAAGATACCACAAATAAAGAGAATCTAGGCCAGTATCTCTCTTGAACATAGATGCTAAAATCCTCAACAAAATACTAGCAAACAGAATTCAATAATAAAAAATTATACCTCACGCTCAAGTGGGATTTATTCCTGGGATGCAAAGGTGGTCAATATTCACAAATCAATCAAAATGATATGTCACATCAATAAGAAAAATAAAAACCATATGATCATTTCAAAATATGGAGAAAAGCCATTTGACCAAGTACCACATCCATTCATGATAAAACCCTCAACAACGCAGGTTTACTCAACATAAAAAAAGGCCTTATATGAAAACCCACAGCCAACATCATACTAAATGGTAAAAAACTGAAAGTTTTCCCCCTAAGGTCAGGAACAAGACAAGGATGTCCACTGTGACCATTTTTATTCAACATAGTACTGGAAGTCCTAGCCACAGCAATTAGACAACATAAAGAAATAAAAGACATTTAATGGATAAGGAAGAAGTAAAACTCCCAGTATTTGATATTTGAGATGATATGATACTCTATAGAGAAAACTCTAAAAATTCTACCAAAAAGCTAATATAATTGATAAATGAATTCTGTAAAGTCATGGGATACAAAAATCAATGTACAGAAATCTGTACCTTCCTATACACAAATAATGAAGCAGCAGAAAGTGAAATTGAGAAAAGAACCCCATTTACAATTGCACCAAAACCAATAAAATATCTAGGAATAAACTTAACCAAAAAGGTAAAAGACTTGTACTCTAAAGACTATAAAACATTGATGAAAGAAATTCAAGATGACACAAAGAAATGGAAAGACATCCCATGCTCATGAGTTGAAAGAACAAATATTGTTAAAATGTCTATATTACTCAAAACAATTTACACATTTAATACGATCTCTATCAAAATACTAACAGCATTTGTCACAGAACTAGAGAAAGCAATCCTAATATTTGAATAGAAACAAAAAAGACCACAAATAACCAAAGCAATCTTTAAAAAGAAAAAAAATAAACTGGAGATATCACAATTCTAGACGTAAAGTTATATTACAAAGCAATAGTAATTAAAACAGTATGATACTGGTGTAAAAATACACACATAGATCAATGGAGTATAATAGAAAACCCAGAAATAAACTCACAATTATTATTTTTTAATAAATTTATTTTTTATTGGTGTTCAATTTGTCAACATGCAGAATAACACCCAGTGCTCATCCCGTCAAGTGCCCACCTCAGTGCCTGCCACCCAGTCACCCCCACCCCCCACCCACCTCCCCTTCCACCACCCCTAGTTCGTTTCCCAGAGTTAGGTAAACTCACAATTATATGGTCAATTAATCTTTGACAAAGGAGGAATGAATCCACAATGGGGAAAAGTCTGTTCAACAAATGATGTTGGGACAACTGGACAGCTACATGCAAGAGAATGAAACTGGATCATTTTCTTTTACCATACATAAAAATAAACTCAAAATGGACTAAAGACCTAAATGTGAGACTGAAACCAAATGTGAGACTGAAGAGAGCACAGGCAGTAATTTCTCTGACATCAGCTATAGCAATATTTTTCTAGGTATGTCTCCTGAGGCAAGGGATATAAAAGCAAAAACAAACTATTGGGACTATGCCAAAATTAAAAATCTCTCCACAGTGAAGAAAAGAAACAAAACTAAAAGGCAACCTATGGAATGGCAGATAATATTTGCAAGTGACAAGTCTGATAAAGGGCTAGTATCCAAAATATATAAAGAACTTAGAAATCCCAACACTCCAAAAGCAAATAATCCAATTAAAAAAAATGGCCAAAAGACATGAACAGACATTTTTCCAAAGAAGACATCCAGACAGCCAAAAGACACATGAGAAGATGCTCATCATCACTTACTATCAGGGAAATGAGAAGTCAAAACTACAGCGGGATATCACTTCACACCTGTCAGAATGGCTAAAATCAACAACACAAGAAATAATAGGTGTTGGTGAGGAGAATAAGGAAAACTTTTGTACTGTTGGTGGGAATGAAAAATGGTGTAGCCACTGTATGGAGGTTCCTCAAAAAATTAAAAATAGAACTACCGTATGATATAGTAATGGCACTACTGGATATTTCTTTTAATTACAAAAAACACTAAACCAGGTGGTAAATGAACCCCTGTGTTTATTGCAGCATTATTTACAATAGACTAACTATAGAAGCCAAATGTCCATCATTAGATAAATGGATAAAGAAGATGTAAGATATATACATATATAAAATGGAATATTATTCAGTCATAAAAATAATTGAAATCTTGCCATTTGCAACAACATAAAGAGAGTTAGAGAGCATAATGCTAAGTAAAATAAATCAGTCAGAGAAAGATAAATACCATATGATCTCACACATATGTGGAATTTAAGAAACAAAACAAAGGAGCAAAGAGGGGGAGAAAAGAGAGACAAGCCAAGAAACAAACTCTTAACCGTAGAGAACAAACTGTTGGTTACCAGAGGGAGGTGGGGGCTGGGGGGAATGGGTGAAATAGGTGATGAGGATTAAAAAGTACACTTAGAATCATGATGAAAAAAAAAATCCACCCTCAAACTTTAGATTAAGCTCTATATGAGCTACCGTGGCTGAGTAAAAAGCATATGGAAAAAATTCAAACATTTTAAAAATAAAAGACTGGTTGCCAATCTTCAAATTAAAAAAAGGGGGCAATTTTAACTTTCAAGTCTTATTATTTAAGAAATATATTTCATAAGGCTATTGCTGCCATAGACCGTGATTCCTCTGATGGATCTGGGCAAAGCAAATTAAAATTTTCTGGAAAGGATTCACCATTCTAGGTACCATTAGGAACATTTGTGATTCAGAAGAAGTCATCAAAATAGCAACATTAACAGGAGATTGGGAGGACTTTGAGGAGTTCAAGATGACAGTGGAGGAAGTAACCACAGACAGGGTGGAAAATAGCAAGAGAACTAGAATTAGAAGTGAAGCCTGAAGATGTAACTAGATTGCTGCAATCTCACGACAAGACTTCAATGGATGAGGGATTGCTTCTTATAGTTGAACAAAGAAAGTGGTTTCTTGAGATGGAATCTACTCGTGTTGAAATGACAACAAAGGATTTAGAATATTTAGTTGAAAACCAGCAGCAGGGTTTGAGACGATTGACCCCAATTTTGAAAGAAGTTCTACTGTGGGCAAAATGCCACCAAATAGCATCACATACTGCAGAGAAATCATTTGTGAGAGCAGGAAAGGTCAATCAAAGCAGCAAACTTCACGGCTATTTTCTTTTAAGAAATTGGCACAGCCATTCCAATCTTCAACAACCACCGCCCATGATTGCTCAGCAGCCATCACTGAGGGAAGACCCTCCACCAGCAAAAAATATTACAACTCACTGGAAGCTCAGATGATCATTAGCATTTTTTTTACCAATAAAGTATTTTTTAGTTAAGGTATGTATGTTGCTTTTTTAGACATAATGCTATTGCACACTTAATAGACTACAATATAGTGTAAACACAATGTTTATATGCACCGGGAAAACAAAAAACTCATTTGACTTGCTTTATTACAGTGGTCTGGAACCAAACCTGAAATACCCTGGAGGTATACCAGTATTCTTTGCAAACAGGAAATATTTTCAAAAATTAACCTATAAGAGGCCATAAGACATGTCTCAATGAATTCCAAAGAATCATATAGTCAATACTTAACAGAAAAGATCAAATTGTCTGTTGGCTTTCTCTATCAATATCTCATCCCTATTCCTTGTTGTACTTCTCTCTTTTGGCATCATATGTGGAAGTTTTACCTAGTCATTCATTTATTCAACACATTTTTATTAAACACCAAATGCCAGTTACTGTTCTTAGTGTAGGGAATATACTAATGGACAAAGCAAAACAGCCAAATATCCCCCCTATGCGGATTTTACGTTTTAGGGTCACCTCAGTCACCAGACTGCAAGCGCCTTAAGGTAGAACCATGTCGGGTACAGATTTGGCTGGCTCCCAAAGTGCTGCTGGGCCACACACGAGGCTGGTTCTGGTAGTATAGGATGTACAGACCCTGATACTGAAGACCAAGAGCTTGGTGGGGCTTACAGTGTAGTGTGGTCTTGCGCTACTGCAGTAAGAGTGGAACATGGCTCATCAGGGACAGAGCTGGGACCAGGCTGAGTGTCAGAATCTAGACACCCCTCACCACCCTTCTACTGGCAATTCTATAGCTTAAGTCTCGGTGTTCCAAGGGTCAAAGCAGACCCAAGTCTAGGAACCATATTACCAAAGCAGAGCTGCAGAAGCCCAGATGAGTGTCAAAGTTTTCGAAAGCCATGAAGTTTAGAAGGAACAATCAGCCAGACAGATGAAACCAGACAGATTAGAAAAAACAAGCATTTCTCTTAATAAATTCTTGCAAATTGGGGTGTAGTTTAAAGAGGACAGACAAGCCAAGGGACCAACGGCAAGTGACCTTAGCCTACGGGTTTGCCTGGTTGTAAGGCTCTGTTATCCTTCCCTGGTGAGATAGAAACAGCTGGATTTTCTGAGCTAGCAGGACAAAAAAGAAGAGTATGGGCGGCTTACTGCAAATAGATCCATATTCTAAGAGGCAAAGAGCAAGATGACTGGCTTTACAGAGAATTGTATTCAGTTCCAGAATGGGAACTTCAGAATATTCCCAAAAAAGAAAAGGGCCTGAAAAGGACAGACACCTCTAGCTGCTGCTGCTTTTTGTCTTCTCCCTCCTTCTCTTCCTCCTCCTCCTTCTTAGTGTGTACAATGTGATGGTTTGATATATGTATACATTATGAAAGGAATGCCACACCCATGAACACATCTGTTACTTCATGCAGTTAGCATGCACACGCAGGTAGTGAGTACACTTCAAATGTACCCTCTTAGCAAATTTCCAGTATACAATACGGGATCTATTAGGTGGTATATTGGTACTGGAACTCCAGAACTTGTTCATCTCAAGACTGAAAGTTTGTACCCTTTGACCAACATCTCCCATTTTCCCACGTAGGCCCTACCTCTGACCCCTGATAACCACCATTCCACTCTCTGGCTCTCCGAGTTTGGCTTTTTAAGATTCCACATATAAGTGAGATTATACAGTCCATGTCTTTTTCTGTTTGGCTTATTTCACCTAAAACAATCTCCTGCACTTTCACCCATGTTGAATGGCAGGATTTCCTTATTTTTAATGGCTGAGTAATATTTATGTGTGTGTGTGTGTGTATGGGTGTCACATTTGCTTTAGTCATTCATCCATCAATCAACACTTCAGTTGTTTCCATATCTTAGGGGCTGTGAATGCTGTTGCAATAAACATAGAAATGCAGCTATCTCTTCCAGATACTGATTCCATTTTCTTTGGATATATATCCAGAGGTGGGTTTGCTGAATCTTATGGTAGCTCTATTTTTAACTTTTTGAGGAACTGCCATACTGTTTTCCATAATATCTCTACCAAATTACATTCCCTCCAACAGTGTACACAGGTTTCTTTTCCTCCATTTCCTCACCAGCATTTGTTACTTGTCATTTTAATAATAGCTATCCTGACAGGTATGGGGTGATACCTCGCTATTTTGATTTGCATTTCTCTAATGATTAGTGATGTTGAGCTGTTGGCCATTTGGATGTCTTCTTTGGAAAAATATCTACTCAGGTTCTTTGCTCATTTTTAATTGGATTATTTAGAGGTGTTTTGCTATTGAGCTGTATGAGTTCCTTAATATATTTTGATTATTAATCCCTAAATAGATATATGGTTTGCAAATATTTTCTCCCCTTCCATAAGTTGCCTTTACATTTTGTTGATGGCTTCTTTGAAGCACAAAACTTTTTAGTTTGCTGTAGTCCCACTTGTTAATTTTTACTTCTTTCTCCTGAGTTTTGAGTATTATATCCAAAAATCATTGCCAAGACCAATGTCAAGGAGCTTTGCCCCAAGGAGTTTTCTTCTAGGAATTTTATAGTTTCAAGTTTTAAGTGTTTAATCCATTTTGATTCTTGTGTAGGGTGCAAAATAAGGTCCAATCTCATTATTTTGCATGTGGATATCCAGTTTTCCCAACACCACCTACTCAAAAGACTCTCTCTTCCTCGTTGTGTATTCTTAGATCCCTTGTCAAAGATAAGTTGCCCATATGTGCATAGATTTATTTCTGGGATCTCTATTCTATTTATATGTGTCTGTTTTTATGCCAGAATAACATTGTTTTGATTGCTATACCTTTGTAACACAGTTTGAGATCAAGAAATGTGATACCTCCAAATCTGTTTTACTCTCTCAAGATTGCTTTGGCTAGTTGGGGTCTTTTGTGATTTCATACAAAGTTTAGAATTCTTTTCTTTTTTTCCTATTTCTGTGAAAAAAAAAATGCCATTGGAATTTTTACAGGGATTGCATTGAACCTGTAGATTGTTTTTGGCAGTACTGACATTTTAACAACAGTAATTCTTCCAATCCATGAACACGAGCTATCTTTCCATTTATTTGTGTCCTCTTCAGTTTCTTTCATCAATATCTTATAGTTTTCAGTGTACAAGTCTTATGTCCTTGGTTAAATTTATTCCTAAGTATTTTATTCTTTTTGATGCTATTGTAAATGGGGTTTTTCTTAATTTCTTTTTTGGATAGTTCATTGTTCGTGCCTCCAGCTTCTGACATAGGTTTTAATGAAGACCAGTTCCATCTGCAGGGATGCATCTCTTTCCAAGGGCCACATCAATCCAGAGAGAAAGACCAAAACAAAAGCCCCACAGCAAGAAACAGGAAGGAAGGGAAGCTATTCAAACTCTCTGCCCCTGGCCTCCATGGTACACAATAGCTGAGTCCTCTACTGGAGAATCATGGCTCCAAAAGAATCCTTATGACCTGGTGTTTTCTGGGATTTAAGCCTCTGTTTGAGCACTGTCACTATGGCGACAAGTCTGGGATGCTCTGCTCTAAGTGAGGGAGCTTATCCCTTCAAATATGCTTCTTCAGTTAGCAACAAAGGAATTCACTGAACCTCAACTAATCTCATATTCTTCTGGGAGACCTCTCTCAAGAGGCACTTCTCCTCCCTTGCCCCCATAAACCTCCCAGGTTTACACTCTGCTCATAAACAACCACATTTATGTAGTGATTTACAGTTTACTTTGACTCACATCACCTCAATCAAGCCCTGAGGCGTCCTCTTCAGTCACACAAGCCTCTTTACATCAACCAGAGACAAAGTAAGGCTCTTGGTTTTAGAGAGGTCTCCCCAGGCAGGCCAGCAGACGTGAAGCCTGCAGCTGGGATGGGATGGAGGAATTAGGGGTGGGAGGAGTGAGCCAACCCTTGTGGCTTCTTCTTTTCGAGAGGGAAGAGTTCACAGTGGCTTGCAGCTCTAGCAGGCCAGATGCCCACCTCCTTCCCCCACCAACTACCCCCACCCCCCAAGCTCTTCTCAGCCTGTTCCAGGCTGTTGTAATGCCTTGGCTCATGTTCTACATCATTCCTAGCCCCAGCTGTTCCAAGAGCAGCAGTCAGCTTGGGGGAATTTATCCTCCCTGCCTTCAGAGGGGTCTTCCTTAATTATGAGTTCTTAGAGCCAGCATGGCTTCCTGTAAATGTAAGAGGAGAACTCTCCTTTGTTTTTCTCTACTCTATGACAACACTATTTCACTGCTGGCCATCAAACATGTGTAGGTTTTTCCCTCACCAAGCAATTCTCAGATACTAGCTGGGTGTCCTACAATTTAACCCAATTCTGACACTACTTGCCTGGAGATGGCATCAGATCCCACAGACTGCCGCCATTACAGATGCCAACCGCAAGTCCAGGTTGTTGTTACCTGTACTTCTGACTGGCTATAAATCAAAAGTACCCACAAATCCCTCCTTGGGTTTGATCATCTGCTAGGAAAGCCCACAGAATTCAAGAAAATAGTTTACTTACTGGATTAATGGTTTATTACAAGGAATACTAAAAGACACGAATGAACAGTCAGATGAAGAGATAAGTAGGGTGAGATCTGAAAGGGTCTCAGGCACAGGAACTTCTGTACCCAGGAAGTTTGGGATGCATCACCCTCCTGGCATGCAGATGTTCACCATCCTGGAAGCTCCCCAAACCTCATCCTTTTGGGTTTTTATGGGTTTTCATAAAACCTTTTATGGGTTTTCATTACATAGGTATGATTGATTACATCATTAACCATTGGTGATTTAAGTCTATCTCCAGCCCTTCACCCCTCCCCAGAGGTCAGGAGGTTGCCGTGAAAGTTCCAACCCTCTAATCACCTGGTTGGTTCCTCTGGAAACTACCCCCTTCCTGTGGTTATTTAGGGGCTTTCCAAAAGTCACTTCATTAACAAACTCAGGTGTGATTAAAAGGGGGTTGTTGTGAACAACAACAAAAAACCTACTCATTTCATCTTTGTGGTCTAGAGCTCTTTCAGGAACTGAGAACAAAAGATGCCTTTAGAGCTCCTATCACTTAAGCAATAACAAAGGTTTTAGAAGTTACTCCAAGAATCATGAAAAATTCATTACATCACAATATCACAATAGGCCTCCCTCTTATTAGTTTGGGGACCTTAGGAGATCCATTTAACTGTTTCTAACCCTGTATCCTTGACCTCGTCTGTACAATGGGGGCAGTTACATCTATCCAGAGGGTTGGGCTAAGAATGGAGGGACACAGATGCATTTCTATCACTCTTAGTTCCCTCACTACCCCAGCCCATGCCACCCTCAGGGGCAGGTGGTCTCCAATCCAAAGAAGGTTCATAACAAAGATAAAAACATGTACCAACCTGATCTTGACGTCTCTGGCTTCAGGGTTTTCAGTCACCTAAATCATTTCTGGGTGATACGTAACTCTTTCCCTCTGGTTTTCAAAACAAACAAGAAGGATGTTCAACCTGCTTTGTCCTTATTATGAGAGGCAATGTGGTTGAAAACAAAGATCATCAGAAGAGGGAATAACTTCTACGTTCCTGTCATCCCTGATCATTGAATTTCTCAACCTTGCTGGCCTCTAGGCATTCCTTTTGAAATAACTCCCCTGTCTTACCTCCACTCAGAAAGAGGATAGATAGGGTGCTCTTTTAGGGGCCCCTTCTGGCTGTAAGATCTCTGAACCTTGGGTGACTACCAAACAACTCATTAAATGGAAATAAAGCTGACCTCACAAAGAGACTGGCCTTGCTTTTTTTTTTTTTAAGATTGTTCTTGAGTGAAGTAAGCCAGTCGGAGAAGGACAAACAGTGTATGTTCTCATTCATTTGGGGAATATAAATAATAGTGAAAGGGAATATAAGGGAAGGGGGAAGAAATGTGTGGGAAATATCAGAAAGGGAGACAGAACGTAAAGACTGCTAACTCTGGGAAACGAACTAGGGGTGGTGGAAGGGGAGGAGGGCGGGGGGTGGGAGTGAATGGGTGACGGGCACTGGGGGTTATTCTGTATGTTAGTAAATTGAACACCAATAAAAAATAAATTAAAAAAAATAAAAAATATATATATATATATATTTTTCTTTTTTTTTAATGATATATTTGAGAGAGAGAACGTGTGTATATTCATGCATGCAAGCTGGTGTGGGGAGGGGTGGTAGAAGGAGAAAGACAAGCAGTCTCCATACTGAGTACAAGCGCCACGTGAGGCCAGATCTCATGATCCTCAAATCATGACCTGAGCCAAAATCAAGAGCCTGACGCCCAAACAACTGAGCCACCCAGGCACCCCTAAGTGTGTTCTAAAGTAGGGCATATGGATGTGCAGAACACAAGAAGGCCAGAAGCATTAAACCCATGCAGGAATGACCTCAGGGACCTATTAAGAGTGAATCCACATAGAAACAGAGGTCAGGATAGAGAGTGGAGAGGACGGGAATCAGAGGAAATGGCTATGAGGGTCATTTAAGAAAAAACAAAATCCACCCCCACTTTTAAAAACCTATTTGGAAACAACTAGATTTTTAGAAAAGTTGCTAAGATGATACAGAGAGTCCCTTTAACTAATTTCCCCTAATGTTAACATCTTACGTTACCATGGGTATAACTGTCAAAATTACAAAACCAACATTGGTACATTACTATTTACCAAACTCCAGACTTTATTTGGATATTACCAGTTTTTCCACTAATGACCTTATTCTGTTCTAGGATCCAATCAGGATACCTCATTTCATTTAGGATAAAACATCTTTTAATGGTGAAAGATTTCTAACATAGAGATAAATAGATCTTTAATAAAAAGAACATCAGACACACATACAGCTCTTTGCAAACACTCTCTTCCTATTTTCACTCCCTTTCCTTTCTCCCCAGAGGTAATCAGTTTACTCTCTGTTTATCATTCCTAGGCATGTTTCCATAGATTCATAAAAAGACAATATAAGCATAAATACTAAGTATTATTGTTTTCCAGGCTTTAAAACTTAGGTAAATACTATTCTTATACTATTCATATCCTTCCAGAAGTTGCTTCTTTCATTCAATGTTGTTTTTGAGATTAATCTGTTAAGAAATACAGCTATGGTTCTTTTTACTGCTGCCACATAATATGTATAGTATTTCATTCTAGGAGTACGCCACTATTATTCTCTCATGGACATTTAGATTGTTTCCTGTTTTTCTGTTGCAATAAACATTTTAATGCATGTCTCCTGGCGCATACAAGAAAGATTCTCCATCTAGGGTTGGAATTTCTGGGTTAAAAGGTGTAACCAAACTGTTTCTTAAAGCTGTCGTACTGATTTACACTCCTTTCGGCAGTGAGTGAGTCTAGTTCTCCATATCCCCATCCATACTTGGAAATGCATTTATGTTATAAATTAATTTGGGGAGAATTGGTATCTTTATAATAGGTCTTCCAGTTTATGTACACAGCCATTTTCTCCATTTATTAAGGCTCTTTTTTTCTTCTCAGTAATTATAATTTTCTATAAAGATATTCTCATACCTTTTTTTAGTTAGGAGTACTTCTAGATATCTTGAGGCTTTGATTACTATTGAAAATGGGATCCTTTACTGATTTTCCTAATTGGTTATTACCGATGGATAACTTTGATATGTTGATTTTTTTGTCTAGGGAAATTGGCAAGCTCTTATTGTATATTTTCTACTTAAAACCCCCAGGGGGCAGCCTGGGTGGCTCAGTGGTTTAGTGCCGTCTTTAGCCCAGGGCGTGATGCTGGGGACTTGGGATCTAATCCCACATCGGGCTCCCTGCATGGAGCCTGCTTCTCCCTCAGCCTGTGTCTCTGCCTCTCTCTCTGTCTCTCATATATTAATAAAATCTTTAAAAAAAAAACAGGAAAATCATATTATTAGCAAAAAGAACATTTTGTCTTTTTTCAACATTCACATAATTTTTCTTATCTTATTGCATTGGCTAGAACTTCCTGTATAATGCTGAATATAAGTGGTGAGAAAAGGCTGACTTTACTGAAAAGGACTTTTCATGACTTTACTGAAAAGGAGCCCGAAGTCTTCTTGTTAAGGTTAGTTTTTGCTGTAATATTTTGATAGTTGCTTTTTATTGAGTTAAGGAAATGCTCTTCTATTTAGTTTCCTGAAAAGTCTGTTTTCACATGAATAAGCACTAAATTCTGACAACTGCAATTTCTGTATTTTATAAATCATAGGTATTATTGACCTGTTAGTATACGTTTTATTACATTAACATATTTCCTCATGTTGGATCACCTTAATTTCTTGCATAAACTCTACTTAGTCAGAATGTAAATATTTGGAATAGATTTGCAAATATTTCATAAGCATCTGTTTATAAATGAGATTGATTCATAATTTTCCTTTCTTGTATTCTTGTCTGGTTTGAGTATTTAGTTATATTATCATTGTAAAAGTAAATAGCTTAATTTTCTATTCACTTAAACAGTTTGTTAATGTTAGGATTATCTACTTCTTGTAAGTTGAATAAAGTATAGATATAAACCATCTAAGCCTGATAGTTTGTGGAGTGGAAGTTTTTTCATTATCAGTTTAAGTTCTTTAATGATTTTTGCTTTACTGGAGTTTTTTATATCTTTTGAAATAGCTATGGCAAATTATATTTACCTAGAAAACTTCTGTCTTTTCCCAATCCGAATTTTGGCATAAAATTCTTCACAGTATGTCTTCTGATTTTCATTATCTATTTCTTAACTGCAGTTATATTTCTTTTTCATTCAAAATATTATTTGTGACTTTTGTGGGGGGGGGAGAAGTCTTGCTAGGGATTTATCTATTTTATAACTTTTTTGATCCTCAAAATTGTTTTCTATTTAATTTCATTTGTCCTCCTTTGTTTCCTTCCTTCTCTTTTCCTAAGGGTTTATTTTGTTCCTTGTTTATCTTCTTGAGAAGGACATGTATAGACAATAACAGCTGCCTACATAATATTTATTCTCCATTTGTTCTTACTAACATAACTCTTATTTAGTTTGGGGAGGCAACATGCCAAGCTAAAAAAACAGACAAATCATGCTTCCCAGACTCCCCTGCAGCAAGGAACTGGTCTATGTCACAGTTCTTAACACAGATACATAAATAAAAGTCACAAGGTAGGGCTTCCAGGAAAGCTCTTTAATTAAAGACAGCAGACCCAGCTGATGTATGCCTCTTTTACAACCTGTCCTTTTTTCCGTCATGCTTTGATTGCGGACACAAAGCTGGAAGGAAAGCAGCCATCCTTCAACTAACTATGAGGCAGCAGTATGAATATAAAAGCTAAGTTGAGATGAATGGGAAGTTAGAAGATTCAGAGGCCCTGATGGCATCATGGAACCTGCACATCTGCCTTGGACTGTCTAACATCAAATTTCTTGTTACTTCTTGTTCTCCTTTATACACAGCCCAATATACCTTTAAATGATACAATATTTATTTCTTCATATTTCAAATTTATGAAATATACACAGCCCAATATACCTTTAAATGATACAATATTTAATTTATTTCTTCATATTTCAAATTTTTTATTAATTCATTTAAGGTCATACATTTTCGTTAAAGAATAGCTTTATGGACTAAACTAAGAGATCAACTGTGCTGGCCCAGACCAGAAAGACCTCCTAGCCAACCTAGAGAATAGTGATATAAGTAAAAATAGTGATATAAGTAAAAAGTCTCTAAATTTTGGAGTGGTTTGTTATGCAGCAAAAGCTAACTAATACAGAAATGAAGAATCTGGTGCTGCCATAACAAAAAACTAAAACATGTGGTGTGGGCTTTGAAAGAAAAAGTGGCTAGGAAAGCAATAAGGAAATAGTGTGCAAAGGCTGAAAAAAAAAATGGAAAGAAAACTGCTTCAGCAGGCTTGAAAATGATGAGTCATGTTATATAGGGACAGAACAATTGATAAAACTAAAGCCTACAGTAACTTTGAGGGGGAGGAGGGAGAAAAAATGAACCTACTGGACTTTCAGTTACAGCTAAGTATATCTCCAGATAGAATTTGGAAAGTGTTAGGTGCTCTTAACTGCATATGATAAATTTTAGCAAGACAGAGATGAGCTAAAGAAGGAAATGTTCAGTTTGTAGCCAGAATTTAGATGGAATACAGAAGGCCCAGGACCTGTGGTTGTTGGAAAATAAAATCCTCTCCTGTCTCCCCAGTCCCCTCATATTTAAATAGTCTTCAAGCAAAAGATTCTCAAAGTAAAAGGAGACCTTAGGACAAAGAGCAAATAGAGGGCATGGTCATTTGTTAAGATCTCTGACGGATTTAAGGAAATGCTTACTATACTTTCTTAGCTAGAAAAAAAAAGGAATCTTAAGGGCATAACAGAAGCCTAATGCCAAATTGCAGTGAATGAATCTAGAGGAGAAAACAAGCGTGGGTGTGGCTTTTGTTGTATGAGGTGGGCTACAATCTGTTATATAGAAAGCTTGAAATGTTTTAAAGAAAACTATACTAGTGAAAGTACTGTTCATTTGGACTAGAGGGACTCAGGTTGACTGATCTTCAAAGAGGTCTTCGGCTCTCAATCATCTATGGCCAAGAAACCAAGGAGAAAGCTACTGAACTGTTAACAAGGCCATTTCTTATCAAAATAAAGGAAAGACTTCTGGGGGTGGGGGAAAACCAAGGGGCTAGAGAATGGAATCAAGAGCTCTGGAGAACAATGGACTGGGAGGATACTCCCAGGAAGCAGAATGGGAGTCCTGAGCAAGGGTGATTCTGTGCCCCAGAGTAGGGTGACCTGGCAACATTTGCCATGGGGAATTCTATGTGTCTCCTGTTCTTCCATTTTTGGAAGGGAAGTACCTATTCAGTTAATCTGTCCCTGTCTCCACTGTATGTTGGGGGTGTAGAGAGCAGGTGACTTCTCATTTTAAATTCACAGATCTCTGGATCACGAGGAGCCTTACCCAAAGAACTACATGTAAGGAGCCTCATTCACATCCTGATGTGAGAAGATCATGAGGTCAAAGGCTTCCAGACTGATGCTATAAGTAGGATGAGACAGAAAGCCTGGAATGAAGATGAGCAAATTTTGCATGTGGGAGAAATGTGAATGATTTGTGGCCAAGAAGCAGGCTGTGGCAGATTCAAAAAAGCAGCCACAAATTCTTTTTCTCTTACTGAGGGGTGGAATCTATTTCTCCACTCCTTGAATCTGGGCTTGGCCAGGTGACTCGCGTTGGTTAACAGGACAGTAATAAATGTATCACAAGCAGAAGCTTGAAAAGTGTTTGCACAATGAGGCTTGCTTTCTGGCTGCATTTGGAAACCTAGACAACCATGTGAACAGCCCCAGAAGACAATATGGAAGATGAAAGGCAGTTTGAAAGAGAACTAAGGCATCCAGGAGACAGACAGTTGACTTCCAGACATAGAAGTGAAACTATCCTAGATAATTTAGCCAGCCACCTGCCAATCACAGATGTACGATAGCATCCAGTCCAGATCAGCTGAGCTGGCGCAGATTTTAAAGGTTGTTAAGCCAACCCAAATAATCAGAAGCTAAGTAAGATGGTGTTTAAGTTTTATAGCCGTTACATTTTGTAGTTGCTTCTTATGTAGCAAAAGTCAACCAATACAACTATATTTTTTTTCTTACAAACTCTATAAATTTCCAACTCTGAATATGGCTTTGATGTTCTTTCCCTCCCCCATCCCCACTGAATAGCCTACCCTGTATTGCTATTGTTGATTAGTTTTCATTTCAATTGTGGGTTTTTAAAAAAGATTTTATTTATCTGACACACAGTATACAAACAGGGGAAGCAGTAGGCAGATGGAGAGGGCGAAAGAGGCTCTCCATGGAGCAGGGAGCCCTATGAGGGGCTTGATCCCAGGACCCTGGAATCATGACCTGACCTGAAGGCAGATGCTTAACCGACTGAGCCACTCAGGTGCCCTTTAATAGTGATTTTTAAACCACATACACACTTGGAAATTTTTTTCATAGTGAACAGTTAAATAAATATAAATACATTTTATCAATTTCTGTGTTCACTTCACCATTCTCTTATATTGTATCTTTTCCATTGTTTATTTTTTTTCTTTCTAAAGTATATCTTTTATAAACTATTGGAACTATATCAAAATAAAAAGCTTCTTCATGGCAAAGAAAACAAACAAAACTAAAAGGCAACCTACTGAATGGGAGAAGATATTTACTAATGCCATATCAGATAAAGGGTTGGTATCCAAAATATTTAAGAATTTCTAAAACTCAATAACCAAAAAAGTATATAATCCAATTTAAAAATGAACAGAAGACTTGAACAGTTCTCCAAAGAAGACATCCAGATGGCCAAAAGACATGAAAAGATGCTCATTGTCACTTATCATCGAGGAAATGCAAGTCAAAACTACAATGAGGGGATCCCTGGGTGGCTCAGCGGTTTAGCGCCTGCCTTTGGCCCAGGGCGTGATCCTGGGGTCCCGGGATTGAGTCCCGCCCCGGGCTCCTGACATGGAGCCTGCTTCTCCCTCTGCCTGTGTCTCTGCCCCTCTCTCTCTCTCTCTCTCTCTCTCTCTCTGTGTCTATCATGAATAAATAAATAAAATCTTTAACAACAACAAAAAAACTACAATGAGGTATCACCCCACACCTGTAAGAATTACTAAAATCAACAACACAGGAAATAACAAGTGTTGGTGAGGATGTGGAGAAAAAGGAACCCTCATGCACAGTTGGTAGAAATGCAAACTGGTGTAGACACTATGGAAAACAGTATGGAGGTTCCTCAAAATGGTAAAAGTAGAACTATCTTATGATCCAGCAATCACACTACTAGGAATTTACCCAAAGAATACAAAAACACTAATTCAGAAGGGTAAGTGCACCCCATACTTAGAGCAGCATTATATACAATAGCCAAGATATGGAAGGAGCCCAAGCGTCCATCCATTGAGGAATGGATAAAGGAGATATATTTATATATATATTATATACATATTATATATGTATATACATATATACATAATATATTAATATATATATAATGAAGTATCATTCAGCCATAAAAAAGAATGAAATCTTGCCATTTGCAATGAGATGGATAGAGCTAGAGAGTATAATGCTAAGGGAAATAAGTCAGTCAGAGAAAGAAAGATACCATATGATCTCACTCATGTAGAATTTAAGAAACAAAGCAACAAGCAAAAGGAAAAAAATAAGACAGCAAGAAACAGATTTTTCATTAGAGAGAACAAACTGATGGTTATCAGAGGGGAGGGGGATGTGGGGATGGGTGAAATAGGTGATGGGGATTAAGGAGCGCATTTGTGATGAACACCAGGTGTTGTATGGAATTGATGAAGCACTATATAATACACCTGAAACTAATATAATGTGTTAACTGGAATTAAAAAATTTTTTTAATTTGTTGCAATAATATATCTCAACAGTTCTTTTAGTGAGAGTCTTTGTGTTTCTACTCACAGTCTTTGATTTGTTTTCATTCTCCTAGGACAGTTTATTTAGGTATAGTATTCTAGATTCAACACATAGAAGTTGTTTCTACTCTCTTAACCCTTCTTACTGCTGCTGAAACATGTAGCTGTGTGCCATTTATTTACACATAATTTATATCTTTAACCTTGATTTGTAGTTGGTTGTTAGGGAATGCATGTTTGTGTCCCTCTGAAACTGATGTTGAAGCCCAAACCCTCAAAGTGAGTATATTTGGAGTCAGGGATTTTATGGAGGCAATTAAAATAAATGAGATCATGAAAGTAGGGCCCTGATCAGATAGGATTAGTGTCCTTAAAGAAGAGACAGGAGGGACGCCTGGGTGGCTCAGAGGCTGAGCGTCTGCCTTTGGCTCTGGGTGTGATACTAGGCCCCAGGATCGAGTCTCACATTGGGCTCCTTGAAGGGAGCCTACTTCTCCCTCTGCCCATGTCTCTGCCTCTCTCTCTTTCTGTCTCTCATGAATAAATAAAGAGGATCCTTTTTTAAAAAATAAAAATAAAAAGGGTGGTGCCTGGGTGGCTCGGTAGTTGAGCATCTGCCTTCGGCTCATTCCCTCTGTTTTCTGTGTAACTTTTATTAAAGAATGTCAATGCCTTTCAGTTCACCTTTCATATTCTTTCACATTTATATATAAATAATAAATATATATATATACACACACACACACCCATACAATCTTGTTATTTATGCTTTTTTCCCATAATTCCTTATTTTTTAAATGAAAATAATGTTTTTTTTGTTTTTAAATTTTTTTTTGAAGGGGTACATCCTCTACCTACTTACTCTAAATTCTTTTTCAGACTATTCTATGAAATAAATTTCATTTGGGACAATTTCCTATTCTTAGGGCTGATCCTGTATTCTTGATTTGTCATTTGCAATTTCAGAGTTGCAAGTTCCTCTTGAGTTTGTTCTTCTCCTTTTGTTATTTTGTCCCCTTCACTCCTCACCCATTTCTCCTTGATCCTCGAGGGTTCCAGTACAGAAGCAGGTTGGGTGTTGCAGCCCCACAGGAACATGGCGGCCACAGTCATAGAATCAACAAGCAGCTGGGCTCATTTCCTGGCAGCAAGGTCGTGTACTTGTTCCTTGCTTTCCTCAGCCCAAAACTTCTTTTTTCTTTTTTTTTTTTTTCTCAGCCCCAAACTTCTGACTATTGTAGTCTCAACCAACAGGCCTCCTTCCCTCCCACACCCAGGCTTCTTTCATGACTTGGTGAGCTTTCCTTCAGCCCTTGGCTTCAAGCTTGACTCTGGGTCTCAATGCCTGCAGAACACCTCTGGTCCCTCTATTTCATAGCTGCCAAATTCTGAGCCACTGCCTTCCTCCAACCCAGAGCACAGCAAGCTTCAGTCCCTGATCACCATTTTGCAATTCTCATTTTTACAATCCACAATGATGATTGCTTTGTAGCTGAGGCTGTTTATACCCATTGTTTCTCCCTCTTTCCTTTTGTCCATAAAATTCAGTTTAGAGCAAAAATGGTTTTCAAAATATAAACAAATGTAAATTACCAATCTGGTCCTCCTTCCCAAAGTTGCATGTGCCCCCAAAATGAAACTTTAGAAAGGGTGGAGGGGATCATCTGTGGATGCCAATCCTTTCTCCCTGGATCTACAGAAGCATCATCACCTCACTAGAGGCTCTCTGTTCGAAAGATAAGCATGGTGATGAGTACAAGTAGACTCAACCCTGCTCTCTGCCACCACCCACCCTGGAGATTTGGAAACTCCTCCTCTGACATCAAGCTTCTCACAGATCATAGCAACTAAAATGGAGGACTTTGGCAAGAACTTAAAAGACTAATCTTTCCTATTCATTTAAGGGTAAAAATTTCAGGCAGAAAAATCAATGGAAAGAGGAAACAGTAAATATTGTGATGTATCGTATCTCAAAACTACAAGTCCATCTTTTTAGGGCAGAACTCGGTACATTGGGGCATGGACACCTGAGTCTCCAATGTCTGTGGTATTGTCCTTATACAGTTATTAGACAAATAAAGAAACATAACCTAGTCTGGAACCAATAAATGAAGAACCCATAACACTGAAGTAGTTTTCCTTCCTTTTAACCTAAACAGAGTTCTACTTTGCCTGTGAGCATGTAAGGAGAAATTTAGCTTTCCTTTGGAATGTTTTCCTCTGTAATATACCACTATGACTCTCTCATCTGTGTATCCAGTGGGATCTTCCCAGTATTGGTCTCTCCAGAACGCCAGGTAGGATGAGATGAGGCACTTCAATCTCCGTGCTAACCACCAGGAGGTTACTTCGTATGAGTGCTTATTTTTGGTTTCGCTTTTGTTAATCTACCTAACACAGCCAGTTTTCCTGGCGACATTTAGTTACACTATCCATTCAAAGATCATGTGCTGATAATGATAATAACGGCTCCTACTTAATGGGGACCTTCTATATGCATGACAATACCTTTTACATACCCATTTAAACCTCACAACAGCTAATCATGCCAAGTAGGCCATGTTATTCTCATTTTTCAGTAAGAGAAACAGGCTTAGAGAAGGTCACTGATTTCTCAAAATCACATAGGTTGGAGCTTGAATTTGCAGATGACTCCAAAACCCATAATCTTTTTGTTATCGCAATCGGATACCTGTTCTTTGGTATATAGAAACTGTGTGTTATGGGTTATGGCCCCAGGTTTTCAACACTGAGGCAAAACCAGCCTAAAACAGCCTGTCTAGGCCATCACCCTAGGCTGTATATATTCATTTCCCCCTCCCACCTCAATTCTGTCATTTGTGCTTCCAGGGCATTTGCCTAACAACTCTAAGCTATAGGCAGGATGCAGACAGAAGCACCAAGAACCTTTGAGTCCCTACTGGTATTGGATTCTGGGCCTTTCTCAGTCAGTGCCCTGATGCTTGGTAGTTTTCTTGCTGCTGCTGCTGCTGCTTGCCCGGACTCTGTGGTATTGGCCTTGGCCCTGAAGATGGCATAATAGCAGAATGCAGTGGAACTTGGAAGAACTAAGTGGTTTCCAGAGTAGGAGAGGCCTCAGAGTGCTAAGGAAAAGAAAATTGGAGCTGGTTCCCCAGAAATGTGGACAGGTTCTAACTTTTCACCCACTCCTTCAGCCTTTTGTAATTCCCTCAACAGCCTAAGATAGCCATTGCCTTCAGTTTACCAAAATGCTTCTCCCCAGCCCATACAGAAACCTCTTTCCAGTCAAGCTGGCTTCCAATCGAAGATGTTAAAAATCTTCTCTCAATGACCTCATTGGATCCTAGGACATGGGCTGGGCAGGGGATATTAGTCCCATCCAAGCAAGATGACTCAGAAAGACTGAGATATTGGCTCATCAGCAGTAGAGTCAGAACTAAAATTCCTGCCCTCTTGACCTAAATCCAGTGTTTTTGTTGATCAAACCAGTACATTATTTATTGCCCTTCTTCTGATCTGACCTTAGCCTCTGTAACACTTACCCCTACAACTGCTTTTAATTGGGACCTCATTTTTCACTTGGATTACCCTAACAACCTACTTAGTCCCCCTTAAACCTAGCACACTAGCATCCATCCCCAAGTCATTTTGCACTTCAACCAATGGAACTTTCTAAAAAGCAAATCTGGTCATGGTACTTCCCCTGGTACGATCTTTCCATGGTTCTCTACGGTTTTTGTTTTTGTTGGTTTTTTTTTAAGATTTTACTCATCTATTCATGAGAGACACACACAGAGAGAGAGAAGGGCAGAGGCACAGGCAGAGGGAGAAGCAGACTCCATGCAAGGAGCCCGACATGGGACTCAATCCTGGGTCTCCAGGATCAGACCCCGGGCTGAAGGCGGCGCTAAACCGCTGTGCCACTGGGACTGCCCCTCTCTACAGTTTTTTAGGATGAAGTCCAAATTCTCTAGAATGGTGTAATGTGACCTTAGCCCAACTCAGTTCACCAAGTACCACCCACATCCTCCCACATTCCCTGTGATCCATACACCTCACTTCTGTACCTGCTCCTCCATTAACTTGAGCCAGATTCTTCCCACTTGACCTCCAGAAACATCCTTACCTGTTGTCTGTGTAACCTGTCTTATGGCAGGTTCTCCTAGAATGCCCTCCACCTGTCTTGTTTAGGAAACTCTCACAGAATCTTCCGTATATAGCTCATCCACCTCCATGAGTTCCTTGAGGGTTGTATATTGTTTTTCTCTGAGTCCCCAGAATGCAAAAGAAACTCTAGATGATACAGTAGTAGGTTAATAAACAACATATGGCTGAGGCCTAGGCTCCCGCCTTACATAATTTATGTGTCCTTCCTTAATCACATAAAGCTTCAGATTTGCCTTTCCCTAAACTTTCAGGTGTTTGATACAGGCTTCAAACAAAACCAACGCATCTAATCCACCTTCCTGATAGGCTTGCCAACATAATTACCGGAAACTCTGGCTGGAGAGTCCAGAATCAGATTAAATCAACACGTGATGATCACCCACTGCGTGTCACAAACTCTTCTGTCCTCTTCAATTGAACAGGCATCCCTTAGAAGACAATGTATGGAAAGGTCAAAGAGCATAATAGCCCTTTTACCAGTCAAAATATGGATAGGCCTTGTCACAGCCCAATCCCCCAAAATCACATTTGTGTGCACATAGAGATTTTAAATCTGTCTTTTCCAGTTTTTACTATGAAGCTATATCTATAGTAGTTTAGAGTAACAGCCTCTGCTGTTTGGTTTCAAATCCTAGTTCTGCCACTTGCTAGCTGTTAACTATGTGTATGTTATAAAACTTCCCTCTCCCTTGGTCTTTTTTCATCTATAAAAATGGAGATAATAGTACTTGTACCTTATAGGATGTTGTAAGGATTAAATGAAATAATGTGTTCAGAGCACTTAAACTGGACTTTGTAGTCACTTGACAAATGTTAGCTAGAGTAGAAGCCCTTTTAAATAACGTCTGCTCACCCGAATCACCCTTATGGCCAACTCTTTTCATTCCTCTCTATAAGATACTGATGAATGCCACATCTTGCTGGATGCTCAGGACTAGCAGAGTGCTCCCTAATTCTCTAGTTCACCCGCACACTTCTGAACTCTCCAGGTAAACTGTTTTTTGCAAGAGTGAGCTGGCTCGTCCCCAAAACTCCTTGTGCCGATTGTATTAATTACTAAAGTGATATAACCAAATTTATATATAAGTGTCACATAAAGTAAATTAAAATATGAATATAAAAGATAAGTTTCAGTGAAAATTAAATGATAGAGATGAATTGTTTAAAAAACTACTATGGAGGGGCACTTGGGTGCTTCAGTCAAGTTAAGCATCCGACTCTTGATTTTGGCTCAGGTCATGATCTCAGGGTCATGAGATGGAGCCCCCTCACTGGGCTCTACACTGGATGTGAAGCCTACTTAAGATTCTCTTTCTTCCCCTCCCCTGTTTGTACACATGCACTCTCTCTATATAACAAAACAAAACTACTATTAAATTAGGTGTGGATGAAACAACTGTAAAAACCTGAGAGAAAAATTATAAAATCTAGAAGGTTCTGCATTTCAATTGCTTTAAAAGAGTCCAAGTTCCCAAAAAGGGGGGTGCCTCTAAGTTGCATTCCACGCTAAAAAGATTCCAACTGGAAAGTATAGAAAATGTGTTATAGACATGGTATACACAAGAAAGATAACACAGACTCCCGCTGGGGGGTTCACAGGCAAAGAAAAGGTACTGGCCCCACAGTGAAAGTTTGGCGACTAAATGTTTAACATGTTTGAAGTTAAAATGTTTAAAGCATGCAGGCTTCACGTTTTCATCAGCTGTTTCAAACAGTCTATCAATTACTCATCCTCATCATACCTCCAACACAGTCTATCCCTGATTATTCAGACTCCAAATCCATGACAGGCTTGGATTCTTCCAAACATATGGTAACTAAAATAACATCGCTGAAGCCAACTCAGCCTGAATCCATCATGTCACTTGTCAGCCATTTCCAAAAAATCTAATCCATGTTCAAAAGATGAAGCTGTGCCATCACACAAGTCATTAAAAGGACTGTCCAAATATCACTATGATATAAAGAGCTTCTATAACTTGAGAAGAAAAAGATGAAGAGTTTGATAGAAAAATGAGCTAAGGATAAGAACAGAATTTACAAGTAGCCAAAAAACACAGAAACATTCCCAATTTCACTAGAGGTAAGTAAAAATTAAATTAACAATGAGATAGCCATTTACTACTCATTAGATTGACAAAAATTTAAACGTGGGTTATCATCGGGCTTTGGTAAGGTGCAGGCATCAAATGGTTACCAGTCATTTCCTGTAGGTAATAGAAGCAGCAAGTTTGTATACATATATAAATTAAGTGATGGGACTTTCAATATTTTCAGATGCAGCTCAATGAAAAGCAAAACGGAAAAGTTCCATTTCCTCCTTCAGAAGGAAAATAGAACTATACCAGGCCTTAAAGGCAATTCTAAAGCTAAAATCCCAAAGACATTTTGAACAATGCCAATGACCCTGGAGGAAAAGGTGATAATACATACTTTCCAAAGCAGACTATTTTGAAGGACATCAGTGATTTGGACTCTGACTTCCAGCATACTGGATAAAATACCCTCCTCCAACTCTGCAGTCCCTTCTTGGAGGGCAGGGCAGCCCTCTTCCCCTGGCAGGCCCAGCTCCTGACCAGAGGCTTGACAGGAGCCATTACCCCGAGCAACAGCACCACTCTATTCTCAACTTGTGGCCTTTCTCCACACGCTCTGCACAAGGCTTGGACTGTACCGGGGTGGACAGTGTACCTCTCATTCTTTGATCAGAGCACTGCTATGTCTCTGACCTCTCATGCTTGAAACAGGCTTGCTGGTATGTGAGCCCTTAGGACACCCAGCGCCTGCAATAAAACAGAGACTCAGCTTCTCTTGGAGACCCACTGAGCCAAGGACATAGTGTTCTATCTATACAATGAAACGCAGATTTCCCAATAAAAGGCAAAATTCTTGACTTCAGGAGGTTGAATAGAAAAGAATTCCAGCTGGTTAAATTTATGGCACTGAAAAAAGCCCCGTCTGAGAATAATTCTTGTATCTGAGCCCAAGATGCTGTAATCTTGCCATGGATTGTTAAAATATTCACTCACAGCATGCTCTCATCCTCAAAGCCGTGCCCTGAGACGGTCTAAATCGGTCAATAAACATAGTGGTTCAGTCTTGCTGCCTCCGCTTCTGAAATTAAGAATATTTTAACCGAACTGGTGCCAGGGCAAGATGGACAGGAGGCCATATTTAGTTAAAAACTGGTTGGACGCAATGTGATTACATGTTAAGATCATGACAGAAATGCCCTCCTTCCTGCTCTATATTTGCAAGAGGAAAGCTATAAAATACTAGCCAGCTGGGCCCTGCAGACCTAACAGGGTAGGCTCTGGAGCAAGACGGCTGGATCCACACCCTGGCACCATCACTTCCAGCCATGTGCGTAAGTCTCCTGCTGTCTGTCCCTTGGTTTCCTTGTTACCCAGAAAATAGAAGTTACTAACAGAACGCACCTCACAGGGTCATCACAAGGGGCAAATGAGTTCATCCATGTAAAGTACTGCCCTTCCATCAGGCACTCAAATCTTAGCACAACTGGAAGGAAGAAGGTAGTGGGGTTGGAGATGCTCAAGGGCCGACTGTCTATCATTGTTTGACAGCCGATGTAGGATGCATTTATTCATCATATCCTCTGCTCAAGCTGTCTCCTGGCCATTCCACGCGCTTGGCCACATACAGCTGGCATTCACCACATCCCTCTTCATGAGCATGTCTTATCCCTAACCAGATCATGAGCTCTCAGAGACAGGGGCAGTGTTCTAACCCAGCATGGAGTCTGGACTCCAGTCTGGACTCAATGAACACTTGACTGACCCTGCTTCCTGGTCATATGCAGAGTAGACTGAACTCAAAATATTAATCATACAAACTCCATCTAAATGGGCTTTTCTAGAAATGCATCTAGGTCCTGCCTGCAGGTTCATCAAAACCAGAGGTAGATATGGATTTCTATGATTCTCTGGGCTATTCCTCCTGGAGGCAGGGGGGCTGTCTTACTCACTGTCGGGGAGCTGTCTGCTCACCCTGAGCCAGAGCATCCTGTCAGCCTGCTCCAAAGCTCCAGGTCATGCAGAATCTGGGCAATCAGTTGATATCCTTCCCAGGAAAGTGTTCAAGGCCACGTTGGCTCAGTGTCACCTATGTGGACTACCTCCTATATCACCTTGAGTTTTTAGAGATCAGCTCCAGGTCACAATCCTTCCTTCTTGCTCTGACTTTTGGGCCATGTGTTCTAAAATTACCAAACTGTGCAATTTAAGTTGGAGAATTCTGTGTTGTTGGAGGTCATTTGTTCATTCAGCAAGCATCCCTGAGGGCCTACCGTATTCCTGGTACTGGGAGTGAGGCACAGAAATGGGGCAACTTCCTTGAGCTCACACAGTTAGGGAGCTGCAGGGCTGGGATCCGGCCTGTGATCAGGTTTGTCTGGCACAGTGCAAACACCGTAATCAAGATGCTTGCTGACCACCTTCTCCCCATCTCACTTAATCTATCACTCTTTTCTAGCTTTATGACTCTTGCTCACATCACACTTACCACCTAGATTCAAAAGATCTAGACTAATTGGATCTTGCCCATTTCAAAAAAAAATCTTCTGGACCAGAGCGGATGTGAAAGGGTACCAACCCTAATGCCGAACAAAAACAGTGAAGTTCAGTCTGGCCTTAATCATGTCCTTTTTCAGCACAACCCCATGGCTTGGCTGCCACCTCCCTTCTTCTTTTACCTTCTCCCCCGTGTGCCCCACAGGCTCCCTCCCCAACTCAGCCCCAAACTGCTCAGTTCTCTGCGGGAGCCTCCAGTGGGCTGCCTCAGATCGAAAGCCTCAGAGTCTTTGGCGGGAGAAGAACACAGAGTACTATGATGAAAAATACAGGTTCTGGGCTCTACCAGCCATAGAACCTATGAACAGGTTCCTCAACCTACCTCTATCTCAGTTTCTCCATGTGCAAAATGAGGATAAAAACAATACCTAACTAAAAAGAAAGTATTTTTCCAACAAATGGGCAGGAACAACCAAATATCCATCAGAGGAAAAGAATCCTGACCCCCACCCCCCCCACACACACCTTAACATCTTATGCAAAAATTAATTGGAGATGGATGATAGACTAAGCATAAATACTAAAGAAACAATAGAAAACTATAGAAAAAAAAAAAACTAAAGCTAGGAAGCTTGTAGAAGACCTTTATAATGAATAAGCAATTTTCCAAAGTTTCTGAGCCCACAGGAAAAAGCATAAAAAGCATAGAAAAAACATAACTAAAGAAACTATAGAAAATATTAAAAACTAAAGAAACTATAGAAAACTATAGAAAAAAAAAAACTAAAGCTAGGAAGCTTGTAGAAGACCTTTATAATGAATAAGCAATTTTCCAAAGTTTCTGAGCCCACAGGAAAAAGCAGCCTTACCAAAAATGATAAATTAGACCTCATCAAAATTTAAGCCTTCCGTTCATCAAAAGGCACTGTTAAAAAAATGAATAGGCGAGCCACAAGTAGGAAAAATATTGGTGAATCATGTATCTGTCAAAGAGCTGGTACTCGGAATAAAGAAAGAATTCCCACAATTCAATAATAAAAAGACAACATGATTTTTAAGAAGGCAAAATATTTTAATAATACTTCAGAAAGAAGATATACCGACTATCAATAAGCACATGAAAAAGTGATTAATATGATTACTCACTAGGGAAATGCAAATAACAGCCATTTTACGACACTGCATTCCACCAAATGGCTAAAATTTAAAAGACTGACAGCACCAAATATTGAGGAGGATATGGAGCAACCAGACTCTCATATGCTGTTCGTGGAATTGTAAAAATGGTACAGCCATTTTGGCAGTTCCTTATAAAAAGAAACCTAGACCTATTATACGGCCCAGGAATATTCTACTAAGTATTTACGCAAGAGAAATGAAAACACATGTCTACCCAAAAGAGGCCTATATGAGAATGTTCATAGCTGCTTTATTCAGAATAGCTCAAACTGGAACAGCCCGATGTCCACCAACAGATGAAGAAACAAACTATGGTATAGCCACACAATGGACTACTACTCAGAAATCCAAGAAACCAACTACTGACTCACACAACAACATGGGTGAAATCTCAAAAACATTACAATGAGTCAAAGAAACTACAAACCAAAGAGTACATACTGAATGATTCCATATATATGAAGTTCTAAGAAAGGCACGATAATTCTATGATCTAAAAATCAGAGCAACGGTTGATTGGGAAGGAATATGCAGGAACTTTCTGGGGTGCCGGCAATGTCCAAATCTTGAAGGGGCTTGGGTTGCATAGGTGCGTGCTTTTGTCAAAAATCCTACAATGGTATGCGGAAGATATGTGCGTTTCACCGTATGTGAATTTTACCTCAAGAGAAAAATACAAACAACTACTGAAATGAATTGATGGTACGTACGCATGCTTAGGTATTTAGAGGGAGATGCACTAATGTCTGCAACTTACTTTTAAATTTGTCACAAAACAAGATGGTCTGATGGATGGTAGAGGGATGGATAGATAAAAATAGGCAGATATAGGTAGATGATAATGCAAATACAGTAAAACGTTCATTTTAGAATCTGGGTGGAGGGTATATAGAAGTATTCACTATACATTTGTCTCAAGTTTGCTGCACGCTTGAAGTTTTTCATAATAAAATTATGGAAAACTGAACCCACAATATAACACTGTGGTATCATTGTTTACGCTCTCTTTTCTGTCACCGCTCACATGGTCTCCAACACCTGCTAACTTTGCCATCACTCATGTCCTTCCCCTTGTTGGCTCTCCTGCCATCTCCAGCCAGGGCCAGGCCCAGGTCCTGCATGTGGATTGCAGACCCACTGTCCTCCCTATCACTGGTGCTCTCCCCACTTTAATCCATCCTGAATATCACAGCCCTGGCAAGTGCCTAGTTCACAGTTCTTACTATGTGAACTGTGCTGCTTGACTCTCCATCAACTTACAACCTCTAAACCCTCATCCCGCAACAAGAATTATTGCCTTATTCTACTACTGCCCTACAGAAATGCAGAAATGCTTTGCTACAGTCAAACCAGACTACTGCTTAACCCTTGACACAACGGACACCCCTCTCATCTCCACACCCTTTCCTCTTCTCCAGGAACCTATTCCTGAGAGGCCAGAAGCCAAGCCACAGGTCTGAGCAGATCTGCATCTGACCAGAAGCTGGTCAGAAAAACTTTTGGCCTTAACAGACACATGAAAAATGCTCAACATCACTCATCATTAGGGAAATACAAACCAAAACCATGAGGAGATACCACCCCACACCTGTCAGAATGGCTAAAATTAACAACACGAGAAACAACACGTGTTGGTGAGGATTTGGAGAAAGTAGAACCCTCTTACACTGTTGGTGGGAACGCAAACTGGTGCAGCTACTCTGGAAAACAGTATAGAGGTTCCTCTAAAAGTTAAAAATAGAGCTACCCTATGATCCAGCAATTGTACCACTAGGTATTTACCCAAAGAGTACAAAAATACTAATTCAAAGGGATACATGCATCCTGATGTTTGTAGCAGCATTATCAGTAATAGCCAAATTATGGAAAGAGCCCAAATATCCATTGACTGAAGAATGATAAAAAAAAAAGATATGGGAGATATAGGGGATTCCTGGGTGGCTCCATGGTTTGGCGCCTGCCTTCGGCCCAGGGTGTGATCCTGGAGACCCGGGATCAAGTCTCATGTTGGGTTCCCTGCATGGAGCCTGCTCCTCCTTCTGCCTTTGTCTCTGCCTCTCTCTCTCTCTCTCTGTCTCTCATGAATAAATATATAAAATCTTTAAAAATTTTTTTTTAAAAATTGTACACCCTAAACTAATATTACACTGTAGGTTAATGAATTGGAATTTAACTAAAAACTTTTTTAAAAATTTAAAAAGGAAACTTTTGGCCTTGAAAGATCCCAGGCTCCCGTAGATATTAAATAGGGCTGCGCAGCACAGAAACCGTGTACTCCCTTTGTTCCTTCATTCACTCTCTAACTCGCTTGCTAAGTACTTCAGGTGTGCCAGATAATCTCCTGTGGGCTGCAAAAGAGGTAAAATGACAGCACCCCACCCTGAAGGAACTCAGTGAGGGTGAGATGGAAGTGTAGTCGTAACTCACGGTAAGGCCTGGCCTGAAGGTGGCAACACCAGAAATCTCACTCAGGGTTCATTCCAGACTCAGGCCAGGGAGACTGTTACACGATCCCCCCATAGCAGTTTTAAAACGAAGCCTCAAAATCTCTGACACTCCTCCCCTCGAGGTAGGAAGAGCAGATGTTCCCTCTCCCTTGATTTTGGGCAGGCTTGTGACTGCTTTCACCAGGGGAGTATGCTGAAAGGGACACTATGTGACCTCTGAGGTCAGGTAATAAAAGATGGGATAGCTTCCACCTGGCTCTCAGGGAATGCTCATCCTCCCAGTCTGTCTCCTTCTGGGGACACTCCTTCTGCAAACCCAGTGCTGTGAGGAAGCCCAAACCACATGTGGGCGCTCGGGCTCCATGTGGCCCAGCTGAGCCCAGGCATCAGACTGTAAGTGCATTCATTCCAGCTCCCACCCATTTCAGGCACCTGAGCCATTCACATCTTCCCAAGCCATGTCCTGTTCCAATTCCTGACCCACAAAAGTCCTGAGCATAAGAAAACAAATGCTAAAAAAAAAAAAAAGAAAAGAAAACAAATGCTATTCTATGGTGCTAAGATTGGGGGTGTTTTGTTACCAGCAACAGATTACTAGACGACCCCTTCAAAAGCAGGAACTACTCATGGCAGGGCCCTGGGCAGTCTAGGTTGGGGGTTTGGAGCCAACAAAAAGTGACACTCTTCCAAGATCATATCCCTTTTAAAATCGTATCCTACATATTTACAATATTTTCACTTATTCAACTTTCAACAAATATGTATTGGGTGCCCAGTATGTGACAGTCACTGTTCTCTCATTACATAAAAGCCCTGCCCTCTAGGAGCTTACCATCCACTAGAGAAAACAGACAATGAGTGGGACAAATAGATAAAATATAAATCATGCTGGATAGGGATTAAGTACAAGGAGAAAAATGAAAACCAGGAGAGGGGACATGAAATATTAGGGGTTGGGGTGAAATTTTAGAAAAAAAATGGCCAGGAAAGGCCTCATGGTCAAGGTGACTTGACCAAAGTCCTGTTGGAGGCCTGGGCCGGGAATTGCCAGGCGATCTCTATTTGTCCCCTTCCTGTATCAGCTGCTTACATCACGTCGCCTAGACAGACTTCACAATAAACCCTAATGTCAAGGAGCTTGGACTTCTTTAAAACGTTAACTCTCAAATAAGAAAATGTGATGCAGAAGGGAAAGGGCCCTCAGAGCCACCTCATCTTTCAGTGGGAAAGCTGAAGCCATGGTGTTCCGGCTGGTCTAAGACTTAGCATGAGACCCGCATATCTGACCCGCTCTCCTTTCTTCTGGCTACTGGCTCCTTAAAAACCACTTTCTCTTGGTCATGAAGTTCTTCGTCCCATGGTTGCATCACCCCAGCCAGATGCACCTGATCCTCCACAGCAGTTACTAGACACAGTCTGGGACCCATCCTCAGAGTAGGTGGGGTGCGAGAACGTGAGAACAGAGGCGGCACTGGCCCTGGACAATTGCCAGCTTTCCCACCAGTGGCACTACCACTGCCCTTAACATCTCCGTCAGCACCCCCTCCACAGTGCAGTCTCTGATGTGGAAAATGGATATTTTCCATGTTCTCTTCTTACCCCCTCTGTTGTGGGTTGAACTATATTCTCAAAAAGTCACGCTGACTTTTGAAATTAGGGTATTTGCAGATGTAATCAAGTTAAAATGAGGTCAACGTGGATTAGGGGGGGTCCTAATCCAATGCCTGGTATCTTTCAAGAAGAGTGAAATTGGAACACAGACACAGAGAGAAGGCCATGTGAAGATGGTGGCAGAGATCAGATGATGCATGTATAAGCCAACGAATACTTAGAAATGCCAAGGACTGGGCAGCCCGGGTGGCTCAACGGTTTAGTGTCGCCTTCAGCCCAGGGCCTGATCCTGGAGACCCAGGATCGAGTCCCAAGTCAGGCTCACTGCATGGAGCCTGCTTCTCCCTCTGCCTGTGCCTCTCATGAATAAATAAATAAAATCTTAAAAAAAAAAATGCCAAGGATTGCCAGCCATCATCAGAAGCTAAGAGTCAAGGAAGTATTAGTATTAGTATTCTTCTCTAAGTCTTATGAGGGAACATGGTCCTGCTGACATTTATTTCAGACTTCTAGCCTCCATAGCCATGAAAGAATAAATTTCTGTTGTTTTTAAGCCTCCCAGTTTGTGGTGCTTTTGTTATGGCAGCACTAAGAAACTAGTACACCCTCCTACATAAAAAGCCTGGAGCACCCATGGTCCATGGATATAGTCTTTCTCCCTGTATTTCGAGGTCCACAGCTCAGAAGCATCTCCCACCTCCCCTCCTCCTTTAGTCCTACCTGCAGTGAATATGCAAAGACCTCCCACAGAGCCCAGAAGAAAGCCAGTGAGAGGCCAGCCATTCCCAGTGTTTTCAGTACAATTTGCTGACCGGCTTGGTCTGTGTCTTGCTGTAGGCGCAACCTATTTTATAAGGTTTGGCTCCAACCAGTCTAGAATCCGTTTTTAACCCTCAGGAAGACTGACTGACGGGACTGCTGAAAGATCTCAGAGAAGTACCACCCATGGGAGATAGATCACTCTCAAGGGTCTAGTAGTGGCCTGTTGGGAATCATCCATCTAAATGGCTATTGGGCAACATGGACCAAAAGCAAAAAAAAGAAGATCATACCTTTTGACATGGTAATGCTGTTCTTGGAATATAATCCAAGGAAATGACACAACAGAAAAAAAATAAACCATTTGCACAAAGATAATTATAGCTTTGCTACTCACAATAGTAGGATAAAAACTGGAAACATTAATTGCAGAACAGTTAAAAGAAAGTACCATAGTAATACCTAACATTTCCTAAACCCTTAGTGTATGGTGGGCACTATGCCAAGCACTTCACTTGGATCATCTGGTTTAACCTTCACAAAAATTGTGACTTATCTGTATTATCTCCATTTTAGAGATCAAGAAACGTGTCCACGGGTCACATAGCTAGAAAATGGTAAGTGGCTATTTTATGCCCTCTGTTTAGAGTCATGACTATTTCTGGCCATGTGAAATTGGGGAAGTTCTTTTTAATTTTCCTAAACTTCAGGCCATCAGCTGTAAAATGGGAATAAGAAAAATACCAAGTGATTGACAGATTGAGTACAAAATTTGCAAATACATTAAATAAGCTTGAAAGCATTATCCAAATGAAAAGTACTTATAGCCATTCAATGATAACTCCAAATATCTCATGTGGCAGGAGTCTAAACTGTATCCTATCTTTGCATGCCAGGTTGAACAGTTTGAAATTTTATCTTTTATGGAGAAGAGAATCAACATTGTTTTTCAAACCAGGGGTGTTGTAAGCAGATCTGTGTTTTAATGCTGTTTTAAGGTGCAATAATATAAAGTTATCATAGAGTGACAAAATTGGAACCTTATCTATTTCTGAACTTAAACAAGTTTTATGAGTTCTCTCTAGTAAAAGCCCTGGTCTGATTCCTTCAGACAGTGTGCAGACTGGACCTAGAAGCAACATTTTCCTTAATTCACTGACTTTCTGCAAGAAAGGAGGAATGCAAAGACCCCACAGCACACAAAGAGGTTGGTGGGGGGAGCAGTTCTGATGGCATCTGTTGAGGACGGTCCTCGCCCTTCCCTCGCTAGGTGGTCATAAGGATGGTGTGAACACGTTCTGCTGGCAGTAAGGTCCTACACATGTACAAAGGCAGGTTATTATTGTCGCCGAGTCCTAGGGGCCTGGCACCACCAGATCCCAGCAATTACTCAATCGGTTCCACTGACCAGGGTCTTGCACAGTTTCACAACCCCACTGCCATCCCAGTAAGTCAAGCTGAGACAGAAGAGCCAAACAATCCAAAGCATCACCCAGATCTGGCAGTTAGCTCCTCCTTGCTCCGGAGCAAAATCAAGAGACTCAGCTCCTGAGTCACCCCTACTCATCCTTCAGCCCAGAAATAACTGAGAAGGGAGAAAGCAACTGACACTCCCTCTCCGCATCCTAGTCTTCTAGTGGATTTTCCCATCATGTTTGCAATTTGTTTTGCACTTCTCCAAGGACTTGCCCACATCCCCTGCTTTATATTCTTCAGTGTACCCCCTCATCTAACGCAGCCCAGGAGAAAGAGTGAGGGGCTTCATGTCAACCTCACAATGTTGGGATGCTGTGAGCATGAGGGGTGCCTGGGTGGCTCAGTTGGTTGGGCGGCTGCTTTCAGCTCAGGTCATGGTCTGGGGGTCCTGGCATTGAGCCCTTCCCTGCTCAGCAGGAAGCCTGCTTCTCCCTCTCCCTCTGCCCTTCCCTTACCCCAGATGGTACTTGCCCATGTTCTCTCTCTCTCAAATAAATAAATAAAATCTAAAAAGAAAAAAGAAAAAAAGAAAAGAAATGAGTAAATGAATGTTCATAGTAGTTAAATAATTTCCCAAGGTCATCAACTAATAAGTTGTTGAGCTGGGATTCAAAACAATATCTTGTTAGTTACAAAGCTCAGTCCCTTCCCATCTAGCTCTCCTAATCAATGAGGACACATCAGCCAAGATGGACGCTAAAATCTACCTGCACAAAATCTGTCTGGTGCACCACCCTCACCCCCACCCCCTCCGCCCCCACCACAGCCATGACACTATGTGGTCAACACAGAGCAGACCACAGACATGAAGGTCTGGAGTCTTCACCTTCAGAAGCCAGATGCGCCAAGCCCTCCTGCTCCACCTCTCACACACACAGACACTTCTCTATAGGAGACCATGGCCCAGGAAAGGGGTCAGCCAAGCCCTTCTGGAACACCAGCACTGGGCCAGCCTCTAGATGCCTGAGCTCTTGGGCCTGGCAGCCACTGTACCAACCACAACCCTCAGTAATTAGGAAGCAGCTCCCCACAGACCAAACTTAAGTCATGTTTCCAAAATAGCCTCCAAAATGAGAGATGAGCCTGTGCCTGCAGTGACAGCACTTGGGCCCAACTCCTCCATACAACCTCCATTTCCTCTGGGCCCCTGACAAAACTATAAAGGGGGTCTGGCAGAGGCATGGTCGTTTCCATCCAGCCATAAATGTTTAGAGCTATCCAATATATATATGCTTGATGGGAGATGAGAGGTGGTACTTTTGAGGTCCTCTTCCTGAGAAGCTCCCAGCTCAGCGACAACACAAGAAACAAAGACTGGACCAGGTACAGACCAGATGCTCTAAACTAAGTGGAGTTTATCTAGAGACTGGAAGGCTGGTTCAACATTTGAAAAGCAATCAGTGTAATTCACCATTAACTAAAGCAGAGGTAGGCAAACTATGGCCAAATCCAGCCTGTTGTCTATTTTTATAAACAGCTTTATTGAAACACGGCCAGCCATGCCCATTCATTCACATATATTATCTATGGCTGCCTTCCTGCTACAATGGCATAATTAAATACGTGTGACAGAGGAGGTACAGCCTGCAGAGTTGAAAATATTTACCATCAGCTCTTTACAGAGAAAGCTTCCCCACTCTTCCTTTAAGCCATTGGGAGAAAGACCTCTTACCCATAAAACTGCAGCAACTCTAACTCCATCTATCCTTTGCTCTACAGACCAGGTTGAGTGGCCAATAAGCATTTCAGACTATTAGCTGGAAGACCAGACCATTGCCTTCATAAGGGAAGTAGTCCAAGGGTATGACTCCTGCTCCTCTTTCCCCTGGTCCCACCCACAAGCAAAAGCCTCTGCACTCTTGAAGAATCTGGCACATGCTTTTACTGAAGATCTCATAATAAAGGCTTGGAGATAGAAAATTTTGTTCTATGTCTCCATGTTCACCTTCCCAACCCAGTCACCCCAGAAAGAAGAACCCTAGAAGGGAAGGGAAGGGAAGGGAAGGGAAGGGAAGGGAAGGGAAGGGAAGGGAAGGGAAGGGAAGGGAAGAAAAAAGAGAGAGAGACAAAGAGAAAGGTCTTAAACCAATGATCTAAGCATCCACCTTAGCAAACTAGTAAATCAAAGCAAGGAGAAGAAAAGAAATAGCACAGATAAAGTAAGGAATCAATGAAATGGAAAATGGAAAATAATAGAGAAAAAAATCAGTGAAACCAAAACCTGGTTCTTTAAAAAGATGAATAAAGTTGAATAAACCTTTAGACAGGCAGAGACCAAAAAGATACAAACTATAAATATTCGGAATGAAAAAGGAAACATCACTATAAAGACATTAAAAGGATAATAATTAAATACTATAAACAATATGTGCCCATAAATTCTATATTTTAGACAAAAGACAAATTACCCAAAAAATCACAAACTATCAAAAATCACTTAAGAAGAAACAGATAACTTAGATAGCCCTATATTTGTTAAAGAACTTAATTTGTAATTAAAAACTCTCCCAGAGGGTTACCTGGGTGACTCAGTCAGCTAAGTGTCTGCCTTCAGCTCAGGTCATGATCCCAGGATCCTGGCATCAAGCCTCACATCCACTGGGCTCCCTGCTCAGCAGGAGGTCTGCTTCTCTCTCTCCTTCTGCCCCTCTTCCCTGCTTGTGTTCTCTCTCTCTCTCTCAAATAAACAAAATCTTTTTGATAAAATTTTTTTAAAAAGAAAGCTCTCCCACTAATAAATTCCAGATTCAACTACCTTCACTGGCAAATTCTATCAAAACTTTAAGGAATAAAAAATAACAATCTTATATAAACTCTTTCAGAAAACAGAAGATGAGGAAACACCAAAATATGAAATACAGCTGTAAGTCTAGCAAAATGTGTTCAATATTTATATGTGAGCAACTATAAAACATTGACAGAGAAATCAAAGGAGACTTAAATAAATAAAGGAGAGATATAGCTTATATATGTATTAGAAGACCTAATATTAAGATGTCAATCCTCCCCAAACTGATCTGTAGATTCAATACCAATCAAACTGCAGCAGGATTTTATATAGATGCCAGTAAGATGATTCTGAAATATATTTGAAAGAAAAGATCTAGAAGGGCTAAAACAATTTTGAAAGGTAGAACTAAGTCAAAGGACCCATACTACCTGATTTCAAAATTTACAATGAAGCTACAACAATCAAGACAATGTGTTATTACTAAAGGATAAACACATACACCAATGGAACAGAATAGTCAGAAATAGACCCATACATATATGCTCCATTGATTTTCAACAATGATACAAAGGCAATTCAATAGGGGGCAGATAGTCTTTTCACTACAGTGCTAGAATAATTGGACATTTATATGCAAAAAAGAACCTCTACATATACATATATATATATATATATATATATATATATATATATATATCATGTGCAAAAAAATAACTCAGAATGGATCAGACCTATATATAAAACTGAAAACTATAAAATATTGCAAAGAAAGTATTAGAGGAAGAGGTTGGAAGATGGTAACTGAGTAGGAGGATCCTAGGCTCACCTCAACCCACAAATACAACTAGATAACTACCAAATCATCCTGAATACCCCAGAAATTGACCTGAAGACTGGCAAAACAAACTCCACAACCAAAGGTAGAGAAGAGGCCGCATTGAAAAAGGTAGGAAGTGCAGAAACATGGCCTGGGAGAGAAATGGATCATCCATTGCAGAAGAGGGAGCTATGCTCACAAAGAAGGGTGACACATAGACTAGCACATAGGGGAATACACGGGGGTGGGGTGATGAATCCTCATAGCAGTTGGCTTAGAAAATAAGAGGGGCCAAATTTTGTGAGTTCTTACAACCAGTGGAGCTTAAAGCCAGGAATTTAAAGGTCAGCAGGAATAGCTGGGATAGAGCCCAGTGAGCACTGTACTGCTTTTGGAGAAAAGGCAGGCAAACAACTCAAGGACATACAGCATGGAAACAGTGATCTGAAGAATGCCTTGGACACAGAGTAGAGAGGTTATTCACTCATCTCACAGCACAGCCCCAGAGAGGCAGCATTCAGAGAGACCCCTGCGGGAACAAAGGAACTGGCTGACACCATTTCCCTGCCCCACCCCTCAGCAAAAACACAGAGCCAGCCTCAGGAACCAGTGCAGCACTGACACTCACTACCTAACTTGTTATGCCAAGTCCCGTCTCTCTCCCCCGCAGTCTAGAAGAACCACCCTTCCCAGTCACCCTTGCCTCAGTACCAGCATAGTGGGCACCCTCCCCCAAAAGACCTGCCCAAACACCTGCCCACACTATGTCTTCTGATGCAGGAGTTTTACAGAGCCGTGGTTCCAGTGGCAGTGGGGACAGGTCTCATTTCAAACACTGACCAGAGCACACCTACTTAAAGTGTGCCATATTCAGGCGAGGGACTGTCCACAATAGGCAAAGAGAGCCTCTGCAGAGGACTGGCCTGAAGGATGAAAAATGAGGCAGCCAAGACAAAAGAGCAGAGTATATGCCACACATATTGGAGATGTTTCTGAAAGTGCCAAGCCCTGGGAAACAGGGGACACTACACAGCAGGGCATTACAGGACCTCTTCTTCATAAGGTCTTACGCTGGAGAACAGGAGACATAGCTGATTTTCCTAATATACAGAACCAGACACTGAACCTTAGACAAAATGAGAAGACAGAGAAACTAATCCCAGTGAAAGAATAGGACAAGGTCATACACAAGATCTAAGGGAAACAGATATAACAGATATAAGCCTGATATAAGCCTGATAGAGAATTTAGAGCAATAATCATAAAGATACTCATTGGACTTGAGAAAAGACAGGAAGACAGGAGTGAGACCCTTCCTTAACACAGAGATAAGGAGTAACATAGCAGAGATAAAGGACTTGACAAATAAAATGAGAAACACGCTAGATGAAATGAACAGTGGGATGGAAAAAGCAGAGGAACAAATTAGTGACCTAGAGGACAGAGTAATGGAAAGTAACCAAGCTGAACAAGAGAGAAAAGAATTATGCAAAATGAGAGTAGACTTAGAGAACTCAGTTACTCCATCAAACATAGTAACTCGTATTATAAGAGTCCCAGAAGAAGAAGAGAAAAGGGGGCAGAAAATTTATTTGGAAAAATACTAGCTGGAAATTTTTCTCTTTTTTTTTTAAATTTTATTTATTTATTTATGAGAGACACAGAGAGAGAGGCAGAGACATAGGCAGAGGGAGAAGCAGGCTCCCTGCAGGGAGCCCGGTGTGGGACTTTATCCTAGATCCCAGGATCATGACCTGAGCCGAAGGCAGACTCTCAACCACTGAGCCACCCAGGTGTCCCTGGAAATTTTTCTTTCTTTCTTTTTTATTTTTTTTATTTATGATAGTCACACACACAGAGAGAGAGGCAGAGACATAGGCAGAGGGAGAAGCAGGCTCCATGCACTGGGAGCCCGACATGGGATTCGATCCCGGGTCCCCAGGATCGTGCCCTGGACCAAAGGCAGGTGCTAAACCACTGCGCCACCCAGGGATCCCTGGAAATTTTTCTAATTTCAGGAAGGAAACAGATATCCAGATCCAGGAGGCAGAGAGAATTCCCATCAAAATCAACAAAAGAAGATCCACACCAAGACAAATTGTAATTAAACTGACAAAATATAATTATAAAGAAAAAATGTTTAAAGCAACAACACAAAAGAAGGCAGTAACTTACAAGGGAAAACCCATATGGATAGCAAGATATTTTTCAGCAGAAACTTCACAAGCCAGAGAGGAGGGGCAGGGTATATTCAATGTGATTAATGAGAAGAATCTGCAGCCAAGAATATTCCACCCAAAAAAGCTATCATTCAGAATAGGAGAGATAAAGAACTTCCTAGCCAAATAAAAATTAAAGGAGTTTATGACCATTAAAAGAGCCCTACAAGAAATATTAAAGGGGACTCACTGGGTGGAAAGGAGAAACCAAAAGTGACAGTGTAAATGTAAGAAAACACAAAACTAGTAAAAAAATGAATATTTCTGTAAAAAATCAGTCAAGGAACTCACAAAATAAAAGAACATAAAATATAAGAACATGTACCTAAAACATGGGAAGGAAAGGAGTATAGGATGGTTTCAAACCTAAACAACCAAAAAAAAAAAAAAAAAAAAAAAAACCTAAACAACCATCAACTTAACATAGATTGCAGTATGCAAAAAATGTTATATACAAACCTAATTGTAACCATCTATCAAGAACCACTAATAGATAAGCAGAGAATAAAGAGAAAGAAATCCAAATATATCAGTAAAGAAAATCAGAAAAACATAAAAGATAGAAAGACAAGAAAGGATCAGAGAAAATCTTCAGAAACAATCACAAATAATATGAGTATATACATATATGTATACTTCAAAAATTACTTTGAATGTAAATGAACTAAATGCCCCAATCAAAAGACAGAGGGTGACAGAATGGGTTAAAAAACAAGACCCTAAAAAAAAAAAAAAAAAAAAGAACAAGACCCACTGGGGCACCTGGGTGGCTCAGTAGTTGAGCATCTGCCTTTGGCTCAGGTTGTGATCCTGGGGTCCTGGGATTGAGTCCCACATCAAGCTCCCCAGAGTGAACCTGCTTCTCCCTCTGCCTATGTCTCTGCTTCTCTCTGTGTGTCTCTCATGAATAAATAAATAAAATCTTAAAAAAAAAAAGACCCATTTATATGCTGCATACAAGAGACTCATTTCAGTTCTAAAGTCACCTGCAGATTGAAAGTGAGGGGATGGAGAAATATTTATCATGCAAATGGAAATTAAAAGAAAGCCAGTAGCAATACTTATATCAGACAAAATAGACTAAAACAAAGACTGTAACAAGAGACAAAGAAGGACACTATATAATCATAAAGAGAAAAATCTGGGATGCTATATAATCATAGAGAAGATCTGGGACACCTGGGTGGCTTAAGTGGTTGAGCATCTGCTTTTGGCTCAGGGCATGATCCTGGGGTCCCGAGATTGAGTCCTGCAGGGAGCCTGCTTCTCCCTCTGCCTATGTCTCTGTCTCTCTCAATGTGTCTTTCATGAATAAATAAATAAAATATTTTTAAAAAAAGAGAGAGAGACAACAATCCAACAAGAAGGTATAACAATTGTAAATATGCCCCTCAACTTGGGACTCAATCATATAAACCAATAATAAACATAAAGGAACTCATTGACAATAACACAATAATAGTAGGGGACTTTAACATGCTACTTATGTCAATGGACAGATTATTTAAAGGGAAAATTAACAAGGAAACAATGGCATTGAACGACACACTAAAACACGGGGATTTAACATACATATCCAGAACATCCCATCCTAAAACAGCAGAATACACATTCTTTTCAAGTACACATGGGACATTCTCCAGAATAGAAGATGTATTAGCCCACAAAACAAGCCTCAACAAATTCAGGAAGATCAAAGTCATACCATGCATCTTTTCTGACCACAATGCTATGAAACTTGAAGTCAATCACAAGAAAAAATTTGGAAAGACCACACATATATGGAAACTAAATAACATGCTACTATACAATGAATGAAACAACCAGAAAATAAAAGAAAAAACTAAAAAGTACACAGAAACCATGGAAATGAAATGGACACAATGGTTCAAGACCTTTAGGATGTTAGCAAAAGCAGTTCCAAGAGGGAAGTATATAGCAATACAGGCCTTCCTCAAGAAGCAAGAAAAATCTCAAATAAACAACCTAACCTTACACCTAAAGGAGCTAGAAACAAACAAACCTAATACCAGCAGAAGGAAGGAAATAATTTAGAAAGATTAGAGCAGATATCAATGATTTAGAAACTACAAAAACAATAGAACAGATCAGTAAAACCAGGAGCTGGTTCTTTCAAAAAAATCTATAAAATTGGGGTGGCCCTGGTGGCACAGCAGTTTAGTGCCGCCTGCAGCCCAGGGTGTGATCCTGGAGACCCGGGATCGAGTCCCACATCGGGCTCCTTGCATGGAGCCTGCTTCTCCCTCTGCCTGTGTCTCTGCCTCTCTCTCTCTCTCTCTCTCTCTCTCTCTCTCTGTCTCTCATGAATAAATAAATGAAATCTTTTTAAAAAAATCTATAAAATTGATAAATCTCCAGCCAGACTTAACAAGAAAAAGAGAAAGAACTCAAATAAATAAAATAAAAAATCAGAGAGGAGAAATAACAGCCAACATCAAAGAACTACAAACATTTATAAGAGAATATTATGAAAAACTATACGCCAACAAATTGGACAAGTAATAAGAAATGGAAAAAGTCCTAGAAACATATAAACTACCAAAACTGAAACAGGAAGAAATAGAAAATTTGAACAGACTGATAACCAACAAAGAAATTGAATCAGTAATCAAGAAACTTCCAACAAACAAAAGTCTAAGGCCAGATGGCTTCATAGGAGAATTCTAACAGACATTTAAAGAAGAGTAAATACCTATTCTTCTCAAACTATTCTAAAAAAAAAAACGGAAGAGGAAGGAAAATTCATCCTATGAGGCCTGCATTAGTCTGATATCAGAACCTGATAAAGACACCATAAAAATGGGAAACTACAAGACAATATCTTTCATGAACATAGATGCAAAAATCCTCAACAAAATACGAGCAAATTGAATTCTGTAATGCATTAAAATAATCATTCACCACAATCAAGTGCAATTTATTCTGGGGATGCAAGGGTGGTTCAATATTCACAAATCAATCAACATGATACATCATATCAATAGGAGAAAGATAAGAAACATGACCATTTCAATGGACACAGAAAAAGTATTTGACAAAGTACAACATCCATTCACAATAAAAGCCCTCAAGAAGTAGGTTTAGAGAAAACATACCTCAACATAATAAAGGCCATATATGAAAAATCCACAGCTAACATCATCCCTAATGGGAAAAACTGAGAGCTTCCCCCTAATGTCAAGAACAAAACAACAATGTCCACTCTCACCACTTCTATTCAATATAGTACTGGAAGTCCAAGCCACAGCAATCAGACAACACAAAGAAATAAAAGGCATCCAAATCAATAAGGAAGAAGTAAAACTTTCACTATTTGCAGATGACATGATACTATATATATATATATATATATACACACACACACACACACACACACACACACACACACATATACACACACACAGGAAACCCTAAAGACTCTAAAAAAATTTGCTAGAACATAAAGAAAAAAAAAGACAAAAAAAAAATTTGCTAGAACTAATAAATGAATTCAGTAAAGCTGCAGGATACAAAATCAACGCACAGAAATGTACTGCATTTCTATACACCAATAATGAAGCAGCAAAAGAAATTAAGCGAATTCTATTTACAATTTCACCAAAACCAATAAAATATCTAGGACTAAACTTAAAGAGGTGAAAGACTTGTACTCTGAAAACTATAAAACGCCGATGAAAGAAATTCAAGACGACACAAAGAAATGGAAACACATCCCATTCTCGTGGATTGGAAGAACAAATATTGTTAAAATGTCTACTACCCAAAGCAATTACATATTTAATGCAATCCCTATCAAAATCCCAGCAGCATTTTTCACTGAACTAGAAAAAATCCTAAAATGTGTATAGAACCACAAGACCACAAATAGCCAAAGCAATCTTGAAAAAGAAAAGGAGGGACACCTGGGTTACTCAGTGGTTGAGCGTCTGCCTTTGGCTCAGGGCGTGGTCCCAGGATCCCGGGATTGAGTCCCACATCGGGCTCACTGCATGGAGCCTGCTTCTCCCTCTGCCTGTTTTCTCTGCCTCTCTGTCTCTCATGAATAAAATATTTTTAAAAAGAAAAAGAAAAACAAAACTGGAGGCATCACAATTTTGGACTTAAAGTTACATTGCAAAGTTGTAGTAATCAAAACAGTATGTACCTGGCACCAAAATAGACACATATATCAACGCAACAGAATAGAAAACCCAGAAATGGGCCCACAACTATATGGTCACCTAATCTTCAACAAAGCAGGAAAGAATATCCAATGGAAAAAAGTCTTTTCAACAAAAGGTGTTAGAAAAAAAAAAAACAAATACAAAAACAAAAGGTGTTAGGAAAACTGGACAGCAACAAACGAAAGAAACTGAACCATTTTCTTTCTCATACACAAGAATAAATTCAAAATGGATTAAAAACCTAAATGTTAGATGTGAAACCATAAAAATCCTAGAACAGAGCACAGGCAATAACTTCTTTGACATCAGCCACAACTTCTAAATAGACATCTCTCCTGAAGTAAGGGAAACAAAGGCAAAAATAAACTATTGGGACTTCATCAAAATAAAAAGTTTCTGCACAGTGAAGAAAACAATCAATAAAACTAAAAGGCAACCTCCAGAATGTGAGAAGGTATCTGCAAATGATATATTCAATAAAGGGTTAGTATGCAAGATATATAAAGAATTTATAAAACTAAACACCCAGAAAACAAATTTTAAAATTCCAGAGGACATCAACAGATATTTCTCCAAAGAAGACATCCAGATGGCCAAAAGACACATAAAAAGATACTCAACATCACTCGTCATCAGGGAAATGCAAATCAAAACTACAACGAGGGATCACCTTACACCTGTCAGGATGGCTAAAATCAACAACACAAGAAATAACAGGCATTGGTGAGGATGTGAAGAAAAAGGAACACTTGTGCACAGCTGGTAGGAAAGCAAACTGGTGCAGTCACTGTAGAAAATAGCATAAAGGTTCCTCAAAAAGCTAAAAATTGAATTACCTTATGATCCAGTAATCACACTACTGGGTATTTACCCAAGAAACACAAAAACACTAAGTCAAAGGGATACGTGCACCCCTATGTTGATAGCAGCATTGTTTACAATAGCCAAGATATGGAAGTAGCTCAAATGACCATTGATTGATGAATGGATAAAGAAGACATGGTATATATACAATTTATATATACAATGTCTATATTATTGTTCAGCCATAAAAAAGAACGAAATCTTGCCATTTGCAACAACATGTATGAAGCTAGAGAATATAATACTAAGGGAAATAAGTCAGTCAGAAAGATAAATACCATATGATTTCACTCATATGTGGAATTTAAGAAACAAAACAAAGGGAAAAGAGAGAGAGAGAGAGAGACAAACCAAGAAACAGACACTTAACTATAGAGAACAAACTGATGGTTACCAGAGGGGAGGAGAATGGGGGGATGGCTGACATAGGTAATGGGGATGAAGGAGTGCACTTGTCACGATGAGCACTGGGTGATGCATAGAATTGTCAAATCACTATATTGTACACCTGAAACTAATATAACACTGCATGTTACCTAACTGAAATTAAAATAAAAACTTAAAGTTTTGGACAAAATCTTAATGACCTTGTATTAGGTAAACAGATCTCAGATACAACACCAAAAGAATACATCTTTAAAAACTGATGTTGGGATCCCTGGGTGGCGCAGCGGTTTGGTGCCTGCCTTTGGCCCAGGGCGCGATCCTGGAGACCCGGGATCGAATCCCACGTCAGGCTCCCGGTGCATAGAGCCTGCTTCTCCCTCTGCCTGTGTCTCTGCCTCTCTCTCTCTCTCACTGTGTGCCTATCATGAATAAATAAAAATAAAAATAAAACTGATGTTAAAAAAATAATAATAAAAATAAATAAAAATTAAAATTGATGTTAGACTCATTAAAATTAAAATCTGCTCTGCAATATAGTCACTGTTAAGAGAGTGAAAAGACAAGCCGTAGACAGTCAGAAAATATTTGCCAAACTGGTACCTGATAAAAGACTCATGTTCAGAATATAAAAGAAATATAGATATAGGTCTCAAATCTCAACCATAAGGAAACAATCCAACAAAACCCAGGCAAAAGGTTTAAACAGATACTTCACCAAAGAAGATACATAGATAGCAAACAAGGCAAATAACAAAGATGCTCGACATCATTAGTCATTAAGGAAATGCAAATTAAAACCACAATGATAAGGCTATACGTATTAGAATATCTAAAAATTTTAAATCTGACAAATACTAAGTGCTGACAAGGATGTAGAAAACTATAACCCCCGAACATTGCTAATGGGAATGCATAATGGTACAGCCACTTTGGAAAACAGCTTGATATGTTATTGTAATACACTTACCGTACGTACTACCAGCAATGAAATGAAAATCTATGTTCACATAAAAACCTGTATACTAATATTTATAGTGAGTTATTCATTATCACCCCAGACTGGAAACAACCCAAATGTCCTTCAGTTGGTGAATAAATACCTTGTGGTACATCCACACAATGAAATAAAACTCAACAAAAAGGGGCAACCTTACCGAACACCCAACAGTGTGGATGAACCTCAAACACGTGGTGCTAAGTAAAAAAAGGCAAACTAAAAAGGCTGCATATCCTATGACTCCATTTACATGACATTCCTGAAAAAAGGCAAAACCATAGAGATAGAAAACAGGTCAGTGGCTCCTAAGGTCTTTTAGGAGAGGAAGACCTGACTACAAAGTACATGAGGCAATCTTCTGGGAAATCGAATCCTGCATCTTGATTGTGGTGGTGCTTATAGGACTATATATGCTGTCAAAACTCATAACTGTATACCAAAATAAAATAGGTGGGTTTTATTGCATGTAAATTATACCTCAATTTTTTTAAAGTGAGAAAGAAAAAAAAGTGTCTAAAAAGGATTCCATCATGAGGCAGTGTTGAAAAGAAAAGCTATTGTGAATCTAAAACAACACCCGCCCCTTGTCAAGCAATGGAATCAAATGGCAGCAAGAACTGCCAAATTTATCAGAATATAGACTTTTCAAAGCTAGAAAAATTTGGTATTACTGACTCATGTGCAACACATGATCAGTTGGGTACTGAACAATAATTTTTTCAAAGCTTCTGGTTAACTTTCAGAAGATATTTGACTTTTAGCAACATTATTTACTTCTAGAAAAACCCGAACTGTAAGTTTGACCTAAAGAAAACATAGATAAAACTCTGGTATTATTTAACTTCCCTCGGAATTATTCTGTTAACCCTAAAAGGGCTTAAGATGTCAGAATCAGGGTCACATACAAAACTGGCCAAGGACAGCAAAGACAATAATTATGGTTCTCACTTATGCCCATAAATGCAATAAACCCAATAAGATATTAGAAAATCAAAGCCCAACGGGGTATTTTTTTTTTTAATTATACATATACATCATGACCAAACATTTACCTAAGAACTTATCCCAGGAATTCAAGGCGGAGTGAACATTCAAAACTCAAGAGCACAAATTAGGAAAAAACAGTATTTCGTTTTGAAAACATGTGTAACTGTCATAGACAAACACAATTCAGAAGGATCTCAGTATTTTGATTGCGATAATGATGAGGAAAGTGGCATATAATTTTACGAATAAAGGCATACTGTAATTTAGAAAATTTTCTAAAATTGTGTATATTAAAGGAAATGCTTTATTCCTAAGAAACTATGGAGTGATATGAATCTTACAGCCTAAAGTAACTTGGAATCAAGAAAATATGCAGTGTCATCTTTGACCACACAGCGATTATCTTTCTCTTCCTCATTAGCTAGCCTGTGTTGATTTCTGTTAATTTTAACAATCTTTCCTCATACACAAATCACAGAAATAATCGCATAATGAAAAATCCACCAAAATGGATTCCCAAATCTGGTTGACACAAGAAACACCTGGGGAGCTCTGGAAAAACAGAGATTCCCTGACCCCACCCAGGTAATCTGGGCTGGCTACACGGGAGGCACGCATTATTTTACTAACAAGGCTCCCACTGGGACTTTGTTATCAGCTAGTTCTGGAACCAACACCAGGAGAAAATAGAGGCATTAGGCACGTCCTTCCTTTGAAGTTTCTTCAATGTAGTTATAGATCTAAACTTTTACCATAAAAATAAATAAATAAATAAAAGATTAAAAAAAACATTCCAAAATAATAAACGATTCGTCACCACCAAAAGAATTTTGCAGGAACTCATTGCTACAGAAGTTCGAACAAGGAAAAGAATTTGAAGCTGAAGAGGTCAGAGCCAGCCTCCATGTTGGGGCAGTGCCTGACAGGTATTGGGAATTTAATTAATTCCCTGAATAAATGTTTAAGGATAGAAGGACGTGTTAGTCAAAGAGCCGAGTGAAGAATATTCCAGGAGAAGATAAACTCAGGAGGAAAGTGTATACATTAGGTTCAAGGACAATAAGTTAAAGGATCTCTCTGGTGTGGGAGTCAGATTATAGAGGCCCTTGATTTTCAGGGTAAGGTTGTCCTGTGAGAAGCAGGGACCCGCTGAAGGTTTCTTTTTCTTTTTCTTTTTCTTTTTTTAATTTTTTTTTTCCACCAAAGGTTTCTGAAGGTGGAGTGAGGCAGTCAGTCTGGACTTTGACAAAGCTGGGGCGCCTGGGTGGCTCAGTCCGTTAAGTGTCTGCCTTCTGCTCAGGTGATGATCCTGGGGTCCTGGGATCCAGTCCCACATTGGGCTCCCTGCTCAGCAGGGAGTCTGCTTCTCCCTCTACTCATATTTTCTCTCCCCCTCTCTCTCTCTCATGAATAAATATAATCTTTAAAAAAAAAAAAGATTAACAAAGTTACCAAGTGTAAGATGTATTTGTGCCACAGAGAGGCTCTGGTAATACTCTAAGCATGCACTAGCAAAGGCCTGGTTAGGAGCAATAGCAATACCCAAGTAAAACCAAGGGATCCTCTGCCTAGGATAACCAGAGAGCCCACCGGAGGAGGGACTGAGCTGCTGAAGTCATCTCATCTGTGACCAGCAGGAGCCCTACGTGGCTGTCCCATCACAACAAAAGGTCTAAGAACTCCCTGAAACACCACTGGTTGGAAGGCGATGGGGTAAAGTTAGTAGCGGTTGCATTAATTACACCATGCCTACTGTGAAGACAGAAGCTTCTGGTAGCAGTGAGAGGCACAGGGTGAGCGCTGTGTTTCTCCAGGCACTCTGACACAACCCGTTGCCTCTCCATTTATACATTCATTTCCTCAAGGTTAGCAACCAAGCGGCTACAGAAATGGTCGCTCTGCTGACCCTAATATGGATATATCGAATGGGAACTTACCCTGGATAATGGGCAAGGGTAGGGCTAGGTCCACCGTAGGCGCGTTCTTTTTTTTTTTTTTTTTTTTTTTTGGGGGGTGTAGGCGCGTTCTATGACTAGGCTTAGCACTCAGCTGGAAACATGCATAAAGTTCAGGAGAGAAATTAGGATGGTTATACCTAACCACGAAGAAGAGATAACCGCCAAAGGTGGGTAGAGGAGTAGAAAGTGCCCTCTTGCAGAACAGCAGTGGGAAGTCCCTTAGAATCTTTTGCTGAGCATTTCAATTCAGCCCATTAGCAAGTCCTAGAGTAAAGAAGGCGGCCTTCCAGCCTCTGGAGGACCAGGTGGAGATGATGGAACCAAATTGCATCTAACCTCTGGCCTAGGTCAGGCCCTCCCACCGCATCACCCATCACCATTGGAGTAGGGTGATAAGAACTCTGGCTGCTTCCGGTTCCGCCACCCAATTGCTTGGCCTCAGTATGATGCAGGTGTCAGGTGGACCGGTCTCCTCCAGCCCTAATGCCTGCCATTCCAGAACCAGGAAATGAGCTACAATAAATGAAGCATGAGAAAAGAACATAAAGCCCTGGCAACCCAAAAGTCTTCCATGGGTCTGGCTGTGGATTTGCTTCTCATTATTTTTGATCCAGGGTAAAATTAAAACAAAATTTTTCCAAGAATATTCTGGGCAGCAGAGGGAAAAACAAGCCTGGAATGAAAACCATCCCCCAAATAAATCTCAGAACAAGCAGGCCTGCATGGTTGAGAGCTCACCGCAGGGTCAAAGGTGTTGCTTCAGGGTCCAACAAAGGAGGAGTTGGAGCTTTTGGACACTAGAGCCAAGTGTTCCCACCTTCCCCTCTGCTGGTCAGTACCCGCCTCCCTTCGGGGTCCTGACCCCTGGAGTCATGCCCACCCTCCTTCCTCCTCATCTTTGAGGCCTTTTCACTCTGGCTCTGAATATTTGGCCACCCTTAAATTCCCCTGAGTCTGTGCACAGAACTTGTCTCTGTTTTCTAATTTTTCATAAATATTAGCCTTTCCCCCCACATAGACTCGAAGTCTCTTGGGGGTACTACCTTTGTTTCATAAACTTCCACAGGGCCAGATGGAGGGTAGGTCTGTAATTAATGTTTGTTGGCTGAGGAACAGGTCATTCTACAGACAAAAAGAACACCACTCTATGTATGGTAATAGTTACTCCTTCTGTGCCTCTTATATTCATACATTCATTTAATTTTTCTAACCACCCTTGTCCTCAGATGAGGAAACTGAAGGCACTCACAGAGGCTAAATACCATGCCCAAGAATCAGAGCCAGCGAGTGAGCCAGAGGGCTCTGAACCCAAGTTTAACACCAAAGATCACATAATACCCTCGTGCTGCTACCTCCTGCCAGAAATCTGAAGGAGAGCTTCTCTGTACTTGACATCTCAGTCTCTGAAAACAAAATAAGTAAGTAAATATATAAATGGCATCCTCAACTATGAAAACCCATAACCGTAGTTTTTTGGTTCCCAAAAGACTATGAAGATCCTAGATTAACAAATCAGCATCAGATCCGAGGGCCCAGAGTGGAGAAGGGGGTAAAGAGGCAGATATAAAAGAAAGGGAAAGCTCTCTTCATTGCTGTTGTGTCCAGAGGGCTCTGCACTCAGGACCCAAGAGGAGAAGAGGGGAAGGGAGGAAGGGGACAGAAGTACCAACGCTGGGGGGATAGGGACAGTGGTGGGGAATTCAAAAAGTTGGATCTATACAGATATTGCCACAGTTCCTTAGTGGGGTGCCCGTTGTGAGTATTCACCCTCAGACACCAAGGGACAGTGGGCAGGAGGACAATGAAAATAGGGTGGTGCGAGCATCTGGAAATGCAGCCTTATCCCCAAGAGCTGCAAACAGGGAGCAGTTCTTACTGGCCCTCTTCCTGCCCCAGCCCCCCTGGCCTGGCTTTCATCTCACAGGGTCTATGGCCCTGGCACACCAGGCGGCACATACAGGGCAGGAAGGACACACCTGCAGGTGTGTAGTGACAAACGCCGAGGTCTCCTCACCTTGAGATTGTAAGAATTGCACTTGCTTACCATTTTGGCTTAAAATGAATAGAAAAATAGGAAGTCAAAACTCGATGGAGAGCTAGGCAGTCATCTGCAGAATGGCGCAGGTGGGAGAGGCGAGTGGCTGGCTCCGCACACCCCGGCCCGGCACATTCACCTTCTGTGCTTGTGGGGCAAGAGGATGGGGAGTGAAGGGAAAGGGGCGGAAGCCACATGGCAGGGGAACCATCCCAGTGACACATGAGATATCCCCATTCTGGATTACTTCTGGATGGTTTCTTCATTGCGAGCCCACATGCCACCCAGGTGTCCACCTGCACATTTCCCCTGCAAATGGTCCTCTCCAGCGTTCTCTGGGTGTCCCCTCTATAGGTCAGAGGAAGATGACGTAATAGTCAAGATTGGCAAAGACTATGGCTTCTGTGGGAAAAGTCACTTTCTGAGGCTTGTTCTCTAAATTTTACTACATTTACAGAAACGATAGGTAGGAAGCTTTTAAAAATGAACGATTTTCCAACCTGCGCGTGTTGGTTTGAATTGGGGGAAGGACAGTTGGGCTTCCAAGTGGCCTTGGTGTTAATTTCCAGAATACCAAGAAGTGTTGTTCCCAGAAAGATACTGAATAAAACTCCACATGTTTGTGAGTTATCTGGATCCCTACCTGCATTCTGAGCCTCTTAAAAAGCAAAGAGAGAGGAAAAAAAAAAAAAAAACCCAACTAGTTTTAGACTCTAGATTCATATTTTGGGGGGAAAGGCAAGGGGTCTTGCAGACACTGAATACATGATGACCCCAGTGTTCATAATCTATTCCTTTGAGGCTGGCAAAAACAAACAAACAAACAACAACAAAAACCCAGCCAAGATCAAGACTCCTCCCCCATCTTTGGCACTGCAAGACCCCTTAGTTAGCATCATCTGCCACCAGCTTCATCTTCTGACAAGCCTTCCCAGCAGACTCCCCTGGAACTGCCAGCTAGGGGCCCCTGCCTTGCAGCGAATGTACTTCTGTGTCTACCAAGCTTCAGGCAGCAGCAGGTGGACCCACATGACCCTGACCTTATCAGTTGCACCAGGAACTTCCCAAGGGTCTAGGGTGCTCTATACATATCCCCCGGGGCAAACAGTCTATTGCTGAGGGGGTCAGCAAATCTCACACAAAGAAATGCTACAAAGCCCCAGCCAGCAACCCCCTCAGGTAGCCAGTTATTGCACAAAAGATACCAAATGAGAAAGGATGGACCAGCACAAACCCCTTACCACTGTAGGGTGGTTCTCCAGGCTGATGCCTAGCGGCGTGTGAAGACCAGCATTGTTTCATATTATCAGTAAATGGGGAAAAGACATGTACACCCCAGTGAAAAGGGTCTTGCACGAGTCCCCCAGAGTACCCACTACCCAATCAGCATCCAGTGTCCAGTCACTCCCCACCTAGAGCCAACTCCCCAGGGCTCAAGACCCTTGGCCCACTGAGGGTGGGAGACAAAGGGGGAAGCCTCACTCTGGGCACCGGGAGGGAACACACTATGGTGGCCTAGGGCACTATGGTGCCACAGCATCACCCTCCACAGTCCCTGCAGTGTGAGGAAGAGACAAAGTCGGACTCACAGAAGAGAGAAGGGAAGGAGGTCAAGAATTTAAGGGAAAGAAAAAGAGAGCAGGAAAAGAAAGTGATGAAAACCAAAACTTTATTTTGCTAGAACTCAAAATGCCCTTTAGGGACCCAACAAGGTTACAGGAAGCACCTACAGTTCCCCCAGGGACTTGTATTGTGGATATCTGAGGCTTTGAAGTGTCAAGGGTTCCCCCAAATGGTCCTCTCCAGCCGTCCCATTTGGAGATAATTTATTGACAAGCTATTCACTTTGACATAAAGGAATCCACTAAGCCAGGGAAGAACCCATGGCCCCACTTGCAAAGGGGGATTTCGCTCTAGGGCAGGCACCTAAAGGCTGGGGTGCCGGGGGTGAGATGGGGACATTGCACATAATCTGCTCTTTGCACCTGGAGAGAGGAGGGATGGTGAAAAACAGCGGCCTGGAGGCTGGCACCATGCCCACTTCCCAAGTGTAACCCCCCAACCCCCAACCCCCAACCCCGACCCCAGTGCAGTTCCCTGAATTGCACTCTAGGCCCCCAAGGCCTGGGTCTTTCTCCTTCAGGTTATCATATACAGGGTGCTGCTCCCAACCAGACACCTCGCAGAAAACCTGTCCCCATCACTCCACCTCCCCACCTACAGTGCCCCCCTAACAACTCAGTCCTTCGGGTCTTGAGGGGTGTTAGGAGCCACAAGTTCCCAGGAAGAGTCTCCACCTCAACCGCAGGAGCTAACGCATCCCGGGGATTCGTTACCCCAAACTTTCGGTGAGCAAGGACCCCTCAACCACAGAAGCTCGGCGGGAGGGGCCCGCGGAAGGAGCTGCAAGGCCCCCGACCGCGCCCTGGGGACCCAGTGGCCGCCCCCCGCCCCCCCCCCCCGCGGGCGGACCTTCCAGACTCCGGGCTGGGAAGACCTTCCCGCGGCGCTCAGTCCTCCTGCGAAGGGCTCGGACCGGACCGGACCGGGAGGGGCCCACCTGTCTTCCTCGAGGGCTTCCGCGATGAGCACCCGGTCGGGACAGCCGGCTCACCTGAGGTCCCCAAAAGAGAAGTGCTGGCTGCGTCGTTCCCTTGCGCCGCCCCCACCACCCCATCCCTCCCCCACCTCCCCCATCCCCATCCCTCTCCCGCCCCCACCCCGTCCCTCCCCCCACCTCCCCCATCCCCATCCCTCTCCCGCCCCCACCCCGTCCCTCCCCCCACCTCCCCCATCCCCATCCCTCCCCCACCACCCCCGTCCCTCCCCCCATCCCCATCCCTCCCCCGCCCCCTCTCCTACACCCCCCTCCCCTCCACCCGGGGAGCCGGGGTCCCTCGCCCCGACCCCCACCCTCTCCGAGGGACTCCCGGGGGCCGCGCCGGGACAAAAGCGCGGGGCGCGCTCACTCACCGGCGCGGCGAAGGCGGCGGCGGAGCCGGGGCACCGCGCTCGGCGGGGCGGGGGCGGGGCGGGGGCGGGGTCGGGGCTCGCGGGGCGGCCGAGCGGGCGGGGAGCGGGGAGCGGGGAGCCGGCGGGGAGCGAGCGCGGCGGCGGGGAGCGCGGAGCTCGCTCGGACCCCTCGGACGCCGGCGGCGGCTCGCACGCGCTCGTTTGCATGTCGTTTGCATGTCATCTGCATGGCATCTGCATGTCATCTGCATGTCGTCCGCAGAGCGCTCGCGGAGTGGACCCGAGGCCGCCCCGCCACGCCCACCGGCGCCCGCCGCCCGGCCCGGGACAAAGGGGGTCGCTCGCGGGACTCGGCCGCGGCCGTGGGGGAGCCACGCGCCGGGCCGCTGCCGCCCGCCGGGGACACACTTGTGGTCCTCGGAGCCTCGGGGCCTCGGGGCCAGTCGCGCCGAACACGGAGTCCGCCCGCTTCCAGGGTTAGGAGGAGTTGGGCGCAGCTCGGTTCCGTCGGCGAAGAAATAGGGGAAACGAGCTCTTACACCTGCGGGTTCTGGGGCTGGGAACACCGCCCTTCTCTCGCTGCAGAACGGGGCAGGTGACTTCGGACCCGGTACTTGGTTTTCCCACCTCTAAAATGGGTTGACCTAAGTGCTTCATAGGAATGCGAGGTTTCAGCGGCTAACGAACTCTCAGGGAAGAGACAGTTACTGTTAAACATATAGTCACTGTTACCTTTTTTTTTTTTTTTATCTCCAAGATTTTTATTAGAGAGCGCAGGTGCACACAAGCAGGGGGAGAGGCAGAGGGAGAGGGAGAATCGCAAACAGGTTCCACACTCTGCAAGGAACCCAGCTTGGGGCTGATTCCCAAGACCCTAAGATCAGGACCTGAGCTGAAATCAGGAGTTAAAGCCCCGGCAGCCCGAGTGGCTCGGCGGTTTAGCGCCACCTTCAGCTCAGGGCGTGACCCTGGAGACCCGGGGTCCCACGTCGAGGTCCCTGCGTGGAGCCTGCTCCTCCCTCTGCCTGTGTCTCTGCCTCTCTCTCTCTCTCTGTCTCTCATGAATAATAAAATCTTTAAAAAAAAAAAATTGAAGCCTAACCAACTAAGCCACCCGGGGACCCCGTTCCTGTAAACCCTTAAATATGCAAGCACGGTCAATATCTGCTGAACCTAGAGCCAGCCAGATGAAGGAGAGGGCAAGAGGGAGGGAGAAGGGGGAAGGAGCTATAGATGCAAAGAGAAAATGTGCTAAGGTTACAGAGAGTCTCCAGAAGGTTCCCGGGTTTCCCACCCAGCTCTGCTGTCAGGCCAACTAGCCTCAGCTCTGAGAAAGCAGTTCTGCATCTTCTTTCTCCCCAGAAGATCCAGTTTTGAATGCATTCTTTGAAACGTCCTCTTGGGAACATTCTGGAGAAGCAAAAAGTGAAACTAGCCAATTCTTCAAAAAAAAGAAAAAAAGAAAATGAAAAGGAAAAAAAAGAATGGAAAAGGGAAAGAAAATAAAGTGTAAAAGGATGCAAAGTCTGTGTTGTGGTGGGAAAAGTCCCAGATGGGCAGGCCTGGGTGTTAGACCTGCTTCTGGTCCTAGCTTTGTGCAGTTTGCATAAGACACTGTCTCTGGGCCTCAGGTTTTTAATCTGGAAAATGAGGAGGGTCCATGGGATTTTTTAATTTTATTTTTCTATGTATCTTCCACCTCCACCTCTGAAACTTTAGCTCCAGGGTTCCTCTGACATCTTCCCTTTGTTGTGTGTTAATCTCTTACTAGGATACCTACAAGGTCTTTTAAAAAAAGGTTTCTTTGGCTTGCCTAATATTTACTTTGCACCCAAAATGACATATATTGTAGAATTTCCTGATTTGTTCACTTGGATTGTGAGGTAAATATCTTTGCAGTCACCACCCAGGTCAACAGAGAGAACTCTGACAGCCATCCGGGAAGTCTCTCCATTGCCCAGCCCATAAGGGCCCCCAATCTCCTTCCTCCCAAAAGCAACCACTAGCCTGGCTTTTATATCATCACTTTTGCTAGTTTCTTTACAATATTATCTCCCAAGTGCATCTTCCCACTTATTTGTTTTTGCTTTTGTTTTTGGCTTGATGTACCTTTTAAGTCTTTGTTACAATTACCAGTTGAAGAATTTAGGCCTTTTGACCTGTGGAGTTTCCCCACAGTCCGGCAATTGCACTTTTATGGGAACAGTTCAGCATATTCCTCTCCTCTGCATTTCCTGGAAATTAGCAGCTGATCCAGAGGCTTCATCAGACTGAGGCTTGATCCGTTTTACAAGACTTCAGGTAGTGGGGTGTCCTTTGATCAAGAGACATGTGATACTTGGTTTTGGTTTTTTCTAAGGTTAGCAGCTGTAACACTCAATTCTTATATCCATGAATCCTATGAGGATTGCAAAATGATATTTTAATTCTGTCATTTTGTCTTTACTTATTAGCTGAATGCATTTATAAGGAGACGTTTCCCCTCATCTAGTATTTGGTTACCAGGAGATAAGTTCATATAGTAAAGTCAGGATACATATTTGCTTCTTTCTTTTAATTTATTCCAATTTCAAGATGATCTTGTCAAGACATTGTCATCCTCAGAACGTAACTTTTAAGTTTCTTTCTTAATATTATTAAAAATTCATGGATTTAAAAATATTTGATAGATTTTAATCTACTGAAATTGCAGTCCTTATTAAAGCTCAAATTATTGCATCTTTGGCCAGTAGGTAGCTTCCTTCCTACCTGATATGACAGGATGTTCCAGTCTCATCATTTACATTTGCTGCCCGACATATGGAATCATCCATCTCTCCAAGAAGCTCTATTTTCTTTTCTTGACATTTTAAGATGACAATATGAGAACTGGCGGTATTCATTACTACTAGATTGGTGACTGTTTCTAGGACTTTCCAAAAGATAGAACTAGGTTAGAATACTTCATGAGTTCATATTAATATTTCAAATTCAATTTCAGGACTACAGTGTTTTTATGTAACCTCTTCTATATTATATTACCTTTTCTTTCCTTTCTTCTATGTGGAAAATTCTGGTTCTCAAGAATAATGGATTGGAATATTTACTAATTTGAAATTTATTCATTTGCTTTATTTCACATTAAACATTCAATAATCTCAAAGTAACAGTATTAAGACTACCACCACTGATTATGATTCTTGAAAAGCTATTTTGCATATAGTATCTATTTTATTATAGTTGTATTCTTTCTATATTATTAGCTTCTATAGCCATTGCATACTATAGAACTTTTCATTTAATCCTCATTTGGCCTTAGTTCTATAGGTAAATATCCATTTAATGCTCACCATTAGTTCCTTATTTCTCTCTATTCTAGTCATTTTGATTGTGTGAAAGCCTGTCCTCTAGTAGATTCCTTAGAAAGGGCTTATGGAAATAGTATTCACTGAGTTTTTGCACACTGATTACAGTTTGCCTATGCCATTTATAATCACAGGTCAATTTTGCTGGATATAAATGCTTGGCTTGCATTTTCTTGAAAATCTTAAATATATTTTGCAACTTATTCATAGCATAAAACATTGCTGTCAAAAAGTGTGATATAGTTTACTTTTCTTTCCCTTTTAAGTTAGAATCTTTTTGCATAGATACCCAAAGAACTTTGTCTTTTTTTTTAAGCCCAGTGATTTTACTAGACAATGTCTATTGGTCATTCTTGTTTGATATTTCCTGAGTAATCAGTGTGTTCTTTCTTTCAAAATGTAGCCTCAAATGTATATATTTAATTTCAGGAAAGTTGTCTTTTTTTTAAGGTTTTATTTAGTTATTCATGAGAGACACACAGACAGAGGCAGAGACATAGGCAGGAGGAGGAGAAGTGGGCAGCCCGGGGGGCTCGGCGGTTTAGTGCCGCCTTCGGCCCAGGGAGTGATCCTGGATTCCCCAGACCGAGTCCCGCATTGGGCTCCCTGCATGGAGCCTGCTTCTCCCTCTGCCTGCATCTCTGCCTCTCTCTCTCTCTCTCTCTAGTCTCATGAATAAATAAATAAAATCTTAAAAAAAAATAGAAAGAAAGAAAGAAAGGAAAGAAAGAAAGAAAGAAAGAAAGAAAGAAAGAAAGAAAGAAAGAAAGAAAGAAAGAAAGAAAGAAAGAAAGAAAGAAAGAAAGAAAGAAAGAAAGAAAGAAAGAAAGAAAGAAAGAAAGAAAAGAAAGAAAAGAAAGAAGTAGCAAGCTCCATACAGGAGCCCCATGCAGGACAGACGTTCCAGGAAGGTTGTCTTTAATTATAGTTTTTAATATTTATTCTGTTGGTTCCTTTGCTTTGGATTGCTTTCCTGGGGACTTTTATTATCTGTATGTTGGACCTCCCTCTTTTGCTGTCTTCAATATTTGTACTTTCCCCCTCAAGTCCCTTTAATTTCTTTACTCATTTCCTCATTTTGAAACTTTCCCTCCTTCTCATTTTCTCTTTCATTTAAGGCTTTATTTGTTGGGCTTATTTGCTCTTTTGTTCCTTATAGTTTAATCTTTATTTCCCCAAATGCTTTTTTAAAATTCTAATTCTTCTTTGAGTTCTGATCTTTTTTTGTTGTTGTTGTTTCTCTAATTCTGTGGTGTGTTATTTGTATATCATTCCTCAATATCTTTTAGCCGTTTTAGAACATTACAGCTTTGATCTGATTTTTCATCATATCTTTCTGGCAAGTTTGCATTGTGGGCATATTATTGTTTCTTACTCCTTTTTATTTTTTATTTATTTATTTTAATTTTATTTATTTATTTATTTATTTATTTATTTATTTATTTATTTATTTATTTATTTATTTATGATAGTCACACAGAGAGAGAGAGAGAGGCAGAGACACAGGCAGAGGGAGAAGCAGGCTCCATGCCCGGGTCTCCAGGATCGCGCCCTGGGCCAAAGGCAGGCACCAAACTGCTGCGCCACCCAGGGATCCCTCCTTTTTAAAGTGAGTTTTCAATAGAGTTGACCTTACTAATTTTCCATTGCTCATTTTGACATGAGTTTTGTTTTCCTGAAATTTTAGAAGGAGGTTTGGTTCAAAATGCTTTTCTAACTTCACAGAGCTCACCATGTTTGTTGTTTCTGTGTGGTGTTAAAAAAAAAAATGGTGGGAGCACCTTGAATGGCTCAGTCAGTTAAACGTCCAACTCTTGATTTCGGCTTCGGTCATGATCTCAGGGTCATGGGATCAAGCCTTGCATAGGGTTCCATGCTGGGCACAGACCCTGCTTAACATTGCCTCTACCCCTGCCCGTACTGTCTTTCCTCCTCCCCCACCCCCACCCCCCAAAAAATTGGTGCCTGAATGTCTGTGATTTCCTGGCTTTGTTTCTCTCACTCACATATATCTGGCTCTTCCTTTTCATTGCACTTTAATTTTCTCTCTCATGTCCGTTTTGTTTTGTTTTTTCACTTTTCTATTGTGGCAAAACATACATAAAATGTACCATTTTAACCATTTTTAAGTGTACAATTTAGTAGTGTTAAGTACATTCACAGTTTTGTATAATCATTGCCAGTATTTCCAGACCTTTTTCATCATCCCAGATAGAAACTTTATACATATTAAGCAACAACCCCCCCAGACCCCATCCCCTCCTGTCAGTTTTGGTCTCTATCAATTTGCCTTTTCTAGATACCTCATATAGTTGGAATCATACAATATTTGTCTTTCTGTGTGAGTTTTATTTAACATAATGTTTTCAAGGGCCATCCATGTTGTACCACGCACCAAAACTTCATTGCTTCTTATGGCTGAATAATACTCCATTGTATGTATAGACCACATACCACATTTGGCCTATTCATTCATCTATAGATGGACACTTGGGTTGACTCTACCTTTTGGCCATTGTGAACAATGCCACTATGAATATTGGCATTCAAGTATCTGTTTTATTTCCTGCTTTCACCCCTATTGGGTTTATATCTAGGAATGGAATTGCTGGGTCATACAGTAAAGTCTCTTTATTTGAAGAACCAGTAAAACTTTTGGAGGAACCACTGAACTGTTTCCATAATGTTTGTACCATTTACAATCTCACCAGCAATGCACAAGGGTTTCAACTTCTCCACATCTTCACCAATATTTTAAAGATTTCTTCTTTGACCCATGTGTTATATACAAGAATGCTGTTTAATCTCCACGTATTTTAGGATTTTCCAGTTATCTCTCTGTTACTGGCTTCTAGTTTAATTCCACTGTGGTGTGAGATCAGATGTATGATTTCTATCCTTTTAAATTTGTTAAGGTATATTTTATGGTCCAGGATATGGTCTCTTAGTGAATGTTCCATGTAAGCTTGAGAAGAATGTGTATTCTGTTATTGATAAAATTGTCTATAGATGTCAAATTTATATCCAGTTGATTGATGGTGTTGTTGAATTCAAATATGTCCTTACTGATTTTCTGCCTGCTGATTTGTCCATTTCTGATAGTGGTGATGAAGGCTCCTATTATAGTCGTGGATCAATCTATTTCTCCTTGCACTTCTATCATTTTTTGCCCCATGTATTTTTTTGCTCTGTGGTTAGGCACCTACAGGTTAAGATTATTAGGTCTTTTTGGAGAATTGATTCCTTCATCATTATGTAATGCTCCTTTATCCCTGAATACTTTCTTTGCTCTAAAGTCTATTCTTTCTGAAATTAATATAATTACTGCTGCTTTTTCTATCAGCCTTAGCATAGTATATCTTTCTCCAGCCATTTATTTTGAATTTCTATGTGTTTTTATATTTAAAGTGTGCTTGTTACAGGCAACATATACTTGGGTCTTATTTTTTAACTACTGTGAAAATCTCTGTGGGGATCCCTGGGTGGCCCAGCGGTTTGGCGCCTGCCTTTGGCTCAGGGCGCGATCCTGGAGACCCGGGATCGAGTCCCACGTCGGGCTCCCGGTGCATGGAGCCTGCTTCTCCCTCTGCCTGTGTCTCTGCCTCTCTCTGTGACTATCATAAATAAATAAAATAAATAAATAAATAAATAAAATTAAAAACAAAAGAAAATCTCTGTGTTTAATCTGGCATATTGGGACCACTGATATTCAAAATAATTGTTGATTTGGTTGGATTAGTAGCTACCATATTTGCTACTATTTTCTCCTTGTTTTCCTTGTTCTTTGATCTTCACTGTGAGAACAAAGTTGAGCTACTGGAGGTAAAAACTTCACAAATGTGTGGGCCCCTGCCCTCTCCATGTCTGAGTTCCTCTGAAGGTTTTAACTCTCAGAATTGTCCATACTGAGCTTCCATCAATTTGTCAATTACAGTTTGGTTTTTCCTATGCTGGCACTCATTAGTGCTTCTGCTTCTGGGTTTCTGCTCTGGTAAGTTGTGATTCTCTATATCCACTGGTCTATCTCCAATATTGGAAGCAGCAGTTTTCACAGGCAGTTTGCCCTGTGAAATCACTTCTCTCACAGACCTAAGAAGAATTGTTGATTTTTGTTTGTTCAGCTTTTTATTTATTATGATGAAGATTTCCAAACTTCTTACATAACAGATCAGAAACCAGAGGTTTCCTATCAGCATTATTAATTTTCTGGGTTTTTGAAATTTTATAATAGCCATCTTAATGGGTATGAAGTATATTCCATTATAGTTCTGATTTGTATTTCCCTGATGACTAATGATATTGAGCATCTTTTCATGTGCTTATTGATCATCTGCATATTTTCTTTGGAGAAATGTCTGAATTATTTTGCCATTTGTTAATTGGATTGTTGGGGGGGTGTCTTTGAATTGTAGGGTTTTTTTTTTATATATTCTTGATACTGATCCTTTGTCAAATATATGTTTGCAAATATTTTCTCCCATTCTATGGGCTGGCTTTTCATTCTGTTGATTGTATCCTTGGATGCACAAGAGTTTTAAATTTTGATGAGGTACAGTTTGTTTTTTCTTTTGTTGCTTGTGCTATTCATGTCATAAACTACTACAAAATCCAGGGTCATAAAGACTTTCTCCTATATCTTCTTCTAAAAAAAATTTATAGTTTTATCTCTTATATTTAGGTCTTTAATCCATCCTGAGTTAATTTTTATATGATGTTAGGTAAGAGTCCAACTTCATCCTTCCACATGTGGGTATCTAGTTTTCTCAGGACCGTTTGTTGAAAAGACTATGTTTTTCTCATCAGATGGTCTTGGCGCCCTTGCCAAAAATTAATTGACCAAATATGCAAGGGTTTATTTATACTGTCTATTCTATTCCATTGGTCTATATTTCTGTTCTTATGCCAGTTTCATACTGCTTTGATTACTGTAGCTTTGTATTAAGTTTTAAAATCATCAAGTGTAAGACTTCCAACTTTGTTCATCTTTTTTTTTTTTTTTTTTTTTTTGAGATTGTTTTGACTCTTGGAGGTTCCTTGAGATTTCATGTAAATTTTAGGATTTCTTTTTCTTTTCTACAAAAACCACCATTAGGATTTTGATAAGGATTACATAGATTGCTTTGGAAGCATTGTCATCTTAACAATACTATCTTGCAACCCATGAACACAGGATGTTTTCCTATTTATTTAGGTCTTCTTTAATTTCTTTCAGCAGTGTTTTACAGTTTACAGTGAACAAGTCTCGCCTTAGTTAAATTTATTCCTAAGTATTTTCTTCTTTCTCATGCTATCGAAAATGAAAGTATTTTCTTAATTTCCTTTTCAGATTGCTCATTGCTAATGTATAGAAATACAGCTGATTTTTGTTTATTGATTGTGTACCCTGCCCTGTTACATCAGTTTTATTCCACTTCGAAAAAATTCTTCTTAGAAAGAAGCCAGTACTAAAAGGAAGACCTGTTTGGTCATTTTCAAGAGTTAATGAGAACTAAACTGCACCAGTCCTAAGCTCTGGTTAGTGATTGGAAATGAAGAGGGTTTACTCAAAGTTATAGGAAATATATCACTTAGACTGAAAAATGGTATGGCCCAGTCACACAAACCTAGCACATATACCTGGTTTGTCAAGATGAAATAAATCTGCTTCAGAGAGAAATTTGTGTTTTGCTTCCTTCAGTGTCCTGAATTAATGCAAGTTAGCTCCACTGCCCCTAAGCAAGAAACTAGTTGTAGAATATATTCCTTTCCTTGGTGGAGAAGGGGTGTCTATTTATGTATACTGCTTTCCCAGGAAGTTTAATCTGCAAGCGCTGGCCTCCATCTGTCTGTGCATATCCTCTGCACTTCCTATCTCTGGATCCTTTCCCTGGCCTGGCCCCCTTCACTGCTGGCCCTTGTTAGGAAAGTTAAAGGAGAGGGGAAGGGAAAAAAGAGAAGTTAAAATGTCACAATTTATTAATCTCTCATAAGTATAGCATAATAAAGGTTAAAGACTTGCTGGTTCTCAACTCTGTCTTCATGTTGGATTCACCTGTGGAGCTTTTTAAAAATACTTATGTCTGTATATCCTCCTCCAGAAATTGATTCAGTTGGTCTGGGGTGCAGCCTGGGGATGATTTTTTTTAATTCCCCATAATTCAGATGTGAGACCAGAGTTGAGAACTACTTAAAGCTTAGGTTAAAACCATAACAGAAAGAACAATTTAGAAATCAAACAATTGTGCTTCTAGTTGTTTTTCAGTCCGTAAGGCTAATTATTTGTTTAAAGACCAGTACTTTGACCAGAAGAATTAAAAAATGAAAATACATAATACTGAACTGCAGAAAGTGTTTGTGTACTTGTTCCTGTAGTAAATATCTATAAACTGATTTTCTGTACAGTTGACCCTTGAACAACATGGTTTCAACTGTGTGTGGGCCCACATATATGTGGATTTTTTACAGTACAATATTGTAAATGCATGTTCTCTTCTTCCTTAATAATATTGTCTTTCAGGACACCCTAGGTGGTTCAGTGGTTTAGCACCGCCTTCAGCCCAGGGTGTGATCCTGGAGACCGGGATCCAGTCCTACGTCAGGCTCCCTGCATGGAGACTGTTTCTGCCCGTATCTCTGCCTCTCTCTCTCTGTGTGTCTTTCATGAATAAATAAATAAAATCTTAAAAAAAAATTGTCTTTCCTCTAGTTTGTTTTATCATAACAATATAGTATATAATACATATAACATACAAAATATGTGTTAATCAACTGTTTATGTTATTGATAAGGCTTCCATTCAATAATAGGCTATTAGTAGTTAAGTTTGGGGGGACTCAAAAGTTAGACATGGATTTTCAACTATGTAGGGGGCTGGGACCCCTAGTACCCCTCCCCTCACACTGTTCAACGGCCCAATGCACTTTATTTTTTTTTAAGGTTTTATTTTTTTAATTTTCCCTTTTTATTTTTTAAGATTTTATTTATTCATGAGAGACACACAAAGAGAGGCAGAGACATAGAGAGGGGAGAAGCAGGCTCCATGCAGGAAGCCCCATATGGGACTCGATCCCAGGACTCCGGGGTCACGCCCTGAGCCAAATGCAGATGCTCAACTGCTGAGCCACCCAGGTGTCCCCTATTTATTTTAGAAACAGAGAACAGGCATGCACACAAGGGGGGAGGGTCAGAGGGGGAAGAAGAAGGAAAGAATCCCAAGCAGACTCCATGTTGAGCACAAGTTCCACAGAGGACTCATCTCACAACCCTGAGATCATGACCCTGAAATGATGACCTGAGGTGAAACCAAGAGTCAGATAGATGCTCAACTGACTGAACCACCCAGGCACCTAAAGAGTCAACTGCACTTTAAATCCTATTATTTCATGCCTTGTCATTAATATAATTGAAAAAGCTAGCCTTAAAAAAAAAAAAAGAAAGAAAAAAAGAAAAAGCTAGCCTTTCACAGGAAAGTATTTGACTACAAAGCCAGTAATTAAAATATAACTCCTAACTCCAGAAAAAAATGTTTAAATTATTTTTTTAATTAGAAAAGTCACAATTCTAATTTCTAGGAAAAGAAATAAAGGAAAGAACAGTATAGTAGGTAGAAAATAAAGGGTAGCCATCATCTTACCCACAGCTGCACACTGCAATCCTCTACTGAGAATTTCTTGGGTATCTTTCAGGAAAGGGCTATTTCACTATATCACTTCTTCTAATAATAACTATAAAATTTATTTCAAGATATTATACTTAGTATGATAGAAGCAAATTTAATCCAAATCAATGATTTCAAGCCGTAGAACTCCCAGAATTTCAAGAGGTGATCAGAATGGATAGAGTGGGGACTTGGGCCAGGCCCCTAAGCACCCACCCGCTTCTTGTCCAGAGCAGCTCTGCTTTTCTTGATTTTATATACTAAACTTTCATGTATGACATTGCAAAACACTTCAATCCTTTGTTTTATATAGTCAGAAAGAATAACAACAGTTTAAATAAAGACAAATATGGACTCAAGTGATCACTTTCTATACTTTCACATTCTATCTACCATCCTCCCTCACATTCTACTACTAAGCCTATAGGTTCTCTATTTTCTCACCTTCCCCACCAAACACAATTGTAGAAGTTTATCTTAGAAACTACAGAGGGAAGTGCTATTAAAGCACAGCACAGCAAAGACCACATTTAAGGACAAAATGAGTACATGAAAACCATGGCTGAGAAATCCATCTATTGTGTAAAACAAAATTTGGGGGCATTTTATATGTAAGTCCCTTGATTTATGAGTTCTGTAAGCTCAATTTTCTGCATTATGAGAGTCTACAGCCAGATGAGATCATCTATTAAAAGTTCCTTTGAGGGAAATGGAAATGAGAGGGTATGGGACCATGGACAAGTAACTTAAATTCTTCTGGCACTTAATTTCCTAATTGTTAAAAATGAGGTACAGGTGAAATAAACCCCGACTGCTCCATAGGATTGTTTTGAAGGTTGAGAAGATACACTGCAAAGCATGCTAGCAGAGTGCTTGATACATAATAATTGTTCCACAGATGGTAACTATTATTCTGTGGAGTATCAATTATTCAATCTTGCCATGCCAAATTCAATACTCTGGCCTCTGGTGCGCTGAAATTTTTTCCATTATTTGTGAATATACAAAGTGAATGAATGGGTACATTTACTATATTACTTACCTGTGGAAAAAATTTTTTTAAGGTTTTCATTGCAAAGCAAACCAACCAAACTATATTATAATAACAAAATGGAATTTCTAAGAGGTGGGGGAACAATAGACGAAATCCTTTTTGGGGAAATTCTTCCTCTGGATTACCTCTGCATGTTTTATAATGGTCTCCAACAGGTCCATGTACCCAGCAGAAAAACTGGTTAATTAAGTCAAGAGCTGTCACATAAACAGAAGCCTGACATTAGAAAGTTAAGTAAAATAGCAGCATTCCAGGGTTGTTGGTCTTCCAGGGCTCATCTGGTCCCTCTCTCTACTACCAGAAAGACCATACCTGAACGGTCTTCAGTGCAAATCCTCCTTTCCTTCCTGGTAACAGGAGAAGCAGATTTCAACTCAGCTAGGAGTTCCAGTGACTGGACATTCTGCCTGGAAAGGTTTTTCTTATGTCTCTGTAATTATTAATGCTGCTAATAAAATCCTCTCAAATTATGACAGTGACAGCAATTCTAAGTAGTTACAGATTTAACAAGATAGACTCAGGATCTATACTGAAGAAAACTGGGGCAAAACCACTATTGAAACACACAAAACAATATTTGAATAAATGGAAAGTTATATTATGTTCCTAGAAAGAAAGAAAATATGAAACTGGTAATTCTAGGGATGCCTTGGTGGCTCAGTGGGTGAGTGTCTGCCTTTGCCTCAGGTCGTGATCCCAGGGTCATGGGATCCAGTCCCGCATTGGGCTCCCTGCGTGGAGTCTGTTTCTCCCTCTGCCTGTGTCTCTGCCTCTCTCTCTCTCTGTGTCTCTTATGAATAAATAAAATCTTTTAAAACAAGCAACTGGTAATTCTAATAAATTTAATATATACATTAGATGTAGTTCCAATTAGAAGTCCAACAGTGTTTTTCTTAGAAATAGGTAAAATGGGGGTGGCCTGGGTGGCTCAGTCAGTTGAGCGTCTGACTCTTGGTTTCGGGCTTAGGTCATGATCTCCGAGTCCTGAGATGGAGCCTCCATCTGGGCTCTGCACTCAGTGCAGTCTGCTTCAGAATCCCCTTCTTTAAAAAAAAAAAAAAAAAAAAAAAAGAATCCCCCTCTTTCTCCCTTTGCCCCCTCTGACTTATCTCTCTCTCTCTCAAATAAATAAATACATAAATCTTAAAAAAAAAAAAGAGTAAAATGATTCTAAAGTTCACACAGGAAACAAATGCCAAAGAACTAATGCAACTATAAAAATGTAAGAAAGGAGAGAGTATATATTCGGAGGGGCTTACTAAGATACCAGTCATACAATACACTTTTACAAATTCAAATCAGTAGGGCATTTGTGGAACAGAAAAAAAAATTGATAATTACATGACAGTGGTTATCATAAATGTGCTAAAGTGGTAGTTCAATGGGGGAAAAAATGAACTATTTAAAAAAAAGCGCAGGCACAACTGGCTACCCATCTGAAAGAAAATCAAAATGGACTAAATTTAAAAGGAAATTGCAAATGAATTAAAGATTTAAATGTAAAAGAAAAATAATTTTAAAACTTGAAGAAAAATATCTAGGAGATTACACATGCACAATCTATGGCTGGGGGAGACTTTCCATATTAAGAAACAGGAAACTACAAAATACAAGACAGGTATATTTGACCATATACAATTATATTGTAAATATACATAGCCAAAGGTACTAAAACAAAGTTAGTAGCAATCAAGATGTCTGGAAAAATGTTTGTGCTACTATATTCTCACAAAGGATTTCTTTCTACACAAAACACCCTTAAAAACTGATAAAACCAGCAACAGAAGAAACCGAGACACAAATAAACAATTCACTAGTTGAAGTCAAAAGATCCAACAAACATGAATATGCCAAATTCACTAGAAATTAGAGAAATAAAAATGAAAGCAACATAAAATTACTTGATACCCATCACAGCGGCATGCATAAAAATAGCCACTGATCAATTAAAGTATCAGCAAGAATCACAATTGCAATGAATTGAAACACATCAAATAAATGTAATTTATGGACTCATAATGACACTAAAACCATTGAAGGATGCCTGGGAACCAATTCATTATTTCAAAAACTGGTAAAAACCTGGAAAGAACCTAGCATTTTTCTTGTCTTATACATATAAACTGTATCATTGGGTAACCAAACAGCAGAGGTGAGAAAGTTTTTACAACATTAATGAAAAAGGACAGAGTTGGACTACCATTTTGCAACCTATGTCTCTGCCTTCTCTCCATGTCTCTCATGAATAAATAAAATCTTTTAAACAAACAAATAAAATAAAATAAAATAAAATAAAATAAAATAAAATAAAATAAAATTATATGAAATGGGAAATGGATAGGACAGGATTGGCCATGGTGAGATAATCACACCCTGGGCTTAAGGCAGGTACTCAACTGCTGAGCCACCCAGGTGCCCCTGGAGTCAAAAGTTCTTATGGTAGCTACCCAATGCCCCCAAGTTCCAGCTCAAGTATTCAGCATGACTCTGGAGCCAGTCAGCATCTTCCTGACTATGACAGACACAGTGGTTCCCTTGGGGAGACGGGGGTTCTGTGGGATTATGGTGGAAGCCACTCCTGGAAGCCCAGTCTAGAGCTTGCTACTTGGGTCCCTCTAATACTTTCATAAGTCCTGAGTTCCCCACATTAAATCCTTCTCTACTTAAGATAACTTGTTTCTATAATATACAATGAACCAAATTGTTGAGTAAATTCTAGTATTGTATTTCTGTATCATGGAATATGAAGCAGCCATTGGAGAGAATATATTGGAGGCATACTAAATGACTTTCTGGTTATCAAGAGGGATTTTTATTTCTAAGAGTGAGAAAATAAAAATATAGAAAAGTAGGCATAACATGACCCATTTTTGTGAAATAATGATTAACTCCCTAAAATGTCTATGAACAGCAGGATCTATATAGGATTTTATGAGCATGGAGAAAATACTGGATTATGAATAAGGTTATAGACATATAATTAGGGAATAGAAATATGGATGAAGAGGAAAGGTGTTGAAAAAATAGCAAGCATGATATGATCCTATATATATGTTTACTTGTGTATGCATATTGCATGCACAAAGAATGCTTGAAAGGATAGCATGATAGTCTCAGGATGATGGGATTTTAGGTGGGATTCACTTTCTTTATAAATTTATATAAAGATCAAATTTTTACAGTGATCATTTTTAAGAAGATTTTATTTGAGAGAGAGTATGCACACCTGTGTGTGAGTGGTGGGCGGGGCAGAGGGAGAGGGGGAAGCGGAGAAGCAGACTCCCCATTTAGTGGAAAGCCTGAAACAGGGCTCCCAACCCTGGACCCTGAGATCATGACCTGAGCCAAAGTCAGCAGTTTAACTGACTGAGCCATCCAGGAACGCTTCATTTGTTTTTGTTTTGTTTTGTTTTGTTTTGTTTTGTTTTGTTTTGTTTTGTTTGTGGGATCAGAAAATATCAAGGTATTTTCATTGTGGAAAAAAAAGGCAAAAAAAAAAAAAAAAAGTAATTTACCATAATAGCAAAAGCTGTAAGGTACCTGCAAATAAATCCCACAAAATTTTAACAAGATCTTTATGGGGCAAATAAATGGAGCATTACACAAAGTAATGAATTAAAGGTCTCAGAATAATAAAGATGGTAATTCTCCAAATTAAGCTAGAAATTCAAAGCAATTCCAGTAAAATCTCAAGAGGATTTTTCACGGAACTTGACAAACTGATCCCTGAATTCACACGGAAGAGTAAAGGGCCCGGAATATAGCTCAGACAATTTGGAAGATGAAAAAGGAGAAAGAATCATCCTATCAGAAATCAAGACATTATAAATCTGCAATAATTAAAAGCATCATATTGCACAGAGGCAGATAATGCATAAGTCAAACAGACTTGAGAGAGTGGCAACAGACCCACAGATATTGTAGAACTTGGTGAGAGACAGAGGTGACATTACCCATCAGTGGGAAAGACAACATGGCAAACAAACACAGATTGTGGGCCTCCTTTCAGAATTCACCTTAGAAAGGCTACAGAAGCGATGGGTGGGTTAATGACAAAAAGAATATAAAAACATTGAGAAACATTCAAGAAGACAGGAAGCGGTTTTGTTCAAGTATGTATTTGGGAAATGGTAGCTTAGAATAATAAAAGAGGACAGGTTGTGGAAGAACAATTTTATTGTGTTTTCTTCCCTCCTCCACACTGTCCTGGGTGAGTAACTGCTCACCTGGGCCCCTCTGTCGGGCAGGACAAGAGTGACGCCAGGACAGGGCTACTGGATATTAGAATAACATGGCAGAGCTGGAATGTGGCTGGTGGAGAGTGGGTAACCACAGGTGCAGATCAGTGTTGGGACCTCTGAGCAGTCCTTACTCCCATCCAATCCTCAGGAAGGATTGAAAAAGAACAGAGCTGAGGGAAGAGTATGGGCAAAGCCAATTCATGTGGGTGGGTAAAGAGGGAGTGACTACATCTAGAGTGAAATAACAGAAGTCACCAGTCTAAGGACTATTTCCTGCCACTATGACCACCGCCCCATAATGTCATACACATTGTATAAACTCATCATGAGAGGTCGTAAGAGTATGGATTTCAGTCTCTTCTCCAAGGTATGCATTACCTGTGTCTCGGTAGCTAGTGTTCCCAAGGTAATATGAAATTATAGGGGGAAAAATTATACAAACAAGGTGCATATAATTAAAGGTCCATGCTAAAGGGAACAGAATCAATAGATCAAAGATTTAAAATATACATAATAAATTAATTGAACGAGATTATTATCAAATGAGATAATATGAGTAATTGGAAATGTGAAGCAGGGGGGGATCCCTGGGTGGTTCAGCCAGAAGACAGCAGTGTACTATAATATGCAAAGAGCTGAAGGAAAACAAGTTTGAACCTCGGATTTTATATCAAAATAAGGCTCTAAATTTATTGATTTTTCCCTTCATTTCTGAGATGGCTTAAGTTTTACCTTTCTTTTCTGAGCTCTGCTAGTTCCTTTATCATCTCCTATTGTCTCCTGTTGTCCCTAAGCTCTTGTTTCTCTGCTTAATGCTCTTGATTTGAGTAAACAGCTGTTTATAATTGTTTTATTTATTTTCTTAAAGGTTTTCTTTATTTATTTATGAGAGACACAGAGAGAGAGAGAGGCAGAGACATAGGCAGAGGGAAAAGGAGGCTCCATGCTGGGAGCCTGATGTGGGACTCGATCCCAGGACCCCAGGATCACGACCTGAGCCAAAGGCAGAGGCTTAACCACTGAGCCACCCAGGTGCCCCTATAATCCAGTTTTCAAAATTCATGGTCAAATATTTAGTCGCAACTTTTATCTACTCTTTGGCAACATTTTTCTGTTAAGTGTTTTTATTTTTTGTTTTTTTATTTTTTTTTCTTATAAGTGTTTTTAGTTTATGGTTTCATTTTTCTATTTCTTTCATATTTTTCTCCTCAAAATATTTTAGTATAGATTCTCAGGGATTCCTGGGTGGCTCAGTGCTTTAGCGGCCCGCCACCTTTGGCCCGGGGCGTGATCCTGGAGTCCCGGGATCGAGTCTCACATCGGGCTCCCTGCATGGAGCCTGCTTCTCCCTCTATGTCTCTGCCTCTCTCTGTGTGCCTCTCATGAATAAATAAATAAAAATTTTTTTAAAAAAAGATTCTCTGTCGATCCTTCTTGGCGACTCAGTTTTTGAAGCACATAAGGAAGGTTTCCCTGGATCAGCTATCTGCAGAGCGCTTGTGTGTAAGAAGGGTTGGAATTTTCCTTAATGCTCAAGAGTTCAGTGCAGTGATTTGTTTAGTGTTTCTCCACACAGTAACAGGCATCTATCTGTGTGTTTCCCTCCAACGTAAAGCCTGTGGATCTTCTTCCCGTGTCATAAACTAAGGATCTAAAACTTCTCTCTTTGAGTGAGCTGGTCACCGTTGAGAAGTGTGCTTTGCTAGCTCTTTCTGCATCTAGACTCATGGCATCTACCCTCTATTCCCTCTCATCTGCGCCCTGCTTGACAACTTCCACTTTTGGCGGTCCTTCTCATCTGTGGCTTGGTTTTAGAGCTGTCTCCTGCTTTCCCTCACACGTGGAGTTTGTACTCTTGTTCATCTTGATTTCTACAAAAGAAGGGAAAAGATTCTACGATCCCACATTGAAATCCAATGGAAACTATTATTTAACATGAGGGTGAAACTAAAATATTCAAGTCCTCAGAAAGTCACCACACAAAGATACTCTCTGAAAGTGACATCATCCAGGAGAAAAATAAATAGGGAGGGCACTGAAGTTAGCAGTATTAAAGGAAGAAAGAAACAACAGCAATGCAAAGCTAAAATTCTGTATGACATCAGCATGGTTTGAGTGTCTATCAGAGGTACGTGCCTAGTTCCTTTGGTATTGGGAGTTCTCTCCTTGGAAAATAAAGCATTTGAGCTGAAGAGAATTTGAAATTAAATCTCCTCATTTGGCAGTTTCTGGTGCCCTAGGTCCCTCAGAGGCACACTTTGTCTCATTTACCTTTACATGCTCAGTGTGTAGCACTCAGTAGAGAGATGATAAATTATAAATGAATGAAAGTCCTATAGAATATGAAGACAATCACTTGATCATCGGACTCATGATTCAGAGCTCTTGCTCTTCTAATGCACCATTATTAAAATAAACCTATCCCCAGACTTAAATATCACTGCCTAAGTGTCTTATATTCATCAGTGATCTATCTTGACCTCTTCCCAAAATTTGGCCAAAGATACAAAACTACAATTTAAGTTCTCAGGAGTTGTTTTATGCATTAGTCATCCATTATTACAGGAATCTGATCAGATGGATTTTTAATCCAGTTGGGATGGGGGGATGGGAGAGGTAATGAGAGAGGGCTCAGTTCTCTGGTGAAAAAAATTATCATTAGCTTTGTGTTGGGAGAAGAATGGAGGAGTGGCATATAGGTCACTGCTCTAAATAGTGAAGGTCCACTTGCTCAAATATTTATTTATTGACTTGTTCTAGTTTGTGTCTCATATTCCACCAATATCCCTATCCTAAGACAGCAAGTCTGATAGTATTGACCTAAAAAAAAAAAAAATTCATTTTCTCTCCATCCATTGAGGCCCTGGATTTGAAAATTTATTTTTCCTTTACTCCTTTCTTCTTGCCAAACCACAAACAAACTACTACCCTCGAAGAGGGTCTGTTCTGCTTGTTTTGGAGCTGCTGACTTTGGAAATATTTGATTCTGGTATCCTATCCCCTTCTTGGCCTAGAGCTCCCAGCCAAGTGCAGAATAATCTGGAAAGGATGGTGGGGTAAAAATATGTACCTTGGCTGTGTGCTCCCTACTGAGCAGCAGATATTTCTTGTTATAGATCTAAACAAACGTGTAAGCCTACAGCTCCAAAGGGGACCAAATTTTCTCCTGGATAGTTTATACCTCTACAGGTCTTCTTGAAGTGCCCATGAAGAAATGAACCCTTTTACCCTCTGGGCAGAGTAGATGGTAGTGCTGGGGTCCCGGAAATGACAGAACTCATCGTGAATGCCAGGATCCACGGGAGAAAAACTCATGTAGCTGTCCCTATTTACTTTAAACACAGGGGTTTTTGTTTTGTTTTTAAGATTTTTAGAGAGAGCGCGCCTGTGAGAGAGAGAGAGCGTGCGCAAGGAGGGGGTGGGGGAAGGCAGAGGGAGAGGGAGAAGCAGGCTCCCCACTAAGCAGGACCCTGGGATCATGACCTGAGATGAAGGCAGACACTTAACCAACTGAACCACCCCAGCCCCTAAACACAAGCTTAAATAATGACTTTTGATGGAATTGGTCAAGTGATAGGTGGGAAGACTGTTTTACTAGTATTATGCCACATGCTACAGAGATTTTATTTTTTATTTTTATTTTTATTTTTTACAGATTTTAAAAACACGGTGTGCCTTTCATAAAGCAAAACTTTAAGTATCTAGCAGAGTATATATATATATACACACACATACATGGATCAATTATATATAGTGATCATTATCATCTATTTAGTGTTATAATTCACAAGGCAGTTTCTACCTATGTTATTTAATCCTCATAATAAATTCCAAGGGGAATTCCTTATTAGACAATGATAGTAGAGAAAGAATGGCTTACAGTTAGATTCTGGTGACAGATTTGGAGCTCTAGGGGCTTAAGGGGTCATAAGAATTATCTGCTCTCAGGGAGACAAAATAGTGAAGATAGACTGAAAAAATCAGAGTATCTCTTCAAGGAGTTAGTTGTGTGGCTTTGAGCAAGTGTCCATTTTTTGGATTTCAGTTTCCATATTTCTAAAATGAGACTAGTGAATCATAGGTAAAAGGGACCTATAAAAGTCCTGTAAAAAATAAAGCAAAAATTACCGACAATCTTCTTTATACCAGGAGTATTTTGAACTTCTAAGTAGGGAATATTGATAGAAATGGTGATGTTCAAAAATTAGTCCTGAGATAGAATTATTAATAGAGGTATCAGTAGTTTCAGAGGTTTTTTTTTTTTTTTTTTTGGATCATAGGTGACAAATAATGATCTCCCTTCTATAAATCTTCTCTAGAGTTGGCAGGGCCATTCCACTGATTAGGAGAATAACCTGTCTACTTCATATATGGTTCTGAATACCATGAGCAGAACCTTCACAGTCGACTAATTGAAAGATGTCGTTAAAATGCTAGAATACAATATTAAATAGGAGGTTAAATCATGGAGTGACCAAAGAATTTTTAGTCAAATCCCCACAATATATAACTGTAAAACAAGGTTCATACAGAAAAACAGTAGCAGAACCTGAACCTCGGTCTCCTGATCTCCAGTCTGCCTCGTTTCATCATTCTTTATGGCCTTAGGAGCAGACCTAGCTTCAAGGACAGATGAGTTTGTGTTAAGTGTGAAGTCTTTCTCTGGGCAGCTGAGACCATTTGTTTGGTCAGAACCTGAGCTTTGAAGAACTGCTCACTTCTAGCTGGTCAGGAAGGAACTGGGTCCCCCTGAGCTATCCTAGCACGATGCCACTCAACATCAAGAATGACAATGTGTGAACACTATCTGGAAAGGAACTACAGCCCTATTATGACCTGTAGTAGAATATAATGGCTGAACCAACCTTAACAGGATTATAGGAAGTGGTAATCTGACTGCATTCTGCTTGATAAATCACATCTGGAGTTCATCTGCTCACTACTGGATTTAAGTTTTAAGACACTGACAAAGTGCAGGACATCAAGAGAGAGCAAGCAGGATGGCGAGGGCTCTTTAAATGTTGTAAGTCACAGGTTATACAGTGCCCTCGTTTTCAAAGTGCTCTGGGAGGATAGGATAAGCTGGTAGGATGAATTATCCCTGCAACAGTGACAAAGTTAAATGTTTCACCGTATCTCCTTCTCTCCTAAATATCCAAAAATCTGTGGCTTCTCCACAGCACAAGTAGCATGTGGATACTTGCTCAACAAGTGGATTTTGCTTCAGAAGTTAATAATGGGAATAAAGAATTAAAAAAACAAAATACAGGGAGGCTAATGCTAGGGGCTTGGATGTGTGTAATAAAGCTACAAACTGTTCCATGAATTTACCAACATGGAGAGAAAATCAAGTGAAGCTGAGATGACTGTTTGTCAGGGGTTAAGTCAAGTCCAGCAATTGTTAGCTGCCTACGATGGGATAGGCACCAAGTGCCATGGGAAGTGTCAACGATGAATCAATGCTAGTCCCTGATTGGAAGAAGCATACAGGGTAGGAAAGACTGACATGGAAACAGATGCCTGAGTCAATAGAGGCATGTACAAGGGACAACAGTAGCACCATGGAGTCTGAAGGAGTAAGCGTCTGTCAGTAGGAGCAAAATGGTAGTCCAGGCAAAAGGAATATACATGGTGCACTCAGGATTCCATTAATAGGAAGCATCACTATAGAAAAGATTCCTTCATTAGGCAGAAGTGTGAGATAGAGGACTTTTAAAGTCTTCAACAATTCAACTTTAAGCCCTTCAGAAGTTTCTAACATCTTACAATCTCTGATAATAATTTTCAGGGAGTTCCTATTCAGACCAGCTGCTTAAAAGAGAAAGAAAGAAAAGAAAGAAGGAAGGAAGGAAGGAAGGAAGGAAGGAAGGAAGGAAGGAAGAGAGAGAGAGAGAGAGAGAGAGAGAGAAAGAAAGAAAGAAAGAAAGAAAGAAAGAAAGAAAGAAAGAAAAGGAAAGAAAAGAAAAAAGAAAAGAAAGAAAAGAAAAGAAAAGAAGGAAGAAAGAAAGAGTCCAGTTCTCTACAAATGGTGTATGAAAACATCAAAATATAAGGTGAATTTAAGCAATTCTGAGAAGGAAATGTAGAATCAACAGATCTAAAAAATGATTAAGGAAGTGTTAGCTTATAAATCAAGTCCAGCTTTATCTGGTGGTATGCTTAAATTCTAGATTCCTAAACATAATTTTTGAGAAAGGGCTTCTTAATCTAATAATGGAAACTTGAGCCAATTGTCAATCACAACTCACCGAGTATTTACTGCTCATGTTGCGAGGTGATCTCTTTACTAAAGATCCCTTCATTCAGTGAATAAACGAAACATTTTTTCCAGATGGTTGAAGCAGGCCTTGAAAACTTTCAAGGCACTTGACATAGATGCCATTAGTGAAAGAAAAGATTTTTGCAAGATGTGCTGAACTCCAAGGGGAAGTAAAGGAATAATGTGTACAGAGTACTTCCTTGGCTTCTTTAGCCCTTAAGATCTCTGCACTTGATCACAGGACCCGATTCTTTCATTTTCAGTGATACTCACAAACCCATTTTGTCTGTACATTACCTCCACAAATCCAAGACAGGACAGAACAGTGACAAAATGCTGGAGGACAATTCTTTCCGATTCTACACTCAATATCTACTGAGGAAACACCGAGTTTACCCTGTCAGAGGCTGGGGGATACTCCATGAATCTGATTTTCAATTTCTGAGACATCTGAAAAGACTTTGTGCTGGGGGCTGGGATTTGGGGCCAGACTGACCCTTCTGAGACTATGAAGAGGCAGTCCCAGTGGCTTCTTGTGTGAAGACCTAGAGGACTACCGAGAATGGGCATGCTTTCCCTCCTTTTTATCCCACTCTCCATTATCAGTACTAAGACTTAACTTGGAACTAGACCAAAACTTTTTCATTTGAGATGTTGCTCGGTGTTACTCAAACTGATCAAACTGGAGACCCTGGAGTCATCTTTGATTTCTCTTTCATTTCCTATTAAGTCACCAAGCCCATTAAAAAAATGTTCAATTTGTCTCTCCTTTTTTGCTTTTATTGCCAAAGGCTTGTCAATATGTCTGAACTACTGCCACAGCTTTCTAGGTGGCTTCCAGCCTCCCCCTCCTCTACTATGTATAATCACTCTATGCAATTTTGAGAATACCCAGTTTTATCTGGTCCAGGTCCTCAATTTAAACAAAACAAAACACCACCACCAAATATACCAAATACCCAAGACCTCATGGTTAATGATTCCTCCTCAGCCTGAAGCTCAAGACAGTCTAGTCTGACCCTCTTTTTTTTTTAAAGATTTATTCATTCATGAGATACACACACACACACACACACAGAGAGAGAGAGAGAGAGAGGGGCAGAGACGCAGGCAGAGGGAGAAGCGGGCTCCCTGCAGGGAGCCCAACGTGGGACTTGATCCTGAGACTCCAGGATCAGACCCTGGGCTGAAGGCAGGTGCTAAACCGCTGAGCCACCCGGGCTGCCCTGACCCTAACTCTTCTAATTGTGCTATTATTATCTACTGCTACCATTATCGTATACAGTTGACCCTTGAACACAGGTTTGAACTGTGCAGCTCAACTTACACATGGAGTTTTTCCTGATAAATACAAGATAGCATGGTGAACATATTTTCTCTTCCTTGCAATTTTCTTCTCATTTTTTTTCTAGCTTATTCTAAGAATACAGTATATTAATAGAGTTAGGCTTCTGGTTAACAGTAGGCTATTAGTAGTCAAGTTTTTGAGGAGTCAAAAGTTATACATAGATTTTGATTGCATAGAGGGTGTTGGGTGTCCCTAACCCTTGTGATGTTCAAGAGTCACCATAGCAATCCTTCTCTCTCTGTTAGGTTGGTATATACATCATCCTTTTAATATACTACTCAACCCCCATGATTTGATAATACTTTCTTACAAGGTAAACACTGTGAGGATATTTACAGGATTATTCAAATCCTACTCGTTCTTAAATGTCAAAATGAAGTTTCTTCTCTTCTAGGCCTTTCTGTACTATTTCCAAGTTTCTTTCTAGTATAAACTTCTATGAAGCTCACTGTCTATCCCATCCTTTTTTTTTTTTTCTATCCCATCCTTTTTTGCTAGAATCTCATTCCACCTTGAAATTTATTCAAATTATTTCATGTTTTTATGCCATGTATGTGTCTTATATTGAGTAGTAAGCTCCTGGTAAGGTTTCTCAAGGATTTTCCAGTCTCATTCATTTTTTAATCACATTGTTAACCCCTAATTAAGTGAACCGATAAAGCATTTAATAATTTTCTTTGCATGAAAGAATACTCATTTCTATTTTAAGGGCAAAATACAATGTTCTCCTTGTATTATCATATAATAATCTTAAGATTTTACTTCTGCATATGAGTAACAATTCATATGGGAATAGATAGATGACACAGTTATCTTCCTTGATGTATTTTATATCTCTAAACTGTGCTTTGTAATTTACGTTGCTGAAGAGTTGTGGCTTGTTACCTCCAAATACACCAATGAATTAATTTATGAACACTGGAAGAAACATTAGAAATATTAATGGAAAATTCTATGAAAAAACCCTAAAAATTCATTTAATATTTTTAGACTTAAGACATCCTTATCTAGGGACTCCTGGGTGGCTCAGTGGTTTAGCACCACCTTTGGCTCAGGGCGTGATCCCGGGGTCCCAGGATCGAGTCCCATGTCAGGCTCTCTGCATGGAGCCTGCTTCTCCCTCTGCCTGTGTCCCTGCCTCTCGCTCTGTCTCTCATGAATAAATAAATAAAATAAAATCTTAAAAAAAAAAAAGAAAGAAATCTCTATCTGTAAAATCTGAACATGTCAAAGAGATTGTATCTGGGTCCTTCAGAAGTTGTAGCACCAACACTTAAGAAAAGGTCCCGGTGCCAGCAGAACACTTTAATGCTAAAGCCTGCCCAAGAACCATGCATAAAGACACCGGCAGGTGATTATGAAGTATTAGTGATCGCATAACCCTCAGTCTCCTAGCAGCCTGAATATGCTGCTTACATGGACGAGGTGATACTGAGTAGTTAAGAAGTACTAGTACAGAGAAGCAGAGACTAATTTCGTTTATATTATTTATAAAATAAAGGATGTTCTTAGCTAAAGGGCTGAAAAGGAATTACATTGGGAAAGGGAGAATTATAACCAGTGCAAGATTTACAACTCCTTGCGGCATTTCAACGGCTCAGGGAGCTAAGCGTCTCCCTTTGGCTCAGGTCAGGATCTCAGGGTCCTGGGATTGTGCCCAGCATCAGGCTCCTTGTTGGCTGGAGAATCTGCTTCTCTCTCTCCCCCACCTGCCCCCCTGCTCATGTACATGCTCTCTCAAACGAATAAATAAAAATCTTTTTTTCTTTTAAGATTTTATTTATTCATGAGAGACATACAGAGACAGGCAGAGACACAGGCAGAGGGAGAAGCAGGCTCCATGCAGGGAGCCCCATGCGGGACTTGATCACCAGACCCAGGATCATCCCTGAGCGGAAGGAAGATGCTCAACCACTGAGCTATCCAGGCTTCCCAAATAAATAAAAACCTTAAAAAAACCAAAGAAAAGATTTAAAAACTCCTTTATGTTCAAATATAATAAGGACAAAAAACAAACATCTCTCACTTATTTAAAAAAAATCAAACTTCTCAAGTTAAGACTTATCTATTAGCATTTCTTTATCAGTCTGACTTTATTTTTTAAAGGTCTTAAACATCCATTCAGGATAAAAATAAATAAAAACGCCAAGGTTTTCAGAAACCATTTGCTAATTCAGGATGTTATTTACATTTTCTTGGACCAATCAATGTTTTTTAAGAAATGGACATACTGGCATTTTTTTTCTTACAAGAAATATTTATATCTCACCAACAACACTAGCCTGCAGCATAGAGCATCCCATATAAAAACACAATGCCATTAAAAAACAAACAAGAATCCGGAAAGATCATTTTAGACAGAAGGACACCTACAGCCTGAAAATAAAAGGTTGGAGAACCATTTACCATTCGAATGGTCCTCAAAAGAAAGCAGGGGTAGCCATCCTTATATCAGATAAACTAAAATTTACCCCAAAGACTGTAGTGAGAGATGAAGAGGGACACTATATCATACTTAAAGGATCTATTCAACAAGAGGACTTAACAATCCTCAATATATATGCTCCGAATGTGGGAGCTGCCAAATATATAAATCAATTATTAACCAAAGTGAAGAAATACTTAGATAATAATACACTTATACTTGGTGACTTCAATCTAGCTCTTTCTATACTCGATAGGTCTTCTAAGCAAAACATCTCCAAAGAAACGAAAGCTTTAAATGATACACTGGACCAGATGGATTTCACAGATATCTACAGAACTTTACATCCAAATTCAACTGAATACACATTCTTCTCAAGCGCACATGGAACTTTCTCCAGAATAGACCACATATTGGGTCACAAATCGGGTCTGAACCGATACCAAAAGATTGGGATTGTCCCCTGCATATTCTCGGACCATAATGCCTTGAAATTAGAACTAAATCACAACAAGAAGTTTGGAAGGACCTCAAACACATGGAGGTTAAGGACCATCCTGCTAAAAGATAAAAGGGTCAACCAAGAAATTAAGGAAGAATTAAAAAGATTCATGGAAACTAATGAGAATGAAGATACAACCGTTCAAAATCTTTGGGATGCAGCAAAAGCAGTCCTAAGGGGGAAATACATCGCAATACAAGCATCCATTCAAAAACTGGAAAGAACTCAAATACAAAAGCTAACCTTACACATAAAGGAGCTAGAGAAAAAACAGCAAATAGATCCTACACCCAAGAGAAGAAGGGAGTTAATAAAGATTCGAGCAGAACTCAACGAAATCGAGACCAGAAGAACTGTGGAACAGATCAACAGAACCAGGAGTTGGTTCTTTGAAAGAATTAATAAGATAGATAAACCATTAGCCAGCCTTATTAAAAAGAAGAGAGAGAAGACTCAAATTAATAAAATCATGAATGAGAAAGGAGAGATCACTACCAACACCAAGGAAATACAAACGATTTTAAAAACATATTATGAACAGCTATACGCCAATAAATTAGGCAATCTAGAAGAAATGGACGCATTCCTGGAAAGCCACAAACTACCAAAACTGGAACAGGAAGAAATAGAAAACCTGAACAGGCCAATAACCAGGGAGGAAATTGAAGCAGTCATCAAAAACCTCCCAAGACACAAGAGTCCAGGGCCAGATGGCTTCCCAGGAGAATTTTATCAAACGTTTAAAGAAGAAATCATACCTATTCTCCTAAAGCTGTTTGGAAAGATAGAAAGAGATGGAGTACTTCCAAATTCGTTCTATGAAGCCAGCATCACCTTAATTCCAAAGCCAGACAAAGACCCCGCCAAAAAGGAGAATTACAGACCAATATCCCTGATGAACATGGATGCAAAAATTCTCAACAAGATACTGGCCAATAGGATCCAACAGTACATTAAGAAAATTATTCACCATGACCAAGTAGGATTTATCCCTGGGACACAAGGCTGGTTCAACACCCGTAAAACAATCAATGTGATTCATCATATCAGCAAGAGAAAAACCAAGAACCATATGATCCTCTCATTAGATGCAGAGAAAGCATTTGACAAAATACAGCATCCATTCCTGATCAAAACTCTTCAGAGTGTAGGGATAGAGGGAACATTCCTCGACATCTTAAAAGCCATCTATGAAAAGCCCACAGCAAATATCATTCTCAATGGGGAAGCACTGGGAGCCTTTCCCCTAAGATCAGGAACAAGACAGGGATGTCCACTCTCACCACTGCTATTCAACATAGTGCTGGAAGTCCTAGCCTCAGCAATCAGACAACAAAAAGACATTAAAGGCATTCAAATTGGCAAAGAAGAAGTCAAACTCTCCCTCTTCGCCGATGACATGATACTCTACATAGAAAACCCAAAAGTCTCCACCCCAAGATTGCTAGAACTCATACAGCAATTCGGTAGCGTGGCAGGATACAAAATCAATGCCCAGAAGTCAGTGGCATTTCTATACACTAACAATGAGACTGAAGAAAGAGAAATTAAGGAGTCAATCCCATTTACAATTGCACCCAAAAGCATAAGATACCTAGGAATAAACCTCACCAAAGATGTAAAGGATCTATACCCTCAAAACTATAGAACACTTCTGAAAGAAATTGAGGAAGACACAAAGAGATGGAAAAATATTCCATGCTCATGGATTGGCAGAATTAATATTGTGAAAATGTCAATGTTACCCAGGGCAATATACACGTTTAATGCAATCCCTATCAAAATACCATGGACTTTCTTCAGAGAGTTAGAACAAATTATTTTAAGATTTGTGTGGAATCAGAAAAGACCCCGAATAGCCAGGGGAATTTTAAAAAAGAAAACCATATCTGGGGGCATCACAATGCCAGATTTCAGGTTGTATTACAAAGCTGTGGTCATCAAGACAGTGTGGTACTGGCACAAAAACAGACACATAGATCAGTGGAACAGAATAGAGAATCCAGAAGTGGACCCTGAACTTTATGGGCAACTAATATTCGATAAAGGAGGAAAGACTATCCATTGGAAGAAAGACAGTCTCTTCAATAAATGGTGCTGGGAAAATTGGACATCCACATGCAGAAGAATGAAACTAGACCACTCTCTTTCACCATACACAAAGATAAACTCAAAATGGATGAAAGATCTAAATGTGAGACAAGATTCCATCAAAATCCTAGAGAAGAACACAGGCAACACCCTTTTTGAACTCGGCCATAGTAACTTCTTGCAAGATACATCCACGAAGGCAAAAGAAACAAAAGCAAAAATGAACTATTGGGACTTCATCAAGATAAGAAGCTTTTGCACAGCAAAGGATACAGTCAACAAAACTCAAAGACAACCTACAGAATGGGAGAAGATATTTGCAAATGACATATCAGATAAAGGGCTAGTTTCCAAGATCTATAAAGAACTTATTAAACTCAACACCAAAGAAACAAACAATCCAATCATGAAATGGGCAAAAGACATGAACAGAAATCTCACAGAGGAAGACATAGACATGGCCAACATGCATATGAGAAAATGCTCTGCATCACTTGCCATCAGGGAAATACAAATCAAAACTACAATGAGATACCACCTCACACCAGTGAGAATGGGGAAAATTAACAAGGCAGGAAACAACAAATGTTGGAGAGGATGCGGAGAAAAGGGAACCCTCTTACACTGTTGGTGGGAATGTGAACTGGTGCAGCCACTCTGGAAAACTGTGTGGAGGTTCCTCAAACAGTTAAAAATATACCTGCCCTACGACCCAGCAATTGCACTGTTGGGGATTTACCCCAAAGATACAAATGCAATGAAACGCCGGGACACCTGCACCCCGATGTTTCTAGCAGCAATGGCCACGATAGCCAAACTGTGGAAGGAGCCTCGGTGTCCAACGAAAGATGAATGGATAAAGAAGATGTGGTTTATGTATACAATGGAATATTACTCAGCTATTAGAAATGACAAATACCCACCATTTGCTTCAACGTGGATGGAACTGGAGGGTATTATGCTGAGTGAAGTAAGTCAGTCGGAGAAGGACAAACATTATATGTTCTCATTCATTTGGGGAATATAAATAATAGTGAAAGGGAAAAGAAGGGAAGGGGGAAGAAATGTGTGGGAAATATCAGAAAGGGAGACAGAACGTAAAGACTGCTAACTCTGGGAAACGAGCTAGGGGTGGTAGAAGGGGAGGAGGGTGGGGGGTGGGAGTGAATGGGTGACGGGCACTGGGTGTTATTCTGTATGTTAGTAAATTGAACACCAATAAAAAAAAAATAGATTTGGAAAAAAAAAAAAAAAAAAGAATCCGGAAAGAGAAAAGAAACTCTAACTTGAATATGATAAATTGTACCCAGAGACGCCCTTTTCACTATCCTTTAGGACAACCAGAGAATCCTTCTGACCTGGACCCTCAGCCCAGCAGGGTAAATAAAGACCTCTAAGGGTGATGTTCTAAAATAAAATATTACTTACAATACTTAACCATTTATCGACAACTTTCTTCTCTTAACAAATGTCAATTTCTTAAGACAGCTTGTACATATAAGCTCCAGACTGCCAATATAGTCCAATAATAAATTTATTATTCATACAATTATCATACATAATTAGTATAATATAAAATATCATTTCTCTAAAGAAATTGAAAATATACATTCAATGTAGCCATGTTCTATTCTTAAAGAGAAGCACTCAATCGTTTTTCTTCCGAGTTCATTTCTCCAGAAGACCAGTCCTTAAGGATTTCTGGAGTCTAGCAATATTGGCATCCAGTGCTGCAAGGCCATTGCGGAAGTCTTGTTCATCACGAGAAGTGAATGTTGAAAAAGAAGAGATGCTCCAGTCAGACATTAAGTCAGAATTTAAAAAGCTACCATCAGAGACAGCACTACTTCTCACTTGAAAGCTGCTGCTCTGACAAGTGGAGGGGCCATGACCCGCAGCGAGTTCTGGTGGCTCCTCAGGGGCAGCAGGGATCTTGCAGATGGCTTCTTTTATTTTCTTGAGGAGCTGCTTGTCTTTCATATCGGCTGTTCTGGGAAGTTTCTCAGGTGCATCTTCTGCTTCCTTTTTGGAAGAGGAACCAACTCCAGGTGCACACGATTTATTTTCTTTCTCAGAGACACATCCACTGTTGCCGACCAGCTGTGGTGAAGCCACAGTGATCTGTGGCTGAGGGGATAATCTCTTAGATAGTGGTGATTTCTTTTTAGATGTGCTTCTAGCAAATGGAATGTAAATTGTATTATCCAGATTACACCCATCATCTATTAGAGTTGTAATTTCGCTGTCCTCCACCAAATCCTGTTTTGAAAGGGTAGGAATGATCCCAGGGGCTGATGCTTCCTCCATGCTCTTTGTATTACTCTGTTGAGGGCCTTTGGAGGGCAGAGCATTTTCATAAGGTCTATCTGGCTCTATGTTCTCCTCAGTGTTAACCGCAGAAAGTGGCTCTGAATGTGTAAAATTGTGATCTATTTCTAACTTACTTAGGTAGCTCATTATGGAAGTATGAGCTGGGATTGGGTCATGTTGAGGTTGTTTTTCATAAATGTTCAGAAGTGCTTTGGTAAGATTCCCAGACTTGCAGCGAGCACTGTCCATGCTAAGATCTGAGAGAAGCCTTGCCATACTGCTCTGTAAAGTTCTGTTAAGAAGAATTTAGTACACCAATTATTCTGTTTTATCTGTTTCTTTCATTTATTTATTTATACCTCATCTTTAAAAGAATTTGAAGCAAGCGCCTGGCCTGGTTTATAACACTGAAAAAAGCAACTAAAAGCACAAAATCACAGAGTGCACTCTGGAATGAGTAAATTGCAATAACAAATAATTAAGGAGATCTTGGTCTATATCAAATCTAGTACTATGATATTGAAAAATACAGGTTCAGAAATTTTTTTCTCTTAGGGTATGAAATACTTTGTTCTTAAGCAACATTGCAAGAATGGTGTGGATTCTGTTAGTAATTAAATTCTTTCTATTTAAGTATACATGCAAAGGACACTGGGAAACAATACTGAGAAAAAAGGACAGAGATAATTACCTGGTATAATTAGGAATGAGCAACAACTAGGTACCAAGAGAAGTGTGATATTAGAAAAAACACTCAGGATTTGAAGTCAGAAATGGAATAAAATCCTATCGCTAGCTGTGATCTTGGGCAAGTCATTCAACCTTTCTGAATCTCCAGTTCCTCGATTGCAAAATGAAGACTTTTGGAATTACAATGAACATTAAATAAGATAAAATAATAAAATGTGAAGGCCAAGTGTTCAGCACCACTTCAGGCTATACAGGTGTTCGTTTGATGGCAGCTTTTATTATTAGTCCTATTAGAGCCATTTTATACCAAGCTTTTGGTCCTTTTGAATTGAATCATGTATAGATTCTTACATATCAATAAAAAAAGAAATATGTCAATTTTTAAAAAAAATACAAAGGACATCAAAGAGTAATTTTAAAAGATTACAAGTAGCCAGTAGGGATGTTTTAAAAAGTTCACCTTCTAACCAGAGAAATTCCAATTTTTAAAATGATGTTTTTCTTTTTTGGCCTATCAAATTACCATGGTAAAATAAGAATAATGCCTACTGTCAGAGAAGCTTGAAGAGGCAGGTCCTCTTCAAACGTAGTGGGAGCATATGCTAGCATAACCCTTCTGGAGAGCAAACTGGCAAAACATCAGAAGTCCCAAATATCTGTATGGCCCACTGATTTGCACTTCTAGGAATTTATTCTACATGTATGAGCCAAGAGGCAGTACCCAAAGATATACTTATAAATATATAATTTATAATAGAAAATAGATGGATTTAGTATCTCTATCTTTAAACACAGTAGAATGATTTAGATAAATTATGCTTTGTTGCACTACAGCCATTTATGGTTGTGTTGTAAGGAATATTTCCTGATGGAGAAATGTTCATTATTTAAGATTAAACTCAAAAGAGCAGTCCGTAAGTAACATAGATACATTGCTATTTTTGTAGAAACAGTCATGCATATCCAAACAAAATACCACAAGGAAATCTTTATACTACAGCAGTGATTTACCTCTGGATATAAAATGAGTGATTTTTTTTTCCTACAGAAGGAAAAACTAATTTTTTTCCAACCTGGCTTATGCTGTCATCTTAAACCTATTTTGAGTTCTGATTGCTCTCCAAATGGCAAGGTCTCCTACCACTTTTTCTCATACCTCTCTCAAGAAGCTAATGAGCTATTATTAAAAGACAAAAAATATATACTATGAACATACCTTTTAAAAAATGCTGTAATGAATAATCACCCACTTATTAATTCCAGCAGACTACATACTAGAATTTTCATTTTTTTTTAATCTTTTTTTTTCTTTTCTTTTCTTTTTTTTTTTTTTTTATTTATGATAGTCACAGAGAGAGAGAGAGAGGCAGAGACACAGGCAGAGGGAGAAGCAGCTCCAGGCACCGGGAGCCCGATGTGGGATTTGATCCCGGGTCTCCAGGATCGCGCCCTGGGCCAAAGGCAGGCGCCAAACCGCTGCGCCACCCAGGGATCCCTGGAATTTTCATTTTTATGTGTTTTTAGAAAAGCAATACTTATGTTAAGGTTTCTTTCCAGACTTAAATAAAAATATTATCTTTGCTGTGAACAAAATCAGTGATGAAGAAAGGAAGAAAGGGACAACGACATTAACATGTTTCATCTCTGGAAATTAATAGTAATCACTAAACTTCTGATTTAAACAGAATATGAATCATTGTCTCTGAAGCTAAAAGAAAAATCTCTGGGATTCCTGGGTGGCGCAGCGGTTTGGCGCCTGCCTTTGGCCCAGGGCGCGATCCTGGAGACCCAGGATCGAATCCCACGTCGGGCTCCCGGTGCATGGAGCCTGCTTCTCCCTCTGCCTGTGTCTCTGCCTCATTCTCTCTCTCTCTCTGTGACTATCACAAATAAATAAAAATTTAAAAAAAAAAAATAAATAAATAAAAGAAAAATCTCTGTAAGAAATGACAATATGTCAAAATTATAAAGAAGCAATATGAATACCTCAATAGCTATGAAGTGGATACATTTCTGTTTCTGTTATTTGGGATATACCTAAACACACTGATTTTTTAATGCTTAGAAAGCTGACATATCTTTATAATAAGAAATTTAAGGTTCTTTCTCAGTTATTTATAAGAGTATACTAACTTAAATAAGTATCAGCACTTATAAGAGTGTTCTTAGAAGCTATTAGAATATCACATGTTCACTGAAAACATGCATTTTCCTCACATTTTAATGGTTTTATAACGTGTGTTATAGTGAAATTTTGAAAAAGTGATAAGGGTGTATTTCAAAGTTACTGAGGGTTAGAAAAGGAAGAGAGAGATGGTTTACGGTATTTGTTTAGAATAAATACATGCACCTTCTAGTCCCATTATTTCTCCCCAACTGTCTGAGAAAGGCATTCAGAAATTTTGTGAAATCTTTAAGAGATTATTTAAAACACATACAAAAAACACACATCTGCCTTACTGGGTGTGTGACTACAGGGAAGAAGGAGGAGGCCAGCTGAAGATTTAGCTATACTGGCAGGGGCTGCTGCTTTACCCTTTGTCAAAAGTAAAAGTGGTCACAGAAGCCCAGCTCTAGTATTGGAGTTATTCCTAATTAACTAAACTGCACAGGATATCACCAAACATACCATAAATCACCAGCATGGGTGAATTTAGATGCAATTAAGCTCAAATATGAACTTTTTGTTTTGTTTTGACAAAACAAAATTTGCCGTCTGTGGGTATGCTTAGATTTTGAAGCTGTTACTGAATCTTCAGAAAACATAGGGGTAGTACTAAGTACTGTGCTAAGCTTGCCGACTATGTTTCTATAATCATTTATAGAGACTATTTAATCTAATGGGTGACCTAGTAGTCGTGACATAGGATTTATGCCCAGCATAAAAAGCAAAGGTCCTTGATAACAATGGAGAAAAAAAACTGACAGGAAACTCTTGAGAGTCTTAAGGAAAGCAAAACATTTACATTTAACATTTTAGACACAGTCTTTCCTAAAAGCAGATAATATACAAGAAGTAAAGACCTTTTTCATCTCCTATGCTTATATGTTACGGTGAATGTTAAGAAAAGGCTCTAGTTGCAAGTGAATCATTCTCATTCCAAAAAAACACTACAAAAGGCAGATTGTGATTTTCAAAGAATGAGCAGGTACAAAGGTAGAACAATCTTTTAAAAACATGTCCTTTTCTGTCAGAGAGAAGCTGTGATTTTCAAAACAGGAAGCAAGGTTAAAGAGGGAATCTAAAATCTTGGCTCCGGTGCCAGCTTGGGCACTGACTGGCCGTAAAGTCAAGCGAAGTCCCTTCATTTCCTGGGGCTTCATTGATGCTAATTTCTATAATAATTATACTATTACTTGCTATGAAAACTGTCCTTACATTTTTAGTATCAATTTTCTTCACAAATGCACATGTTAAATAGTATTTAGTGAGTTTATTCTTAAAAAAGCATGTATCTTCGTATATCCATCATCAAGCTAAAAGCTAAAAGCTTGATGATATGGATATTCATAAATAAACTAAGATTACATATTTTTGTATTTAACACATATATATTTAGAACATGATATATAATAAATGTTTATTGAATAAATGAATAAACAAATGAATCCATCTATTCATCTTTACATCTCTCAGGCAAAAAAAAAAAAAAAAAATGCTAAGGTTCACTTAGACTAAATTACACATGGAGTTGTTACCAGGAATAAGCTATTTTAGTGAAGGACATGCCATGTGCAAGAGTGAGAGGAAACCTGACTAGGATTAAGAGGTGTGCGTTCTAGTCCCAGATCCATTATTAACTTTAATATTTAACTTGCCTGGTCTCAGTTTCTCCATCTATGAATATGCAGATATTAAAATCTTTCCATCATAGACAAGGACAAATAAAATAGATATGGGAGAGAAGATTTGGGGGAAAAAATATCAAAGTACATTGTAAATAAAAGATAACATCAGCTTCTTATTTCATGCTCATCAAGGAGCTAGGTTTAGTGGTATGAAGTAAAGACTGAGAAGAAAAGCAAATTCTCAGGCAACTAGATTGTCTGCTTCAATTCCTGCTAGAGGCTAAGCGCCATGCCCCTTATACTGAGATGTTCCCAGGGACACCTACACAACTGCTCATGGAACCTGACCATGCTGACTTGCTATCCTACTTTTCTTTTCCACATGGACTCTACACCACATGCATTGAGTTTATTGAAATATAAACTTGAGTTTATAAGTTTATTGAAGTTTATTGAAATAAAATTTATTGTTTATGGAAATATAATTTATATACTATAAAATTCACGCCTTTAAAGTATATAATTGAGTTGTCTTTAGTATATTCAGAGAGTTATATAATCATTACCTCTATCCAACTTTAGAACATTTTCATTACCCTAGAAGGAAACTCTATTCCCATTAGCACTCACTCCCCTCTTCCCTTCTTCTCCCAGTCCCTGGTAACCACTAATCTATTTTTTGTTTCCATGGGGTTGCCTATTCTGAACATTTTATATTAAGTGGAATCATACAATATGTGGTCTTTTGTGACTGGTTTCTTTTACCATAAATACTCGATAATAACAGAGTTTTCATCCCAAAATTACTCCTCAAAAAAAGAGGAGATACTTTTCTTTGGCAACTTTATAAAGGCTTTCATAAGGAGGGGCATTCTCTCACTTTACATTCTCTCACAAGAATGGTATAAGCCAACATTTTAGAAACTCTGACTAGAGCCTAATTAATTATAGCACAACATGTATATACAAGTGTCTTTTGCTCTTCCCCATTGTTCAATAAAAGTTTGAATGAAATATTAATGTGAGAAAAATGCAGTATTTATATATTAACATAGCTTATATAGAATCATTTTAAATGTTTGCAAAACTAAACTAGTAAATTAAGTATTATATACATACATATGTATCATTATTTCATCTATTTCCCTAAAAGTTCATAATTCAAAACAGACCTTCTCATTTGAAATATAAAGGAGATTGTTTTATATTCAAAATTGTTTTATATTTGGAATGATGAACTTGCAGGATCATGTAAATGCAGGGCCACGTCTGATGATATTCAGGCCTAAAATCGCTGACTTCTCCTCTGGGATTTAAATAAGTAGTTAGAAATCCAATTCTTAACAAATGTTTCAAGAGAAAACTGAACTCTGAAAGTAAATATCATATAAAAATTGAGTGGTGTGATTTTATTTATTTGAGAAAAGACATGTTAGGGAAGCAAGGGCTCTTAGGGATTCCTGCCAACTCTCTCACTTTCGTGATGAAATCACTGGGACTCAAAGAGGCTAAGTGACTTTCCTAGGATCATCTGGCATGAGGGCATCTGTGATCAGGGCCTCATGGGAATGATTTCTTAGTGTTCCTATCAACCCTAATCATGCCCCATTTTACAGCTGAGGTTTAGAGAGGGTAAATAACTTGCTTAAAGTCACACAGCTAGTACATGCTAGAGCTGGGATTTTCAGGTCTCTCTGGCTTCAGAGCCAGAGGGCTCCTCTCCATTTGCTAAGTTAGTCTTCAGCTTACTTTTAAAAAGCTGAAGCTCCTTACAAGCACCCTTTTCCAGGAATCACATGGCTTAAAAAGCACCGAGCCAGGCTTGGCATTTCTAAAGCTAATTAGAGCAGAAGAAAACATCATTAGAAATTACTGACAAAATAAGAGGAAAGAGGGAAAAAGAGCAAGTCTAAAATGATTTTTGAAGTCTATAAATAATCTGACAAGAGGCATGTTATTCAAATGAAGTCAAAATTACCTGGTTAATTCTCTCAGGCGAGTTACTTCAGCATCACGTTGACGTAATGTTATTCCCAATATTTGATTTTCCTTTTCAGCAGCTTCTAACTTAAACTGGGAGCTTTTCAAATTGACTAAGGCTTCCTCCAATTCTGAAACCACAAGAAAGTTTCAGTTTCCTCATCCTTTCTAAAAAATGTGACCATAACTACAGTTCAAATACATACCAATTTTTATTCTTGTTGTCTCAATGTCAAATTGCTGTTTATTTTCAAGTAAAGTTTGATCTTTCTCTTTAAACATACCAGCAAATTTTTTGTTTTCATCTTTCTGATTTTCAATCACTTTTAAAAGTTCCTCATTTTTATTCTGTAGTAATTCCTGGCTCTTCAGTGACTCCTGTAATTGGTTTTGCAGGGACTTGTTCAATGACTGAAGGGAAAACACTGCAAGACAAAGCAGATCAAATAATTGTTGCCCAAATTTAAAAAGCACAAAGTTAGAAAAGATCTGTTTTTGAAAAAGATCTGGAATTTATTGATTTTGCTTTACCATTATATATTTGAGCAGTTCTAGGTAAATACTAAATATATTTTTAAAATTTGATGCATTGGTCATATCTTTCTTCCTCAGTTGATATCTGGGGCATTAAAATTTTTTTTTACCCTTATTAATGAAAGAATAATTCATGCATAAGGTAAAAAAAAATTCAAACGTCATGACATACCAAATGATTCTCAATGAAGAATCTTCCAGCCCACCCTACCTTCACTCTCCTCCCAAAGGCAATCACTATTACTAACTTTGAGATCTTTCTGGAAAAATACTTGTGCATATAACATATTTATTTAAAGACATGAATCATACTGTACCCATTGTTTCTAATCATGTCCTCCCCCCCGCCATTAGATCAATATGTATCAGCATAAAGATCTATCACATTCTCTTTAATGGCTATAAAAGTATACAGCACAGAGCAGCCCCTGTGGCGCAGCGGTTTAGCGCCGCCTGCAGCCCAGGGCGTGATCCTGGAGACCCTGGATCGAGTCCCACATCAGGCTCTCTGTATGATGCCTGCTTCTCCCTCTGCCTGTGTCTCTGCCCCTCTCTCTCTCTCTCTGTCTCTATGAATAAATAAATAAAAAATCTTAAAAAAAAAAAAGGATCCCTTTAAAAAAAAAAGTATATAGTACATTCATTTAACAAATGCAGCCTCGAGTGAAGTCTTACTAAGTGTGAGGCAGGGTATTAGAATCTGGTCAGACATGGTCTCTGCTCTCAAAGAGCTGATAACAAACAAGTTATTATTAATAGCAATACATGCTCTCAAGGGAACAATAAAGTAAATGAGCAGAGACCAGAAAGAGATTAGCTATGTAGAATAGCAACCACCCATCTCCCCACGTCCCATTTTGGCCTCTTTTCCCCACCCCTACTGTTTATTCATAGGGGAATCAGAGTGACTTTTTTCTTTTTCTTTTTTTTTTTCAGAGTGACTTTTTTCAAAATTACTTTGGTGAAGATGACACTTTTACGAAATATGTGTTCTGTATTTTTCTTACTGCTTTGTAAGAGCTATTTATATATTAAGAAAATTAAGCCTCTGTCATATCCTGTATTATGAAAAGTTTCCCCCATTTTGTTGATGCATTTTTAAATGTGTTTACAATTTTGCTGTGCAGAAAATGAAAAAAAATTCTGAGGACAAATTTTATTATGTCTTCCTTTGTGGCATCTGAGTTTTGTCAGGCTTAGGAAAAGATCCCAAGAATAAATAACAAAGAAACAAATAGGTCTCATCTTTTCCTCTGGTACTATTATTTTTTTCTATTACTATTATTTTTTTCTATTATTTTCAACTCTACGATTCATAAGCACAATTTGACAATATCTGGCAAAATTCCAACTGTATATATCCTTTGACTCAATAATTCTACAGCTAGGGATCCCTGGGTGGCTCAGAGGTTTAGTGCCTGCCATTGGTTCAGGGCATGATCCTGGAGTCCCGGGATTGAGTCCCGCATCGGGCTCCCTGCATGGAGCCTGCTTCTCCCTCTGCCTGTGTCTCTGTTCCCCTCTTTCTCTCTGTGTGTGTCTCTCATGAATAAATAAATAAAATCTTTAAAAAAAAAAATAATTCTACAGCTATAATCTACAAAATGCTCACACACATGCACAAAGACATGCATAAGATTTTTACTACAGCACTGTTTGCACTAGGGAAAATACCTACATAGAAAACTTCAAATACATTATGATGGAATCACAGAAGCATAATATCCAAATAGTTCCTAAACAGAAAGAAAAATATCCATTACAGATTTTACTGGGGGGAGGAGGAAAGCTAAGATGGTGGCATAGTAGGACCACCCTAGGCTTGCCTTGTCCCTTGAACACAGCTGGATAACTATCAAATCATTCTGAACACCCAAGAAATTGATCTAAGGACTGATAAACTGTACAACCAGAGGGAGAGAAGAGGCCACATCAAGGAAGGTAGGAAGTGCAGAGAAGAGGTTTGGGGGAGAAACAGGTTGCTGCAGAGGGGAGGGAGCCTTGGTCGCAGAGAAAACTGAGATAGACTAGAGCGTACAGGGGTTTGTGCAAGGCGAATACTTCTCCAAAGCCATTGGCTGGGAAAATGAGAAGGGGTTGACTTTCATGAATTTTTTACAACCAGTTTTTTAAACTTCTTTAAGCCCAGAGGTCCCTGGGTTTGGCTGGGATAGAGATCTGAGGGTGTCGCCCTACTCCTGGAGTAAAGGAAGGCAAGTAACCCAGGGCAGAAAATATGATCTGAGGACCCCCAAAGGGGCATAAGGAGCGACTGTTCCTACTTCTTGAAGCACATCTGTGAGAGGTGGTTGCCTCTCCATGGACAAAAGAGCCAGTGGGCTCCATTTCCCTCCCCACCCCTCAGCAAAGGCAGAAACACCTGCTGAGGGCGGCTAACCAGGACATTGCCTGTTTGACCAGCTTGCTCCAAATCCACACCCCCTGTCCTCTGGCATGACTGCCTTTCTGGGTCAAACCTGCATCAGTCCCAGTGCAGAAGACCCTCCTCCAGAAGACCAGTGCAGGTCTTTACCACACCAGGCCCCCAAAGTTTGGAGTTTTACAAGTCGGCAGGCTTGGCTGGAATAGAGCCCAAAGTGCACTACGCTGCTTCAGTAGGCAAGTAACCCAGACATGGACACCATAAAAACAGCAATCTGAAAAATGCATAGGATGCACAAGGGGAAATTATCCACTCTTCTGAGAGGGCCCCCTTAGAGCAGCAAGTACAGACTCCCCTCTCTGGGGACAAAGGGAGTGGCTGGTGCCATTTCCCTCTCCCACCCCTCAGCATAAACCAATTCATCACCAACACCGGCTGCCTAACCTGCTTACACTAAGTCCTGCTGTACATTCTGCTGGTACTGCTTTTCTCGGGCAAGTCTGTTTAAGGACCAGCACAGCAGGTCCCTTCCCAGAAGACCAGCACAAACCCTGGCACACACCACGTCTACCAACCATAGAGTTCTAGTGGAAGTAGCATCAAGTCTCATTTAACAAGCAAACCAGAGATACCTACTTAAAACTTGCCACGCTCTGGCCAAGGTTCAAACACTGCCCACAGCAGGTAAGGAGAACCTCTGCAGACAAATGACCTGAGGAACAGAGCAACCAAAACACAGTGGCAGAAATGCACGCAGCACACACCAGAGACACTCCCTGAAGCACCAGGCTCTGGACTAGACACTACGTGACCTCTTCCTCAGAGAGCCATTACTCTCAGGACAGCTTTTCTAACACAAGAAGATAGAGACCTAGACAAAATGCCACAATGGAGGAATTCATCCCAAAAGAAAAAAACAAGAAAAGATCATGGTCAGAGATTGAATCAAAACAGATAAAAAGAAAAAGAAACAAATATGTGCCTAATGGAAAATTAAAAAACAATAATCACAGGGCTACTTGCTGGACTTGAGAAAAGAATGGAAGACTTCAGGGAGGCCCTTACCACAGATACAAGAGTTAAAACGCCATCTGGCAGAAATGAAAAATGTAGTATCTGGGATGTGAAACCATCTGGACCACAGGTATGGAAGAAGCAGAGAAACAAATAAGTGATACAGAAGATACAATTATGAAAAAAATAATGATGCTGAACAAAAAAGGGGAAGAAAAATGATGGATCACAAGAGTAGACTTAGGGAACTCAGTGACTCCATTAAATGTTAATAACATTTGTATTATAGCAGTCCCAGAAGAAGAGAGAAAAAGGGGAAGAAGGTTTATTTAAGGAAATAAAAGCTGAAAATTTCCCTGATCTGGGGAAGGAAACAGACATCTAGGAGGCAGAGAGAACTCCCATCAAAATCAACAAAAGCAGAGCAACACAAAGACATATTGTAGTTAAATTACAAAATACAGTGATAGGAAAAATTCTAAAAGCAGCAAGACAAAACAAGTCCTTAACTTACAAGGGAAGACCCATAAGGCTAGCTACAGATCTCTCCACGGAAACTTGGCAGGCCAAAAGAGAGTGGCATGATATAGCCAACATACTGAATGGGAAAAATCTGCAGCCAACAACACTCTTTCCAGCAAAGCTGTCATTCAGAGTAGAAGGAGAGATAAAGAGCTTCCCAGACAAACAAAAACTAAAGGAGTTCGTGAACACAAAACCAGCCCTGCAAGAAATATTAAAGGGGACTCTTTGAGTGGGAAAGAAAGACCAAAAGTGACAAAGGCTAGAAAGGAACAGAGAAAATCTCTAGAAACAATAACAAAACAAGTAATAAAATGGCACTAAGCACATATCTGCCAATAATTACTCTGAATGTAAATGGACTAAACACTTCAATCAAAAGACATAAGGTGTCAAAATGGATTAAAAAAATAAGAGATTCATTTTGGATCTTAAGACACCTACAGATTGAAAGTGAGGGGATGGAGGGGGGCACCTGGGTGGCTCAGGCGATTGTCAGACTCTTGGTTTCGACTCAGGTCATGATCTCATGGATAGTGGGGTCAAGCCCTATTTGTGGCTCTGCGCTCAGTGGGGAGTCTACTTAAAGATTCTCTCCCTCTGCCCCTCCTCCCACTTGCACACACTCTCTAAGGTAAATGAATAAATCTTTTAAAGAAAGAAAGAGGGGAGTCTGGGTGGCTCAGTGGTTGAGTGCCTTTGGCTCAGGTCGTGATCCCGGAGTCCTGGGATCGAGTCCCACATCAGGGTCCCTCCAGGGAGCCTGCTTCTCCCTCTGCCTATGTTCCTGCCTCTCATAAATAAATAAGTGAAATCTCTCTAAAAAAAAAAAAGAAAAAAAAGAAAGGAAGAAAGTGAGGGGATGGAGAAATATCTATCATGCAACTGGATTCAAAAGAAAGCCAGAGAGTAGCAATATTTATATGGACAAGCTAGACTTTTCTTTTAAGTGTTTTATTTTTTTTAAGATTTCATTTATTTGAGAGAGATCATGAGCAGGGGGAGGGGCAGAAGGAGAGGGAGAAGCTAACTCCCTGCTGAGTGTGGAGCCAGACATGGAGCTCAATCTCAGGACCCTAAGATCATGACTTGAGCCAAAGGCAGACACTTAACCAACTGAGCCACCCAGAAGCCCCCAAACTAAACTTTAAACCAAAGTTATGTACTGTATCATAATAAAGGAGACTATTCAACAAGAAGATACAATAATTGTATTTACAATTTATGACCCCAACTTGGGAACACCCAAATGTATAAAATAATTAATAACAAACATAAAAGAACTCATTGATAATACAATAACAGTAGGGGACTTTAACACCCCATTTACATCAATGGACAGCTTATCCAAGCGGAAAATCAACAAGGAAACAATGGCTTTCAATGACACACTGGACTAGATGGACTTAACAGATATATTCAGAACATTTCATCCCAAAGCAGCAGAATACACATTCTTTTCAAGTGCACATGGGACATTTTCCAGAATAGATCACACACTAGGTCACATATAGACCTCAACAAGGAGAAAAAGATTGAGATCATACCATGCATATTTTTTGATCATAACAGCTATGAAATTTGAAGTCAACCAAAAGAAAACATTTGGAAAGACCACAAACACATGGAGGTTAAACAACATGTTACTAAAGAATGAATGGGTCAACTAGGAAATTGAAGAAGACATTTAAAAAATACATGGAAACAAATGAAAATGAAAACACAATGGTCCAAAACCTCTGGGATGTAACAAAAGCAGTCCTAAGAGGGAAGTATTTAATAACACAGGCCTTCCTCAAGAATAAAAAAAAAAAAATCTCAAATAAATAATTTAATCTTATACCTAAAGGAGCTAGAAAAAGAAGAACAAATAAAGTCTAAAGCCAGCAGAAGGGAAATAATAAAGATTAATGTAAAAGTAAGAGATATAAAAGCTAAAAAAACAGATTAATGAAACCAGGAGCTGGTTATCTGAAAAAAATTAATAAAATTTATAAACCTCTAGCCAGACTTCTCAAAAAGAAAAGAGAAAGGACCAAAACATAATCACAAAAGAGAGAGGAGAAATAACAAGCAACACCACAGAAATATAAGCAATTATAAGAGAATATTATGAAAATTATATGCCAATAAATTGTTATTTTTTTTAAAAGATCTTATTTATTTATTCATGACAGATAGAGAAAGAGAGAGAAGCAGAGGCACAGGCAGAGGGAGAAGCAGGTTCCATGCAGGCAGCCCGATGTGGGACTCAATCCCGGGACTCCAGGATCATGCCCTGAGCCGACGGCAGACCCTTAACCACTGAGCCACCCAGGCATCCGACCAACAAATTCGACAATCTGAAAGGAATGGATAAATTCCTAGAAACACATAAACTACGAAAATTGAAACAGGAAGAAATAGAAAACTGGAGCAGACTAATAATCAGCAAAGAAACTGAATCAGTAATAAAAAAATATCCCAACAAAGTCCAGGGCCAGAAGGCTTCACAGGGGAATTCTATCAAATATTTAAAGAAGAGTTAATACCTATTTTTCTTAAACTATTCCAAAAAATAGAAATGGAAGGAAAACCTCCAAATTCATTCTATGAGGCCAGCATTACCCTGATTCCAAAACCAGTCACAGACTCCACCAAGAAAGAGAACTACAGGCCAATATTCCCGATGCACATGAATGCAAATATTCTCAACAAAGAGCAAATTATATCACATAGTACAGTAAAAGAATCATTCACCATGATCAGGTGGGATTTATATCTGGGCTGCAAGGGTAGTCAATATTCAGAATTAATCAATGTGATACACCACAACAGAAAGCCTTTCTAAACAAAAGAAAGGCTAAGAACCATATGATCCTCTCAATAGATGCAGGAAAAGCATGCGACAAACTACAACATCCATTCATGATAAAGTAGGTTTAGACGAAACATACCTCAACATAATAAATGCCATATATGAAAATCCCACAGCTAAGATAATCCTCAATGGGGAAAAACCAAGAGCTTTTCCTCTGTGGTCCGGAACAAGACAGGGACATCCACTCTCATCACTGTTATTTAACATAGTATTGGAAGTCCTAGCCTCAGCAATTAGACAATACAAAGAAATAAAAGTCATCCAAGTTGTCAAGGAAGAAGTCAAACTTTCACTGTTTGCAGATGACATGATACTGTATATAGAAAACCCCAAAGACTCCACCAAAAAATTGCTAGAACTGATACACAAATTCGGTAAAGTCTCAGGATACAAAATCAATGTATAGAGGGATGCCTGAGTGCCTCAGTGGTTGAGCGTCTGCCTTTCAGCTCAGGGAATGATCCTGGAGTCCTGGGATTGAGCCCTGCATCCGGGTCCCTGTGGGGAGCCTGCTTCTCCCTCTGCCTATGTCTCTGCCCCTCTCTCTGTGTCTCTCATGAATAAATAAATAAATAAAATATTTAAAAAGAAAAAAAAAGAACAGAAAATGCAGAAATGAACCCACAACTATATGGTCAACTAGTCTTCAACAAAGCAGGAAAGAATATGCAATGGAAAAAAAGATGGTCTCTTCAATAAATGTACTGGGAAAACTGGATGGCAACATGCAAAGAATGAAACTGGACCACTTTCTTACACCATACACAAAATAAGTTCAAAATGGATGAAAGATCTAAATATGAGATAGGAAGCCATCAAAATCCTAGAGGAGAACATGGGCAGCAATCTCTTTTACATTGGCTGTAGCAACTTCTTACTAGTTAGGTCTTCTAAGGCAAGGAAGACAAAAGCAAAAATAAACCACTGAGATCTCATCAAGATAAAAAGCTTCTGTACAGTGAAGGAAACAATCAACAAAACTAAAAGGCAACCTTTGGAATGGGAGAAGATATTTAAAAATGACATATCTGATAAAGGGTAAGTATCCAAAATAAAAAACGTACCAAACTGAACACACCAAAAACAAATAATCCAGTTTAAAAATGGGTAGAAGACATGAATAGACACTTTTCCAAAGAAGATATACAAATGCTAACAGATACGGAAAAGATGCTCATCACTCATCATCAGGGAAGTACAACTGAAAACCACAATAGGGCAGCCCGGGTGGCTCAGTGGTTCAGCGCCGCCTTCAGCCCAAGGCCTGATCCTGGAGACCCGGGATCGAGTCCCGCATGGCACTCCCTGACTGGAGCCTGCTTCTCCCTCTGCCTGTGTCTCTGCCTCTCTCTCTCCCTCTCTGTGTGTCTGTCATGAATAAATAAATAAAATCTAAAACAACAACAAAAAAAGAAAACCACAATAAAATATATCCTCACACCTTTCAGAATGGCTAAAACTAACAACACAGGAAACAACAGGTGTTGGTGAGGATATGGGGAAAGGGGAACCCTTTACAGTGTTGGTGGGAATGCAAAACTGGTACAGTCACTGTGGAAGACAATATGGAGATTCCTCAAAAAGCTAAAAATAGAATTGCCCTACAACCCAGCAAAACTGTACTACCCAAAAGACACAAAAATACAGATTCGAAGGGATATAGACACCCCAATTTTTATAGCAGCATTATCAATAGTCAAATTATGGAAAGAGTCCAAATGTCCATCAACTGATGAATGGGTAAAGAAGATGTGGTGTGTGTGTGTGCGTATATATAAAATGGAATATACTCAGCCATCAAAAAAAAAATGAAATCTTGCCATTTGCAATGAGGTAAATGGAACTACAGAGTGTTATGCTAAATGAAATAAGTCAGGGAAAGACAAATACCATGATTCCACTCATATGTGGAATTTAAGAAACAAAACAGATGAACATAGGGGGGAAAAGAGATAAACCATAAAACAGACTCTTAATAAAAGGGAACAAACAGGGATGTCTGGGTGGCTCAGCAGTTAAGCATCTGCCTTCGGCTCAGGGAGTCATCTTGGAGTCCTGGGATAGAGTCCCACATCAGGCTCCCTGCATGGAGCCTGCCTTTCCTCCCTCTGCCTTGTCTCTGCCTCTCTCTGTGTCTCTTGTGAATAAATAAATAAAAATCTTTTATAAATACATACATACATTCAATTAAAAAAATAAAATGGAACAAACAGGGAATTGTAGGAGCAAAGGTGAATAGGGGAACAGGTTTAACGGGTGGTAAATATTAAGGAGGGGACTTGTGGTAAGCCGTGGGTGTTGTATGCAAGTGAAAAACACTAAATTCTATACCTGAAACTAATATCACACTGCATGTTAATTAACTGGATTTAAATAAAAACTTGAAAAAGAAAAAAAAGAAAAATGGCTCTACATGTTGAGTAAATACAAGTTTCTGAAAAACATGTGCAGTATAATCTCATTTTTTTTTGAAGATTTTATTTATCTATTCATGAGAGACAGAGAGAGAGAGAGAGAGAGAGACAGAGAGAGACAGAGAGAAGCAGAGACATAGGCAGAGGGAAAAGCAGGCTCCATGCGGGGAGCCTGATGTGGGACTCGATCCTGGGACTGTGATCACACCCTGAGCCGAAGGCAAGATGCTCAACCGCTAAGCCACTCAGGCGTCCCTGTAATCTCATTTTTAAAAAAGAAAAAATACATATATAGTTTTTTTAGTGCCAGGCACACAGTAAGAACTCAGTATTTGTGAAACAGATTAATTCTATATGTGCAGGAGACATGTGAAAGGAAATATAGCCTTTAAAAAAACAGGGCTGTATTATTAGGATGTAATAGCACAGATCTTTTAAAATTTTTTTAAATTTAAATTTAATTAATATAAAGTATATTATTAATTTCAGGTGTAGAATTTAGTGACTCTTCAGACAAGATTGGGCACATTCAGGGTGGTATGGCCATAGACTTTAGGGACTCTTCAGTTGCATATGCCCTCTTTTTTTTTTTTTTTTAAAGATTTTATTTATTTATTCATGAGAGACACAGAGAGAGAGAGAGAGAGAGAGGAAGAAAGAGAGAGAGGCAGAGACACAGGCAGAGGGAGAAGCAGGCTCCATGCAGGGAGCCTGACATGGGACTCGATCCCGGGTCGCTAGGATCACGCTCTGGGCCGAAGGCACCTCTGAACCACCCAGGCATCCACCTGCATATGACCTCCTTAATGGCCATCACCCAGTTACCCCATCCTCTTCAGTGACCCTCAGTTTGTTTCCTAGGGTTGAGTCTCTCTTATGGTTTGCCTCCCTCTGTTTTTATCTTTATTTTTCCTTCCCTTCCCCTATGTTCATCTGCTTTGTTTCTTAAATTCCACATATGAGTGGAATCACACGGGATTACCTTTCTCTGACTGACTCATTCTGCTTAGCACAGTACCCTCTAGGTCCATCCATGTCATTTCAAATGGCAAAATTTCATTCTTTTTGATGGCTGAGGAATATTCCATTGTATGTATATACCACGTCTTTTTTATCCATTCATCAGCCAATGGACATTTGGATTCTTTCCATATTATGGCTATTGTGGAGATTGCTAATAGCATAGATCTTTTATTTTTGTTTCTGTGCTATTTTAATTTTTAGCACATATTATTCCTATTTTTTCAAATATAAATTAAAAGAATTTTTGAAACAAAGTGATTAAGAAAGCTCAATTCTTTATCAGTATTTCTAAAACAAAGAATTTACTATCAGTTCTTTGAAGTTCTTTTACCTACATTCAAGGTTGCATTCCAGAGCACCAGATGCCTTTTGAGTTTTTTCTTGTTCTCTAAGTTGCCGGTTCAAAATTCTCAGTTGCCTAAAGGAAATAATAAAGAAACATGAATCTATGAATCCCAAACTCATTTAACAGTGTACATCTAACAGGCTATTAAAAAATACAACAGCTCCCCTCTGGTAACCATCAGTTTGTTCTCTATAATTAATGGTCTTAGTTTGTTGTTCTTTTTTTCCCTTTGCTTGTCTGTTTTGTTTCTTAAATTCCACATATGAGTGAGAGCATATGGTATTGTCTGGCTGGCTTATTTCACTCAGGTGAGCGGAAGGGGGGCAGTTTGAGGGGAGAAGGGGATAGGTATCAAAGAGAACGTTTATCATGATGAAAAAAGGATTAAAAAATAAAAAATGAGGACAATACAAAAGATGGTACCCACAAGGACTGCAGAAATCCATCTCATCCCCAAAACAAAAGACAAAAACCAAATAAACAAAACAAAACCACATTACTGTCATTATTCATAGGGCCTGACCTAATTTTTTTAAAATAAATTTATTTTTTATTGGTGTTCAATTTGCCAACATACAGAATAACACCCAGTGCTCATCCCATCAAGTGCCCCCCTCAGTGCCCGTCACCCAATCACCCCCACCCCCCGCCCTGCTCCCCCCTTCCACCACCCCCAGTTCGTTTCCCAGATTTAGGAGTCTTCATGTTCTGTCTCCCTTTCTGATATTTCCCACACATTTCTTCTCCCTTCCCTTCTATTCCCTTTCACTATTATTTATATTCCCCAAATGAATGAGACCATATAATGTTTGTCCTTCTCCGACTGACTCATTTCACTCAGCATAATACCCTCCAGTTCCATCCACGTTGAAGCAAATGGTGGGTATTTGTCATTTCTAATGGCTGAGTAATATTCCATTGTATACATAAACCACATCCTCTCTATCCATCATCTTTCAATGGACACCGAGGCTCCTTCCACAGTTTGGCTATTGTGGACATTGCTGCTAGAAACATCGGGGTGCAGGTGTCCCAGCGTTTCATTGCATCTGCATCTTTGGGGTAAATCCCCAGCAGTGCAATTGCTGGGTTGTAGGGCAGGTCTATTTTTAACTCTTTGAGGAACCTCCACACAGTTTTCCAGAGTGGCTGCACCAGGTCACATTCCCACCAACAGTGCAGGAGGATCCCCCTTTCTCCACATCCTCTCCAACATTTGTGGTTTCCTGTCTTGTTAATTTTCCCCATTCTCACTGGTGTGAGGTGGGATCTCATTGTGGTTTTGATTTGTATTTCCCTGCTGGCCAGTGATGTGGAGCATTTTCTCATGTGCATGTTGGCCATGTCTATGTCTTCCTCTGAGATTTCTCTTCATGTCTTTTGCCCATTTCACGATTGGATTGTTTGTTTCTTTGGTGTTGAGTTTAGTAAGTTCTTTATAGATCTTGGATACTAGCCCTTTCTCTGATATGTCATTTGCAAATATCTTCTCCCATTCTGTAGGTTGTCTTTGAGTTTTGTTGCCTGTATCCTTTGCTGTGCAAAAGTTTCTTATCTTGATAAAGTCCCAACAGTTCATTTTTGCTTTTGTTTCTTTTGCCTTCGTGGATGTATCTTGCAAGAAGTTACTGTGGCCGAGTTCAAAAAGGGTGTTGCCTGTGTTCTCCTCAATTGCACCCAAAAGCATAAGATACCTAGGAATAAACCTAACTAAAGAGGTAAAGGATCTATACCCTAGAAACTATAGAACACTTCTGAAAGAAATTGAGGAAGACACAAAGAGATGGAAAAATATTCCATGCTCATGGATTGGAAGAATTAATATTGTGAAAATGTCAATGTTACCCAGGGCAATTTACACGTTTAATGCAATCACTATCAAAATACCACGGACTTTCTTCAGAGAGTTAGAACAAATTATTTTAAGATTTGTGTGGAATCAGAAAAGACCCCAAATAGCCAGGGGAATTTTAAAAAAGAAAACCATAGCTGGGGGCATCACAATGCCAGATTTCAGGTTGTACTACAAAGCTGTGGTCATCAAGACAGTGTGGTACTGGCACAAAAACAGACACATAGATCAATGGAACAGAATAGAGAATCCAGAAGTGGACCCTCAACTTTATGGTCAACTAATATTCGACAGAGCAGGAAAGACTATCCACTGGAAGAAAGACAGTCTCTTCAATAAATGGTGCTGGGAATATTGGACATCCACATGCAGAAGAATGAAACTAGACCACTCTATTTCACCATACACAGAGATAAACTCAAAATGGATGAAAGATCTAAATCTGAGATAATTTTTAAAAAACTATCTGGGACAGCATAAATTTTCCTCTCACAAGAAAAAAGATGACTGCTCTTATTTTTCCTCTTTCCTTTTTTGTTCTCTTTTTATTTTTTTTAAGATTTTTATTTATTTATTCATGAGAGATACAGAGAGAGGGGGGGCAGAGACACAGGCAGAGGGAGAAGCAGGCTCCACGCAGGGAGCCCAATGCAGGACTCAATCCTGAGACTCCAGGATCAGGCCCTGGGCTGAAGGCAGGCGCTAAACCGCTGAGCCACCCAGGGATCCCCTCTTCTTTTGTTCTCTTAATGATTTCCTTGTCTTTTTTTTTTTCCAATCTCCTCCATTTCCTATCACCTCTTGCTATTTTCTTCTTCTGTCTTCCTTCTCTGTATTTTCATTACTGTACAAACGACCTACTTTTTAAAAGAAATGTCACAACTATGAACTAGAATACCTACAGGGACTGACTGCTATCAGACATGCTCCTGCTTGGTTTGTAAATCTATGCTTCTAATAATTTCTTTATGAGATGGAAAAGTTAATGGCCTTATTTTATTTTTTAAAGATTTTATTTATTTATTCATGACAGACACAGAGAGAGAGAGGCAGAAACACAGGTAGAGGGAGAAGCAAGCTTCCTGCAAGGAACCCGATGTGGGACTCGGGCCCGGATCCTGGGATCACGCCCTGTGCTAAAGGCAGATGCTCAACCGCTGAGCCACCCAGGCGTCCCAATGGCCTTATTTTAGAAAAGTGAATGCTAGTGACCAGCCACTTTGTCCTGCAATGAACTTCACAATTTGTGGCCACTTACAAATGAGAACATACCAAAGAAACTACAAAAATGTTTACTTCTAAGAAGTTAATGCTAAAAAAAAGTTGTCTCTATTATCTTTCCAAAATTACCTAAAAATATTCTGCATTATTTGTTATTGAATCCAAAATGATGGCACCCTACCTCACATCATTTAATGTACTAATTCCATATATATTAAGGAGGTATACATAAAATAGACAAAAAAACAAGACCAACTATAAGTTTTAGGTGGAAATCTATGATTCCTAAGCAAGACTCAAAATCTACCAACCATCAAGGAAAAGAGTAAAAGACACATATATAAGAGACAAAAAAAAAAAAAAAAAATCCATAACACTTCAAGAGCTCCTGCAAATCAGTAAGAAAAGGCATAAAAATGTAATTCACAGAAGAAATAGAAATGGCCTATAAGCATACAAAAAAGTGCTCAGCTTTACTAATATGAAGAAATGCAAAGTTAAAACAGGAGATATTTTATGGCCGCAGGATTGACCAAAATAAAAGGAAATAACTATTTTTTGGTGAGGCAAATGAATTATCTCATTCCATTTGAACAGCTATTTGACGGTATCTAACAAAATGTAAAATGTTCTTATCTTTGACAAAATAATTCTAACTCTAAGTTATCTAGTCTCAGAAATATAATTGATCCTTGAACAACACGGGTTTGAATGGTGCAGGTCCACTTATGCACAGATATTTGAAATATACGCACAGTACTATAAATGTAGTTTCTCTTCCTTGTGATTTTGTTAATATTTTTTCTCTGGCTTACTTCATTGCAAGAATACTGCATATAATACAAATAATGTGCAAAATATATGTTAATTAATAATAACATCCAACGCTATTGATAAGGCTTCCAGTTAATAGTAGGTTATTAGTAGTTACGTTTTGAGGGAGTCCAAAGTTACACACAGATTTCTGACTTTGTAGGGTGTAAGGACCTCTAAATCTTGCATTGCTCAAGGGTCAACTCTAGCTGTACATGTGCAAAAGCATCTACAATCTTCAGATATAGATACAAAGATGGTCACAAAGCAATATTAATAGTAAAAAGTAAGGAACAACCTACAATGCTGCATCAATTGTGGTATATCCGTAAGAAATACTAATAATACACAAGTAGTTTTAAAAAAAGATATATCTACAGGTACTGAGAAGGAAATATCTTCAAGACTCACTGAGAAGTAGAAAAAAGGAAGCTACAGAACAACAGTATAATAAAATCTCATGTTTGTTTTAAAACAATTCTGCTCTTCTGAAAAGTTCTCTCTTTAAAATAGTCATCTAGAAAAAGCAGAGTAGACTGGTAATCGAGAGCTCTAGGTGGAATGCTTCTTTTGGTATTTTCTAGGAGAGCAGAAAGTACTGAGGTCCTCTTACATACCCAGTGCGTGAGGGAAGCTTTGCTTGACAATCTTATTGTACTTATGTGCCTGATCAGATTCTTCTCTTCTCTTCCCCTATGTGGGCAACCTAAGATTTCATCCCTCACTGTAAGCCTCTCACTCCTATCTCCTCCTCTCAGTAGGATACTTTCCTATTTTCACTAAAAATAACATGGCTGGGGGACAAACTGTTACCCTGCTGCCCCAGGGTGTACAGATTCATCCATTTCTATATACTAATCCTCACTTCTTTCTTCTAATCTTAGAGAAAGGGAGCCTCATCAACTTTCTGGATCCCATCTTCTCCTCTACTGTAAAGGACCCTGCTCCTATTCACACTTCTTTTATGGTCTCCACCTGCAGCTTCTCCCTGTTTACTTGTTTCATGTGGCTAAGCTGAGAAGCATAATAAAAGTGCTTCCATATTTAGGAAAATATTCTCTTCAACCCAACTGTACCATTAACTACTCTCCTTCCTTCTCATTCCCAACTTGCAGGGCTAGGCTTTTAAAACATGACTGTCCTATTAAAAAATGATAACATGATAAAAAAATAACAAAAGATAATCTTTTAGAAATGGATAGTTATGCTTTTAACAAATATTATGTATTATATTTTCATGTACTTGATTTAAACAAAGGAAAAGAACTGCTGACATTTAGGCAAATATTTCTTTTTTTGGTTTACTCATTGTTTTTAAATATGGTTTTACTGAAATGAAACATATGTAATAAACTGCATGTAAAGTATATAATTTGATAAGTTTTAACATATGATGTGGTGAAACCATTGCCACAATTAAGATATTCATCACGTCCCCAAATTTCCACATGCTCCATTTTCATAACAGCCCCTTTGCAACCAACCACTGATTTACAGATTAGTTTGCATTTTCTGGAATTTTATACTATATACTTATACAGTATACAATTATCTTATAAATGGTATCATACAATATATACTTTAACCTGCCGTCTTTCACTCAATATAGTGATTTTGAGATTCATCCATGCCCTTGCATGCATCAATAGATCCTTGCTTTCTGCTGTTGAGTGGTATCCTATTATAGGAACATACCACTATTTGTTTTCCCAATCACCTGCTAACAGACATTTGGGTTGTTTCCCATGAACATTCACAAGAAGGTTTTGTGTGGACATATGCTTTTACTTCTCTCAGTACATACCTAGGAGTGAAATGACTGGATTATATGGTTTATGTTTCACTTCTAAGAAACTATCAAACTATTTTCCCCAAGCAGCTGTATCATTTTTTATAGTCCCACCAGTAAATTATGCAAGTGCCAGTTCTTCCACACCCTCACTAACATCTTGTGTGGTCCTAAATTTTAACCATTCTAATGGGTATGTCGTGTTATTTCGTCATGGTTTTAGTCTGTACTTTCCTAATGATTAACAATGATGAACGGATTTTCATAGGCTTATTTGATACCCATCTATATCTTATCTGATGTAGAGTCTTTTAAAATATTTTGCCTGTTTTCGGAGTCGAAATAGTTCTTTATACAGTCTGTATGTACAAGTCCTTTATCAAATATATGTATTGCAAATATTTTCTCTGTTGCCTCATTTTTAGTAATAGTGTCTTTTGAAGAGCCAATCTTAAATTTTGATGAAGCCCAACTTAACCAATTTTTTCTACCTACATTTTTTGTTATATTTAGGAAATCTTTCCCCACCTAGGATTTCTAAGATTTTTTCTTATGTTTTCTTTAAAAGTTCTGTATATTTAACTTATATATAGTAAGATTTGTGATTCAAATTCATCTATGGTGTGAGGTAAAGGTTTAAGTGGTTGTCCTTTCTTTTTCCCCCCTTTTTTGTATATGACTCTCCAATTGTTCCAGCACTATTTATGGAAAAGATTATTCTTTCCCCATTGAATTTCCCTAGCATCTTTGTCAAAAATAGGTTACTTTTATTTTATTATTATTATTTTTTAAAGATTTCATTTGAGAGAGAGAAAGCACTAGTGGGGTTGGGGGGAGAGGGAAAGGGAGAAGCAGGCTCCCTCCTGAGCAGGGAGCCAGACCCCGGACCCTGAGATCATGATCCAAGCTGAGGCAGATGCTTAACCAAATGAGCCACCCAGGTGCCCCTAAAAAATCAGTAACCTTTATATGTGAGTTTATTTCTGGACTCTATTCTGTTTCAATTGTATATCTGCCTATCTTTACACCAATGCCACACTGTCTTGATTACTATAACTTTATGTCTTGAAATAGGATAGTACCAATTTTGCTCTTCTTTCCCAAAGTTGTTTTGGTTCAGTTATTTTAGATTCTTTGAATTTCCATATAAATTTTAGAATCATCTTTCCAAAAAAAAGATGGGAGTTTTCACCAGAATTATATAGAATCAATAGATCAATTTGGGGAGAACTAACATCTTAACAATAATAAATCTTATAATCTATGCATCCAGTTTATCTTTCACTTATATAGGTTTTTAATTTCTCTCAGCAATGTTTTATAGTCTTCAGTATACAGGTCTTACACATTTTAAATCAAATTTGTCACTAAACTGATATTTTTTGATGTTACTATTAATAGTATTGTTTTTAAATTTCACTTCAAACTGTTCATTGTCAGTACATAGAAATATAATTGCCTTTTGTATATTGATCTCATATCCTATAACTTTGCTAAGCTGACTTATTAATTCTAGTTGCTTTTTTGTAGATTCTGTAGGATTTTCTACAAAGACTGTCATGTCATTTGTGAATAAGACTGGCTGTACTTTAAAAAGCTTTTATTCCCTGTCCTTGATTTATTGCACTGGTTAGAACCTCCAGCAAAATACTGATTAGAAATAATAATCACTACTTGCTAGATATCATTTGGACATTTTTTAAGCCCATACAGAGAGAAAAAATATTACCTATTAGCCAAATAGATAATATTATAAATACTATTACAAATACTATTATAAATACTACTTTGCAACATTACAAATATTTTTATAGATACTATTTTTATAATATTACAAATACTATTTTAAAATATGACATATTGAATTTAGGATCACATGATTTTATCTGAGGGAGAAGTAACAAGCGAAATCAGGACTAATGAGGTCTAGGAAATATTTCTCTACTTCATAAAATAGTATTTTTAAATAACCTTAAATAAAGGAAACAGGACTTAAGAACTTTTGTTTTCGAATTTATATTGTCAAGGTTACTAATAAATTCTATTTTGTAATCTTAATTCCCATAGTTGTCTTAGTTCTATGCATAGATTTAATGTTTATCTCTAAACACTTTTTTTTAAGATTTTATTTATTTATTCATAGACACACGGAGAGAGAGGCAGAGACACAGGCAGAGGGAGAAGCAGGCTCCACACAGGGAGCCCGATGTGGGACTCGATCCCGGGTCTCCAGGATCACACCCCACGCTGCAGGCGGCGCCAAACCGCTGCGCCACCAGGGCTGCCCCTAAACACTTCTTTATATGAATTCATTTCTTGGTTGGCTGGAATTTGCCATTCAACAACTTTTTTGTTATTTTTAAAGGAGTCCAATGGTGCTTTACTTTCTAAATTCATGAACACTTGGGATTATGACTGTTGCCTTTACACTAAAAGGACTGCTGGGCCACATAGAAGATTCTTGGGGACGTTCTTTCTTCCCCTTAGGTCTTTGTAAATAATGTTCTATGATCTTTGGGCAATGAATATCCCTGTAAAAAGGCTAAGGCCAGCCTGATGTTTTTCTCTTTACACATCTACTTTTATTTTGAATGTCTAATAAATGTTAGTTTTATTTTGTCCTTAAGATGTGGTGACTTAATAGTTTATGTCTTGGTGTTGATCATTTTAAGTTTTTCTGGGATCATAAGTGCCCTACTAATCTGCTGACACAGCTCTTTAGTAAATTTCTCTTTATTTACATATCTTTTAACATTGTCTTTAATCTATTTGTTTTGTTTTCTTAATCAGGAATAATAATAATGCTAAATTTTGCATTCTTTGTTTCTCTTTCATATGTATCTCCTTTATAATAATTTTTAGTTATTCTCTATTTTATTTTGTTTCTTCCACCTTATCCACCATGCCTTCAGTCATTTAACAAACATTTATCAGAGTGAGTGTTAGGCACAATTCTCAGCACTGGAAATAACAGCAGCAAACAAAAGAGACAAAAATTTAACCTTCTCAAATTCACACAGACAGAAAAGAGAACAGATGTTACCAGAACCTAAGAGAAAAGGAGAAAGGGATTTACTGCTTAAAGCAATCAAAGTTTATGCTAGAGATGAAAAGTTTTGGGGAATAAACAGTGGTTATGGGAACACAGTGTTGTAAAAGTATTTAATGCCCCTGAAATGTACACTTACAAAATGGCTAAAAAGATAAATAGGTCATATATATTTTAACACAAATCAATACATTTTTTTTAAAAGGACTTGGGAAGAGGAATAGTTAATGTTGGTAGGAGACACTGAATTATGAATTATTTAGTAGCAAATGAAACAAAGATTTTGGGGAAAAAAGCAAAACCCCCAAAACAACAAAATCAGCATTCATATTGTTCAGGTTCCAGTGGAATATAAGCATCCTAATGGAATATAAGACTTGTGACTTCATGTTTGTTTTCATTTTTTAAGATTTTTTTGCTTTTGGGGACACCTGAGTGGATCAGCGATTGTCTTCCTTTGGCTCAGGGCGTGATCCCAGAGCCCGCCTGGATCGAGACACACATCGGGCTCCCTGCAGGGAGCCTGCTTCTCCCTCTGCCTGTGTCTCTGTCTCTCTCTCTCTCTGTGTCTCTCATGAATAAATAAATAAAATCTTTTTTTAGAAAAAGATTTTTTTTTTTTGCTTTTGTTTTCCTGAGCTCATCTAATTCACTTTTCTTCTCCTTTTTTGTCTTTCCTTCTTTAAGGATTTTCTATTCTCCAGCCTCTAAGAAGAATTCTACAATCTTTAACTTCCTTGAAACTATGAATACTGTTTTAAGTTTTCTGGTTTTCTTTAAGCAATTCACCTGGTGATGTTTATTCTCGACCCTCTTTTATCTCTTTTGTCAGTGTATTTACTCTGAATGCTATGTAAAGATCTCTCCTATAAATTCTTTCTTCCCATGGCTTTTGTAATCTCTCTCCTGGGTTTCCTGCCACTTCCCTACTTGCCCCTTCTTGGGTTTCTCTCACAGCTTCCTGCTCCCATGATCTTTTCTTAAAAAGCTGCTATTCCCCAGCAACTCAGTCTTGGCTGGGTTCACATTCTATATCTTCCTGGTGAATTTACCACTTACATGCTGATAACAAATCACTTGGGTTTTAATCACCATTGTCTCCAGTGCCTACAACAGTGCCAAATCTATAGTAAAAGCTCAATAAAAATGTGTTCAGTGAATAACTCCCAAGTCTGCATTTCTATCCTGGGTCTTGTTCTGTGTTCCACTTATACCATATATATCTCCAGATGGTCTAAATGACAAATTTGGCATTTCTAAATCTTAACACACTGGCTCTCCTGTATCTTCTATTTCAAAAATAACATGAAATAAACAAATAAACAACATATTCTTCTGTTAGTAGCTTCCATTTGGGAGAATTATGTTACCATCTGTCAAATAATCAAGCCAAAAGACTGAATGCCATTCTTGGCTCCTCCTTCTCACTCTTTTCCTTTTTTTTTTTTTTTGTTCTATGTGAATACATAATGGTCTCATATTTGAGTCTAAAGTTAGGAAGTAGTCATGAATTCCAACTTGCCCTATAAATATTAAGGAACTCTCTAGCTCAATGGTTTTTAACTGGAAGTAGTCCCCTCCCAACCCTCATGCAGGAAATTCCGGGATGTGCCAGAGCTTTTGGTGGTCACAATAAATAGGGCACTATAGACATTTCGTGGGTTGGGACCAGGAATGTTGAGCATTTTATCAGAAGTCCCAAATAAAAACTGTGCAGCCCAAAGTGCCAAAAATGTCCAGATGCCATAGAAATATTGCACCTGGCTATTTTTTTAAACCACAAGATGGCAATAAACTCCAAGTCCTGAAAGATCACTTATCCAGCTAAACAGAAACGCGTAGTTTCTAAATGTCCAAACAGGAAAAAAAAAAAATTGTTTTGACTGAAAATTCCAAAAAACAGTTTTGAATGAATCTATGTATTCCAACTTTGATTTGTAATGGAAATTATGGATGATTCTTTCCAATAAAGTTACCAAAGAGGCACAAAAATTTCTAACCCTCTGCTGGAAAGCTCATTCTACTAAAAAGACAAATTGACAAATTATTTGGTTTTCAAAAATTTCACTTTTAGAAGGTCAAGTGAACAGTGAGAATAGCATGCTATATAATCTTGGTCCTCTAAGAACATAGATTCAAAAAGATGTGGTGACAAATTGGAAGATTAAGGTTAAACATCGAACTAACACCTTTTAAAAAACTTAAAAACAAGCAGTAGACCAATAAAGTATTAAGTCTCATTTTCTTGAGTGGCTTATAAATTAACTCCCAAAACAATTCTAGCATGTTCTAAAGAAGGGAAATAAACAAGAACCACTTATACTTCTCACAGTCACATGTTAAAACATAATTTTCTGATGCTTAAGTTTTGGTATGCTTATTTAAGAAACCAATAATTTTAACAGTCATACCTTTAAAAACATGCTTCTTTCAAATAGCTTACAGTATGCAGTCTGCTAGTCCATAAAATATACTTAAATATTGAAGTACTGAAGTATAAATAAGTTAGATTCTACTTCCTAGCAGAAGCAATGCAGGAATAGAGAAATTAAGATAATTTGTTCTCTAAAATCAAACTACCCAGTTTGAATTTTTTTATATATGTGACTTTGAACAAGTTACAGGGCCTCTCTGTGCCTTGGTTTCCTCATTTGTAAATGAGATAACATAATACCCACCTCTTGGAGCCATTCTGAGAATTTAAAGAGATGACATATATAAAGGACATAGGCTAACCCATTAGAAACATTCAATAAATGATAGCAATAGTATTAGCTATTACCATTACTATTATTTATACTTGTTTTTTATTTTTGAAATGCTATTATAGGTCAGAAATGAAGACAGTATTATTAGAATTTAAACCCAACAATCCCATCTTATATCACACTATCTTAGAGACTAATGACCTTTGGAGAAATACTCCTAAGCAAGTAAATCTCACTAGATGTCAAGCCTTTGCAGGCTCCAGATCCATAAATTTGAGCTACCCTCCAACTAGGAATTCTATTTTATTGCTTTCTAATTTCTTGAAAATGTTTCTGCAGGTCCTTGCAGTTCCTATCTGGTACAATGTCTACAGCTCATGCAACCATAATACGCCCTCAAGACACACTCACACTCCAGGGCCTCAGAAGCACTGACTACATATTCTAATTCCCTGCAAAGTACAAACCCCGCAGTAGTGGCCTTGGCGACCATCACTGAAACATTCGGAGTGAGGATATTCCTAATAATATTTAAGTCCTTTCCTACATAGGTTAAAAAAGCCAAAAGAAAAAATAAGAATTTAAATGAGTTTTTTCTATGTATGAGCATGGTGTGGCTACTGGTGCTCACCCCATCAGGTTCTCCTTTCCTCCCACAGAGTGTATGGGCAGTATGGGAAGATTTTATGCCCAAATTTTTGCAATTAGGCAGGGCCATATGCCTCACTTAGCCCACAAAACAGAAGTAGAAGTGAGACTATCGCTCCTGGGCTGGGGTGTATACAGTTGGTGTGCCAGACCCGTGTTCTCTTTTCCTTGAAAAACATGTATGAAACAGTGGCCTCATAAGATGGAGGGAACCTAAACCCTCAGTCATAGGATGAAAGAGGGTCTTTGATGACCCATGTCAGTCTTGGCATGAGGGAGAGAGAAACCTTGGTCATGCTTCCCCACTGATTCTGGAGCTTGTTACTGCAGCATAGCCCAGACAAGTTTGACAAATGCCCTGAGGAACTTCATTTTCCTCTCTATATCCTGCCAATCAAGTGACAATGGAGGGAAAGGAGTTGGGAGAAAATATGTACTAGTGAGCAGAAGAAACAGAAGAGGAGTTAGAGAACGCTGGCAATGTTCAGACATGGAGAAGTAAAAGTAGAAACACAGTAAAACAGTGAATCTATTTTTCTTACGGAGTCCTAGATAACTCATCTGGCACCTTTGTTCCGGCCATAGGACATCTTTGCATATGACAAAAATATTCAAAGAACGATTCGTACCTGCGTAACTGAGCATTTTCACTTCTTAGTGGTTGCATGGCCAGTGCTATTTCAACTTGGATATTTGTGTTTCCACTTATTGCTGGAAGCAGAGATATACAGGCGTCCAATTCTGTAATCAACCTTTGAATTTCTGAATCCTCTATAAAAGGGAGAAGAAGTAATAACAATACCATAAATTGTTTTTGGATAAGATTATTCATGGGTATTACTAAATAAGAAATATTTTCAGATATGTACATGTTTGCTATAAACAAACAACTCAATTACTTATCAATGTGATATATAAATCCTACTTTCCTCTTCCCTACTGTATGCATTTGCTTATTCAAAAGAATTCTAAAGAAATTAAATTCAGTAAAGATTAATCTTCTATCATAGGACTCTTAGTGACTTTTTTCTGTTGAAATTAAATTCAGTAAAGATAAATCTTCTATCCTAGGATTCTTAGTGATTTTTTTCTGTTAAGAGTCTAGTAGGAAGATAGTTGACATGTCTCCTGGCTCACATTCCCAAAGGACTACTGGACTCCTATCACTGCTAAAGGGTGTCCTATAATTGATTACAGTATTGACATTTACAACACAACCTTTGCATCCTGACATAAGCAAATAATTCACTTTAGGTGATTCAATTTGGCAAAATATTGAGGGAAGATCTACTCTGATAAAGTTTTATTATTTAATTTTATAAAGTAGATTTAAAATAACCAGGCATACCTCATTTGGTGCTCACTATCAAAAACAGTACCATTTTTGCTATTAACTGTGGGGAGTGGATGGTTTGGAAGGTGGCAAACAGACACAGGGAGAAGGTGGATTTTAGATCTTTTGTCCTTTTATATATTTGCCCCTTTATTCAAATTTTCTGTGGACTGAAAACATTTAATAAATACTAACTCTCTTATACTCAAAAGAGGTAGAAAGTATATCTATCCTAAATTACAAAACTTTACTCAATCCCATGGGTATTTTAACACCCTGATGTAAATAAAGTACATATACAAAATAAACATCTGTGACAAACTACTGAGATGTTCCCTACCAATCCTTTGTAGAGTGGTTTTGCTCATAAGCATTGGAGGCAGAGACCTGGGATCCACCATTTTGAAAGCAATAGAACTTTAGTCAAATTATTTAACTTCTTGAAGTCTAGATTTCTCCAAGGTTAAATGGAGATAACACCATGAGATAATACCTCAAGGGGTTGTTGTCAGAATTAAGTGAGGTAATGCATATAAAACACTCAGCACAGAGCCAGGCACATGGTAAATACTCAATAAATGACACCTGACATTGTTACTCTTACTATTCTTACTATGATTAAGTATTTGGTTAAGAAAATAGTAATAAATTGAAGGTCTGAAAACACGGAGATTTTAATATATTAAACCTTCAAATTAATAGTGCATTGTTCTTCTAACACATTTTAAGATCTGGGATTTCTTTTTGTCAGACTGCAAATATTAGGTATTCAGTTAGTGCTTCCACAATCAATTACTGTGGTTTCTAAGATGACAAATCTCTAACTCACTCCAAGTGAAAGCTTTTATTTAGCATATACACATAATGAAAATAAACGACTACAACTTGGCTCAAATACCTCATAACTCCATCTAGACATTTTTCTTGATTTAATTTTTTTAAAAAACCCTAAAAGTAAACTGAAAACGACGTTAAGAAGTTTGGATTACTTCTCAAAGTCAGATCTGTTAAACCTTTTAACAACTGGTTATTAAAGAGATGATGGGAAAAAAAATCTCTGCATCTTTTTAAATAGGAAAAATTACCAGTCTGTTCTGGGCATTAATTACAATTACCCTCTGGGCTCTTCTAACCCCTAAAAGTTTATGGCTACAAATTCTCTTTGGCTGAATCTTTTCAAGGTCCTTTTGAATCAAGTAGAATGAATACACACTTGTAAGTAAAAGACTGTTTGACACTTTCTTATACATTTCAAATCCACAGGAGACAAGAGGGATCAAAACCTAAAAAATAATAAAATAGGCAGAACTCATTTCCTTATTAGCTCAAGATATATTTCTATGGAAAATACCACAAATTCCATATTGGCTATTCTAAATTATAAATGATGACTAAATAATAGGACACTGCTATTTAGGATATTTAGCATAGGACACCATGCTTCAGAAAATTATTCTAAAAGTGCTCATATACCTTGCTCTGCTAGCAGGGCCTTGAGCTCTCCCAACAAATACTTTATAGTTCTGGCTTTTTCAGCACTCTGGTTCACATTTTTTGCCTTCTGCACATCCTTTATTCTTAAATCTCGCATGTGTATGTTTAAATCCTTTCCTTCGCTTGTGACTTCTGCAATTTGTTCTTTGGTGCATTTGTCTTCATTATTGGACAGGGAAGCTGGCGGTAACAGAGTGGGGCTTCGGTGTGTCTGACTGGCCGGATAAGAATGCAATAGATTCATGTATGTTTGAAAACACTTTAATAAGTCTGGTTCCTTAGGAACTTCTTGTTGTGGGAGAATTCCATTAACAAGACCCAACTGCTGAAATGATGGAATAGCTGGTTTGTCTGTTCTGGACAGGCTACTTGGAACTCCAAGACCAGTACTGATGGAACTTTGTAGAATATCAGTACAGTTCATAGAAACTGCTTTACCCTGTGATGCAAACTGGTTATCACCATCAGTCTGAACCTCCTATAGACAGAAAAAAACAAGCCTTCAAAAATGTGAGCACTGACTTATAGGCATTAACGATAATAAATTCAAACCAGAAATGTTAGAAAATGATTTTTGCAGGATGGAGTTATAGATTACCAGCAAGTAAGCTGGATTTTCCCTGAGCACAGTATTCTAGTTTTTTAAAGCTTATTAATTAGTTCACTCTGCACTATGGAAACATTATAAGGTCATGACTAAAATAAACTCAAATATCACACATGGTTTAAAGGCATCAAAAATCAGTCTACCTTGGGATGAAAACAAACTTCCACTTTGGAAAACTGCATTGCAAGAAAATAAGCTCAAACATACAAAAAGCTTTTGCACAAACATATTTATAGAAATATTATGGTAGTAAAAACCTGTTACTTAAATGTCTAATCATAGGGGAGTAGTTACACAGTTTACAGTATATCTACTAAATAGAGTATTATAGTATTAAAAACTTACAAAAGGTATATATTAGAAGAAATAGGTTTACAATAAAGTGCTAAGTAAAAAGGTAGTAAATAAAACTGTATAACTTACTTATGACTATATGTATATATATATATTTTTTTAAAGATTTTATTTATTTATTCATGAGAGCCACAGAAAGAGAGGCAGAGACACAGGCAGAGGGAGAAGTAGGCTCCCTGCAGGGAGCCCGATGTGGAACTTGATGCCTGGACCCCAGGATCACGTCCTGAGCCTAAGGCAGACGCTCAACCACTGAGCCACCCAGGTGTTCCATTATGACTGTATTTTTAAAAGAAAGCAAACTTAAATAAAAACCAGAAAACAGGGATCCCTGGGTGGCGCAGCAGTTTGGCGCCTGCCTTTGGCCCAGGGCGCGATCCTGGAGACCCGGGATCGAATCCCACGTCGGGCTCCCGGTGCATGGAGCCTGCTTCTCCCTCTGCCTGTGTCTCTGCCTCTCTCTCTCTCTGTGACTATCATAAAAAAATGGAAAAAAAAAAAAAAAAAACAGAAAACAAAACCAGAGATTTAAATGATTGGCAAGTACTCTATCAATATGTTAACAGCAAATGTGCTTAAGTGATAGGCATGGGTGATTTCTTTTTTTCTGCTAATATCTTTCCCTTTCCCCCTTTCACCATTGACCTTAATGAAGAGTAAAACTTCTAGTAAAATATAATTTTTGAAAAATTAAGTATTTACATCTTAGGGCATTATGATACAATCAAATTTAATTTCTCTCTTAAACTGACAATTTCTAAAAGCAAATAATTATCCGTATAATGTATAAACTGTACCCACAGAATCAACCATTGGAAGGCAGGATGGATGCTGAAGTAACTGGACTGGGGTGGAGGAAGATAAACCGTAACTAGAATGTAGAGTTGCCTGAGATTCTAAAAGGTAAGAGGGAGAAAAAGTTATCACATCTCATGCTGCTTTTACAGTAAGTAGGCAACTTAATTAAAGTTTATATTCATGCTTTTTAAAACATCATTCATACTAACCAGAACCAGACATGGTGTGGTAAGGTACAGCAGGAATTCCATTAGAGTTGTTCTTTGAAGCCAACTCATTCATCAGTGACATCTGAGTCTGCACATGCTCACAGAGGGCTTGGTAGATTATGGGTGAATACATTCTATAATGATCTTGCAATGACCAATTTTGTGGTATATCTGATGAGTCTCTCTCACTTCCAGCAGAAGCTTCATTAGGTATACGTTTTTTATTACCTGAAGATACTAATATGGAAGAAGGAAAAACAAATTCTTGAAACACGAGTCTTCAAAACTTTTACCATAAAATATTAGGGAAGAAAAAGACTCTCAGAAATAGCTCAATTTATCATATACAGTATAGAAGGGCTTTACTACTATCACCCCCTAAAGAAAATTACCTCAAATTCTCTTTTAAAAATAGTTAGTAAATTGTGTGAGTTCTCCAGTCAAAAATTATCTGTATTACATCTTTAAAATATTTATTAAATGGTATTTGTAAAATCTCTCAGTTACAAGGCCCCTCTTTAAGGGTGTTATTTCTGAAATCCAGTAAAACTCTTTCACCTTGCTCCTTCTCCAGTTCATGCCCTCAGGGGAAAAATAGAAAAAGAGAGACAGAATTCTCTTTAACAATTTTGATGCTCGGATCATTAAAAAAAAAAAAAAAATCAGGGGAACCCTGGGTGGCGCAGCGGTTTGGCGCCTGCCTTTGGCCCAGGGCGCGATCCTGGAGACCTGGGATCGAATCCCACGTCGGACTCCCGGTGCATGGAGCCTGCTTCTCCCTCTGCCTGTGTCTCTGCCTCTCTCTCTCTCTCTCTGTGACTATCATAAATAAATAAAAAATAAAAATTAAAAAAAATCAGAGCTTTGAGAACAAGAATAAAAGTGTGATTAATCTACACACTGGGCCCCCAGACAAAAATCTTAACCTGGCATTTAAAGTTTCCGAAGCCTGAGCACCACAACCAACTTTTCCAACCATCGTCCTAACAACTCCAATTAAAATTTTTCATTCTGGTCAGACCAACGTAGACACCCAAAAAGCTTCTCTCACCTTCCTGTAACATTACTCATGATGAACCATTCCTTCCAATTCAGTTCTATCCATTCACGAAGGCTCATCTGAAGGCTTCCCTTTTTCAATCCTTCTACTCCTATGACTGCTCTTCACCATGCCAGAGCAGTGTCTCTGTGCAGCATATACCACTTGCACATTGTGCTATATTGCTGATCTTCCATTTTCTTGTCTGACTAAAGTATAAGCAGAGTCTTATCTGATACTTCATTATTTGCCCCCATAGAGTCTTATATTAGTCTACAAAGTAGTACAAAGAAGAAACCTGCAATAAACTAATGTATGAAAAACCACGTTCTATAACTACTCTATAGATCAGTATCAAAATCTATTTCCCTAATTAGGTCCCCTTCACAAACTTTTTTAAAAGGTGAGAATATTCTTGGTAGATCATTGGTTATCAGGTACAAAATAAATTTAGAAAATACCTAGCTTTTGGCAGGACCTACCCAGCCTAAACATATATTCCTATGATACAGCAATTGTGCTCCCAGGTATGAGTGCTCGTGACTACCAAAAGATGTGTACATGAATGTTCACAGCAGCTTTTTTTCTGCAGTAGCTAAAAAATGATAACACTCAAATAGCTATGAAGAGTAGAAATGCATAAATTGTGGTATACTCATGCTGGAACACTATACAGCAATGGGAAAGAACAAATTACTGGTATGTCCAACTGCCTATAGGAATCTAACAGACATAATGTGTGAAAGATGTCAGACACAGACTACATAGTATATAACTGTGTTGCAAGAAGTTCAAAAACAGGTTAAGCTCTCCAATGGAGATAGAAGCCAGCAAAGTGGTTAAAGATGAGGGGTGGGTGGTGGTGAGACTAATGACGAGGCAGAGGCATGGTAGGGTGCTGAAAATGTTGTGTCTTCATCTGGGTGGTGAATGTATGGGTGTATGCACATGCAAAACTTTATCGAGTTGTGCACTCGATTTATGCATTATTCCTTAATTGTTTAAAAAGTGAAGTTTTAAAAATTTGTATGAACTTCCTCAATTATATATATCTTATTGAAAATAAAAACATTGCTAAAAGCAAGAAACTTATATGTAAAGCAATAAGTTAAAGGCATATTAACTACTATAACCAATGAAGATAGACAAAAAATTTAAAGAAAAAGACTACTAAATTACTATTATGAGACCATGAAAATGGATGAGATAGTAGATGCTTCTATTTAGACCTGAGGTGTGCTTCCTTTTGAGATGATCTATTCCTGTGAATATATTTCCCAGGCCTGAGTACAAGCTCTAACAGTTATTAGTTGAGTAACTTTTGGCAAATTCTTAACCTCTCTTGGCCTCCTCTTCCTCATCATAAAAATGATTATAATAAAGGCAGCACCAACTTCTAGCACATAGTAAGAACTTAATAAATGTTAGATCTATCACCAAATTGCTGCAAAGTCACTTAGAGAAGTAAATACTTCATATTCACATATCTTCCCATCTGATACCAACACTATACCTCTAAACATGTGCCCTTTACCATGATTAAAGCCAAAAGGAGTAAGTTATTCTTCACTATCTGAAGAGACACGCTGCAACAAATTGGTTAATAAACATCTGTAATGGTCTGTTAGATAAGAATTGTCTGACTTGGTGAATTTTAGATTTTACACTCATGGGTTACAAGCATTAAGCATTGGCTCCCATTCACCTTCAAGGGATGGTTTTTACAATTTCTGATAAAGCTGAGCTACAGTATCATGCCTTTGATAACAGATGTCATCATTCAAAAAAAACTAAGAAACTCCAAACATATTTCTTAAAAAAAATCAAAGCCTTAGAATTAAAATGACTTAATTTATTCCTTTATTAACCCAGTCTATATAAAATTCTACTGATAATGCTGAAGATTTATATTTAAGAGGCAAATCTTTTTTTAAAAGATTTTATTTATTTATTCATGAGACACACACACACACACAGAGAGAGAGAGAGAGAGAGAGAGAGGCAGAAACACAGGCAGAGGGAGAAGCAGGCTCCATGCAGGATGCCTGACTTGGGATTCGATCTTGGGTCTCCAGGATCACGCCTGAAGACGACGCTAAACCACTGAGCCACCCAGGCTGCCCAAGAGGCAAATCTTAAAGGAAATTATTCCAGGCAAGTTAAAAACCATAAATGGATATAAACGATTGCATTTATATTACTACAAAATCATTTTAAAATTTAAAAAACCACCAAATCACCACCAACAAAATGAGCCTGTTAATACACAAATACAAATGAGGTACATTTTCTTACTGTTGTTCATTAAACCAAAGCATCCTACATGAAATTGTTACCTAACAGATTAGCGTGGTAATACGTCTAACTGGCGTCCGTCAATAACTAGAATCATCAAAAGGATCCACTCATCATTCAGTCCACAAGACTTCTTGCATCCTAGCTGCTAAATAAGCACTACTGCTTGGATATACATGCACTGTCTGATAATAAGATAATTTCTGCAACGCAAATGCAGAACAAACAACACTGCAGGTAAGAGTTGCTAGATGCTTACTATAATTTGAAATATGTAAAAGAACACTTGGCCTTGATGGGGGCAATCAATGCTCCAAGTATCCTGCCTCTAGTGGTTTATTTCCCCAAGGTAAGGGCAGCAATATATGTATGTTACTAAAAGCAGAGCCATGTGCCCACAGCATTCAACAGTTATCAAATGGAAAAAGTTGCTTATTTTAAAAATATTTTTTCTGGGGCACCTGGGTGGCTCAGTGGTTAAGCATCTACCTTTGGCTTGGGTTGTGACCCCGGGTCCTGGGATCGAGTCCCGCATCCAGCTCTCTGCTTCTCCCTCTGCCTGCATCTCTGCCTCTCTCTGTGTCTCTCATGAATAAATAAATAAAATCTTCAAAAATAAACAAATAAAAAATAAAAATATATGAAAAATATTTTTTTTCTTTAAATGTCAGGAGCACTCTGAAGAAGCTCAGTGCATTTCTGAACTGTCTCTGACTTACTCCCAGGTATGCTCCAAGGTAGGTGACCTTGACCCCACAGACCCTCAGTGATCAGACAGGTTCAGATAGAAAGTACGCAAGGGCTGAGGCATCTGGGTGGTGCAGTCGGGTTAGGTGACCAACTCTTGGTTTCAGCGTGACTGGTGATCTCAGGCCCTGTGCTGGGCTCTCTCTCCCTTTCCCTCTGCTTTTCTGCTCAGTGTTCTTTCTGTCTCTAAAATAAATAAATAATCCTTAAAAAAATTAAAAGTACACAAGGAGGCCACACCCCAAAAGATGGTTAACATAAAATAGTAAGATGATGTATGTTAAAATTAAAATAATACATAAGATACTAATTAACATGCTGTAATAAGTTCCTTAAAGTTTTAGAGTCTAGGGACCCAGGATGCATATTTCTCTCATCTGCTCTGCCAAATCCATCCTCTACCCGTCTCCACCCTGCTCTCCCTGGGATGCTGATCTATATGGATTACATCGTTAAGAGACAGTCCTTCGTGGGTTTCTTCTGCTCTCACACATCTTGCCCAGTATACAAGAAAGTAAGGCCTTGACTGAAGGTCTTTACCTGGGCCATTTCTCAGGGTTATATTTGTAATGAATAACCTTGAGCGAGAAGATAATGCTTCCCCTGAGACAAGTACAGGTTTGCTTACTGCTCCCTACCAAAGCAATGGATTTCCCAAACTCAGTGTTCCTTGGCTGAAACAAACCTATAGGATAAGCAGCATCTACCTGGGTCCATCACATTAGCCCTTTGGGAATTGTAGTGGGAGTACCAACAGAAATATGCTAATGTACATGTTGCTTACTTTATTTACTGTGTGAGTAATAAAGTCCTTTGTCTCTGACCCAGGGGTCTTGGATCTCCTACCAGCAACCATGACATAGTAAGATTAACTTATTAGCCTATAAGACTAAAAATCAAATCCCAGACCTGATACACATCAACAGGTCACCACTTGGGTCCCACCCACTGGGAATCTTGGAAGTACCAAAGAAAGAAGCACCATAAAGTCAGAGTACTTATTCCTAACTCTCTCTTTGAGGCAGTCTTGGCTGGCTTTGTTCCTTAAATCAAACTCATTGCTCTTCTCAAGGCAGCCTACTCTATTCAACAGTATCTGAGTCCCGGTAATCTCTCCCCAACCTCATCCCTCCCTTAAGGCTTCTGCTGCTGTGCTTGCAATGGATTAGCACAATCCCTCATAGTTTCCCTATACCCCATTCACACCTTTGTAATGAGTTCCTTCGTAAATAAACCCCCCTTGAATTATCTTAAGAGTGTTGCCATCTGTTTTCTGTTGGAACTCTTGACTAGCAAGCAGTTAAGCTAGGATCTAACACGTTGCTACCATGGCTCACTGTCAGCCACATACATTCCAAATGACAGTTCCCTGAGAATGGATGTCCTGGACAAGAAATAAACTGCCTTGAGAAAAAGAGACCAGAGGAATGCCCAGTGGTGCTACCATCCCTTTATTTGTCCATTGGGCCCTGGGAAATGCCTCTACTCTCAGAGTTTAGACCTGGGGTTAGCACACTTTTTCCTTAAAAGGTTAGAGAATAAATATTTTAAGCTTAGCAGACCAGGTTTCTGCCACAACTACTCGATTCTACTGTTACAGCACAAAAGCAGTCCTATAAAATACATAAATGAATTAGCATGGCTGCACTGCAATAAAACGTTATTTATAAAATAAATAACAAAACATTAATTATAAAATAACCTAGGCTGTATTATACTGATCCCTAGTTTAGACCGATGTTACCCAATAGAAATATAATGGCAACAAATACACAATTTTAAACTTTCCAGTAGCCATACTAAAAAGTAAAAATAGGTAAAACTTGAATGTTGTCCTTATATCAACAGATCCAAAATATTAACATTTCAACATGTAATTAATGTAAAAACTTGAGATATTTTTGTAGTAGACCTTTTAAATCTAATGTATCTGATCTGAATTTACATTTAATAAAATTGATAGTTGAAAAAGTGGATTCATATATCCAAGTTATTTCAAACATACTGAAAAGTATTCTAATAACTGGATCAAGTATCTGTTTTCAAATTTAAATTTAATTAAATAACATTTGAAATTCAGCTCCTTAGTTTTTCTAGCCATACTTCAAGTGCTCAATGGCCATACGCATACAAATACCTTCTTCAACAGGGCACATCAAGATACTATGAAGCTACAAGTGACTAGCCTCCTAGGCAGATTAGTAAGTAGTAAGATAGATCAGTTCTCCCTCTGCCTTAGTTCTCTAACTCAGGACTTTCTGGAATATCAACGTCTACTCCGATAAATACTCTACTCTCATTTTCTTAGCCTCTTTGCATGGATCCAGATCTCTTAACATCTAGGGCTATTGCTGTGGATGGTTTTCCAGACTTCACTTCTTGTCTAAACTGATTCTAATCATGCACTGCTGTGCTAACTAACATTTTTGGCCTGCTTGAACCATGAAACTATTCGTCTCATTCTTGTGTATCTGAATTCCCATTGTGGATTTTTTTCATCTCCATTTTGGGCTATCTTGTTCTATAGGGCTCCAGGGGACAATATAATCAAAACTTGTTCTAAACTGTTTGGTGAATTATTACATTTTATAAAGTCAGCAAAGTTAATGGTGAGGGTGTAAAACATCCTAGGCTATATTCACCATCAATCACTGGAAGGCCCTCTTTCCTTAGCTATCCAACTTGGAATTTTTTTTTTAAGATTTAATTTATTTATTCATGAAAGACACACACACACACACACACACACACACACACACAGAGGCAGAGGGAGAAGCAGGCTCCATGCAGGGAGTCCAAGGTGGGACTCGACCCAAGGTCCCCAGGACCATGCCCTGGGCCAAAGGCAGGCACCAAACCGCTGAGCCATTCCAGGGATCCCCACCTCCCACTTGGAATTTTACTTTCTTATACACCATGTATTCTAACTGTGCAGCTAGTTCAACAGGTTGAGTTACTAAACCTACTGATGATATATACACATAAAATGATTTTAAAACAATTAGTATCTATAAGTATGCACATGAAACACAACCAATTTATGGTTATTTATGGAATTAAGTGGCAAGGAGAACAAAGATAACTCTATATATACCTCCTAAATGTCATTCTGAGTTAGAACCTTTTCTTCTAAAAACCTAGTCAGTCACTTTTTCTTTCTTCTTGGGAAAGGGACAGTAAACCAAGTAACTACCCAGCAATTAGAAGCAGAATAAAGAGAAGCATAAGCACACACATATACACCTGAATAAACTGACCTCTACATCCAACATGGGGCTTGAACTCACAACCCCAAGATCAAGAGTCACATGCTCTACCAACTGAGTCAGCCAGGTGCCCCAAGGATTATATTTAAACAAAAAGGAAAAAAAAAAAAAACTTACAAATTTCCTTCCGGACTCCTGAAGGAACATGTTTTTCATGTCCTTTCTTTTTAGATCCAAATCTTTTGCCTTCTAAAAATCTGGGATTATATCTATTTTCTGAATATGCTTTTTCTGAACCTATTAATAATTAAGACAAAAATTCATTTGCATTAAGAGAATTATTTGAGAAAAGTGATTAGCAAAGAGGTATATAAAAATTTAAAAACCTGAATCTTCATTTCTCAAAATGTCCCGCAGCAAAGAAGCACAACCATCAAGCCCCTGTACAGTCTCAGTCTGTAAGGAGAAAGTCATTTAGAAATTCATACACAGAATTTTAGTGCAGGAAAATAAAAACCCAACAAATTATGTGGTTTTAAAATTTCTTTTTTCAGGAGCAATTTATTATTGGTAGAACACATGTTTCAAAGCAGAAAGTCTTCAAACTTCCTTAGTGCAATCAACACTTTACCTCTGAAATGTTATTCCTTCTTAGCTTTTATCTGAAGATTAATTAAAATAGTGTGCATTGTATCTATTCAGTTTAGTCTTACCTGACTTTCTGAATCAGAATGGATAGCATTGCCAAAATCTGCATTAAAACGTGATATCTTTCTTAAACGGGTCCTAGAAAACAAGTTCATTAATATTGTCACAAATACTACAAAACTTTCTTCCAAAACGTATTAATAGTCATTTTCTTCCCAGCGAAGGTTTGATAAGAAAGCTTGTCCATAAGATAGATTTATATAGAATTTTATAGTGACTATAAAGACTGTTAAACACTAAAATGATCAACATGGGTAGATATGGAAGTTTCTTCCCCAGAGTTTGTGAAGGTAGAGACCCATTTTCCGGGGTAGGCAAAATTTAGTGTGGCCCAAAGACCTGAAAAGTCTCTTGAGATTTACGACTTAAAGTTGTAAACTCCTGTAAATACTTACCCTCTCTTTCCATTGGTTAATTTAGCAGGTCCAGTGTGTTTTCCTGAAGATAACACCTATGATATAATACATTATATTATAGTAAATATACAAGTATTTTTCAATTATATTCTCAATAGGCTGTCTTGACAAAACCTGAAATGTTGTTTCCTTTTTGTGGTAAAAACACAACATAAAATCTACCATGGTAGCCAGTTTTTAGTGTACAGTTCTGTGGCATTACATATATTCATGTTGCTATACAACCAACATCCACCTCCAGAAACTTACCTTGCCAAACTAAAATTCTGTACCTATTAAACATTAACTTCCAAGCACCCACACTGTCCCTAGCAACTACCCTTCTAGTTTCTGTCTCTATGAATCTGATTACTCTAGGAAACTCATATAAGTGGAATTATACAGTATTTTTCCTTTTGTGATTAGCTTATTTCACTTTGCCTAATGTCTTGTAGCAAGTGTCAAAATTCCTTTCCTTAAGGCTGAATAATATTCCACTTGATATACATTATTAATTTTTTATAAATGTAATATATCCTATAAATTCATAATTACTATTGAACTCTTATTAATAAATTATTGTTCTACATCAAATGTCAAGCAAACAGCACAAGCTGAAAATGAGGCTGAGGCATTATTTTAACCAGAAGTACCTATGACAGTAAGTCTGGACTATACTCAATCTCTGAACATGTTCTACATTCCCCGAGTCTTCAAAACATAGAAGTTAATTCAACATATAGCACAGAATTCATAAGTATGATTCTGTTTATCCACATTATTTAGGGTGTCTGACAAAACCAGCCCATGAAAACTCTACTACTCCTCTTTATCTACATCTTTCTTTTTTTTCTCTTTTTAAAGATTCTAGTTATTTATTCACAAGAGACACACAGAGAGAGGCAGAGACATAGGCAGAGGGAGGAGAAGCAGGCTCCCTGTGGCGACCTCGATGTGGGACTCAATCCCAGGATCACACCCTGAGCTTAAGGCAGATGCTCAACCACTGAGCCACCCAGACATCCCACTTTCTTTCTTTTCAAACTCCTATAACAATATTGTTTATTTTATTTTTTTATTTTTTATTTTTTTTAAAGATTTTACTTATTTATTCATGATAGACACAGAGAGAGAGAGGGAGGGAGGCAGAGACACAGGCAGAGGGAGAAGCAGGCTCCATGCAGGAAGCCCGATGCGGAACTCGATCCCAGGTCTCCAGGATCATGCCCTGGGCGCTTAAACTGCTGAGCCACCCAGGATGCCCACAATACTGTTTTTTTTTTAAATAATTTCATTTTTAATGTAAAATAAGTGGGCTATCTTTTGTGTACAACAAAGAAAAAAAATGCACTTGCTTCAACGAGCATCCAGTATCTTGAAGTTAGCAAGAAGTTTGTTGTTTGCCTCTGGGGAGGGAAACTGAGTCTGGAGGACAGAGCAAGGAGACTTTCCGTGGTATATCTTTTTAATATCCATTAACCTTCTATAAGTATGATCTCTATTTAAAATATAACTTTTAAATGATGAATTAAGTTCCCTACTCACTCCCTTATTTCACCCTTCAGAAGTAGTCACTGTTGGCAGTTACATTTATGGTTTTTCTTGACATGTTTACATGTTTTATCCCAAGATAGCTTTGAGCAGGAACAACTGAACTATCTGGAGTTATGTGCAACTGAGAATACATCTTAAAAATTGGGTTAGTAGAGTCATACTTCTCCTTGAGATAACTTGGGGTATGATGAAGTCATGAGGCCAGCCGTGAGAACCAATGTTGTAGGAAATAAGATTCTATGTAGTGTTGCTCTGCTGGTCCCTGCAGGACACCCTAAGGGTCTTTCCTTTTGGTACATACATATGTTGGTATCCTTGCCAGAACCAAAATGAAATTCCAAAACATGGTGCTGCTATACTCTGGACCAAGTCCAAAAACAACTACCACAATTATTATCTTTCAAAATTAAAAAAGTATACAGAGGTAAATGTATGGTATACTTCTAGGATTACAAGATATTTCCCCCAAAAATATACATGAGGTTATGTTACAGAAAATCAAGTAATGAAAATTACCTAGGATAACAGCACCTTGCAACAGTAACTATCATAATGGCACATTTCCATCAAAACTTTTTAAAATTGTTTTAAAATAATACAAAGAATTTCAGTATACACTTTATCCAGATTCCCCAACTATTATTTCACTATATCTGCCATGTTCTCTCAAAATATATTCAGTAACAAAATATATACAATACAAAAAATATATTATTGTTTTTCTGAACCATTTTAGGGTAAGTTGCAGGTATGATATTATTTACTCCTAAATATTTCCTAAAAACGAGGTCATTTATATAACCATTATAATTATCAAAATCAGGACATTAACACTGATACTATATTATAAACTATAGACTTTATTCACATTTTGATGATTATTACAATACCGTCCTTTATTTTTCAAAAATGCCAGTCCATGTGCAATGCAGGATCATAGGTTGCTTTACATTGTCACACTTCATTAGTCTCTTTAATCTAGAATAGCTCCTCAGGTTATCATTTCATTGCCTTTTATAACCTTCAAGCCAGGATGCCCAGACATTTTAGACTTGTCTGATTTTCCCTCATGATTAAATTCAGGTTGTAAGTTTTTGGCAGGAATACCACAAAAGGGAAGTTTTGTCCTTCTTGATATGAGAACGCACATGGTATGAGTTTGTCTCATTACTGGTGATGTAAACTTTGATTATTTAAGATGGCGTCTGCCAGATTTTCACTCTAAGGTTCCTATTTTTACCTTTGTATTAAGCATTTCATGGGCAGATACTTTGAGATTATGCAGACTTCCTATTCATCAGACTTTCACGGAGTAGCTTTAGCATCCATTGAGGATTCTTGTCTTAATCTACTTGTTTGGGAAATGGTGAATTCTGTAACTTACATGATTCCTTTTCAAAAAAAAATTTTCTTAAAAGATTTTATTTATTTATTCATGAGACACAGAGGCACAGACACAGAGGGAGAAGCAGGCTCCCTACAGGGAGCCCAATGTGGGACTTGATCCCAGGACCCCAGGATCACGAGCCAAGCCAAAGGCAGATGCTCAACCATTGAGCCACCCAGGCGCCCCCTTACATGATTCCTTCTACATTTATTAGTTGGTCTTTTTATAATAAATTTATTTTTTATTGGTGTTCAATTTGCCAACATACAGAATAACACCCAGTGCTCATCCCGTCAAGTGCCCCCCTCAGTGCCCGTCACCCGAAATTCACCCCCACCCCCCGCCCTCCTCCCCTTCCACCACCCCTAGTTCATTTCCCAGAGTTAGCAGTCTTTACGTTCTGTCTCCCTTTCTGATATTTCCCACACATTTCTTCTCCCTTCCCTTCTATTCCCTTTCACTATTATTTATATTCCCCAAATGAGTAAGAACATACAATGTTTGTCCTTCTCCGATTGTATTAGTTGGTCTTGAACTCTAGGTAAGCACTCTTCCTTTATTGTTTGTTGGTATGGACTGGTTGATTCCTATTTTATTCAAAGGGTTATGATCTATTATCATCATTATTTATTTTGATGCTCCAATTGTCCCAGACTCTGTCAGTGGTAGTCTCTTCAGACTGGCTCTCATATCATTTTAACATGTTCCCATTATTTTTTTGAGTAATTCCTTACTTTCTGTGACAAGGTGCTCTGGGCTCATCCTTTGGTTTTGGTTTGTTTTTTCGTTGTAGTAAGAACACTTAACATGAGATCTACTTTCTTCATAAATTTTTAAGTGCATAATACCATATAGTTAACTACAGGCATGATGTCGTACAGTTCTCTAGAATGTATTTATCTTGCATAATTGCAACTTTACACCCACTGAACAGAAATTCCCCTGCCTCTAACATCTCCATTCTGCTCTCTGCTTCTATAATTGTGACTACTTTGGTCCCTTATGTAAGTTGAATAATGCAGTATCTACCCTTCTGACTGGCTTATTTCACTTATATCCTCAGGATTCATCCATGTTGCATATGGCAGGATTTTTTTCTTTTTTAAGGTTGAATAATATTCCATTGTGTGTATATAACACATTTTTTTTTCTTACCCACTCATCCATCAATAGACATTTAGGTTGCTTCCACATCTTGGCTACTGTGAATACTGCAATAAACACAGAAGTGCAAATAACTCTTTGAGATCGTATTTTCAATTCTTTTGTATAAAAACCCAAAAGTAGAATTTCTGGATCGCATAAGAAGTCTATTTTTAATTTTTTGAGCAACTGTCATGCTATTTTTCATTGCGGCTGTACCATTTTACATTTTCACCAGTAGTTTACAAGGGTTCCAATTTCTCCACATCCTTGCCAATGAGAATTGTCATCCTAAAAGGTGTGAGATGCTATCTCGTTGCGGTTTTGATTTGCATTTCCCTAATGACTAGTAATGATGAACATCTTTTCATGGGCTTCCTCGCCTTTTATACACCATCTTTGAAGAAATGTCTATTCAAGTCTTTTGCTAATTTTTTAATCAAGTTACTTTGTTTTTTTGCTTTTGAGTTGTAGGAGCTCCTGATATAGTTTGGATATTAACCCTTTAGTAGACAGAGGGTTTACAAATCTTTTTTTCCATTCCATAAGATACCATTCACTCTGTTGTTTCCTTTACTCTGCAGATGCTTTTTATTTTGATGTATCCAGGCTCATCATATAATTATCCTGCTTCAGCTGTGGGGTTGACCATTCCTCCATGAAGGCGTGGTTCCTTTTAGTGGATGATGATATTCCTTTAAGTACATGATAATATTTAGAAACCAAGGTATTGCTACTGGGACTTCCAATCTTTTTTTTTTCCTATGAATTATTTCTTTAGTCATAATGACTAGTTAATCACAAAAACTAAATCTTATGATTTTATTTTTAAATCTGTTTCCATATTAGCATACCTTCAAATGTTTTTTTAATGGTTGTATAGTATTTCCTTGGTGTAAATAATATAACATGTCCTTGGATTGCTTCATGTTTTTCACAACTGAAAAGCCTGAAATAAACCTTTCCATACGCAGAAAAAAAAAGAAAAAAAAAAAAAAAAGCCTTTTCATAGTCAGGATTAAAAGCTTATTTATTTGATGAAAGGCTATTATTCATTTATTAGCCCTTGATACGAATTACAAAAACACTCTCCAAAAGGCGTGCCCAAATCACAATGCATGAGACAGTCATTTTGCTTTATGTCACATTTAATTCCATTGGGTGTTATCATTTAATCTTTTTTCTTTGCTATGTGAGAAAAGCATAAGCATTTCTTACAAGTTCTATTTCCTACCAACAAGTACAAGATAAAATTACATTTGTAGAATAATTTAGAGTATCCCAAAGACTTTCATTTCCATTTAAACCACACCCTATAATAGAGTGTAATGTCTGAAAGAGTGGACTCTGGCACCAGCTCTTGGGTCTGAATCCCGCTGCACCACCAATGAGTTCTGTAACTGTAGGAGAATCATTTGAACTTTTCTTCATCCCTCAAATTCCTCATCTATAACATGGAGATGGTAATAATATCTGCCTCATAAGGCTATTATGAATATTAAATGAATTATGCCTACTATGTAAAAATACTTAAGAGCAGCATCAACCACACAAGTGCTATCTAAATGTCAGGTATTCTTATCCTCCAGACGGTGGTAAACCGTAAGGGGGGCCAAATTTTGCTGCACCAATTTAAGCCAAGAGAGAGGCAGACGTTTCATCAGGTTCTCTCATTTTTAATCTTCCCATTTCTTTGAGAGACAGAACCTGATACCTACTTACACCTATTTTATAGCTAAGGGAAAGGAGGCTTAGACAAGTAAAAAGTACTTGGCTTGGGATGCCCCGGGGCGGGGGGGGGGGGGGCTCAGTGGTTGGGCGCCTGCTTTCGGCCCAGGGCCTGATCCTGGAGACCTGGGATCGAGTCCCATCACAGGCTCCCTCCGTGGAGCCTGCTTCTCCCTCTGCCTGTGTCTCTGCCTCTCTCTCTCTCTCTCTCTGTGTGTCTCTCATGAATAAATAAAAAAAATTTAAATTAAATTAAAAAAAAATAAAAGAAGTGGAATCGGAATCTGCAGGTGACGGTGTTCACAAACACTGTGTTTCTCCTCCCTCCCCCTTGCTGACTGCGCATACTGAGCATACTGGGAGCTCATTCAACCTGAGAGGATGATCTACAAGGGTGGGGATGGTGGGCAAGTACTCACGAAGGAAGTCTTGAGCCAAGTCTTGGGGAAAAAAAAAACCGTGTAAGATCCACACTAATGGGGAACACAGCGTTACAGGTGAGTTGATAAGTGAAGGGAGATTGGGGAAAAAAAAAAAAAGAAATAAAGAAGGGGGGGGGGACAGGTGGGTGTATTCAAAGAGGAGCAAGACCACTGTGGATAGCGAGTGTCTTTGATTCAGTACCTGAAAAATCTAGGTGCCACGTGCTGTCCTAGGCTTTGAAGATAACAGAGAGAAGCTGTGGAGTAAAGGGAGTAGACAAACAAGGCAGCAACTGTCTGTAGGCTGGAAAGTGTCCCGAATTAGGATTAGCACGGAGCGCACGAGGCGTGGCGGCAAGAAGCCCCCGAACGATGGGGATGCGATGGGGATGCGATGGGGATGCGCGAGCGCCGCCCTGGAGCCCTGGAGCCCTGGAGCCCTGGAGCCCTGGAGCCCAGGGGCGGGAGGGGGGCGGGCATTCCAGGCCGGGCAGAGAAGGCGCAGACGCGGGGACAGGAGGGCGCACGGGGGCGCACGGGGCGCTGCGGGACCAACAGGCCACAGGGCTGCGTGCATTCGGGACGGTAAGGAATGCACTGCTGGGGTCCAAAACAAACAAAGAAAAACAGCTGTGTTGACAGTCCAAAGAACCGAGACCTTTACCCTGAAAAAGCAGCGTTCGTGTGTTTGTTTTTTGGGCAGAAAAGTGAACTCTTCGGCGTGCATTTGAGAAGGGCTGGAGGCTGCTGGCGCGGGGCGCGAAGTGGGGGCCCTTTCTGCTCTCTGCACCTGGTCCAGGTGGCCAGCGGCTGGGGCGGAGGACCAGCGACCTGCGGCGCCGACGGCGGAGCGGGACTCGACCCCGCACGCCCGGACGCGGCCGGGTCGCTAACGTTAGGGACCCCCCCCCGCCGCCCCGCCCCGCCCCGCCCCTAGCTCCGCGCGTCTACCGCCGCCGCACGTCCCCGCTGGTACCGCCCCCTGAATCCGTCTCTAGCCCACGTGGACCCCGCGGGGCCACGGCCCTCACCTGGCCCGGCCGACATCCGGACCCGACCATCCCTCGCCGCCGCCGACGAGCCCCGCACCCAGGGGAGCAGAGCCGCCCGACGAGGAACTAACCGCCGCGGACTCCCGGCCGCCCTGGGCCCGCCCCCGAACTTCCGCTTCCGGGAAGGAGCCCGCCCCACGCCGCGCCTCATAGTCTCGGGAGAGCGGAGAGGAGGCCTCTTCGGTCCCCCCGCGCGGCGCTCTGGGCGTGCGCAATAGACCCCTCCCGGCCGCCGGCTCGTCACACACAGGAGGGAGGGAGGGAGAAGCCCACAGAATGCGAGGGGGCGGGGCGGGGGCGGGGCGGGGGCGGGGCCGGCTGGAGCCGAAGCGGGGGCTGGGCCCTGCTGGGGCGGGGCCGGGGCGGGGCCGGGGCGGGCGAGGGTGGGCGGGGCCGTCCCGGGTGGGCGGGGCCAGCGGGCGGGGCGGGGCCGGGGCCTAGGTGGGCGGGGCGCGGAGTGGGCTCCCAGCGCGAGCAGGAGCCGGGCTCCTGAATCCCGGAAAGCACCGAGTTCGGGGCCCGGTCGCGAGGGTTTCTGGTGGCGAACGGCCCCCCTGAATGCGCTGGGGGAAGTGGCGACAGGACCTCGCAGGGCCTTGCAGGGGAAGGGACCGAAGGAGAGGGCGCATAGGTTTCCGAAGGAGTTGGTTCAGCTCCGTGTTTTGAATGAGTTTACGCGCCCTCACTCGATTTTGCGTGATTCATCATCATCTTTGCATGATTCTGATGGACATTTCGAAATTATTCACTGTAGCCCTTGCACCCGGAATGGTGCTTATTAGTTGGGATTTTTGCTTTACTTGCGTGCATAGTTGTTTACTCTGCATTCGAAGTAATGACCCTTAATGAAGAATGACCCCGCATGCTTTTTTTTTTTTTTTTAAGATTTATTTATTTATTCAAGAGAGACAGAGAGAGAGAGGCAGAGGAGACACAGGCAGAGGGAGAAGCAGGCTCCATGCAGGGAGCCCGACGCGGGACTCCATCACTTGACCCCAGGGTCACGCCCTCAGCCGAAAGCAGGTGCCAAACCACTGAGTCACCCAGGGATTCCCCCCTCCCTATTCACATTAGCTTGCTTCACAATTTTTTTTTTTTGCTTCACAATTTTTAATGGGGACTAGTCTTTGCTTAAGACGTTGAGTTTTGGGAAATCAAATTGGGGAGAAATTAAATAACCCAACTGATTACATTTTTAATAGGAAGAAGAGCTAAGAGGTACATTTTGAAAGTCTTAATTACAATGAACGTAAAAATCCAAAGACTAGAATACTGATTTCGGGAAACTAGGTGTTTGATAAATTTAGCTTTCTATTGAATTAGACTGGAAAGACCTCTCTCTTCTTCATCCATCTCCTATAAGTGTTTAACATAGTTACTTGAGATTACAGGGGTTTTTCCTGACGTTGACTTGATTTTTTAAAATTTACAGTCATTTTTCTTAGCACGTGCTTATTTTAGAAAATATAGATAAGAAAGAAAAAATCGCCCTATGATCCCAGAGAGTACCACTCTTAGCAGTTTGGTACATTCCCTTCTAGATTTTTGCCAACTGTGTATATATGTATAAATATATTAAATATATTAACAACAATATATGATGCATATTACTGTAACGTGAGTGTTTAAGTTTCTCATCAACATCACTTTTCAGTAATTTGCAATTATATATACCTGGTGTACCATTCTCCTCTTTGGAATTTTATACTTCTCCTCTCCGTTTTGTCTGCTTTTTGGTTTTTCCTATTTTCCCCTGTTTTTGGTTTTTAAGGTAATAGCTTCCAGCCTTTTGGTCTTTATTTTCTCAACTCTTTTATTGTGGTAAACTGCACAAAACAGAAAATATACCATCTTCACCAATTTTAAGTACACAATTCAGTGGTACTAAACATATTCACAATGTTGGGCAACCATCACCACCATCATCTCCAGAACTTTTTTCACCTTATGAAAGTCAAACTGCATACCCATTAAACAACTCCCCATTCCACCTCCCAGGAAGCCCCTGACAACCACTATTCTATTTTGTCTCTATGATTCTGACTACCTCAAATAAAGGAGATCGCACAGTATTTATCCTTTGTGACTGGCAAATAAAATAATTATTTGTCTTCAAAAGTTCATCCATGTTACAGCATGGACATCTGGGTTGCTTCTACATTTTAGCTATTGTAAATATTGTTGCTGTGAACACGGGTGTACCAATATCTCTGCCAGACCCTGCTTTCAATTTTGGGGAGTATATACCCAAAATTTCTGGATCATATGGTAATTCTATTTTTAATTTTTTGAGGAACTACTATACTCTTTTTCCACATGATTGTGCCATTTTATATTCCCATCAACAGGGATAGGATTCCAATTTCTCCACATTCTCCCTAACACTTAACTTCCATTTGTTTTTTGTTGTTGTTGTTGTTTTTTTTCATTTTTGATAGTAGCCATCCTAGTGCATGTGAAGTGTTATCTCATAGTAATTTTGATTTGCATTTCCCTAATGGTTACTAATGCTGAATATCTTTTCATGTGCTATTGATCATTGATCATTCCCTTCTTTGGAGAAATGTCTATTCAAGTCCTTTGCCCATTTTTAAATTTAAATTTGAGTTAACATACAGTAGAATATTGGTTTCTGGAGTAGAATTCAGTGATTCACCACTTACATATAACACCCAGTGCTCATCACAACAAGTGCCCTCTTTAATACCCGTCACTCATCTAGCCCATCCCCCACCCACTGCCCTCCATCAACCTCAGTTTGTTCTCTGTTACTAAGAGTCTCTTATGGTTTGTTTCCCCACCTTCCCCCTTCCCCTATGTTGATCTGTTTTCTTTCCAAGTTCCACATATGAATGAGATCATATGGCGTTTGTTTTTCTCTGACTGACTTACTTCACTTGGCATAATATACTTGAGCTCTATCCACATCATTGCAAATGGGAATATTTCATTCTTTTTGATGGCTGAGTCATATTCCATTGTGTATATATACCACATCTTCTTTATACATTCATCAGTTGATGAACATTTGGACTCTTTCCATAGTTTGGCTATTATTGATAATATGGCTATAAACAGCAGGGTGCAGATGCCCCTGCAGATCACTATGATTGTATCCTTTGGGTAAATACCTCATAGTGCAATTGCTGGTTTGCAGTTCTATTTTTACCTTTTTTGAGGAGCACACCAGTTTGCATTCCTACAACAGTCTTTTGCCCATGTTTTTTAAATTTATTTTTTATTGGTGTTCAATTTGCCAACATATAGAATAACACCCAGTGCTCATCCCATCAAGTGCCCCCCTCAGTGCCCATCACCCAGTCACCCCCACCTCCCTTTCTACCACCCCTTGTTCGTTTCCCAGAGTTAGGAGTCTCTCATGTTCTGTCTCCCTTTCTGATATTTCCCACTCATTTTTTCTCCTTTCCCCTTTATTCCCTTTCACTATTTTTTATATTCCCCAAATGAATGAGACCATATAATGTTTGTCCTTCTCCGATTGACTTATTTTACTCAGCATAATACCCTCCAGTTCCATCCACGTCAAAGCAAATCTTTGCCCATATTTTTAACTGGGTTGTTTGTATTTTGGTTGTTGAGTTTTGGAGTCCTCTACATATTATGTACATGAATATCTTATTGGATATATAATTTGTAAATATTTTCTCCTATTCTGTGGGTTGTCTTTTCAATGTCTTGGTATAGTCTTTTTATGTACAAAACTTAGGGTTTTTTAAAGATTTTATTTATTTATTCATGAGAGGCACACAGAGAGGCAGAGAAATAGGCAGAGGGAGAAGCAGGCTTCCTGCATGAAGCCTGATGTGGGACTGGATCCCAGGACCCTGGGATCATGACGTGAGCCAAAGGCAGATGCTCAACCACTGAGCCACCCAGGCATCCCATCTTTTCTTTTCTTTCTTTCTTTCTTTCTTTCTTTCTTTCTTTCTTTCTTTCTTTTTTTTTTTTTTGCAAAACTTTATTTTCATGAAGTTTTCAGTTTTTCTATTTTCTCTCGTTGCCTGTATCTTTAGTGTCATATCTAAGAAATCAATGGCAAAGCCAATGTCATGAAACTTTTGCCTTTGGTTTTCTTCCAAGATTTCTATTGTCATAAGTCTTATATTTAGGTCTTTGATCTATTGATTTTTAGTCATTTTTTATGTGTGGTGTAGGTAAGGGTCCAACTTCATTCTTCTACATATAGCTAATCAATTTTCCTGGAATTCTTTGTTCAGAAAACTCTGTTTTCTTCATTGAATAGTCTTGGCATCCTTGTCAAAAAATCATTTGACTATATATTTGAAGGTTTTTCTCTGGACTGTCAGTTCCATTGGTCTGTATATTGGCCATTATCCTAGTACCACACTTTTAATTAAAGTAGCTTTGTAATAAGTTTGAACTCAGCAATGTGAATCATCAGCTTTTTTGTTTTCTTCCAAGATTGTATGGGTTACTCAGCATTCCTTGAGATTCCATATGAATTTTAGGAAGTTTTTCTATTTCTGCGAAAACTGTCACTGGGATTATGGTAACAATTAAGCTGTAAACCTCTTTGGATAATATTGACATCTTAATATTATTTCAATCCATGAACATGGGATGTGTTTGCATTTATTTATGTCTTTAATTTATTTTATCATTGTTTTGAAATTTTCATTGTATAAGTCTTTCATCTCCTTAAGTTAATTCCTGAGTACTTTATTCATTTTGAAGCCTATTGTAAATGTAATTGTTTTCTTAATTTCATTTTTGATTGTTTATTATTAGTTGTATAGAAATGCAACTAACTTCTGTCTGTTGACTTCATATTCTGCTATTTTGTCAAATTCATTTATTAGTTCTTTTTTTTTCATTTATTAGTTCTAACAGTTTTTGGGTGGAATCTTTAGGGTTTTCTACACATAATATCATATGCTCTGTGAACAAAGATTATTTTGTTTCTTCCTTTCCAATTTGAATGTGTTTTATCTCTTTTTTCTTGTTTAATTGCTCTGGCTTGAACTTCTAATACTATATTGAATAGAAGTAATAAAAATGGGCATTCTTGCCATGTTCCTGACCTTAAAGGAAAAGCTTTCAGTCTCACCATCGAGTATGATGTTTGCTGTGGATTTTTCATGTCGGGTTTTTATTTTGTTGAAGTAGTTTCCTTTAAAAAAAAAAGATTTCATTTATTTATGAGAGAGAGAGAGAGAGAGAGAGAGAGAGAAGGAGAGAGAATTTGAAGCAGACTTCACACAGATTACAGAGCCCAGTAGGGCTCAATTCCACAACCACAAGATCATGACCTGAGCTGAAACCGAGAGTTGGACACTCAACCAACTGAGCCACCCAAATGCCCCAAAGTAGTTCCCTTCTATTTCTCTTTTGTTGAGTGTATTATCATAAAAGGATGTTGAATTTTGTCAAATGCTTTTTCAGAGTAGTTGAGATCATCATGTGGATTTTTTTCCTTCATTCTGTTCATATAGTATATTGACCATTTTTCATATGTTGAGCCATCCTTGCATCCCAGGAATAAATCCCACTTGGTCATGGTGTATAATCCTTTTAATATGCTATTGAAATCAATTTGCTAGTATTTTGTTGAAGATTTTTGCATCAATACTCATAAGGGATATTGATCTGTAGTTTTCTTGTAGTGTCTTCAGCTTTGATATTAGAATAATGCTGGTCTTAGAAAATATATTATAAAGGGGTCAGTTTTTTGGAAAAGTTTAAAAAGAATTAATATTAGTTCTTTTTTATTTTTTTTAAAGATTTTATTTATTTATTCATAGAGACACAGAGAGAGAGAGGCAGAGACACAGGCAGAGGGAGAAGCAGGCTCCATGCAGGGAGCCCAACGGGGGACTTGATCCCAGGTCTCCATCACACCCCAGGCTGCAGGTGGCACTAAACCACTGTGCCACTGGGGTTGCCATATTAGTTCTTTTTTAAATGCTTGGTAGTATTCACTAGTGAGGCCCTCAGGTCCAGGACTTTGTCAGGAGATTTTGATTGCTGACTCAATCTCTTTATTAGTTATAAGTCTATTCAGATTTTCAATGTCTTCATGATTTAATCTTGATAGGTTTTGATTTCTGGGAATTTATCCCATTTCGTATAGGTTATCCAATATGTTCATAATACTACCTTATAATATTTTTTTATTTCTGTGGAATCAGTCGTGACATCTCTACTTTCATTTCTGATATTTTAGTAATTTCAGTCTTTTCTATTTTTTCTTGATCCATCTAGCTAAAAGTTTATCAATTTTATTGATCTTTTGAAGAATCAACTTTTGGTTTCATTGATTTTCCCTACTGTTTCTCTATTTTCTATTTCATTTATCTCTGTACTAATTATTATTCTTTCCTTCTGCTAACTTCAGTTTCCGTTTTTTCTTCTTAGTTCCTTAAATTATAAAGTTAGGTGGCTGATTTGTGATTTTTAAAAATATTTTATGTGTTTACGTATTTATTTTAGAGCAAGCGCCCAAGAAAAAGCACACTCAAATAAGGAGAAAGGCAGAGGGAGAAAGAGAGAATCTCAAGCAGGCTCCACTGGGAGCCTCAGTTTCGTGACCTTGAGATCATGACCTGAACCAAAATCAAGAGTTGGATGCTTAACTGACTGAGCTACTCAGGTGCCCCAGATCTTTCTTTTTTTTTTAATGTAAGCATTTATAGCTCTAAATTTTTTCCTGAGCACTATTTATACTACTTTCGCACAATTTTTGGTATGTTCTGTTTTTGTTTTCATTTAATTCTAAGTGCTTTCTAATTTCTCTTCTGATTTCTTTTTTGATCCATTAGTTGAGTATGTTGCTTAATTTCTACACTTTTGTGACCCTTTCATTTCTATTTTTGATTTCAAACTTTATCCTGTTGTAGTTGGAGAAGTACTTTGTATGATAATCTATCTTTTTAAGTCTATTGAGACCTAATTCATGGCCTGACATCTGGTCTAATCTAAAAAGTGTCCCATGTGCATTTGAAAAGAATGTATATGCTGTTGTTGGTTAGATGTTCTGTATATGTCACAATGGAATATTACTCAGCCATTAGAAACGATGAATACCCACCATTTTTTAATAATAAATTTATTTTTTTTGGTGTTCAATTTGCCAACAAACAGAATAACACCCAGTGCTCAACCCGTCAAGTGCCCTTCTCAGTGCCCGTCACCTATTCACCCCCACCCCCCGCCCTCCTCCCCTTCCACCACCCCTAGTTCGTTTCCCAGAGTTAGGAGTCTTCATGTTCTGTCATTTGCTTCAACATGGATAGGACTGGAGGGGATTATGCTGAGTGAAGTAAGTCAATCGGAGAAGAACAAACATTATATGGTCTCATTCACTCAGGGAATATAAAAATAGTGAAAGGGATTATAGAGGAAAGGAGAGATAATGAGTGGGAAATATCAGAGAGGGAGACAGAACATGAGAGACCTCCTAACTGTGGGAAACGAATAAGGGGTAGTTGAAGGGGAGGTGGGCGGGGTTGGGGGTGACTGGATGATGGGCACTGAGGGGGGCACTTGATGGGATGAACACTGGGTGTTTTGCTATATGTTGGCAAATCGAACTCCAATAAAAAATATATTTAAAAAATGTTCTGTATATGTCAGATTTACTTGGTTTATTGTATTACTGAAGTCCTGTATTCATCTTTTGTCTAATTATTGTATCCATTATTGTAAGTGGGGTATTCATGTCTCCAACTCTTATTATATGGCTATTTATTTACCATTATTCTGATGGTCTGTTATTAGTATTATTCGGGACTAAGCCCTCTAGCCTGATATGGAACTTTAGGTCCCTCTAGTGTCACGGTTAGTGACTCTGCTTGGTCTAGGCAATGTTTTATAATTTAGAGCATTGGGCCAATAGCTTTTCTCATTGGCTCACTTCTGAAGTGTGAAAGTCTTTATTCATATAACCAAGCTCCAGTTTATAGAAGACAACCACAATTGCAAAGTATATGAAAATCTAAAAACACAGTTAAGATTTATAGCCAAGATACAAGATTCAAAAGGAAAGAAGCTGTGGACTGAATTATAAATTAAATATTAGAAGAATGAGCTCAGGTTCTGCCTAGAAAAATCTGACACTGCCCTGTTGCTTTTCCTTAAGCCATTTAGTGCCTTCTGGAATTATTTCCAACCCAAGATTTCTTAACCTTTTTGATCATATATAATTTTGATAATTTTTTTAAAACTTTGTTTTTTCCCCCAGAAAAATGCTAATGTGCACATTTCATATAAATATGTATATATAGTGTTATCAGAAACCTTCAGGAACCTCTCCAAGGATTTTAGGTTCAGAATCCTATTCATGCCTAATTCAAAACCAACTTTCCACATGTGATTGCCCAGCTCTTTCTGTTGCAGGGCACTGGTGATCTTGGATGTTGGTTAACTAAGGATAGTTAGAGAAACTACCTGATTACGCAGGATCAAGGAGAAAGAATAAGAAGCACAGAGAAAATGGAATTAAGCCATAATCTTTGCATTTCCCACTGAAGCTTTAAATGTATCTGTAGTCTTCACTTTAATCAAAATAGCTTAATTTAGGAAAGAAAGAGCCCACTTCTTTTTCTTTATAAAATCTTGATTTTATTCCTTTCTGAATGCTTTTCTTTTTAAAGGAGGAACATAACCACATCTTACTGAGGGGTCTCAGTTTGACAGCTTAAGTGAGGTCATGCTAGGATTCAAATATTTCTGGTCCATGATAGGAAGGCCAATGGGATGGATCTGACAAGGGTCTATTAGCAGCAAGGACCAAGCAAGCCCCTTTGGAATGATCTCATGTAAGGAAGAAACTGTTGGTTTGGGACAATGTTCCAGGGTTTGAGGGTCAAGTGTGATTTGAATACACATGGTGTCAGTCACTTATTGCCCTGCAGCTCCTATTTGACTTGTGCCTGACATGAGGAAAGAAACAATTGTGATGAAAATGCTAAAATTTTGTTTTATTAGTATCTCTGTAAGGTGTTGTAGCAGATGGTGGTGGTACCCCCATGCAAATGTGATGACTTCCTATCTGAGAGCTTTTTATTTCTACAGCAAAAAGAGCAAGCCCAGGCCTTAAGCCAGGCAAGCTGGAAATGCCAGTAAGTTAATGCCTCTGGAAACAACCCTTAGTCAATGACAGATGGGAATTTGGTGAGGAAACAGCCTGCAGCCAATGATGAAGAGCTTCTTCATCCCTCAGATTGAGATAATTCTTACATGTGTTCTACTCTGTCTCCCAGAGTCCTCCAACATGACTGGGCTTTAGGGATAAGTAGCTTGATAACACACTGTCTATTGGCTTTCTTTCCATCACTATATTACTTTTCCTACTCCCTTTCCATTCTTCCTGGGATTGCCTCCTAAATAAACCACTTGCACTTAAATCTTTATCTCAGAGGCTGTTCCTGGAGAGAAACTACTAGAAAAGGCATTGAGCAAATACAGCAACCCAAGCTTGGGAGTCAGACAGACCTGAATTCAAACTCCTTCTCACCATTGACAGTGAGCAACTTAATTTCTCTAAGGCTGTTTCTTTATCTGTAAAATGGGGAGAATGATATTGACTCTACAAGGTCAGGTTGTAAAGACAATTTTGAAAATGTATGTAAAGCATTGTGCATAGTGGCCGTACATAATAAGTGCCTAATGCATCTTGGCAATTATCATTAATACAGTATTGATGATATATTTTTTATGATTTTTATTTATTCATGAGATATACAGAGAGAGAGAGAGAGAGAGGCAGAGACATAGGCAGAGGGAGAAGCAGGATCCCTACGGGGAACCCAATGCGGGACTTGATCCCAGGACCCCGGGATCATGGCCTGAGCCAAAGGCAGATGCTCAATCACTGAGCCACCTAGGCATCCCTGATAATATTGTTAATACAGCACAGGGCAGGTTGAGGCCAAAGCTGCCTTTCACCTTCGGGATGACCTCTGAAGTAGGCTGGATGGCAGATGTGCTATTACAGGCTGTCTCTAATGAGCATCTGTGGCTTAGCTGTCTCAGTGGCATAGAGGAAGCATTGTCACAGTAAGCCAGGGCAGGAGAGGGAAATGGGAGACATCAAGTGGTGGCTTAGAAGATGAACAAGTGGCACTGCCAGTTGTGCCTAGTTTCCACCAATGGCCACAGTACGATCAGTGACTTGATATCTGGGGCCAGTATTTGCTTTGATGGCAGTTGTTTCATTAGCCTCACTCTTGGTGGATTATGCTCAGGGCTATTGAGGTTTAGTTTCTAGTTTCAGTCTCTTTTCTCAAACATACAAAGGCCCCTTCTGCTTTACGTTTATGGCCTTGTTTTAGGGCCTTTCAAGGTGGGGCTATTCCCTCTGTTCCCTTTCACTACCCACTCCCTACTCCCAGACAAGATCATATTTGAATTCTTTGATCACAGTGAAAGAGAAACCGAGAGACTGAGGCAGGTTGAAGTTACAATTACAGTGCCAGGTTTCGCCTCTAGGGCTTTCGACTTTTCCAACAGCCTAATGTGCCAGAGTGGATATAAATGATTGGCTGCTTTGGCTAAGGTGCAGATGGCAGGGGGGACCTGGTTGTTGCCCACCCACTGCTGGTGTAGCCGGATGACCAGGGCAGATAGAATGTGTTTCAGCTCTTTTTATTACTTCACTCTAGACTAAAATAAAGGATTTAATGATAACATCCCTTCACAATCTTCTCTTGCTGATTGAGACACTAATAGATGAATTTCTCCCCCATTCAGAAGGAGGGTATGTGTATAGGAAAAGGTTGCTAACATGATTCTTACACAGCTTTCAAGAAAGAAGTGCATTGCAGAGAGAAGGAAACCAGCAACCTTGGCACACCTGGCCTTAAGAATAATAATCCCACAGCCTGTTCATCTCATCTGCTTCCTGGAAGAAAGAAAAATCTTTCAATGACCTTGTCAGAGGTCTTCAGCTCACACAGGGCAAGTCCTGAGAGGGTCCCATTACATCTGTATATGGTGTCAGAAAAATCTGCTGACATCCTCACTTTAATACTTATCTCTGAAACAAGTTATGTATGGTTCCTCGTGGAGTGACTTGCCTTTAAGTGATTTGAGTTCAGGGGCACCTCGGTGGCTCAGTCATTTAGGCTCAGGTCATGATCTCAGGTCGTGATATTGAGCCCGGGTCAGGCTCCGTGCTGGGCATGGAGCCTGCTTAAGATTCTCTCCCTCTCCATCTGCCCCACCTCCCCCCACTGTGTGCACGCTCTCTCCCCTCCCCTCTCTAAAAAAAAAAAAAAAAGGAAAAAAGTGATTTGAGTTCATGTCTTGTCTTCATGTTAGACAGTGAGCTCCTTGAGAGCAAAAATTCAGATATGATTTATTTGTATATGCCCAGAAGCCAGCGTAGCTCCTACCGGGGGTTGCCAGTTTTAGCATGAAGACAAAACAAAACAAATGTTAAAAAGTTATTTGCTTATCCAAAATTCAAACTTAACTGGGTGTCCTGTATTTTATCTGGCATCTTATTCTTCACATTTAGCTAACCTTAACAAATATTAGTGAGTGAGTGCATGAGTCAATGAGTAGCACCGTACCAACAAATGGGGGACTAAACTGATAAAAATGTGGATTGACTATGGAGAAGATACTTGTCCCAGTTATGCTTAATAATCACAAAACTGTGTCTGGTTAACACATTCCCTATGAAAATCTGCCAGCCTGGCTTCAACTGGAGATACATTTTCTAACCATGCTTTGATGGCCACCTTTGCTCAGTGTCCATGTGGGAAGAATACTCATCTTCTGTGAATGTAGGTGTTTCGTTCCAACAATTTCACATCTTAATTCTGCACATTTCCGAGTTCATATGTTTGCCTAATTGTTTATTCGTGTGTGCCAGTTGTACAAGAAAATTGACATTGGATGGTGCCTGGGGTTTGGCCATTCTGAAACCCAATCATCTGTTATCTTCCTTTAAAATGGCCCAAACTGTGCTTTTACTCCAGCCGAACCCTAGGGTTTTGGGTAAAGTCATTGACCTTGATTAAACCATCAGGACCAATCCTGTTTGGGAAAAATGTATCCGAGGTTAGTTCATTGAACAATCAATCTTAAGAAAGACAGTATGTTAACCCTCCCACTCCAAATGAATTCTGTGTGGCTCCTATCCTCATTGCCCTCTTTTTGTCTGATCTCTGGGCAGCCCGGTCCTTCTTCTCCTTCTCCACTCCTCCCCTACTTGGTAAACATGAGTGTGAGTCAGTGTCACCTGAAGGGCTTGCTGAGACACCTAGGCCTGGGTCCTGCCCGAGTTTGTGACTGGACAATTTCAGGCGGCAGCCTGAGAAGTGGCCTTTCCAACTCATCACCAGGATCACTGTCCTATACTGTTCTTCCCGTCTCATTTGGGTTCTTAGTGCTTGTTCTTCACAACATTGCTCCGTCCTCCGAGCAGTGTAATACAGTAACCTCACTGTATCATGGCCTGCTAGGTTTGTTTACCCAGTGTTCTTTCCCCTCTGATGGGTAAAAGTTTACTTACACTTCCTGTTCAATGTAGTTCAGCATTCTGCTGACATGTGAGGCAGAGATCTCCCCGTCCACTTCGGCAATATATGTGTAGAGAAATTGGAAGGTGCTAAATGGGATCCGAGGAGGTCCACTGTCATGGTCAGATGATAACACTTCACAAACTATCTTGAGTGTTTTGGCAATGGTCTAAAAAGTCATAAGATAAAATGAGAAAGTCACTATTCCAAACTAAATTCCTAAGACCAGTTTAAAGATTTTATTTATTTATTTGAGAGAGAGAGAGAGAGAAAAAACAAGCAGGGGGGAGGGGCACAGGGAGAGGGAGAAGCAGACTCCCCGCTGAGCAGGGAGCCCAACTCAAGGCTTAATCCCAGGACCCAGAGATCATGACCTGAGCTGAGGGCAGATGCTTAACCAACTGAGCCACCCAGGTGCCCCCTTAAATCAGTTTAGATACAAGAAAGAAAACAAAAATATTGCTCTCATAAAATGAAGTGAGAATGATGTAATACTCTGGAAAGCTTGAACTTTTTTACATCCAAATATCATTTAATTCAATCTAAAAACTATTGATGTACTGGGTGTCTTTCTTTTTTCCTTTCTTTGTTGGAGGGATACTCTCAAGGAATTAAGTTTACAAACTGCCGAATAGTTTAAGATATTTATTACTTTGATTAGAATAACCTCACTAAGGGAGAATTTGATTTTACATTCTAAAAAATCAAAATTACTTCTTATTCTTATTGCTCTCCAATCTTACCTCTAAAGGGTTGAGGTAATTAGTCTAGCTCACATGCTTGAGCAGTACTTGGACCAATGCCACATAGAGGGAAGGAGGGAGGAGAAGGGTAAGTCCTTGGGAAGACATGAGCCCCAGATATAGGAAAAGTGACATGGAGCATTAAAGCCAGTTCTTCTAAAACATGTAGATCCATCTAATCAGAAGACCTAGTATTATAAATAACATAACATTCACCTTGTTGTTGCTGGGGAAGAATTAGTAGATGATGGGTGCCAGAAGGTTTATGGTATAGGAGCAAACACTCTTTACAATGAAACTTCAGTATTAAAAGATCATGTTCAGAATTAGGTTTTACTCACCTTGTGTCTTTAAATAAATCTACTCTTTTTTTTAAGATTTTTTATTCATTTATGTACTTAAGAGAGAGAGAGTGCGCGCACGAGCAGGGCAGGGAGGAGCAGAGGAAGAGGGAGGAGTAGGCTCCCCACTAAGCAGGCAGCCCAACATGGGGTTTGATCCCAGGACCCCGGGACCATGACCTGAGCCGAAGGCAGACATTCAACAGGCTGAGCCACCCAGGTGGCCCAATATACCTACTTTTTATATAAATTTCACAAGTGAAAGAATGTTGAGATTATGGGATAAAAGAAAGAAGTGATCTGAAAAAAGGATTGCTTAGTTCTGAATTAGCAAACATAGGTCAGCATGTATATCTTGGTAGTTTACTGAAACCAATGATGTGCAGATTATCCTTAAACACTTTTCAGGGATCAGTGAAAAATGAGTCCTGACTGTTGAACTGGGTGTGCCTGGGTGAAGGAAAAGGCAGCTGTTATGCCCCCAGAAGGCTGGCCAGCATTTGTTCCTCCTCTGCAGTTGCTGTGGCCTGTTCTATTCCCATCCTCCCTCTGAATAGAATGGATGTCTGCGTGATGCTTCTTTAACTGGTGTGTGTTACCCAGGGGTGGAAGTAGGGATTGTCAGAAGATATATGAGGATGCTGAATATATTTGACTGTCTTCCTATGGTGACAGTTTTACCTGATGACAAGTGACTTAAACATTTTTTGCATTAATTATTAATTGTAATTGATTTAATATTTAAATTTTGTTTCTTTACATTTATAAAAATTGCTATTTTATGAAATGGAATTATCATTGTATATGAATTTTAAAATGATAAACCACATTATGTCAAAGAGATTTGGGGTTTGCAGCAGGTCATTTTCGTTGACTCTCCCTTGCCCTTGGGAGTCCTCACCTGGAAACTGCTGTGAAACACTTTATGTAGGAGTGTGCCAGGCACTTCTAGGAAGGAGGGGGAGAGGCAGGCAGCCAAAGACTGGGTAAGAGGCTGTCAGTGAGATGGAGGGATGTATGTGTGACTCTAGGTCAGCATGACAGGGGGTTTGGGGTAGATTTGCAAGCATGCGTGCAATGAACTCCAGAATCTCTATTCATAGCTCATCTTCTCTGCTTCTCCTTTAAAAAAAAATCCCCTACTGCCTTTGTTTTGCTGTTCTTTCCCTTTAGGCTCATCCAGATTGGGGTGCTGTTAAGGGCTGAACTATGTTTCCCCAAAATTCATATGCTAAAGTCTTAACCTCAGTACCTCAGAATGTGACTATATTTGGACATAGGGCCATTGGAGAGGTAATTAAGTTAAAATTCAGTCATTAGAGTGGGCCCTAATCCAATAGGACTGCTGTCCTTCTAAAAAGAGGAGATTAGGACATAGAGACACCAGATAATATGCATACACAGAGAGACAGCCATGGGAAGAACCACGGAGGGGAGCCTAGGTGGCTTAGTCAGTTAGGTGTCTAACTCTTAGTTTCTGCTCAGATCATGATCTTAGGGTCTTGTGATCAAGCTGCTCATCGAGCTCAGAGCTCAGCAATGAGTCTGCTAAAGTTTCTCTCTCCCTCTCCCTCTGCCCCTCCCTGAACTCACTCATGCTCTCTCTCAAATAAATAATCTTTTTTTAAAAAAAGGAAGATAGAAAGAAAGAAAGAAAGAAAGAAAGAAAGAAAGAAAGAAAGAAAGAAAGAAAGAAAGAAAGAAAGAAAGAGAGAATGGCCATTTACAAGCCAAGAGGAATGACCTGGATCATTCAGATTTCCAGACACCTGGATCTCAGATTTCCAGCCTCTAAATCTGTGAGAAAATAGATTTCTGGTGTTTAAGCCACCCAGTCTGGGGTACTTTGTTCTGGCAGCCCTACAGCATCTTTTGTTAACCATTCAAACACAAACCTTTAAGTTCTACTGTCCTCATAAAATTTTAAAGTATTTTTTAAAAATTTTATACATGGTTGAATGGATAAAGAATTCTCTGCACTAGAGCTTTTTGGAAAACGTAAATAAATCTAAACTAAATAAGAATCTGCATTTTGTTGCACAAGATTTTTTGGTCAGCTGGGGGATCCACTTCATAAACAGAGCCCTTAAGCATCTGCTGAGACTCACAAACCCAGAGGTGAAAGTCTCAGAAAGTGAATTATTTGCCAACAAAACATGTCCTTCCTTCCGATGAACACAATATTCCTTTTCTATAATCAGTCCCAGTGGAACAGGAGGGAATATAGGCTAGTCTAGAGGAAGGAGTGCTGAGAGGGAAGAGGAATACAGGTCTGCACGCCACAGGCTTTTGTTTGTTTGTTTTTTAAATTTTTATTTATTTATGATAGTCACACAGAGAGAGAGAGAGAGAGAGGCAGAGACACAGGCAGAGGGAGAAGCAGGCTCCATGCACCAGGAGCCCGATGTGGGATTCGATCCCGGGTCTCCAGGATCGCGCCCTGGGCCAAAGGCAGGCGCTAAACCACTGTGCCACCCAGGGATCCCCGCCACAGACTTTTGAATCATGGGTGTAGACTAGGAAAGCTCAGGAAAGTACTTGCCATTAGATGAAGGGAGGGAACTGGTTTTTCTAAATGGCATCAGGATCATGGTTAGCTGGTGAATTAGCAAAGGAAGGAGAAATCCCTGGGCTTGCCTCTAAGGATGTAAGGTTTAACTAGAATGCAAAGCCTCCACCAGATGCTCATGCCCTCATACCTCCACATTGAAGTTCCCAGCAATAGTCCAACAAGAAACAGATGGGTATAATGCACCTGGTTCCTGGATTCACAGGGCGCCTGTATTTACAGACTAGCCCTTCAGGCTGACTTCACCTAGGTGTTCTGGAATGTTGGGATGATGAGGGGCACAGTCAGATACCTCAGGACCTCACTGTGATCCAAAACCAGACCTGAAGGTGTCTCAGTGGAAGTGGAGAAGGTGGAACAGAATCGTAGAATATTAGAGATGAAAGAACTTCATGGAACATCTGATCCAAACTCTTTGTTTTGGAAAGGAGATAGAAAGATACAATCCGCCTCATGGTTTCCCCTCCCCAATCTGGGAGGCAGACATGCTGAAGTAAACCTAGCAGCTGCGCTGTGAGCTAAGCAGAGGGAGGAGTGGAATTTAGTATTCCATAGTCACTTTTGGTTACTTTGAGGTATGTGGACAAGGAGAGGACTCACACATCTCTCACAAGGTGGTGAGGGTCTGGGAAGTAGAGCCCTGGAGCCAGGGAGCAGAGGAGGGCGACCTGAAAGGGTTCAGAGAGGCCCTAGAACCTGCCAGAATGATGATGAGCACGGAGGCTGGGCAGGGGGATGGTGGTGGTGCACCATGCTGTGAAACAGAAGAGACCCAGGACTTAGGCTGCAGGCAGCTAGGACCACACAGATGGTATTTATCTCCATGGATTTCAAAGGACCAAGAGTTGCGGGAAACCCTTTGCTTGGTGGCTCTGTGGTCCTGGAGTCACCGTGTCCTTATTGCACATTCCACTGCCGTCTTGAAAAGCAGAGTAGTGTGGAAAAATCTGAGAGTCTGGGCATTTACCTTAAAGCCGTTTCAGGTACTAAAATTCCTGAATTGAATTGAATCTACTTAATTCTTACTTAACCCTTTGTGGGTAGGGTACATTAGGAAAATCAGAATTAACAACTGATGGAATAAAGTATGTTCCCCCTCCCACCCCAGACATCTCTGAGCGTAGCGTGGAGTAAATTTGTGACCCTATGAAAATTTAATAACATTCGTCCATTTTTTATTTTTCCTTCTGGACTTTCTCCAATCATTGGGGCTGTTCCCACAGAAGTGTGATAGTGCTGATAGGCAAAACATCTGCCCTGGCTGTATTTTCCTCTCCTCTTTGGAGGAGAGCAATTTATTCATTATATCATGTTACTATACGGGACAACAGAGACAAGAAACTGTGAATGGCCTCTCCTCTCCTTTCTCTAAAGAAATGATTATTAAGAAAGTTGCGGGGGGAAGCCCATAGGTAAAGCTGAACTACATAATATTTCTCAACTTTTGTCAGAAACAAAAATGTCAGACATGCATCCCAAGTGTATTTAAGAAGAAAGAATAAGATGGTGTTTAGATTTGTTGACTGATTCAAACTACCTTTGTGTACCGTTTGCTTTTGGCAGAGGCAATAATTTTCTCATTAACTTTCAAATTTGCATATATTCTGGGACTTTTAAAAAACCATGTTTCTGATTCATTTTCATTTAAGCTATTAAAATGGTGTTAAGCAAGAGTGAGTCCGTATGTAAGATGATACCCAAAGCTTTTAAATATACATATATTTATGGACTGGGTGCAGTATCTTTTTCTTTAAAACAGAAACATTCCTTTTCCAATTGTAAATCAAGTCAAATTTAGAAAAGGCATGAATTTGTATGAGCATCCTACATCCATGCTGATGTCATAACTGTAAGTCTGGAAATAGCCTCATTTTTCCTTTCCTGCTCTCTCATCTCTGATTTTTGTATCCAATTATGCTTATCAAATAGTAGTTTCCTGTAAGGCTGCACCTCTTTTTTAAAGGCTTTATTGGTATATCTTCTAGGTGCCTGGAACCTGAGTGTAAGCACATCTGCAGCTGGCTCTTGGTTATCTTTAGGAATATGAGTGGAGCAGTGATGGAAATAAATCTGAGGGCAATGATTAAAATTCATAAATAATCCAGAAGCCACATTCTAGTAAACCCTCCCCAGGGTCTGATGACAGTTTTCCCCTCTCTCCTCCTCCCCCCAGCTTCTGGCTGAGGAGCAGAGGATTGACCTAATTCAGAGAGGCATGGAAGTAGACAAGACAGGTGTGCTCGTCCTCAGCTCCAGAGACTGACTGTGTGTACAGACAGAGATACTACTCTTCTAGGCCCGGATAGAGCTTTTCCCGTAAGGAACAAAAACCAGCAAAGCTCACTTACAACTCCCAGAGAACTGCAAGCAAGAGCTAAAAACTTCAGCCATTCAATCTCCTCCGTGAAGCGGCCCACGTTCATCACACTATTAAACAGATCTGTTGGGAGACTCAGCACCTTCCACATCTGGGCCAGCTCATCTGCATGGATGATCAGTCTGCCAGCAACCTGCAGACCAGGGGACAGAAGCGAGAGAGTGAGGCACAGGATGAGAGAATGCCCCTGGAGACACTGCCCAGCAAGGCCCAGCAAGGCCAGCTGCCGCCCGGCACACAGCGGGGTGGGATGCATGGGTGGGGGTGGGTGGGTCAGGGCAGGAGGACTCTTGGCAGTTCTCTTTGCAAGGGTAGAGAAATACTCAGTGTGGTGTTAAGCATGCTGAGGTACAATTCAATCACTTTAACTCTGGGTATCAAAATTATAGGGAAATAAATAATATCTTTATATTACATTTTATCTTTTTTCTGATGTTTTTATTGTCTGCTGTTTTATCCTCAGGCTGTCCCTGTAAGGCAGATGGGGCACCTGAAAATACAACCAAGGGGGAGAGGGCTTGTCTGGGACCACTACTCGGTGGTGAGAACAGAACCAGATGTTAAGTCTCTTGCTTCTACGCTCTATGGAGTTCTTTGCACTAGACTTCACATGCAACTCTCATGCTTTCCCAAGAAAGGGTCTGGATGCCTAATAGTGCTTGGTCCCATGTGTGTCAGATCTCTGCCATGTGTGTTGCATAAGGTATTTGGCGATTAAGAAAAGATAGGGAACAAATGGCCAGTTGTTAGCCAACAATGTGATAAGACTACCGATGCCCCAATGAAGCATCACCTTCCCGAGCCCTCTGATTCTAGTGAAACACTAAGCCTCTGGGAGCAAGGTTGTTGGCTGTCAATCACCCCAAACCTTTTTGTCCTGGATTTAAAGCAGAGTATAGTGGTACTAAACCATATTTCCTGGGAACTGGCCAAACTGCAGCTCTCTTGAGTCAGACTGTCCTCATCCATTCACTGGAAAGCTCCCAGAGTGACGTGGCTGTGAAGAGAGCCAGGATTTTCCCTAAAAGGCAAGCTTAGGTCTGCACCTGGGGTAACTGGGGAACTAAATTATGCCTGTCTCCAAACCATGACTGGCATCCTATTATGGTCTTGAGCAGTAAGGGGGGCGGTCATGGTAAAGGGACTATGGATCTGCACTTTTCTGGGGAGGAGGGATTAGTATTGAATTGAGCCCCTGGACACTTTGCCAGCTTCAGGGAAAGCTGGGATGACCCCTGCTAATAACTCAGCTATTTCAATATCATTCCTATTTCCCCAAGAGAAGATTTGCTTCCAAGGCATGGTTTAGTGAATTGTATGATACTGAGTGGCCAGCTGGCTGGGTGGAGATGGTGGGCTTGTGTCTGTACCCACCTGGCCTCAGCATGGCCCATCCTCCCCCTTGCTGCTGTGGTCCGGCCCTTACCCGAGAATGCAGGATCTTTAACAGCTCAGGTGTAAGCTCTGCCCAGTTAGACAAAGCCACTCGCTCAGACCGCTCTCTCACTGGAGGAATCTCTCCACGGGACATAGCCCCGAAATAACTGCAAGAAGAGAGTTAGGGGTTGGGGAGGCATCGGCTGCTCCAGGGGCCTCTGGCTGTTTTGAGAACCCCCACCCCTTTTTCTTGAGGGAAGGGGCTGGAGGACAGAACACTTGGTAGGAGCTTCTAGATGCCAGATGTTTCGTGTAGTTCACTTACCTACAGGAAAGGCCTGAGTGTGTTACTTGCCACTCAAGGTATAAAGAACACTTAAGGAGTAAAAAGGTTAGTTTGTCTCTAAGGATGAGGAGTAATTAACACAAATTTTGGTGTGGAATTCCTTGAAGAGCACTGAGTCTGGGATTTTTTTTTCCCAGTCATGCTTCTAAATGTTTTATATATACACATGTGTGTGCCCACGTATACATACACACATAGACATATAATATATAGTAGGAGATAGATAATATATATGTATCAATGTATTATACATTATATAGTATCAATATCAATGTATCAATAATTATACATTATATAGAACGCAACATGTACGTGGACGTATATAATATAATACATAAGATAACAGTAATTTGTGTCTCTCCTATCATGTCTATTATATATAATACACATGGTTATATAATTTCTAATATGTGCAGAGATATATACATATACATATATACATAGATTATATGTATTATATGCATTATATAACATATATATAATAGGAGAAAGAAAAATCATTGTTAGATTAAATCCCCCACTCTCTTTTATGGAGGAAGAATCCTGGTACCTAGAGGAACTGTTTTTCAAACATAAAATGCCTCTTTTTAGTAACATGGCTAGTGACATACTTTTTTAAAAAATATTTTATTTACTTATTCATGAGAAGCTGAGACACAGGCAGAGGGAGAAGCAGGCTCCATGCAGGGAGCCTGATGTGGGACTCAAACCCGGGTCTCCAGGATCATGCCCTGGACTAAAGGCAGGCAGGCACTAAACCCCTGAGCCACCCAGGGATCCCAGCTAGTGGTGTACTTAAAGCTGATTATCAGGTAGTGGGTACTATGTAATCGTGGTAATAAGTAATATACAATCTTGGAAAAAAGTTGGAAGAACACGAGAGTCACCTGTACAAGAAAGGGGAGGAGAGGGCGGTGCTCTCAGCGGGGGGCCAGGAAAGGTTCCAGCTGGAAGTAGTGAAGCTTGGGCTTCAAGGGAGAAGAGAGAGAAGGCTGGCAGGGCACCCAGAGAGGCTCAGGTGAGAAGCCACAGGGGGTGGGGATGATCTTACATGGAGTACGTGAGGTTAAAACCCTTCTCTATCTTTCCTCAAAAATTTTAATGAAGTCTACTGCCCACTGACGCTTAGTGACTCTGAGTACAATATGGAAAAAAAATACTGAGTCCTATTTCAGGATTAGATAAAAAAGGTATTAGGGACGCTTGAGGGGGTCAGTGGTTGAGTGTCTGCCTTCGGCCCAGGGTGTGACCCTGATGTCCTGGGATCAAGTCCCACATCAGGATCCTTGCAGGGAGTCTGCTTCTCCCTCTGCCTGTGTCTCTGCCCCCTCCTCTCTCTCTCTCTCTCTCTCTCTCATGAATAAGTAAATAAAATCTTTTTTAAAAAGATAAAAAGGTATTAGATAAAAAGGCCTGGGCGCCTGAGGCTGAGTCGGCTAGCATCCGACTCTTGGATTCAGCCTGACATCATGGCTGGTGGGATTGAGACCCATGGTGGGCTCTGTGGTCAGCAGGACTCTGCTTGGATATTGTCTCCCTCTGCCCCTTCCCTCGCACACACGTTCTCTCTCTCTCTCTCTCTCTCTCTCTCTCAAAAACAAATAAATAAATATTTTTTTTAAAGATAAAAAAGGGCTGCCTGTAGCAGGGAACCGACATAAGGAATGGGTCACTGATGCTATCTGGAAGGGTCTGTCCCCATCACAAGCCTTGTTATTACCTTATCCCCGGATCCCATGCCTCTGCCCCTCTCTGCTTTAGTTTTCATGAATAAATATTTTCATTATTTTTCTCCAGATCCAGTAGCATAAAAAGAATACAGAGGGGATTTTGTAGAAGCCCAGAGGGTATTTTGCAGAAGCCCGTACTAGGGTCAAGCTATACAATGGTGGGGACGAGCCATCGCCTGACTCTATGTCACAGAGCAATGCGGTGCTAAAACTAACAGGGACCAAAACGATACCTTCCAGGTACCCCTTGGAGGTCAGCAGTGGGGAGGGCAGAAGAAATGCTGTCTGGATACCCTTTACCATGTGCATGAGCGATTTCCACAGACAAATCAGTTTGGGGGTAAGTGTGCGTTCAGGGTGACAATAGGAGTGGGCTGTAGAAATGTGGGTGGCATAGAAGGGAGAGGCAGAAACACAGCACCTCATTTGACCGAAGAGACTTCCCAGGGAGAGGGTGACACCCAGCAATGTCTTTGGACTTTTTTAGCCAGGCTGGTGAGAGAATGTGGAAATTAGACCATAGCCATGGATTTAGTACCCTGTGGGTCATTTAGCTTCATTCACGATGAACAATTCCACGATTATTCATGTACATTAGACATTTGTGTGGTCACACACACTACAAGGCCAGTTTATGTCTTGGAGGTGATTTCTTCACTGACAGCACACACACAGGGAGATTCTTGCTCGTGATGAATCAAGCACATATTTTGTCTTGGAAAGACTTTGTGGAGTCTTCACAAAGTGCTACAGGCTTGTGAGTCACATAAAACTTTCTGATAAGTGCTTTTCATGTCTGAAGAGATGGAGGGTGCTCTGAGGTCACGCTCCCTTTTTTCATTGTAGTTAAACTACACACTGATTCTTCACGGATATCTAAAAAATTTATAGCACATGATACAAAGCGGGAGCAAGCAGGCTACAGCGGTGGAATGTTTTCTCCCATAAATGTCAGGGACAATGGCAAGAAATGTCATTTTTCTTGTTATAAAGCAGCAGCATAATAAAATGTGTGTGGGGGGGTTAAACTATGGTATAGCTTAAAACAAAGTCTGTCTGGGTAGGCCAAAAAGAAATTAGTCTTCTGATTAGACAGTGCAGGCTTAAGAGATAATATATGAAATTTAGAATGGAAAACTAAACAGTGTTCATTACTAGAAAAGCAATCCCATTATGTCCCTTTTTACGAGCGCCACTGGCTTATTTTTCCTTCCGTCTGTAAAAACTTCATCTGGACCCACGGCGGGAGCAGGATGGAGTGGCCCAGAGCCTGCCGGGCTCCCCTTGGGTCACACTGCGTGCCTTCTCAAGGTGTCCACACCTTCTAGCCACCTGCTCAGATACCTCAGGACATTCATCCTCCCCTCCCCCAGCCCACCAGCAGGCTCAACCACCTGACTCCCCCTTGCCCACGGAACCGCTGCTAAGGAGGTCACCCTGAAGCGGCCACACGCGCTGAAAATGATCCGTGTGTGTGTGTGTGTGTGTGTGTGTGTGTGTGTGTGTGGTTAGCTCCCAGCTCCAGCCTCAAGCCCCAGGCCCCCGGGTCCCCATCACATTCCCAGCTCAGACACCTTGTGTGGGCGGCTGGCTCCAGGGCAGCTCCTGAAAGCCCCGCCCCCTCCGAGTTAGAGACCCACGTCCCCCCCCCCCGCCGCTCCTGAAAGCCCCGCCCCCTCCGAGTTAGAGACCCACGTTCCTCCCGCCCCCCACGCTCAGTTTTGCAGCCTTGTGCACTGCGTGGACATCTGCACGTCGGAGCCAACTCGTTCCAGGAAACACTAAAGAAAATAACAGTTTCCCGCAAAGACAAGCCACGGGAGGTCTCTGGTTGGGGCCTGAATGAGCCCGACTCGCAGTGCGGGGCCCGTGGGGTGGGGGTGGGGGTGGGGGCTCAAAACGGCGCAAGCGCAGAGCTGCGTGCTGCTCCCTGGTGCTGAGCCCCGGCCCGCCCGGGTTTAGGGCCGCGAGGGCAGGCGGGGCAGCTGTGCGGCTCCCGCGCTCCCTTCCCCCGGGCCCCCAGGGCGTCGGGGGCAGCCGCAGGTGCACGAGCGGCCGGGCCGTGGGGCTCTAAGTCACGCTGGCCGCCGCGGGACCCTCCGCCCACTGCGCAGCTGGGTCGCTTAGGGGCGGGCGGGGGAGGGTGGGGGAGGGCGGCTCGCCCTCGGCCCGTGGGAGGCATTTCTGCGTGGATTTGAAAGCAGCAAAGCAGGGGATGGGGGGGTGACTGGGTGACGGGCACTGAGGGTGGCACCGGGCGGGGTGAGCACTGGGTGTTGGCAAATGGAACTCCAATAGAAACATATACATAAAAAAATATAAGATATGCCAAATTGGAAAAAAAATAAAGCACCAAAGCAGTCCGAGAGCCGAACATCACAAAGATTGTGCTAATCGGCCCCGACTGCCTAGGCTGCAGCCAGGACTACCTCCTCAGCGGTGGGGATCCCCCCTCCCCGCCCCACCTCCACCTCCACCTCCACCTCCACCTGCGGGGATGGGGGGTGCTGGGGCACAGGTGGGAAGGGTACGTACTCCGCAGCCCACTGGATGAGGTCCTGCGGCTGGGTGCGAATGGCGGCCTTGGTGAATTGCTTCAGCAGCTCCGGCAGCTCTGGGGGGATGCATATTTGCTTGTCTGTCTGAGGCATTGATGGGTCGACCTGTTGGCAGGGGAAAGAGAAATAAACAAATCGGGACTCTATGAATCATAAAATGACAGGAATCCTGGAGAGAGGCCACTCAGCCTCGGTTTGACCTGAGATCTGCTGGGGCCTTCACTACCCCCAAGGTGTAGGCATTCTGCTGCTACGCAGATCCAAAGTCAGAAAATGGGTTACTGATCCTCGCTTTTTGTTCTTGTAAATAACTATGCCCTTTACAGAAAAACCACACAGTACTTCATTTAACAAGCAGAGAGCAGCAAGAAGCAAAAATATCCCCTAATGATGTCACCCCAAAATATTGGATGTCTCCTTCCAGAATTTTTTCAGTGTAAATATGTTTGTATAAATACGATTAAAAGGGGATCTCTGGGTGGCTCAGTGGTTTAGTGTCTGCCTTCTGGCCAGGGGGTGATCCTGGAGACCCCGGATCGAGTCCCACATCAGGCTCCCTGCGTGGAGCCTGCTTCTCCCTCTGCCTGTGTCTCTGCCTCTCTCTCTGTCTCTCGTGAATGAATAAATAAAATCTTTTTTAAAAATACAAATAAAATAAAATCATGCACAGCAGCATATCCTGAACATCTTCCTTGTCACACACACAAAACTCTTAGAGCAGAATAAGTTGTAGCAAAATTTACTCTGTGAAACCTCTATATTATTTGAGTAGATTATTTCCAAATAAAAATAATCATTAAATGGCCATTTGGTGAATATGTCTCCTTACATCGACATGTATTTATCTGTTCTAATTGTAAAAGAGAAAACTTGTACATTTCATTCAAAAAATTCTGGGACAAATTGAAACAAAACGTAAAAATCCATAGATGGTACACAAGCAGCAGGTTAAAAGATTTTAATCTTTTTTAGCAGTCTGCTGCTAGCAGAGGAAAAGAGACAGGATAATCCAAAAAGGCCTCATCTTCAAAACACATTAGACAAATCCTAGCAAACACACCTTTCAGATCAGATTGCCTTGCTGAACTTGGAAGAAAGTGAGGGAAATCCTTAAGAGCCAAATAAAGTGAGTAAAGCAGAAACCAGACTGATAAGCAAATGAAGAAAGAAAGGGACAAATGTAGATGGTAGGAATTTGAACCTAAGACGAGGCCTTAGGCCCACTAAAGGTGGACAACTAAACTAATGACTCTCTTATTCCCACTCCCCAAATCTGAGACCCTCCAAAGCTCACACACCCTCAATGTAAACAGTAAAAATATCTACCTGGGGTCAGTGATGAGGAAACAGAAGGCTACTTGAGGACAAAGCACACAAACGACAGCCCCTCCCTCCGCCCTCCACATCCACACCCTGTGGGATATGTGTGACCTTCCTGGGCACTCCTTCCTGCCCTAAAGCTAAGGGAAAGGAAAAACAAATAGTTAACTTTTAGAGATTATAGTCTATAGGCATGAATCTCCCTCAGTTTATAAAATGTCTTAGTGATTTACAAGAAAAAAAAAAAAAGCATTCTTATCAATAACCTAACTTGCAGAAGGAAACTCCCAGCTATCTTAATGTTAATGCTTTACTAGAGGGAAAAACAACCTTAACTTGACAATGGCAAGGCCTCCAATATCCTGTAGGTCCTCTTGAGCATACAAAAATCCTTTTAAAAACCTCCCTTTTCCTTACCTCCCCCAACTCCCAAGTGTATAATCAGCCACCCCTCACAACCCCTGGGCAGCAACTCTTCCTGCCCAAGGGTCCTGTCCCCGTGCTTTAATAAAACTACCATTTTGCTCCAAAGACATCTCAAGAATTCTTTCTTGGTCCTTGACTCTGTACCTCACCCCACTAACTTCACCTATATTTCAAAACTACATAAGGCAGGAGCAAACAACACAGAAATATGTCTTCATTGTTGCTTCTTGTTGGGGCTACATAGTCTCCCATGAGTCTGTTGCCACAAACTAGGTCTAAGTTTTAGATTTATACCACTGACCTTGTTGGGAAATCCCAAGGCAAGAAACTAAAGTGGCCTCTGGTTGATGGTGATCCATTATCGTTTATTTTTATTTTTTAAAAAATTTTTTTTTTAATTTTTATTTATTTATGATAGTCACAGAGAGAGAGAGAGAGAGAGGCAGAGACACAGGCAGAGGGAGAAGCAGGCTCCATGCACCGGGAGCCCGACGTGGGACTCGATCCCGGGTCTCCAGGATCGCGCCCTGGGCCAAAGGCAGGCGCTAAACCACTGCGCCACCCAGGGATCCCCATTATCGTTTATTGAATGTTCTTTTATTTGAAGGAAGAAGAGTACAAATATATAAATTTTAGACTTTGTGAAAAGTCAAGTATGCATAGTAAAACTTCAAGAGTAATTACTGTAAAAATAATATAACCAGTAGAAAGGAGAAAAGGAGTTAAAAACAACAACACAACTTGATCAACCCACAAGGCAGCAATAAAGGAGTGGGGAAAGCATAGGAAAAGTAGATGAGCAACATGATAGAAAGGAATCCATGTATGTCAGTAATGACAATAAAAAGAAATGGTCTTAAGGGTGGCCATTAAAATACAGAAATTATAGACTAGATTTTTTAAAAATCCAACTATGGGCACATCTGAAAAGACATAAGGACACAGGAAGATTGAAGGTGGAAGGATATATGGATAAATAGGTGAATGAGATCAAAAGAAAGTTGATGTAGACATGGTAATACCACGTAAGAGACCTCAAGGCAAAATGCATTATTAGGAATAAGGAGGGTCAGCATATCCTATAAAAGCTTCAGTGCATTGAGAAGACAGCACAGTTGTGAGTATGCCTCAGACACCACCATGTGTGAATCTAGCAATGTGGATGGAACGGAAATGTACTGTTTAGGGTTACACATATATGTCATGACATTATAACAAAGACCAAGGAACAATAAACACAAATTCCAAATTTGTGTCCCCTCCGTCGGGGAGGGAGAGGACTGTCATCAGGAAGATGCAATAGGGGTAGTAATACTATTAGTGATGCTCTATATTTTAAGTTGGATGGTAGCTTTGTAGATGTTTGCTTCATTAGCTTTATGCCTATATATACATTATGCACTGTCTTTTCTGTTTTTAAAAGATGTATTTATTTATTTATTTATTTAGAGAGTAAGTGGGGAGGGAGGAAGGAGAGGGAGAAAGAGAATCTCAAGCTGACTCAGGGCTAGTTGCAGAGCCTGACACGGGGCTCAATCCCAAGACCCTGAGATCAGGACCCGAGCCTGAATCAAGAGTCAGATTGCTCAACCAACTGAGCCACCCAAGTGCCCCTATTATGCACTTTCTTTCCTATGTGTGAAATAGTTCATGATTTAAAAGTTACCACTACAAGTAGATTGTTTTTGGTAACTTTTTTTTTAAGATTTTATTTATTCATGAGAGACAGAGACAGAGAGAGAGGGGCAGAGACACAGGCAGAGAGAGAAGCAGGCTCCATGCAGGGAGCCCGACATGGGACTCGATCCCGGGTCTCCAGGATCACACCCTGGGCTAAAGTCGGCTCTAAACCGCTGAGCCACCCGGGCTGCCCTACCTCTCCATTTTTGGCCAAACAACCTCTAGTAAGCTCTCCTTTTCTCAATGCCCGGTTCTCCTTAAATCTCTTGCAATTCCTTCCGCTCTCACCACCCCATTTTTCTCTTAAAAGTCATCAATTACATCTATTAACTTCTGGTCTGAGCCAGATACTATGTGAAGTATTCTGCATCCATTTTATCTCTTAATCCTCAAAATATCCCTGTGAGGTAGGCTGTTATCACCATTTTACAGATGATGAAACTAAGAGAGAGCATAAAACTTTTGAAATGATGCACAGCCCGGAAGTGGCAGAGGCAGGATTTGAACACACACGGTCTGATGTGGGAGGTGGCCTGTTAAAGAGGACTCTCCCGTCCTCCTTGAGGCTTTCTCTTCCTTTGGTGGCAGATTCCACTCTTGTTTATTTTCCTCTGCACTCTTCCTCTGTCATGGTAACTTTTTCCCTCTTTCCGCGTGTTAAGCACAAGGTTGCAAGCTTCCCAAAGCTTTGTCTTCAGCATTCTGAGCTCATGTCTTCCTGTCACTCTTTTTGGAGACCTCACATCCTCTCATGGCCTTATCTACCACAAAACGGTATGGATTACACTTGTTTCTCCATCCCTGACCTCTCACCCGTGCTTTCGTTGTTCACTTCCTGTTGCCCTCCAGGACACATCACCAAAATGTATTCCCCATCTCCCAACTAGGTCCCCTCCCCAAATTTGTTTCTGAACATCCTGCCACCGTTTTCTCAGTCATTTGGCCTCAAAGCCTGGGGCCATCCATTCTCTTCAATCTGTCGAATCTCACTAAATCCCATTGATATTTCCTTTGAAATGTTTCTCCAGTTCATCCCTTCGTCTCTTATTTCTACTCCTTTTATTCTGGTGCAGCGCGTCACCACCTACTGTGCAGCCTCCTGACTGGAGCCCTGTGTCAGGCCATTCCCTGGCCTATTCTGTTCGGTGCATACGATCGGTCTTCTGTGCTGCTGCGAGTAGGTCAGAGAGCCCTGCTCACAGAATGGCCATCAGATCCTGATTTTCAAGGTTCTCTATGATTTACATACAATTTTAAGCTTTCTGCTAGTAGTTACCAACACAACGTTCTAACACGTAGTCTACTCTGGTGTCCCTCCAAGAGATGAGGACAGTAGCGCTTGCTCATCCGTTGTTAACAGAACCCTTACTTTTCTATTTCCCTCAGTACATTGCTACTTCTGGCTGGTTTACCCAAAGCGCTCTCTTTTTTTGCATCTATTCAAACTCCACAAGCCCCTAAGTTTCATCTCGAGTCCTCCTATGCCATAGGCCTTCCTAGAACACTTGGGAATCATCAATTATTACTTGTAACACATATTTTACCGTTTCATCCCATACTGCCTTCTACAGATCTCTGCAGTTGAGCTTTCCATAAGTGGCCACAAGGCAAAATGGGTTACGGGTGTCTCCAGGAGACACGGATGGTTGTAAACTTTATAGTGATCCAAAATTTACAACCATTTTACAACCATTCACTGATTCGTAATAGTTGAAATTATATTCAGAAACTGTGTGGCTCAGTCAGTAAGCTTCCAGGTTTCAGTAATTATTGTGTTTTCGTGCTTAAGGTTTTATGCATTAGCACCTGCCAGAGGAGATGCTTGTTTAGGGTTTTCCCTTTTATCCATATTAGAACCATCTCTGTAAGTCTGCTTAGTATCGCTGAATTGTTATGTGTTTATTATCAGCGATAACCATTTGTGCATGCGTTTCAAATATGCGTAGTTCTTCCTTTAATTTAATTTGGTCTTATTTTTCACATTTTTTCCCAACAATGAAGGCATATGTATGTGCTTCATCATTATCCTCACCACTGGCTCATTGTTTGAAATTGTGATTTGATTTATACAATCTTGGCTTTTGATGTAAAATATTCAAAAGCTGATTCTCTTTTTAAAAGATTTTATTTAGTTATTTGACAGAGAGAGAGAGAGAGAGAGCGCACAAGCAGGGGGAGCGGCAGAGGGAGAGGGAGAAGCAGGTTCCCCACTGAGCAGGAAGCCTGATGTGGGGCCTGATCCCAGAACCCCGGGATCATGACCCAAGGCAAAGGCAGACGCTCAACCAACTGAGCCATTCAGGTGCCCCACAAAAGCTGATTTTTAATGAAATATTATAATGATATTACATGTTTATAGAAATAAAAAAAGTTTCTAAAAACAAATAATAATGGAAAATAATTTAATTGGTTTAGTAAAGTTCAGGTCATAATGAGAGGGTTCTGGGATCCAGCCAGTGTCCAGCTCTCTGTTTAGTGGGGATTCAACTTCTTTCTGTCTCTCTCTCTCTCTCTCTCCCCCTCTCCCTCTGTCCCTCCCTCTCCCTCTGCCCCTCCCCCTCCTTGTGAACTCTCTCTCAAATCTTTAAAAAAAGAAATACAGCACTTTGATTATTAAATATTTCCAAAATTCCCACTTATCAAATGCTTAATTTTTCAAAAATTTCATGTGACTTATTTTATTTTTTAAAAGATCTTATTTATTTGACAGCACAAGTAGGCAGAGCAGCAGGCAGAGGGAGAGGGAGAAGCAGGCTCCCCACTGAGCAGAGAGGCCCCATGCGGGCTAAATCCCAGGACCCTGAGATCATGACTTGAGCCAAAGGCAGATGCTTAACAGACTAAGTCACCCAGCTGCACCTTAGGTGATTTATTTTAAAATATTCACAAGAAAAAAAAATATTCACAAGAAGGGACGCCTGGATGGCTGAGTGGTTGAGCATCTGCCTTCAGCTCAAGGGCGTGACCCCAGGGTCCTGGATCGAGTCCCACATCAGGCTCCCCACAGGGAGCCTGCTTCTCCCTCTGCCTGTGTCTCTGCCTCTCTCTCTGTGTCTCTCATGAATAAATTATGAATAAATAAAAAATCTAAAATATATATAATTCATAAGAAAATGGACATTATTTTCTTTGCAAATAGATTTGTTATGGTAAAAAAAAACCCCATAGTCTCCTTAATACTTTCAATGAATTATTTATTTTCCTATCATAACATATAATTTAAAATTAACTAGTAGTAGTTTTTATTAATATCTATTATTTTCAGGATTATTTCAAAGTTAGATTTGTTTGAGAATTTTTGTTTTGTCTGCCTAAATATCTTATTTTCATGGGAAAGTTATCAAATAAAGAAAATGGTGCCAGGAAAATTATGCCAGGGCCTTAATAGAAAATGTCTATATTAGGGATCCCTGGGTAGCTCAGCAGTTTGGCGCCTGCCTTAGGCCCGGGGTGTGATCCTGGAGTCCTGGGATCAAGTCCCACGTCGGGCTCCCTGCATGGAGCCTGCTTCTCCCTCTGCCTGTGTCTCTCCCTCTCTCTCATGAATAAATAAATAAAATATTTTTTTAAAAAAAGAAAATGTCTATATTACATTTCTTCAGGGTATAATTCTGAAAGTTTCTGGTCTCAGGGCGCCTTAAAAGTTATTGAGGACCCAAAGAGCTTTTGTTAACATAGGTTATATCTATTAATATTTATCATTTTAGAAATTAAAGCAAAATTTTTAAATATTAATTTTCAAATAAAAATAAATCCTTTACATATCAACATAAGTAACATTTCAATGAAAAATAACTATAATTTCAGAAACAAAAAACCCCTTAGTGAGATGAGTGGCATTGTTTATTTGTTTGTTTTGTTTTGTTTTGTTTTTTGAGTGGCATTGTTTTACATTTTTTGCACATCTTTTAATGCCTGGCTTAAAGAAGACAGTCAGAATCTCTTATCTGCTTTGCATTCAATCTGTTATAATATCACACATCATGTAGCTTCTAGAAAACTCCACTGTATACTCTTAAGGAAAAGAGTAATAAGGCATATCATGTCTTAGTATTATTATAAAAATAGTTTTAACTTCATGGACTCTACTCCCCAAAGTCTCAAGACTCCTTGAAACCACACTTTGAAACCCACTGTTACAGGAAACTGTTTACAACGGTATTTTCAACAGTAGTTTACACCAGATTGGATTCAAGAAGCCAATTAAAAGGTCCCATAATTAAGAACTCAAGCCAAAATGTCTCCCACAATTATAGAATAACTCATTTTACCAACCTGCCTGGGAAATGACCGCATGTTTGGGACCGAATGAAGGCAAGGAAATATATAAATGCTACTCTGGAATAATACTATTAGATGATGCACTGATGACATTCTGTCCAAGACTAATTAATCAAAGCATTTCCTTGCAGAGTGGTGAATCTGCGGATGTTAAGTCCCTGTGTTCAGTTAATAGCACTAGTTAAAATCCCTGGAGAGGAATATTTGGGAGAATACGGAATGTTTTCCCCAAACGTACCAAAACAAACTACTCCGGATGATGTATATGGAGTAGTAACTGAGTACTTAAAACAAATCAGATGTTCTAGATTACGCAAGCGGAGCAGTTCCTGCACTGGTGGGAAATCTGTGATGACAGGGAGGTGGGAAAGCTTTACACTGTATCTGCTCTCCACGCAATCAATGCCTGGGATGCAAGTAAGACATTGTTTTGCTCACAATGGGCTCTTGTCTGTAGTTCCCCTGTAAATGTGAATTCCATGTTAAAGGATGTTACTAATAAAATCCAAGCCGTTCTGCTTCCGTCTGTTTTTAGCTTTATGTGAAGAAACTGTCTGCTGTTTCCTACCAAGGAACCTACCAAAGGAAAAGCTTTTTCTCTCTGGAGAATAGGAGCTAAAAGAAAAATTGGAAAAAAAAATGTCAATGATATTTAATGTAGAGTTGTTGAGTATTGTCTTCGGAAAATTGGCTTACTTGACATTTTTGAGCACCAGAATGAATTTAATCAAAATTTCAAGGAGTGTGTGAAAATAAGTATACCAACAATGCTCATGGATTGAAAGGAAATGTGAGGTTCCGTGCAGTTCAGTGGGGAGGTTAGCTTATACTCTAGCTTTAATCCTAAAGACTAGCAGCAAAACATCTGTTAAGTGTCACATTATTTAGAAATAGATGATGTGAAAAAATTGAAGTGCATCAGAAATCTACTCACGTTATCAGGAGAATTTCAATGAAAGAAAGAAGGAACTAAATGATCCAGATTCGGGTTAATAGTGGGAAAGGAGTTTCTGTCAATTGGAGAAAATTCAGTAAATACCTTTCTACTATTTGCCAAGACACATCTGTGAGGCAAATTTTTCCACTGATGGTAGCTATAAAAATTTAAAGAGAACATCATTAAGAGATTTTTGTCAGGAACCTCATGTTTTCATTTCAACACAAAACTTGATATAAAGAAAACTCATGACAAGAAAGCAAGCTTGTCTCCTCTTTGAAAGGCTTTGGAATGTTTATTTGGGAGTTTCATTCGAAGTAAACAGTTACATCTTTATTGTGCTTCTCTATTTTACTTTTTATTATAATTATGTAATCAAAATATATTGAATTTTTGTATAAGCTCCGTATACACCTGCCAATACCCTATAGTTTACCCTAGCGTGTGCATTACATGTATTTCTTTGTGTGTCATGACATGAAAAAGGTTGAGGAAACTCCAGTACTTCTGTTGAAAAGCTTTTAAGTTTTCTTTCAGGGTTTTAAGATTATGTGTTACAGAAGAAATTCTGGTGGTTATTGAGACCAATTTCTAGTAAAAGCTGAGATTTATATAATTGAAAAGGAATGTTCATTAGAAAGTAAACTGTACAAATATACTGGTTGCTAAAGGAAAAAGTAGCTTTTGGTTTAAATTGCTCACCTAGAGTCTAAGAAGCCAGCAAGAAAGTTTGAGACAAAATAGCTAAGCGGATAAACTTCCTTTGATTGCAAGGAAATAGAGTTCACAGAATATCCCACAGGCCAAAGACACCTGGTACTTTCTAAGGAGAACAGGAGCCACAAGAAAGAAGTAGGAACATCTGACTAATCACTGGCAGAAACTCCTTCATTGAGGAGGCATTTGGAGGTGGTGTAGTTTCGTGCTAGTTTATTAATAGGACCTGGGATTCCCTCTTGAGGATGGAAGCCACTTGCTGGGTTGTTAAGGTGTGTGTGTTGCGGGGCGGAGGTCTTTAAGATTTCTGACACCTATAAAACGAAACCATGAGCAAATTTTAAGATGGTCATGGGATTCTAAGATTGAGATCTGCTGAGTGAGTTTGAAAGAACAGAAAAATTCTCATCTATTACTGATCTATTTTTATTTCATGAAGCATTACAGCATCATAATCTTTTTAATATCATCCAGGGCAGCACAATCCAACCACGCCTCGCCTCTACTCTCAAACTCCACTGCTGCCTCTGCCTTGCTTGATCTTTGCGTTCTCCAACAGCATGACTCCATTTCTTTTATAATTTTTAATTTATTTTAAAATTTAAATTCGAAAAAAAAATAAAAAAAAAAAAAAATAAAATAAAATAAAATAAAACTTAAATTCGGTTAATTAACATATAGCGTATTATTGTTTTCAGAGGTCAGTGACTCCTCAGTCTCCTAATAACACCCAGTGTTCATTATATCACGTGCCCTCTTACTACTGTCCATCACCCAGTTGCCCCATCCCCACCTCCCCTCCAGCAACCCTCAGTTTGTTTCCTATGATTAAGAGTCTCCTATGGTTTGTCTCCTTCTCTGATTTTGTCTTGTTTTATTTTTCCCTCCCTTCCCCTGTGATCCTCTTTTATATCTTAAATCCCACATATGAGTGAGATCATATGATAATTGTCTTTCTCTGATTGACTTTTTCACTTAACAAAATACCCTCTAGTTCTATCTATGTCATTGTAAATGGCAAGATTTTATTTTTTTAATTTATTCACGAAAGATAGAGAGAGAGAGAGAGAGAGAGAGGCAGGCAGAGACCCAGGCAGAGGGAGAACCAGGCGCCACGCAGGGAGCTTGACATGGGACTCGATCCCAGGTCTCCAGGATCAGGCCCTGGGCTGAAGGTGGCGCTAAACCACTGAGCCACCCGGGCTGCCCCAAGATTTCATTTTTTGATGGCTGAGTAGTAGTAATATATATTAACGTATATATTATACATTACCAATATAGCAATATATATATGTGTGTGTGTATATATATACCATATTGTCTTTATCCATTCATCTGTCGATGAACATCTGGGCTCCTCCCATAATTCACTGGCTATTGTGGACATTGCTGTTATGAACCATGGGGTGCAGGTACCCCTTGGATCACTACAGTTGTATCTTTGGGGTAAATACCCAGTAGTGCAATTGTTGGGTTGTAGAGTAGTTCTATTTTCAACTTTTTGAGGAACCTCCATACTGTTTTCCAGAGTGGCTGTATCAGCTTGCATTCCCATCAACAGTGTACAAGGGTTCCCCTTTCTCTGCATCCTTGACAACATCGTTTTCTGAGTTATTAATTTTAGCCATTCTGGCAGGTATGAGGTGGTATCTCATTAAAAAAATATTATTTATTTATTTATTCATGACAGACACACAGAGAGAGAGGCAGAGACACAGGCAGAGGGAGAAGCAGGTTCCATGCAGGGAGCCCGATGTGGGACTCAATCCAGCAGCCCCAGGATCACACCCTGGGCTGAAGGCGCCACTAAACTGCTGAGCCACCGGGGCTGCCCTGGCATCTCATTTTGGTTTTGATTTGTATTTCCCTGATGGTGAGTAATGTTGAACATTTTTTCATGTGTCTGTTGGCCATTTGTACTTCTTTGGAGAAATGTCTGTTCATGTCTTCTGCCCATTTCTTGATTGGATTATTTGTTCTTTGGGTGTTGAGTTTGATAAATTCTTTATAGATGTTGGATACTAACCTTCTATCTGATATGTCATTTGCAAATATCTTCTCCCATTCTGTAAGTCGTCTTTTGGTGTAGATTGATGCCTCTGCTGTGCAAAAGCTTTTTATCTTGGCGAAGTCCCAATAGTTCATTTTTGCTTTTGTTTCCCTTGCCTTTGGAGATATGTCTAGCAAGAAATTGCTGGCTGAGGTCACAGAAATTTCTGCCTCTGTCTCTGTTAGGATTTTGATGGATTCCTGTCTCACACTTAGGTCTTTCATCCATTTTGAGTCTATTTTTGGGTATGGTGTGAGAAAATGGTCCAGTTTCATTTTTCCACATATGGCTGTCCAATTTTCCCAATGCCATTTGTTGAAGAGACTGTCTTTTTTTTTCCATTGGATATTCTTTCCTGCTTTGTTGAAGGTTAGATTACCACAGAGTTGAGGGTCCATTTCTGGGTTCTCTATTCTGCTCCACTGATCTATGTGTCTATTTTTGTGCCCATACCATACTGTCTTGATGATCACAGCTAAGCTTAATAGAGTTTAAGGTCTGGGATTATGATGCTACCAGTTTTGGTTTTCTTTTTCAACATTCCCTTGGCTATTTGGGGTCTTTCCTGGTTCCATACATATTTTAGGGTTACTTGTTCCAGCTACGTGAAAAAAGTTAATGGTATTTTATAGAGATTGCATTGAATGTACAGATTCCTCTAGGTAACACAGACATTTTAACAATATTTGTTCTTCCAATACATGAGCATGGAACGTTTTTCCATTTCTTTGTTTTCCTCAATTTCTTTCATGAGTGTTCTACAGTTTTCTGAGTACAGATCCTTTGTCTCTTTGGTTAGATTTATTCCTAAGTATCTTATGTTTTTGGTGCAATTGTAAATGTGATTGACTCCTTAATTTCTCTTTCTCCAGTCTCATTGTTAGTGTCTAGAAATGCAAATGATTTCTATGCATTGCTTTTATATACTGCCACTTTGCTGAATTCCTGTATGAATCCTAGCAATTTTGGGGCAGAATCTCTTGGGTTTTCCACATGGAGTATCATGTCATCTGCAAAGAGTGAGAATTTAACTTCTTTGTGGATTTGGATGTCTTTTATTTCTTTTTGTTGTCTGATTGGAGGCTAGGACTTCTAGTACTATGATGAACAGCAGGGGTGACAGTGGACGCCCCTGCCATGTTCCTGACCTTGGGGAAAAGCTCTCAGTTTTTCTCCTTTGAGAATGTTATTTGCTGTGGGGTTTTTGTATATGGCTTTTATGAGATAGAGATATGTTCCCTCTATCCCTACACTATGAAGAGTTTTAGTCAAGAATGGATGCTTTACTTTGTCAAATGCTTTTTCTGCATCTATTGAGAGGATCTTATGATTCTTGTCTTTTTTTTTTTATCAATGTAGTGTATCACGTTGATTGATTTTTGGATGTTGAACCACACTTGCAACTCAGGAGTAAATTCCACTTGGTCATGGTGAATAATCCCTTTAATGTAATGTTAGTTCCTATAGGCTAGTATCTTGGTGAGAATTTTTGCATCCATGTTCATCAGGGATATTGGTCTGTAATTCTCCTTTTTGGTAGGGGTCTTTGTCTGGTTTTGGGATGAAGGTAATGCTAGCTAGTCTCACAGAAAGAGTTTGGAAGTATTCCTTCCACTTTTATTTTTTGAAATTGCTTCAGAAGAATAGGTATTCATTCTTATTTAAATGTTTGATAGAATTCCCCTGGGAAGCCATCTGGCCCTGGACTCTTGTTAGATTTTTGATGACTACTTCGATTTCCTTGCTGGTTATGGGTCTCTTCAGGTTTTCTATTTCTTCCTGTTTCAGTTTTGGTAGTTCATACATGTCTAGGAATGCATTCATTTCTTCTAGATCGCCTAATTTGTTGGCATATAGTTGCACATAGTATGTTCTTATAATTGTTTGTATTTCTTCGGTGTTTGTGATCTCTCCTCTTTCATTAATGATTTTATTTACTTGGGTCCTTCTATTTTTGTTTTGATAAGTCTGGCCAGAGGTTTATCAATCTTTTTAATTCTTTCAAAGACCCAGCTCCTAGTTTTGTTGATCTGTTCTATTCTTCTTTTGGTTTCTATTTCATTGATTTCTGATCTAATCTTTATTATTTCTCTTCTCCTGCTGGATTTAGGCTTTATTTGCTGTTCTTTCTCCAGCTCCTTTAGGTGTAAGGTTAGCTTGTGTATTTGAGACCTTTCTTGTTTCTTGAGAAAGGCTTGTGTTGCTACATGCTTCACTCTTAGGACTGCTTTTGCTGCATCCCAAAGGTTTTGAACAGCTGCGTTTTCATTTTCCTTTGTTTCTATGAATTTTTAAAAATCCTTCTTTAATTTCTTGGTTGACCTATTCATTCTTTAATAGGGTGCTCTTTAGCTTCCATGTATTTGAGTTCTTTCCAAGTTTCTTTTTGTGATTGAGTTACAGTTTCAAAGTATTGTGGTCTGAAAAATATGCAAAGAATGATCCCAATCTTTTGGTACCAGTTGAGACCTGATTTGTGACCCAGTATGTGTTCTATTCTGGAGAATGCTCCATGTGCACTCAAGAAGAATGTGTAGTCTCTAGTAAATCTAAAAAAATCTTTAAAAAATCTAAAAAAAAAAGAAGAATGTGTATTCTGTTGCTTTAGGATGGAATGCTCTGAATATATCTATGAAGTCCATGATCCAGTGTGTCATTGTTGTGTCATTGTGTCATTGTTGATCTTCCTTAGATGATATGTCCATTGCAGTCAGTGGCCATTGAAGTCCCCTACTACTATTATATTATTATTGATGTGTTTCTTTAATTTTGTTATTAATTGGTTTATATGACTTACTGCTCCCATGTTGGGGGCATAAATATTTATAATTGTCAGATCTTCTTGTTGGATAGACTCTTTAATTATGATATTGTGTCCTTTCTCAACTCTTATTACAGTCTTTTGTTTAATTTAATTAATTTATTTTATTTTACTTTATTTTATTTTATTTTATTTTATTTATTTATTCGTGAGAGACACAGAAAGAGAGGCAGAGACACAGGCAGAGGGAGGAGAAGCAGGCCCCATACAAGAAGCCCAATGTCGGACTCCATCCCAGGAGTCTGGGATCAGGCCCTGAGCCAAAGGCAGACGCTCAACTGCTGAGCCACCCAGGCATCCCAGAGTCCTTGGTTTAAAATCTAATTTGTCTGTATAAGGATTGGCACCCAAGCTTTCTTGTGATGTCCATTAGCATGATAAATGGTTTTCCACCCCCTCACTTTCAATCTGGAGGTGTATTTGGGTCTAAAATGAATCTCTTCCAGACAGCTTTGTTAATCCAATCTGATACCTTATATCTTTTGATTGCAGCATTTAGTCCATTTACATTCAGAGTAATTATAGAAAGATATAAATTTAGTGCCATTGTATTACCTGTAAAGTCACTGTTTCTGTGTATCATCTTATTCCTTTTCGGTTTATGTTACTTTTGGGCTCTCTCTCTCTCTCTCTCTCTTTTTTTTAAATATTTATTTATTTATTTATGATAGACATAGCGAGAGAGAGAGAGAGAGAGAGAGAGAGAGGCAGAGGAGGAGGGAGAAGCAGGCTCCATGCCGGGAGCCTGACGTGGGACTCGATCCCGGGACTCCAGGATCGCGCCCTGGGCCAAAGGCAGGCGCCAAACCGCTGAGCCACCCAGGGATCCCCACTCTCTCTTTGCTTAAAGGATCCCCTTTAATATTTCTTGCAGGGCTGGTTTAGTGATCACAAATTCTTTTAGTTTCTGTTTGTCCTGAAATCTTTCCTTTTTCAAAAGATTTTATTTATTTATTCATGAGACACACACAGAGAGAGGCAGAAACATAGGCAGAGAGAGAAACAGGCTCCCCACAGGGAGCTGGACATGGAACTCAACCCCAGGACTCTAGGATCATCTTCAGCCCCAGGCTGAAGACAAATGGTCAACCACTGGGTCACCCAGGCATCCTTGTCCTGAAAGTTTTTTTTATCTTTCCTTTTATTTTGAATGGCATCCTTGCTGGATAAAGTATTCTTGGCTGCAGATTTTTCTCATTAAGCACCCTGAATATATCATGCCAATCCTTTCTGACCTGTCAGGTCTCTGTGGCTAGGTCTGCTGCCAGTCTAATGTTTCTACCCTTGTAGGTTATGGGCCTTTAGACCTGAGCTGATTTCAGGATTTTCTCTTTGTTTCTGAGATTTGCAAGCTTCATTATTATATGTCAAGATGTTGACTAAAGTGTGTTTGGTGTACTAAAATTTTCTAATCTGCCATGCCACTGCTGTTTGACTACCAAAACCCTACCAGTTTCTCTTTCCTCCAGAATAGTCACTCTACAGGGGTCAAGCACGATCCTCAGTCCACAGCCAGAGTTGGCAAATGGCCTCAGGGAAAAATAAATGGCTTGTGATGGTCAGCTCACCTTGGAGGGGCTCCACACCCTCCTGGAATTTTAATCCATCTAGTCCTCATTGCTTTTAATGGTCTCCACCACTTAAACATTCGCAATATTTTTAACAATATATTTTCTAGAGTTTTAAAATTTGTTGCAGTTGGATTCTTGAGCTGCTGAACATAAGGCTCATTTTTGTGGTTTCAACCAGAGCTCTACTCTGATGCCTCCCAAATCTTCCACGTATACTTTCAACCACGCTGTAAATGAATCAGCCAGCTAACACTACAGAGCTCTCCTTTCCCATAAAAGCACTGTCAGTCCCAGACAGACTTTTACTCTCTCAATTGCCTTGTCTGATGTATCACGGCCACTTTTGACCCTTTCTGTTTCATTTCCCACTTCAGTCCCTGAGAGCTTTTTAAGAAAACCATCAGCTAGGAAAACAAAAAGGAACACCTTTTAAAAAAGGAAGGAGTTTAATTAGACTTACAATGTAGTTCAGGATTGATCTTCAGTTTACAAACAAAAGAACTGAAGTGATTGGCACAGGGTAACAGTTTATATTGGAGCAGGTGCAAGAATCTGTGTCTACACCATTGCTCTTTCTACACTATACCATACTGCCTCCTTCTAAATAATGCACTAACACATTATGGGTTTTTTCTAGGACAGCTCTCATCTCAAATATTATGTCCTGCTGTTCCCCTAAATCACTGAAATATCCTGGATATTCCCATTTGCATCATGAAGAGTACATTTTTAGCACATTGAAGTGGAACAAAACTTATTTGTCAGAGTATGTCCTAATTTCTTGTCTCAGAAGTATGGTAACTGTCTAACTATATTCCATATAATTGCAAAGAATGGAATAATGTCCAGTATAAGAAAAGCCTAAGAGTAGTCAGGGCTCATTCATTATGTCATTTAATCTTCACAACACCCTATAGGTGGGTAGGTTTTAATATTATAATCATTTTCCCAATGCCAGGAAATTGAGGTTTCATTTTCCCAAGTAACCTGTCTTAACCACTCACATTATCACATTACTCTCAAAAACCTTTAGTAGCTTCATTTCTTTCCTCATCAAAATGATGTCCTGTCTGACTTCCAAGTTCTTCACAATTCATCTTAGTCATAAGCTTTGCCTCTCCAACTTTATTTCACAGAGATCTAGATCATTTTCTATCCTGGGCTATCCATGGTCAAGCCAACCTGGCACTGGATGCCAACAGCAATATTGCTAAGAGCTGTCCTACCTGACCTTGTCCTTTTTTTGAGCAGGAGTTTTTGGCTTGGTTATCAGCAAATTTATCAAAATTGCTTATATATCATGCTAATACCACCTCTTAGAAGTTATGAGTTCCACATATTTATCATTTAATAAGTTAACAGGTATCCCTTTTGATTTATCTTAACTTAGCCATGCTCATATTTTATTTTTTATTTTTTAAAATCTTATTTAAATTCAATTTGCCAACATATAGTATAACACCCAGTGATTATCTCATCACATTCCCTCCTTAATGCCCATCACCCAATTACCCCATTCCCCCACACACCTCCCCTTCTGCAACCTTTGTTTGTTTTCCAGTTAGGAGTCTCTCATGGTTTGTCTTACCCTCTAATTTTTCCTCACTCAGTTTCCCCTCATTCCCCTGTGGTCCTTTTCACTATTTCTTATATTCTGCATATGAGTGAAACCATATGATAACTGTCTTTCTCTGATTGACTTATTTTACTAAACATAATATCCTCCAGTTCCATCCATGTTTATGTAAATGGTAGGTATTCATCCTTTCTTGATGGTTGAGTAATATTCCACTGTAATATAGACCACATCTTCTCTATCCATTCATCTGTCAAAGGACATCGTGGCTCCTTCCACAGGCCATTGTGGACATTGTTGCTATGAACATTGGGGTGCAGGTGTCCTATCGTTTCATTACATCTATATCTTTGGGGTAAATACCCAGTAGTGCAAATGCTGGGTTGCAAGGTCATGCTCATATTTTAAATCCCCTATGTTCATATCATGGTACACAAGCCCAGAGATGCCGTTTAAAGATGATCATATTAACTGTGCTCCCTGAAGTCGTCCTAATTTTGGGATCTGGTATACAATCTGGGGCCACCTTAACACTCGTTCATTAATTTATTAGCCTTCATTTTTTTCAGAGTGAAGGATCAGAATAACTCCACATCATTTTCCTCCTCTAGCTTGTCCTCCTTACTTCTGATTTCATTATAGCACTCTTATGATTCAGAAACTCAACATATGTGAGAACTCTGAGGGAATGCACCATAGTTTTCAATATAAGATAGAGCTATGTTTTTTTTTTTCCTGTTTCCTTTACCATTCCTGATGATGTTCAACATTGCACTTGTCTTTTTCAACACAAAAACACTGTCCTTCACAGCGAGGTGATATAGAACACTCACAGAGCAGGGCAAGCTCCAGTGAAGAAGCACTGTTGGTTATTAAACAGGAGACCAAGAGTCTGGTCCTAAGCTTATCTTTGGCTATTTATGTGGTCTAGAGCAAATAATTCAATAAAACCTTACGTATCAGGACCAGTGCTGAATACTGGGATATAGAAATAAATGAGTTGGGGGCCTAGGTGGCTCAGTGGTTGAGCATCTGTCTTTGGCTCAGGTTGTGATCCCAGGGCCCTGGGATCGAGTTCCACATCAGGGAGCCTACTTCTCCCTCTGCCTGTGTCTCTGCTTCTCTCTGTGTGTCTCTCATGAATAAATAAAATCTTTAAAACAGAGAGAAAGAAATGAGTCATCTGTTCCACCCTCAGAAGCTCGGAGGCTAGTACAGAGACTGGTAGGAAAGTGATTAAAATAGGGTATGATAGGGGATCCCTGGATGGCTCAGTGGTTTGGTGTCTGTCTTTGACCCAGAGCATCATCCTGGAGTCCCGGGATTGAGTTCCGCATCAGGCTCCCTGCATGGAGCCTGCTTCTCCCTCTGCCTGTGGCTCTGCCTCTCTCTCTCTCTCTCTGTCTCTCATGAATGAATAAATTAAAAAAAAATCTTTAAAAAATAGGGTATGATAGGTATTTAAAAGTCTGCACTAGATCTAGGAAAACAGAATCTCCTAGATAAGACATCTAACATTTGCAGTTAGGAGAAAGTCATCAGAAAATACTTCCTGAAGAGTGATATTTGAACAGACTTGGGGAAGCCCGTTTGGTTCATTGCTGTATGCTCAGTCCCCAGAACAGCGCCAGTATAGAGGAGGTACTCAATAAGCACCTACTTACTGATGAGAGCAATTTTGTAGGGCCAGGACCACTTAGGCAAAGGTGTGAAGATATCAGAAAATGTGGTGAATTCAGGGAAGTGTGAGTAATGATGGAGGGTTAAGGTGGGCAGTGGTGGAGTAGTTGGGCCTCGGCATGGAACTGTAGCCCAAGTCCAGAATATAAAAGACCTGGAATTCTGTGCTAAAGCTTTAGAACCTTATCTTGAAGGCAACAGGGAGCCACTAGAGGATTTAGGCACTAGAGTCACACAATCAGATTTTGGTGTCAGCTTGATATGCCAGTTATCAATTTATTGCTTCTCAGCTCCAAATTCACCCTGCATTGCTTCCTTGGCAAGAATGGAATTAGATCCTTTAACTATTTCTCCTTTGTCAGCTGGCCCATCACACTCTGTTGGTAGAGATACCGGAGGAGGAAAGGGTTTCTTCTGTGGAGTCCATGTGCTCTGCTTGTTGGGCATGAAGAGCATGCAGTTTCCCGGTGCTGCAATCCCATAGCGCGCAGCTTCTCCAGCCTCTGGTCCCTGCGTGTGTAACCTCTTGCGTGCCTGACTGCTGCAGTGCCTGGCAGCCAGCAGTGCCCAACGGCTACCAGCTTCTCCTGGCACCTCTCTCGGGAAGCTCTGCAGCAGAGTAGCTGCCACTGAGTTTGGACAGAGAACAATAATCACCCGCGGTCATATTTTTTTTATAAATGGCTTCTTCCACATTCTAGACTGTAGATTTTTGCCTGCATGGCACCTCAGCAATTTCTCTACCATTGGGTGAACTGTGGCCACACCCTCTTCGACAAGCTTAGCTCCTTCTTGGGTGATCTATCTTGAAGGTAGTGGTTGCTTCTCGTATTAGTGATTCTTGTGTACTGCTGATCCCTTTTTACATCTTACTAGCCAATCTTCCATTATTCCAATCCCATCGTAGTTAAAAATTCTTTATGTTGCACTTTCTTTGTTAAACTTGTATACAATTACAATTTCTTTCTCTTTCTTGGACTTTTTTTTTCTTTCTTTCTTCTTTCTTTTCTTTTTTTTCCTTCTTTTTTCTTTTTCTTTTTCTTTTTTTCTTTCTTCTTTCTTGGACTTTGAAACACACACTGACTGATCAACAGCTGTGTCAATGGGCTGAGGGGAGTGGAGTGAAGCTTCAGGTAGGGAGCCTGGCTAAAAGAATATGGTGGCAATTTTGGCGACAACTTGAGAGCATCGTTGCCTTTTGGGGATTGCAATGGGGAGGGATAAGAGGGGCAGGAGCTATATATAGTACTCGGTACCCACTGTGGGAGGAGGACAAAGGAGTATAGGGTGACTCCCCACTGTTCAAGCTTGGATGACGGGGTAGATGGTGGCACTGTGGTACAAATGGGGAACCCTGAAGGAGAGGCAGGTCAAATTCTCCTCCCAGGTTCCCTTTTACTCTCAGGAGTTCCACGTACTTGTGAGCCACTGAGATTTGAGAGAGTCCTTAGGTTGAAGAGGCACCAAAGCCCAACTTTTTTTGCCTTTGAGCAATATAGACCATTTGTTCAAATCAGATAAAATAAGTGAGGCAAGGTCCACTGTATCTTATTAGTCTATGAGTCTAATGTTTTATAAAGTTCTTTTCTACTCTTAAAGCTCTCGGTATGACAGGCCTTCCTCATTTATTTATTCCAGGCCCCCACAACTCTTTAAAATACAACACATTTCCTTTTTTTGTGAAGCCTACATGCCTCCCAAGGTGGAATGGCAGGTCAACACATATGTATCGGGTGCTGCGGAATACAGGTCTTATCAAATACATAATATAGATTTGTTCCTGGAATTGCTCTTTTGGTTTTATTGGTGTAGGTTAAACAGAGCTTCAGTTATATTAACGAAAGTCTGCAGTTACGTGAATGGAAGGCTCCAGACACCAGAATCTCAGAGGCAGGTTGTATGAACAGCTCTTGGAGCCAAGGACCAGACAATCGTATATGCTTGTTTGGGCTGGGCATAGGAGGTGGTTGGTTTTAGACACATGGTTTACCCTTGTTTGGAATGACTCCCCCACTGTTTTGCATGTTCTTAGATCTCAGCTCAGCCTTCCTTGACCTCTCTGTCCATTGCATTATACCTTCTCAGAGCACCAACGTACCTACCTTCTCCTTGACAGCACTTAGCTCAGCTCTAATTTTACATTATTTGTGTAATTCTATTGACATCTGCTACCCCCAATAGACTAAACTTGAGGGTAGGGGCAGTCAGTGTCTGCTCACTATAGAATCCCCAATGCCTCACCTGGAACCCAGTCAGTGATCAATGGATATTAGGAAAATGAATGATTGATAGCAGTTTTTAAAGTGCTGCTCATACCCATGAACCCATGACAATTCCCATCCCCAAAAGATATGGGAAAAAAAAAAGTGGTTTGGCTAATCAGGAGAGGACTCTGATCCCAGATTCTGTTCTGTTTTCAAATCACTGTCCTCTGTGTAAGAAATCCTCAAATAGTAGCTCTGAGTACAAAATACATATATAGCCTGGGCAGAGAGCAATCCTCACCCGTGATCATGATCTCTTGAGGATCGCAACCCTCTCCTCTGGCTCTGCAAACAGGAGATATTCAAAACCCAGGTGGGCCCAGGGGCTGCACTCTTCCCTCAGCCCCCCTCAGCCCTGGAGGCGCTCGGGACACCAACCCTCCAGCCACCTGCCCTCTAGGGATGCTACCTGAGGCTGGCTCCCAAACTTGCTGTCTGATACGAGGCGACACCTCGCGTGCAGCCTCAGACGGGAGGTGTGGGGGCCGATGCAGTCCCACGCACCCTTGGCGAGAGGAAGCCGCAGAACCTGGGCGGGGAAAGACGGTACCCGCTGCCTCTAGGGACAGGGGAGGTGGGGCGGGACCAGGCTTTGTTAGCGCTTGGCCTTCCCTGGCAACCTGGACGCCCGCTGCCTGGCAACCGCGTGGGAGGGACCTGGGTGCGACGTCACAGAGACGGCCCCGCCCACAGTCTGCCGGCCCCGCCCACCTGCCCCGCTCACGGCTTGTAGGCCCCGCCCACCGCACCGCGCCCCGCCCACCGTCCTGCCGGCCCCGCCCACCTGCCCCGCTCACGGCCTGTAGGCCCCGCCCAGCGCCCCCTCGGCCCCGCCCACCTGCCCACAGGCCCCGCCCACCGTCCTGCCGGCCCCGCCCCCGCCCCGCAGGCCCCGCCCCTCCAGCCCTTCCAGCAGAGTCTGGATTGCGGAAGATTTGGGCCGCAGGGTTGGGATTGTTGGGAACTGCTCGCAGTCTTGCTTGGGGGGTGGGGGTGGGGGTCAGCTGGCCTGGCCGCGTAGGGTTAGGGCTGGGGGCGTCAGGACACCTGGGGCCCGTGTGGCCACGTGCAGGGGGCCTTGTATATTAGAGAGCCGGAGTGGAGGAGCTTAAAATGATCCTGGCTTGTGGCACGTGGGCAGGTGGGGGGAAGCCCTTGCGGGTCATAGGAGCGAGCACTTCTTGCAGCGCTTTGTGCGTGTGCGTGTGCCAAAGCGATTCCTAAGTGCATGCCACGTGTTAATGCTTACACTCTCCCCCTCCCTGCATGAGGCGAGGACTCTTACCCTCTCCGTTTTTACAGGTGAGCCCTCAAGTAACTTGCCCAAGATCTCAGCAGGTGCTGGGTTGGGATTTGAACCACGGTGCGAGGTTCCAGATTCCTCACTCTCAATCTCTATGATCCTGAAACAGGGGGGACAGAGTTCGTGTGGCTTTGCACAGAGCTCAGGGTGCCTGAAGGGACAGGGAAAGAAGGGAGATAGTCACCAAGTAGCATGACATTAAAGTCTCACAGTAACTCCGGAGATAGGTAGGTATTTACCTTCATTTTACAAATGAGGAATAGGTTTGGGGCGCCTGCGTGGTTCAGTCCATTGGGTGTTTTACTCTTGGTCTCATTTGAGGTCTTGATCTCAGGCTGCTGCTTTCAAGCCCCATGTTGGGCTCTTCCCTGGGTTGTAGAGCCTACTTTAAAAAAAAAAAAAAAGTTAGAAATAAGAAATAGGTTCCAAACTTTGAGTAACTTGCCTGTGGTTAAGCAGCTGACAATAAGGATAAAATTTGATTCTAGGTCTTCTGATTTCAAGATTTTTCTTTTTCTTTTTAAGCTCCCAAGAAGGCAAGAAAAGCCCCATCTTTCTCTGCTCCACCTCTTGTCATTTAACACTTATTTTAAAAAAGTGCCCTTTGCATGATCAAGTCTTTTCAGTCCTTTTACACCCTGGTGTGCACTAGTCTAAATCTTTGAGTTAGTTCATCCAGGGCCTTCAAAGGTTTCTCTAGTTGTGGGATGAAAGCCGTTGTCTCTCCTTAAAGCAATTTCGAGCATCAGTGAGTAAGCTCGGGCTGGGTGTTTGGTTTATGTATGCAGAAGGCTTTTCAGAACCTTCTGTCATCCATTTGTAACAGGCCCTGTGTGTTGGCATTTGTCAGAGTTTTGCAAGTCCTTGTATTCCTGGAGAATCCTGGGTGATCTGGGCATGGTCGCTAGATCATGGGTGATCTGGGGATAAAAGAAGCCTACCCACTGACCGTCACCTGCCTTCCTGAGCTCCCAGTGGAGGGGCCACCAGGCATTGGCAGCTGCCCTGCAGGACATGCCTCAGGACTAGGCTGGAGGTTTGAAGAGGAGAAAAAGGGTGCTATGGCCAATGGGGTCCGCGTGCACATGAGGGACGAAGGTGTGCATATCTGTTCCTGCTTTCATGTGGAGGACATTACGCAGAGAGGAATGAATAATAACGATCTTCATGTTGGAGAAGGGGTGTTTCTGGTAAAGCAGTGGCCAGCTGGAGATGGAAAATGAAAAATGGATTTTTAGTGTGTGACAGGTTAAATGGAAGGGAGGAGTTTTGTGATACCAACCAACGTGGCCTGATGTCTGTCTGCACAAGGTGGGTTGATGGGCAGAGGTGAGGTCTTCCTTGATCTATCAATTGATAAATACAACAGATTATAGTGATGAGAATATGACTTTACAAGGAGATGATAACCACGGAATTCAGGGACGTTGCTTTCTTCTGAGAGGCAGAGGGTGGGAGAGTGAGGAGCACATAAATAGACATGATTGGTGGTGGTCCAGCTCGTGGTGTGGTTGGTGGTTTTGTGGGTGTTCATTGTGCTTCAGAATTTATATGTTCTCATATGTTTCAGCTATTACATAAAATCTAAGTAAACTCATCAAATGGGTCACATTATTTCTATTTTCTTGTGTCATTGGGAATTGAATGTACACCTTTTCATTATTTCATTTATTCCCATCAACGTACAGCTATGCTCTAGTTTCTCCCATCATAGTCCCCTGCAGCTTTGCCCCACTGCTCTGCTCCCCTTTACTGCTCATTAACGGAGTTGTCTGTACTTGCTGCCTCTAATTTCTCCTTCTAGTCTCTCTTGGATCTAACCTGAATCAGGCTTTCATCCTCATCACTCCACTGAAACTATTCTTAAGATCCCCAAATGACATGATGTTAAATCAATGAAGTTTTTCTCTTATCCTCAACTCAACCCTCAGTGACATTTGACCCTGATGATCAGTTTCTCATCCTTGAAACTCCTTCCTTGGTTTTTCTCCTTCCTCACTGCCTCTTCCTTGCCATCTCTTTTGCTAGTTGCAGTGGGCTCTATTTTAGTGCCCCCTCTCCCAAATCCATATTTTGAAGCCCTAAATCCCAATGTGATGGTATTGGCGGTAGGACTTTTGGGAGGTAACTAGGTTTAGATGAGGTCATGAGGGTGGAGACCCTGTGATGGGCTTAGTGTCCTTTTAAGAAGAGAGAGGGACCAGAGCTTGCTCTCTGATACATGAGTATACAGCAAGAAGGTGGCTATCTGCAAACCTCGATAAGGGCCCTTCCTGGAACCACTGTGCCACCACTTTGATCTTGAACTTCTGGCCTCTGGAACTGTGAGAAATTACCTGTTTGTTGTTTAAGCTCCCCCCAGTCTGTGGTATTTTGTCACAGAAGCCTGAAGTCAGCCTCTGGTTCTTTCTTCTCCCTGTGATATCTTCATGTCAGGGGGTCCTAGGATTTACCCTTGGACTTCATTAGCCACATGTACTCCCTTTTTATCTCATCTGGTCTTATGTTTTAGATACTAAATTTATATCTCTAGCCTCAATTCTTCCCCAAACATCGACTAGAATATCCCACTGTCTACTTGATAAGCTCCACTGAGTGTCCAATAGGCTTCTCAAATTTCCCATGTCCCAAACTACGCTCCTGATATTCCTTTCCAAACCCTTTCCCTTCCAACTCCTCCTCTGCTTTATTGTCACTCCATACTCTATTCTTTAGATTCCGTTTTGTTAATTGGTCTATATTCACTCACTGGAGTGCATGGGTTTTTGTTTTATTCACCGTGTGTTTCTGGGGCCTAGAATAGGGCTGCACATGTAATGAGCACCATAAATATTTGTTTGCTGAATAAAATCCATTTTTCCTTCTCCTTCTACCTTTCTTCCCGCTCCTTCTTGATTTTAGGAGGCCCTCCTGAGAAGTGATACATGGGTGTCTGTCCAGCTTTGCTAGCTGAGGGGGCTAAAGTTATATTTGACCAAGGAAGGATCAGATGTGGCACCAGGGTTAAGAATCCTGACCAGGCTTGGTACCGTGGCCATCTCAGCTCAGAGTCAGCTCTATCTACCACACAGGAGCGTGGCTTATATTGTAGTCCACTTTTCTAGATCTGAAGTTTGCCATTTCACAGGAGGAAATAAGTTATGGCCCTATCCTATGGGCTGCTCTAAGGAGCAGCAAGGGCCATACCACAGCCAGCCTGCCCAGGCCCTGCATACACGTGGGGCTCTGCTGTGTAGTGTGGTTGTCAGTCTCCTCGTGGAGCCGATCCACCCTACGGACATAGTCTCTCTTCATACCTCGTGTTAGTTTTCTTTTGGTACAAAACAAGTGATCACAAACATAGTAGCTAAAATTTATGACCTCAGTGTCCCCAGGGCGGACCCTCTGCTAAGGGTCTCACCAGGCTAAAATACAAGTGTTGGCTGTGGCTGTGAGCTTGTGTGAGGCTTGAGGTCCTTTTTCATGCTCACTGATGATAGGCAAAATTCAGTTCCTTGTCGTTATAGGACCAAAGTCCCTGTTTTCTGGCTGGCTGTTGGCCAGGAACCACTTTCAGCTCTTAGAAGCCTCCCTCTGGTCCCAGCAATGTGGTCCTTTCATGACAGTTCACAGCATGGCTCTTTGGTCTCTTTCAATCTGTTTTAAAGGCTCGGCTGATCAGGGCGGGCTCACCCAGGACAATATCCTTTTTGAGAAACCCAAAGTCAACTAATTAGGGCCATGAATTACATCTGAAAATTCCCTTTTGCCACAAAACGTTAGTCATGAGAGTGAGAGCCCATCACGTGCACAGGTCCCACCCACACTCAAAGGGATGAGATTATACAAGGCATGCACACCAGGGGGCTGGAACGTCAAGGGGCATCTTAGAATCCTGCCCACTGCGAAATGCATCTTTGTGGGGAGGGGGGAAGCCCAAGAAGGTCCGCCACCTTTCTTCAGAGAGAAGAACAGAAACAGATAAGCCTGGCTACCCTTTGTGGATTTGGATCCTCAGATCTTCCTGCTACGTCTGTGTGTAACCTTTCCTTCAGGACTCTAGAGGACAAGCTGTTTATTCCACCTAAATGAAAATGTCCACCTCATCAAAGTCTACTTGTTGTTTTTTTTTTAATATTTATTTATTCATGAAAGACACAGAGAGAGAGAGACAGAGACAGAGACAGAGACAGAGACAGAGACAGTGGGAGAAGCAGGCTCCCTGCTCTAGGATCATGACCTGAGCCAAAGGCAGATGCTCAACTGCTGAGCCACACCCCAGGTGCCCCTCAAAGTCTACTTCTTTAGGGATTTAAGTGATTTAAAAAAAAAAATAGAGGACTGTTAAGTATGTGGGAGTGGGGAGAAGGTTCTTCTCTTGTCTTGATGCTTGTGGCTTCTGTGGCACCTTTGATTCTCCTCGGGACCGCTCCCACATTAGGGAAAGATGATGGCTTGTGGTAGACACAGCCCTGGGGTGGATGGGCTGGTGAGAAGGACAGGGACTGGGCTGCACTGCCTTCCCCTACAGAAAACTGCCTAGTTTTCCTGCCTCTGGTGCCTGCTATTTCCATCTCATATTATTCTAAATATGCACATCACCCTGTCCCCCGCCAAAAAAAGAGAGAAAACTTCAGTGGTTGGCTTCTCCACCTTCCTCCCAGAGAACTTCTATCCATAGGCGGATAGAAGCATGTCTCTCTGTAGATGACTCAAATTCGCACTTCTAGTCCCAGCCTCCCTCCTCAACTCAGTCCCTTGTCTAAACGCCCCAGGCTGCCTTTAAACAAGTTCACAGAAGACATCATCCTTCCTCAAGGCCAGCTGCACACATTCCTAGCTCTGCCAGTAGAGACATCCTCCCTGTTATCCAATCTACAAACTGAAGTCACCCTCCGCCACCCTCTTTGCCCCTCCTCATGCAGCCTCCCCCGCTCCCACCCCATACAGGGTCTATGGCATTGGTCCTTTCCTTGTCAGTGTCACTGTGCCACACTGGGTCTAAGCCCTTAGCGTCTCCTGTCTGCACTGTGTTTCAACAGTTTTCCGCCTCTTGGGGTCTTTTTCCTTTCCTCTTCCCATGATTTTCAATTGGGGCAATTTTGCACCCTCCCCAGAAGACATTTGTTAATGTCTGAAGATACCTTCGGTTACCACACCTGGGAGTGGGTGCCAGCATCTAGTGGGTAGAGGCCAAGGATGCTGCTAAACATCCTACAGTGCGAAGGCCAGTCCCTGAACAAAGAATCATCCAGCCTAAAATGTCAATAGGGCTGAGACTGAGAAATCCTGCTCTGTGTCTATTCCTCCAAGTTTCCTGAATGTTATAGCCTGACTCTCTTTTTCTTCTCCTCCTTCTCCTTCTCCTCCTTCTCCTCCTTCTCCTCCTTCTCCTCCTTCTTCTTCTTTCTTCTTCTTTTTTTCTCTCTTTTTTTGTCTGACTCTTCTTAAGAAAATGCATTTTGTATACATTGACTCCTGACAGAAAAAAAATTTCCCATTTTCTATATATATATGCCTGTCTCCCTCTGTCTCAGATGCCATCCCTCTTTGTTTCTATGACAAGAAATTTCCCCTTTCTTAGGACAACTCAACTGAGTTGAGCCTGATGGCTCAGCAGTTGAGCGTCTGCCTTCGGCTCAGGGCGTGATCCTGGGGTTTTGGAATCAAGTCCCCCATTGGGCTCCCCGGAGGGAGCCTGCTTCTCCCTCTGCCTGTGTCTCTGCTTCTCTCTGTATCTCTCATGAATAAATAAAATAAAATCCTTAAAAGAAAGAAAGAGAGAGAGAGAGAGAAAGAAAGAAAGAAAGAAAGAAAGAAAGAAAGAAAGAAAGAAAGAAAGAGAGAAAAAGAAAGGAAGGAAGGAAGGAAGGAAGGAAGGAAGGAAGGAAGGAAGGAAGGAAGGAAGGAAGAAAATCTCCCCTTTCTCTTAAAGCTCATAGTACGGTGTCCAGCCTCTGTGCTGGGTTAGTCCATCTGTCCTTCTGGGTCCACTCTCTGCTCTTTTATTTTCTTTTTCTTTTTTAAATATTTTATTTATTTTTTCATGAGAGACACAGAGAGAGTCAGAGACACAGGCAGAGGGAGAAGGGGGATCCATACAGGGAGCCCAACGTGGGACTTCATCCCAGGACCCTGGGATCACGACCTGAGGTCAAGGCAGACACTCAACCGCTGAGCCAGCCAGGTGTCCCTGTGCCCCAGACTGTGCTTCCTGGCTCCCATGCCCTCTAATTTCTGGATAGGTTTGGCCTGTGGGAGGTATCAGCAGGTGACCACAGGTTGGGGCTCTATTTCCCAACCTCACCCTGAGCTTCCTGTCCCTCTGCAGGAGGGCGCATCCCGTCTGTCACTGCACCAACTCTTGTTGGGCTCCTGTGACACTGTCCTTGCATCTTCAGGCCAAGGGTGGCAATGACTTTCCTGGGTGGCTAGTCCGGGCGTTCACCACCATGATTAGTAGGCTTAAGTCTGCCTACACCTCACTCAGTATTTCCTTAGTTAAACTTTCTCTAGTTAAATCCTTTGAGCGTGCCATCTGCTTCCTCCTGGATCCTCAGTGCCTCAGCAGTCACTTGAGGATTCGCCTTTCCTTTGGTGCTCGTGCAGAATGTAGAGTCGGGACTGTTCCCCTGTCATTCAGGGTATATGCCCCATACCGCTGTGATCCACTTACATCTAGAATTTCCCGTCTTGCCCAAACACATCGCAAGCTCCTGCAGGTGGAAGCTATTGAATGTATCATGCACACCCTCTTGGCATAGAGCCGGGCTCAATGAACATTTGCCAAGGAAAATCTTGATCAAATGTATTGGAAAACCATCTGATTTCATAAACAGTGCTCTGAACTTAAATTACTTCCTTTCATACTGTAGGTATTCGGGGTGATTTGAACTCGACTTCTACACAATGTTTTAGAACCAATGGAGGCATGGGCTTTGAGACTTGAGATTGGGTGCTCAGCTGCCTTCGGCGCTCTCTTCCTGCTTCCTGGTGGCATTCTGTGTATATATAGCTGCTGGATAAGGGACTCGGAGTCAAATCGGGGGTTTCTGTACTGGCTTCCTCCCTTGAAACCAAGACTCTCTTCAGAACTCTTGAATGCGCTATCCTACTGCTGGTCTGAAGGGACCAAATGTTTCACCTGCTGCCTGAGTCTAAGCCTTGGTCCTGCGCTGTGCCCCAACATGTGCTTCATAAATGTCATTTTTGTCCCACCAGTCACCTCGAGTTTTTATTTAAATATTTAATGAGGCAAAAATTGTTGTAAGTGCCTCCTTAGGGAATCTTGGGAAAGTACAAGGATGTAATCAAACGGCTTGCAAATTGTACTTATTTATTTATAACTCTAATTTGAAAAGAAGAACCAGAGTTATGAAGGAGGATATTCACATTTCACAGACACCTTATCCTCAGGAATGAAGGGTAATCATTCTTATTTATTTATTTATTTATTTATTTTTAAAGATTTATTTATTTATTTATGAGAGAGAGAGAGAGAGAGAGAGGGAGAGGCAGAGACACAGGCAGAGGGAGAAGCAGGCTCCATGCCGGGAGCCCGACGTGGGACTCAATCCCGGGACTCCAGGATCGCGCCCTGGACCAAAGGCAGGTGCTAAACCGCTGAGCCACCCAGGGATCCCGAGGGGTGATCATTCTTAAGGGGGTAATGCCAAGTCATTTCTTAGAGTTATTGCTTCTGACCCTTCCTGCATTGTAATAGTTGTTTGTGTGGGCAATTAAAAAAGCCGTTTCTTCTGCTGTCTGCTAAATATGTCTTTGTCTGGCTGATTCCACTGTGGAGTCTCAGTCTGACCTAATGGTTACTTACTGTTGTGCCAAAAATCCACACCCAAGTTCTGTTCCTTCTGTACCAGAAAGATGAAGAGCATGAATAGACAGGAGTGATAGGCATTCTGGTCCACAATCCACCTTGATTTCATGGAAGGGCTTGGAAAATATGAGGCTCATATGGGCTGAGCAGGGCTCCACTGTGATTTTCATGGGCAAAAAAATATGAAAGCTTGTGTTTTACAACTGTGTTGAGAGAATGACAAACACATGATCTATTAGAACATTTTTGTGGACCTCTAAAAGTAGTGTGGTCCCTTGGCACCGTGTCTCTTATGCCTAATGAATGTTAGCCCTAAGGAATGGGCAGTGGGAAAGGAAGGTAGCTTGACTCCCTTTATTCAAGATCTAAAGATACCTGTATTCCAATCTGTTCTTGGCAGTGCCTAAGTTGGGAGATTTTGATCACAAATGAGGTGAATGGATGATCTTCTTTTGACAGGTTTGGCGTCTGGGGAGGAGTGGGGATCGGTGGATCATGAAGCTCTACTACCAGATATGGGCTGCTGATGTCTTCATCTTGTCCGAGAGTGATGTTGCCTTCTGTATAGGTCACAGGTGATGTTCACAGTCTCTACTATGGGAGGGTCCAGGGTGACTGTTCCATTTCACAGATGGGGAGCCTAAGGCATGATAAGATGAGCCTGGGTGGCTTTTTTCACTGTAGCTGACTCTAATGCCTTGCTGCTTTTTTGGCAGTAGAAAGAGGAAGCACTTAAAATAATTTTTTTCTGCCTATAAAAGTCATACTGGTTTATTATGAAATTTGGAAAATAAAAGAAGTTGAGAGGAGATTATTAAGAAAAAACAGACTCTTTTAATCTTACCTCCTAGAAGCAACCACTGCCCACTGCCCCAAAATGTTGTATCAATGGGTGAACTAAGTCCCAGGGGGACAGGACTACTCATTCCCAGGAGCCAGCCCAGCAGTGCTGGTCACTGTGGTCAGTTCTGCTTGATGTCACCCTCAAGTGTAAAATGGTTAGATTTCACTGCACCTCCCACCCCCCAAGGCTTATAAAGGATAATGTTAACCAAAGGAGGTGGATTACAAATCTTACATACAGGATGATATAAAAGGTAAACAATTGAGGAAGCCAATAGGTAATTGTGTCAACAGTGGTACCAGTGGTACAAAAACTCCTGTGTGGGCGAGGACCAGCTTTCTAGGGGGATGGCAGCTTTTCCCACCGCATAAACCCTCCCTCACAGGCAATTTCCTGTGCATGGGAAATTTCCTATGTGATTTCCAGGCAGCTTCCTTTGAATAGCATTGCTGCTGTTTCTACCCCTAGAAGAGTTCACTAGCGATGGTGACGCCTCCATGCATAAACCCCAGGCCTTTGGAGGTAGCTGTCCTCCTCCGTGTCCTTTCCCCCGTGCCCACCCATGAAGCAGCATTTTTGGCAGGCTCCTATTTGTATTCCAAGGCTGGCAATGGGTTTTCCTAGCTATCCCCTTGGGAACACGATTCTATTCTGTACATAAAAGCAAGGATACAATTAAAGCTACGCATCAGGGAGCAATCAAGGGAACTAACAGCTCCACGTTACTGTGAAGAGGATGCCACTGAATGAGGACAGTTTCTGCAGCAGCTTCTCTTACTGCAAATGCAGGAGAGCAGCTCCCAGTGCCTCTGCAGACCCTCAGAAGCAGAGCCTTCCCAGCAGGCGGGAATCTGGCTCATCGCAGAGTGATGAGGATCTGCAGACAAAATATTTTGTCTTCCTCAGTGGCCTGGTCCAATGTCTTATGATGTTTCCCTTATTTCTAACCTAAACCCTGCCTGCTGAGATTTCATCCCATATGTTTTCCTTGATGAAGACAGGGAACACTGGCCCGTGTATCCTCATCTGATAACCTTCTAAAGCTTGAGGGTGGATTTGTCTCTAAAGTGTCTCCATCAAGTCCAGAATACGAGAATGACATGTTAAGAAGCTAGGTTGAGGGACACCTGGGTGGCTCAGGGCTGAGCACTGCCTTTAGCTCAGGATGTGATCCCGGGGTCCTGGGATCGAGGCCCAGGATGACGGGCTCCCTGCGTGGAGCCTGCTTCTCCCTCGGCCTGTGTCTCTGCCTCTCTCTGTGTGTCTCTCATGAGTAAGTAAATAAAATCTTTAAAAAAAAAAGAAAGAAACTAAGTTGAAATGGCATATCCAATAATTTCATTAAAAATATTTGTTTGAGCACCTACTATGCAGGAAAGAAATAGGCAGGGAGACACAGACTGAACCAGCGATCATCAGCCTGTGCTACCTCACATGCTGTGTTCAGGGGCCCTGAATCATCTTTAGGTTTTGTTTTTAAAGTGAGCTTTGAAGGCAGATAGACTTAGGTTGAATCTACTTACTCTTTTTAGGGCGAGCTGCCCACCCACCTGAGTCACAGTTTTGTTATGTACAAATGGGGATGAAAATCCTATTTTAGAGGTCGTAGAAGAAATGAAATAAATTAAGCAAAGCACAATTCCTTTTTTTTTAAGAAAAGATTTTTATTTGTTCATTTGACACACAGAGCACAAGTAGGCAGAGCGGCAGACAGAGGGAGAAAGAGGATCCCCCACTAAGCAGAGAGCCCCATGCGGGGCTTGATCCCACGACCCCGGGATCATGACCTGAGCTAAAGGCAGACGCCTAACTGACCAGGCACCCCAAAGCACAATTCCTAATAGTGGAAGACACCCTGTACATGTTGTTTGTTCCTTCAGGTTTTATAATGATTTGGTGATGGGGACATCAGAGACATTGGGCGTTATAAGAAACTGGTTTTTGTTTTAAAAATGTGAACTTTTAGAGATGACTGGATGGCTCAGCAGTTGAGCGTCTGCCTTCAGCTCAGGGCATAATCCCGGGGTCCCGGGATCGAGTCCCGCATCGGGCTCCCCACATGGAGCCTGCTTCTCCCTCTGCCTGTGTCTCTGCCTCTCTCTCGATCTCTCATGAATAAATGAGTAAAATATTTTTAAACGGAATTTTTACATGTGTTGGTGACTTTGTGGATCAGATATAATTCTACGTTGGCTTTCCACAAACTCAGTTATGACCTGTTATTAATTTGCCAACATTCATTCACCCAGGGAATATTTCTTAAGTATCTTTTATGGTATAGTTAATGTATGTTAGGAGAATAACACCCACCTTTAATATAAGCTTGGTCTAGACATAATCAGGAAGGGAAATCTGCCAGGAAGAAAATCCTATATGGAAGGAATTTCCAGGACAGCGGAAGATGGGCTCAGAGAAGCACAGCTGCCATCAGAGACATTTCTCAAATGCTGGCAGAAAAACTCCTAACCAATGCCTGACTGCAGAAGAATCCTGGGAGCCTGGACTTGTCTCTTATTCTTGAATTGCATTTATTCTGGGAACCAAGCAGAGTGCTGTGTCAATCTGCTAAGAGGGAGGCAGAGTTATAAATAGGATATGTGCTGGAAATAGGAAATAAGATGAAAGATGGCATTTGGGGCTTTCACGGCTCGTCCCCTCACCTCAAGCAGAGGGAGAAAAGCCATCCAGTTTTGGTGGGGGCAAGAAACTCAGGAGCCATCGCTCCAAGAGAAGTAGAAGGGAGGGAGGAAGTGGGAAGTATGATGGTGGTGAAAAGCGAAGATGTGGGAAGAACTGAGTGAGCTGCCAATGGTAGGAAGGTAAGCCGGCCCCGCAGGCGGTTGAGATGACATCAAAGAGTAAAACTCAGTGCCAGGACAAAGAGTGAAGGTTTTACCCAGCTGGACAGAGACCTGAAATAGCAAGATAGTAATCATACACGGGAGAGGGATAAGAAGAACTGAAAAGCGTAAGCCGTAAAAATGGAACTAGGTGGCAAGACAAATATGACTGTGGCCGAGAAGACCAGGCCTGTTCAGTAGCATTCCCAGGTAGCTCCATTCACCTTCTTCCCCAGCACTCGAGCTGGGTATCTTCAAAGGCATCAGTGAATCCATGATCAGGGTGGGGAAAGGGTGTTCTAGCGATGGCTGAGGGAGGCCATAGTGGAAAAAAGTCTTGGAATTGGAGGTGGCTCAAGTCCCAAAGTTGCCATCAACTAGACATAAGACCTCAGTTTACCTGACCTCTGTGAGCTGGTTTTGGATATAGACTCTGCTGTGAACTGCCTGTTGATCTTGAATGATTTCCTTCCCTTATCTAGACTTCCTTTTCTTTTTCCATACAGTAATATAGTGTAGACTGGGTCCTAAAGGCTGATGCCAGGTATAAAATTCGACACCTTCATACTTGGAATAAATGCTTAGGGTGAGAGAGAATAGTAACCTCTAATCGGTTCTACAACAGGCCACAGCCCTCTCAGAGAGCACCCAGCTTAGATGCTAGATGAGTGGATTGCCTTAAGTCCTGTTCTAGCCAGAGTGTGCTCCCTTTTAGTATTGCAGAGTCATGCCTTTTATCAGCTCTCTATTGCACAGGTGCCAAGTTTGGACCTGTGCTGCTGGCATCAGTGTTAGGCCCTACAGGAGAGTTTTTAGCAACTATCCAGCCAAGATATGGTCGGAAGGAGGCCTATAGATAACATGAAAGAGGCATAGAGGGAAACACTATAAAAGCACCTGCCAAGAAAATGAGATATGCTTAGTTATCTTGTAAATAGAAGGTAGGGAACTGTAGGTATGGTTCTGCTTTATTTCCCCAAGTGATCTCTTTCTGAAACCAAAACAAGAATTTGGGGGGAGTCATAGGTCAGAATACACCCAAGTACATTAAGGGTCAGAAGTGCACTATGAAGTAGTTTTGTCCAAACTCATGGTGTATGTAGGAACTTGCCTCCTTTTAGCTTACATATTACATTATTAACTCACTTCATGCTGTAATGTGTCCTCCCATTGGTCCATGTGCTTTACTAAGGTTTCATCAGCCCTGTAAAGAGTATCTCAGTTACCCATAGAGATTCCGTTGCTTTTACTCTGCCCCCCTGCCCATGTCACCTCTTCACTCCCCAAAGGAGCTAGTACATAAAACTGAATCCCCATTAGAGAGGAAAGATTGAATCCTATCAGCCTTTTTTTTTTCTTTTTTTACCTTGTCTGGTAGGAGAATCCTCAAATAATTCAAACCATACACATTTTCAACAAGAGGTATGAATCTGGTTGGGTACTGGGTTACTCAGTCGCTGTCTGGGGGTGGGGAACATAAGCCTTAGATGTTGGCCTAGGACTCCTGGAGACTCATTATTATATTAAGGATTGTAATATGTACTCCCTTCCCCCATTTTGGGATGAATGTGAGTCTTGATCAGAAACCATCCTTATGGGAAACTATTACCAGTAGGCAGAGTGTCCCCTCTGTTACAGGTGTTTGGGGTGTTGTGAGTGGCTTATTGACTACCATTACCTCTTAGGAGGCAAGCCTCCATCAGGATGAATTGGTGGCAGCGTCCGACTGAATCCTGCTTAGGATTAGAGCTTTCTTTGAGTTAAGGCCTTGCTCCTCCACCTGCTTTCCTGGACAGGGAGTGTCAGCATCGACGGGGAGCTTGTCAGAAAAGCCAAGTCTCAGGCCCCATGTCAGACCTACTGGATCAAAATTGCATGTGACAAGATTCCCATGTGATTTGCATCCCTGTTACAGTTTAAGAAGCACTGGGTTAGAGTGCTCCTATAAAAAGGATATAAATATCTCTTCTAGAGGGTTACTATAGGCCAGTCATTTAATATAACGAGGACAGTTTAATCAGATTACGTCTCATTTATTCCTTAGCTAAAATCAGCCAGGGTGGGAATTTTGTTTGAAAGAGAAGGAAAAGATTACCCAACCTCTAATCTTTGACCCTACTGTAGCCTTAGCTCTCACCACAGAAATCTGGCACATAGTAGGACTCAACGAGGCTTTCTTGTTATGTGGCTGAATAATTGGTTCACAATCAGAGAGAACGTGTGGTTTTGTGGTTTTGCTCTTTGCCATGTGTAGAGGTGTGGTAGGCAGAGTAATGGATCTCAAAATGTCCGTGTCCTAATCCCTGTAACCTATGAATCTATTACCTTATACGGCAAAGGGGAATTAATCAGCTGATTTTCAGATAGGAAGATTATCCTGGATTATCCAGGTAAACCTGATGTAATTACAGCAGTTCTGCAAAGGGGAAGAGGGAGGCGGAAGACGAGGTCAGAGCCAGGGAAGGAATGGGAGAAGAATTAGACTTGCCTTGGCTGACTTTGAAGCCAGAGGAAGGGAGCCCTGAATCAAGAGGAACATGGGTCATCTCTAGAAGCAGGAGAAGGCAAGGAAGCAGATTCTCCCTTAGAGCCTCCAGAAAGCCCTTCCGACACTTTGCTTTTCGCCCAGTGACCCCCGTGTTGGACTTCCTACCAACTGAATTTATACCATTTCAAGCCACTAAATTTGTGGTATTTTGTTGCAGCATCAATAGGAAAGTAACAGACTACACCAGAAAACAGTTAGTTTGTTCATTCTGAATATGAAAATAAACATGGAAACAACGTGTGTGTATGTGTGTGCGGGTATGTGTGTGTGGATGTGTGTGAATGTAATGATCATCTGTCTATATCTGACTTTTTTCTTCTTTATATCCTTTGGAATTCAGGTGCACAAGCTTGCATTAATCCCATCCTCCCTTCACAGAACATCATCATCTATCCATGGAGGGACTCTCTCTTTTTTTTTTCAAGAAAAATATGTTTATTTTATTGTTTTTCCCCCTTTATCCACCATTCCCAATCCCACTGCCCTCCTCCCATAGGCATCCACTCAAATTTATTTAATATGGTCTTTCCAACCCATCTGACAGATGTTTATTTAGCTAGATGAGCACCCTTACCCTTACAAAAATGCACAAGGCTGTTTTATGTGGGTGTGTAATATATAAATGGAGTCATGCTATAAATCTCATTCTGCTTTTACTTTTTCCTCTCAACCCTGTTCTTGAGAGCAATCCAGATTGCTGCATGGAATTCTAGTTCATTATCCTGGTGTATACACATACCACATTTTACTTGTACCTTCCTTAGAGATGGACATCTGGGTTACGCCCAACGGTGTCGCAGTGAACTTCCTTAAATACATCTCCTTGTGTTCCTAGGAAGAACTTCATCAGGTGTATACCCAGGGGTCAGCTGGCCAGATTGTAAGGTACTTGACCGTCCTTTGGCCTATACCATACTGTATGTCCTTCTGTACCAGCAGCGAGCGAGGGGTTCATTTCCCCACTTTCTCGCCGACACTTGGTAATATCTAACCCCCAAAGCAAATATAGCTGTGGGCAACAACCAGCCGTGAAGGGAAGTAGAGATGACTTAGTGGAAATCATGTGTGAGCGCATAATGGGCAGGGATAAACTAGAAAATAATTCTTGGAAGAAGAGAGTATTATAAGAAGTGACAGTTGTGGTTGGGAAGGGGGAAAGCCTTTCAGGCAGAGAGGATGTGTGCAGGGCTCGCAGGGGTTCACCACCACCAGTGAGTGGTCCTTGGGGGCTAGGAGCTCCTCCTTCTTCTGCCGGCAGCTAGCTGGCACTCAGTCCACTCTGCCTGCAGCCCCTGCTCGCCCTCCACCCAAGGAGCAAGATCTTTCTGAACTTCTCTGAGGGCTTGAGGGCTCTCAGCTTCCAACTCCCTCTCTTCTGTAACTCTGTCTTTGGCACCTTGTACATTTATAGTTTGACAAAATGTATAAAACTGATGAGTTTTGACAGATGCGCACCCCTGGGAAATCACCAACCAGCACAGTCAATTCACAGAACATTTCCATCATCCCCAAAACATTCCTAGTAGGCCGCATACCTTTCTCTCTCCCCCTAGCCCCATGGATCCACTGATAGGCTTTTTGTTACTCTAGGGAAGTTTACATTTCCCAGACTTCTGTGTAAATAGGATTTTTAAAAAGACTTTATTTATTTGAGAGAGGGAGAGAGTGGGGAGGGGCAGAGGGAGAAGGAAAGAGAATGTCAAGCAAACTCCACACTGAGCGCAGATCCCATTGCAGAGCTTGATCTGGCGACCCTGAGATCATGATGTGAGCTGAAACCAAGACCCAATGCTTAACCACCTGAGCCACCCAGATGCCCTGTGTATAAATAGGATTTTACAGTATGTACTTTTCTGTGTTTGGATGTTTCTTCACTCAATATACTTATTTTGAGGTTCATTCATCTTATTGGCATATCAAAAATGTATTCCTTTTTATTGCTGAATAGTATTCCTCTGTATGAATATGTGACATTTTCTTTATTCACTTGTTGAGAAACATTTAAGTTATTTTCTGTTCGGGGCTATTATGATTAAAGCTGCTGTGAATATTCATGCACAAACTTTCATGTTTGCTTTAATTTTTGGGTAAATAGGAGTTCAATGACTGGATCAAATGACAGATAAATGCTTTACATTTTAAAAAACCGACATTATCTTTTTCAAAGTGGTTGTACAATTTTGTGTTCTTAACAGCATTATAGGAGAGTTCCAGCTGACCCACATTCTTGCCAACAGTTGGTACGGTCAGTCTTTTTAATTTTTTACCATGTGAGCAGGTGTGTAATATTTTGTTGTGGTTTTAATTAGCATAATGAGTAATTTACAATATGAACTAATGATGTTGAGCTTTTCTTATGTGCTTATTGGCCATTCATATATTCCTTGGTGAGCTGTTGCTTCAATTTTTTTTGCCCATATTAAAATTGTTTTGTTTGTATTTTTATCCCTGAGTTGCAAGACTTATTTTGTTCTGGTTATAAGTCCTTTGCCAGATTTGTGTATTGCAAATAATTTCTCTCATTCTGTGGAATAACTTTTCATTTTTTAAACAGTGCCTTTCAAAGAGCAACATTTAAAAATTTTAATTAGGTCTAATTTACCATCTCCTTTCTTTTTTAACTGTCCATGTTTTCTATATATTAAGAAATCTTTGCCTACACCAAAGTTGCAAAGATTTTTTTCTTCTATTTTGTTCTAGAAATTGTATAGTTTTAGATCTTAAACCACTTGTGCATAACAGCTTCTTCCTTTGATCTCTGAGATTCTTGAATCCATGGGTTTTTCCTAGAAGGGTCAGTATTTTTATCTGTAATGGGAATAAACTTTAGGACCTAGTTGGAGTCCCGTGAATACATCACCAGCCATTTGGGCTTACAAGTGCATCAACATATAGAAAAAAAATTCTTTTTAAATCCTGTTCAGTGGTTCTCCCCTACTTATGTACCACAATGTAGAAGATGGTCTGGAACCCAAAGGAGATTCATATCTCTTCAAAGAAAAGTGGGCAGGTATGTCAGGGGCTAATCTGGCTAATGGAAGAGGGGAGGTGTTTTGTTCAAGTTCCTGGGGAAAAAGAGGAAATCAGGAGGGGACATGGCATCTCTCCTGAGTATTTATGATGAGCCAAGTCCTAACAATTCAAACAGGATCTGAAGAATATGATCTTCCCAACCAATGTTGTGAGCAGAGGAACATAAATGGAGGTATTACCTTGGTAGCAGTGGAGGAAAGTGTTCTACTCAGGTAAAGTGTCCCTACTTTGCATAGACTCAGTAAGACTTTAACCAGGGAGGACTCTGGGAAATATAGTTCCTTGGGGTTTATAAGCTTTAGGAGTTCCTTGGGGTTTATAGTTCTAGGAGTTCCTTGGGGTTTATAGTTTTAGGAGTTCCTAGCGCCACCAGCCTTGGCATAGATGTCAGTGTGGTCACAGAAAAAAATAAGTGGGGACAGAGATGAAAAACAAGAGAAAAGCTCTTGAATGCATAAGAGACCTCCCTTGAAAACTCTAAAAAACATAGGAGTAGAGGGTTATTGCCAATAACAAGACAGAGTCCCATGTACCACCTTGGGGGGAACGTGGCTTCTTCCTACCTTCGGCTTTTGAGAATCACTGCTTGTAATGAGAAATACTAGTGATATGGATCCAGAAAAAAAGTCTGAGAGACACTGCAACAGGGGAAAGAGGAGGGAGTGGTCACTTGGGTCCTTGACTTAGTCATCTTCTTGGCCTGGGACTATGGAGTCAAGTTCACATTTAGCATGGCGTTGTACTTCAAGAATACCTGGAACAGTTGCTTGGGGGGTAAAGGTACACTTAGTTTCCTTCCAACTTGGCTTTTTGTCTGGAAATATGGAGCAAGGGTAAGAGACATAGAAGCAGACCCATCTCCCTCAGGCCTTACCATTTCAGTGTGCTCCAGATATCTTCCTGTTACTGCCAGGTTCTGCATCTTGGTGCTTGAGGACTTCATCTGGAAATCTGGAAGGTCACCAGGCTTGAGGTACGTGGCAGTTCAGACACTCTGGAAGATTGACTGTCCCCCATCCCCCAGAGCATCTTTCAACCCATAAGTGATGGGAGATGATGTATAAACATCCCAGCAATCTCATCCTCTGGGTGGGATAATTCTGAGGTGCATGTTTTACATTGTTCCCCAGCAAGATTGAGCTACAGTTGTCCACTGTGTGGTTGGCTTCATAATTCACTTTTTATTGGCTGTCTTCCCCTCCCTGACTCATTTCCTCACTCTCTTGCTGGTATTTCCTTGGAATAAATCCCAAATAAACTACTTGCTCTCAAATCCTTGTTTCAAGGTCAGCTTCTAGAGGACCCCAGACTAAGACAATTCTCCAGGATGTTAGCATCCCTACACACACTTTGCCAGAGAGCTGCTAAAGAGAGACACCCTTCCTCTTCCTCTCTCTTCTCATCTAAGACAGTAGGGCCTGCACCCAGAGATCTGTGGGCATGCTGTGTATACTGTCCTCTGTGCAGGCTTGGGGCTGTGCATACATATTCACAGGTGTTGAGAACTCTAAAAACGTAAGAGTAGATGGTTATTGCCAATAACAAGACAGATTCTCATGTACCACCTCTGGGGGGAATGTGGCTTCCTCCTACCTTCAGCTTTTGGGAATCACTTCTTGAATCTCCTCGTTGTGATGTGATGTGAAGTTCAAATGAAAAGTGACCACCATGGAAAGAGTTGACCGAGATGCTGTATTGATGGGGGCAGGGGGAGCCATCTTTATGGAGAATGCCGTCTCCTAAACTGTGTTCCCTGGGGTTCTGGGAGATGCTTGAGAGATTGAAACCCAAAACTCAAGTTCCCCTATGGTCACACGTTTAGGAATTGTTCGGCTAAGCAAAGACTATTTTAGGGTAGGACTTCTCAAGGCCTTTAACAAGACAAGGTGCATTGTGATCTCTGAGAGATGGTGTTATCCAAATCTCTCTGACCATAGACCTTTTGAGAAGACATCTATTAATACCCCACTGAAAACATTTTGGGAATATATGTCTTTCAATCATGAGTGTTTCAAAATGAGTCTGGCTTTCATCCCAATGGTTCAAATGTCTTCTCTCTTCTCCTTTTTTTAAGATTATTTACCTACTTATTCATGAGAGACACACAGAAAGAGAGAGAGAGGGAGAGAGACAGGCAGAGGGAGAAGCAGGCTCCCTGCAGGGAGCCCGATGTGGGGCTCAATCCTAGGACCCTGGGATCATGACCTGAGCCAAAGGCAGATGCTCAACCACTGAGCCACCCAGGTGTTGCATGTCTTTTCTCTTCTCTCTTCCCTGTGAAGCTAGACTTTGGGGGCTGTTACTCCTTATTATATTTAAAGTCCCATAATCATCATGAGACCCAGGAATTGCCTGGCCTGTGTAGTCTCTAGACTGTGTTCCCATACATTAATCCTCACACAACAACCCAGAAGATCCTTCTAGATCCTTCTAAATCCTTCATCCTAATAGGTGAGGAGACTAGAGTTCAGAGTTTTTCCCAGAATCCCTTGGTAGTACATCCGTACTAGAAAATTGAGATTTGAAGAAAGCAACACAAGTGAATGACTCTGATTTTTTTCTACAAGGTCTGAACTTTGAGTAAAGATTCAGTTGACAGAGCAGACTTTTCTAAGACTTTGGGGTTTGAAAAGGTCATTGGACGAGGCCCAGAAAATAATGAAAGCACATCAGTTCTCCAAGTATGATATTTGGGATTTGTCCAAGTGGTCTGTGGGCTGCATCCATTACACCACAGAAGGGAGATGGCATCCTGAATAAGATTAGGGCTTCCAAAGCAAACGCTGAGTTTGAATTTTTGCTCTATCATTTACCAGCAGCGTGGCTTTGGGCAAATTATTTAAACAACCTGAACCTCAGTTTCCTCATCTGTGAAGCAGAGAGAATAGTATTTCTCATGGGGCTGCTGTAAGGATGAAATTAGTAAACCTAGCCCTCTTCACATAGGAGGTGCCTGGCATGTAGTAGGAATGAAAAAGAAAAAGTAGCTATTACTAGGAGAATAGTATCCACAATTTTTACTTTCTGGCATGAATTAATCATCTAACAAAAACCAGACATCATTTTTGTTGGTGCCTTACTAGAAACAGTGCTGTTTGCTAATGACTTCTGGCAGTAGTTTTTTAAAATTGTTGTTGTTTGTTTTGGGTTTTATTTTGTGTAAAAATAGGACTGAGCGAGATAGGTCTTTACAACATTTTTTTCCTCCAGCTACACAGCCCGTCAACACTCCCTCACACTCCACCCCACCCCCAGAAAAGAAGGAAAAAGAACAAATTGAGAACGTATGGAACCACAACTTAGAAACCTGAGCGTTTTCCATTTCAGCTTTTCTTGGAATAATTTGATGAAAAGCCTGTGCTGTGGTTTTAAATGGCATTAGGGTGCCCATCTTCTGTCCCTACCCCTAAGCTCCTGAACATGATTTATATTTCCCTATTTTAAGCTAGTGCAGATTTATGAGACTTTAAACACCATAGTTGAAGTTATTGGAGGTTTAAAGGGATTAAGCCGGTCCAGCAATACCTGGGGGGTGTATAGGTTGTTTAAAAGATTTATCAGCATTTCCATGTTAAAATCCACTTTTTGAGGATTCCCGTAGTCTGGGTCTGAATCTATTTGTTTTGGACAGAGGAGTGAATTTTTAGGATTTCTCTTAGATGGCAAAAAAAAATCCATCCCTCTATTGCTTCCTGCTTTGTTTTTCGGGCTGTGCCTCTGTCCTTCACCTCTTCATCTTTCATGTCAAGCTTTCATGTCTGTCTTCTCTGGGGTTTCCTTTCTTCTGTTCCTATTTTCTCTCAAGATGTTACTCTCTTGGTATTCCTCTATGTTCAGTTATTCACAAGCTCGGCCTCTGACCCATAAACCTAACAGCAGCTAAAGGAGTCTGACACTTTCCTGCTCTTGGATTCTTGCTTGGGATGGGGGAGGGCTGAAGTGGGTGATAGATGGCTGCAGAGGTGGGAACGCCTCAGGCCACAGGGGTGACACATCCCCGGGTTTACACCAGAGGGTGCAATGACTCCATGGCTGAGAGGGGCTGGCTGGAGTCTGGAGTTTCCAAATAAAGTGCCCATTCAAGGCAAAGAGCACAAAATTCCTAGGCAGTTAGGTGTAGGAGAAGCCGTATTGAGTGACATTGAAAATAGGTTCAGGGCACAGAGTGGGCACACGCTCTTTGTCACAGTCTACCAATGCTGTGAAGAGCCAACATTCTTCTCATTGCCAATTATATTCTCATCCACCTCCGCTTCTTACCTCTCAGATTTCTTCCAAGTCCTAGCTCTGCCCACCTTGTCAAATCACTGTGGGTGTAGGGAACATGAACTCATTTTAATATCAGCCTGAACCAGACATCACTAGGAAGGAAATCAGAGAAGCTATTCCAAAGTCAAGTAAAAATAACTTTGGTGAGTGCATACTCTATGATTCCATTTATATGAAAACCCTAGAAAAGACCAATTTGATCTACAGTGACAGAAAGCAGATCGTTGGTTGCCTGGGGCCAAGGTAGGGGATGATTAAACGAGATGGGGCACAAGAGAATGTTTTGGGATGCTGCAATTGCACTTTGTCTCAATTATGGTGATGGCTGCGCAGGTTTATTATACCTTAAACCTCATTAAAATGTATAGCCAGAACAAGTGTAAATTATACCTTGATTTTTAAAAATGTATCTTTTGTGCATCCACACTCCTCGGCCCTCTATCATCACAGACAATGGAGAATTGAATACCAATCTTAGAAGGTTCTCCAATCCGTGCATGGTTGTTCAACCGGCCTATGCTGTGTATGTATACAGGGCATGGAGCTAATCCAGAGCAGTAGATCAACACCTAATCAGTTATGATTGACTTTGAAATGCTTTCTATGCCTTCCATTCCCTGAGTACAACCTGACTGACGGGGCAGGAGGGAGCAGACAGCCAAGAAATGTGGTGGGGAAGCCAGATTAAACAGTTACCAGGGAGAGACAACAACAGGGTGAATGACCACAGAGATGATAAAGAACTGTTGACTTTGTAATGTGAACTGTGCATTGTGTGAAAGTGTAAGGGGATTGGTGAGGGGGAGCAGATGCTCATTAGAAATCAAACCAACCACACCGAATGGTCCTGGCGTCTGGATAACAGGAGGTCTTCACCAATTCTTTCTTTTCCGCATCTCTAATTAAATTTTTGATACTGCTCAAATCAGGCAGAGTGCCCTATTCATTCCGACATCCAAATATCCACTTTAAAGTTGGCCAGGCTCGCCTAGAGGATGATGTAAATAGATCAAGGATGGAGTTAAGATTTAGAACATTGGAGTTTTGTCCCTGCTGTGTGACCTTCTGAAAAATTACTTAGCTTATTTATTTGTTCATTTATTCAATAAAATTATAGAGCATCTGCTATGAATCAGGTGGTTTGCAAGACACTAGGGATAAATGACTCTAGGCATCACTTTCCTCATTTATAAATGCTCATTCTGGGATCCCTGTACCATCCCATCATGGCATTGATGGATAGTATGGGTAGTGATGTAATCAGGCCCTGAGATCCTCAGGGCTGTGCCTCAATGAGAAACCTGCCTAGGAGGCCTCCCTCACTTCTCTGATCTGTATCTTTCCAAAGGGTAATTCTAGGCCACTTAGAGAATCTCTGCCATAACAAGTTCCATGGAAATGAAATTAAGCGTTTTAGTTTTGTTTGTTGAAAAAAAAAAAAACTCCCTTAAAAAAACCGTCTTAGGCAGTTTTTAAATTAATTCCTTATTGCTTCAAAGCACAAACTCATATATAGTTATAAACTAAGTTTACATTTGATCTAATGCAGAGCAGTAGACCAGGGCTTTTGTCCAGCTTTCCTCCCTCATTTGTAGTGTTCCCTGTCCTACCCGCCCCCTCCCCAAGTAAGATTTAGAAATCACCATGCGCAAAATTGCTTCTCTTCCTGAAGCCCTTCTCACACTTATCTTCAAGCATACAAGATCTGTTCCTTTTCGGGTCATCAAACCAACTCTTAGAAGAGTCTGACAGAGTAGGATTTAAACTCTACTCTGTCCATTTATAATATGTGACCCAGGGAAAGTTCCCTAACCTTTCTGCGCCTCATCTGGAAGTGGGAACAACAATGCTACTTGAGTAACAATGTCTACTCGAGTGTAGTTTAAATAGGATAACGGATATAAAAATACCTACCATGGTGTCTAGCCAATTGCAGAAAAACAATTGGTGGTTGTTATTAAAACCAAGCAGAAATAAGGTTTGGGGATTAAAGGGGAAAAGTCGGGATCCCTGGGTGGCGCAGCGGTTTGGCGCCTGCCTTTGGCCCAGGGCGCGATCCTGGAGACCTGGGATCGAATCCCATATCGGGCTCCTGGTGCATGGAGCCTGCTTCTCTCTCTGCCTATGTCTCCGCCTCTCTCTCTCTCTCTGTGTGACTATCATAAATAAATAAAAATTTAAAAAAAGTGGGGGGGGAAGTCCTCCATAAAGTCAGAAGTATTCTACTGATTCTTGGAGTGGAGGAACCAGGACTTTCAGCCTTATTGGGTGGGTGGTGAGTGTGGAGGGTAGGACCATCAGATTGTTAAACTCATACTCCCAATCTGGAAGAAGGGTTGACATTCTATGAGGTAAACTAGGTCACCCATATACCCTTGACCCAAGAGTGGAAGAGTTTTTCTCTTTAATCTATCCTGCTGTAGGAGGAATACTTATATGGAACAATGATGGAAAAAAGGTTGTGTCTCAGCTAGCTGTGATGGCCACATCAGCAGACGCCACATGTCAGATTACTTCCACAGTCAAATTACTTCCACATTCCCCTAGGGAAAGGTTCAGATCTCCTGGTCCTTTCCAAAGAAGGCACTGTTCCACCCAATAGGTCAAAATTAATGTCACAAAGAGGGATGAGAACCTGAAGATAGAGTATGCCTGCTGATCCAAGAACAACAGACAACTGGCTCAGGCTGTGATTAAAGTTGGTTGGAATTCACAGCCGGCAGAACAATGACCACATTCATGAACTGAACTTCTGCTTACTCTCCTATTCCAAAGTCCTTCGGCTTCCTTCCACATGGACAGCCAGCTGTGCTGAGAGATTTGTGTGTTAGCACCTGGAAGTGTTGGATGGACTTGATTACTGTGTAATAGAATCTGACATGAATGACTTGAAAGTATAGTAAAAGGGTGCAAACCTAGTTGTGATTACTGGGACACCCCCCCCCCCCATACCCCTAAAGAAAAGCCTACTAGATTGTAGAGGTCCATATGGGTGGGGACCGTATCTGTCTTTTTTACTGTTTTATATCTGGTATCAAACATAGAGCTTTTTGAGAAGCCAACCAATTTGGTTTGCCTGGGACTCTCTGGTTTTAGCACTAAAAGGTCCTGCATCTCGGGAAACCCCTTTGTCATGGGCAAACTGGGATGATGGGTCACTCTAGCTTGGCACAAGTAGATGCCCAAGAAATTTTTAGTAGATGCTCAAGAAATTTTTGTCAAACAAAAGATATTAAATAAGCGATAGAAGTGTAACTGGAATTAGAATGCGATACATTAGATGAACTTCTATGGATAGGAGTCTACCTTCAGGAGACATGGATTTGAAGTTGCTTTTGGCGAAAGCGGCATGCTATTTTGATGGTATATAGGGCCAGTCTTGCTTAAAATATCGTCTCCTCTCTGTCCCTCCTTTTGAACTTAGTTTATACATCTGGGACATCAGTCAGCAATAGGCTGCACAGTTTCAAAACTGTCAAAACATGGTGAAAATACAGCTAGGATTTCTAAAGTCTTTTCCCATTTGGTAACTTTCTCACCCTATCTACATAGAAACCAGGTGTTTTAAATTGATCCATAATATACACTTGGGAAGGAAGGAGCATTTCTTCAATCAAAGTAAACAATCCTTTATTGAGTGATCGCTCTGGGCAATGTGCTGGATGCTACAGGGCATTCAAAATGAGTGAAATAGGATCCTTGGCTTTAGCAGCTCTCAACCTAGCAGGGGTGTGTGTGAATAAACATGCATAAATATTTATGACATGAAGCAGGCTTGATACATGCATGCTATTTTAACGATTTCAGTTGTGCCCTATGTGACTATGAGAGACTGGGAGATCAATTTTGAGATGTCATAGAATGTCTTCCAAAAGGAGGTGGGATTTAAGGTGGGCTTTGAAGAAAGCATAGGACGTCAAAAACTGCCTATGAGGTTAGGAGAAAGCAACTTTCCAGGTCGAAGGAAGAGTATGACAAATAGTTGCATTAAGCTACGCATCACATAAACCTGACTATAGGGCTTTAACTAAATGGAGGCATATTATTTTCACATAGCAAGAAGTCCAAGACTATGCATTAGCTCCCAGGTGGCTTCAGTGTCTCAGGCTCCTTTTCTCCTTCTGCTCCACCATCCTTAGCTTGTGGTTTTGTTGCCTCCTGACCCCAAGATGGCTGCTTTACCTCCAGCCTCCTGTTCGTAGACCAGGTAGGAGAAAGAAGAAGGAAGGAAGGAAGAAAAGGAGAACAGAGAAGGAGAAAGACATGTGGGAGAGAAAGGGGAGGTCTTTTTTTAAAAATAAATTTATTTTTTATTGGTGTTCAATTTGCCAACATATAGAATAACACCCAGTGCTCATCCCATCAAGTGCCCCCCTCAGTGCCTGTCACCCAGTCACCCCCACCCCCTGCCCTCCTCCCCTTCCACCACCCCTAGTTCATTTCCCAGAGTCTCTCATATTCTGTCTCCCTTTCTGATATTTCCCACTCATTTTTTCTCCTTTCCCCTTTATTCCCTTTCACTATTTTTTATATTCCCCAAATGAATGAGACCATATAATGTTTGTCAGAAAGGGGAGATCTATATGAAAAGGGCAAACACTTCCCCCATCTCCCGAGGTGACTCTGAGTTGTGTCTCACGACAAGAAATGGGTTACATGGCCACCTCTAGCTACAAAGGAGCTGGGCTGGTGAGCATTTTAGCTGGGCACGTTGCTCTTCTGAATAATATGGCAGTTCTCTTAGTGAGGAGACATGGATTTGGGGTAGGGAATCAGAAGTGTCTGTGCCTTGAGCAGAAAGTTAGGGATGGGGACAGGGCAGGGACTTCTGGATAAGTGAGAATGAAAAGTAGAATCTTGTGCATGAGATGGAGCATGAGTGTGTATGTAGGTGGGACAAGATAGACCAAGATAGCTTTGGAAGGTACGGTAAGGAGTAATCGGAAGAAGATAAGATTGGAAAAATATGAGCCAAATGCAAGACACATGGGGCTTATATCTGGCTCTTTAATTTCTCTGCAGAAGGTCCAGAACAGCCTAGATGACCCTGTTTCACATTCCGTGAGGTGACATTCATCCTTTATTCCCAGCCTTTGTCCTCCTCAGTCTCATGTTACCAAGCACCTTGGATAGAGATAGAAAAACACCACTTTCAAACTTGTACCTTCATGTCATATAAGAAGATGATAATGGAAACGCTTGAACTTTTCTTTCCCTAAATTCACTTGTTATCCATACTTCAATTTTATATTATTATTATTATTAATTATTATTATTATTCCTGTATTCTATTGATCAACTCCTTTAATTCCCTTGGGTACCATACTATATCAACCTTTTCACCATGAAACAATTGTGAGTTGTGTACTGCTAAATATTAGGGAAAAAACGTGTATATAGAGATGTGGAAGTACAGATACATATTTCTGTATATAGGTTTATAATTAGTATTTAGCAATGCTCAAATTGTTTTTTATACACACACACACATACACACACACACACACACATTTCCCATCCATAATTGTCTTGAGAGTAAGATTTATTTTTCAGCTTTGCAATTTCTTTTTTTTTTTTTTTTAAAGATTTTATTTATTTATTCATGATAGTTACACAGAGAGAGACAGAGAGGCAGAGACACAGGCAGAGGGAGAAGCAGGCTCCATGCACCGGGAGCCCGACGTGGGATTCGATCCCGGGTCTCCAGGATCGCGCCCCAGGCCAAAGGCAGGCGCCAAACCGCTGCGCCACCCAGGGATCCCAGCTTTGCAATTTCTTTTGTATCTTGGTGCAATTTGCTTTGGTCACTCTCTAAGCTGTAGCCCTGAATGATTTTCCCATTGCTTGCCTCCAGCCTTTGTTTTTTTCAGCATAATAGTATTTGAAGGTAATTTTTTAAAAGATTTTATTTATTTATTCATGAGAGACAGAAAGAGAGAGAGAGAGAGAGGCAGAGGGAGAAGCAGGCTCCATGCAGGGAGCCCGACGTGGGACTCGGTCCTGGGTCTCCAGGGTCACACCCTGGGCCAAAGGCGGCGCTAAACCGCTGAGCCACCCAGGCTGCCCCTTGAAGGTAATTTTTAAAAAATATTCGATTTATTAATTTGAGAGAGTGAGCGAGCAAGAGAGAGAATGTGAGTGGGGAGGGAGGGCAGAGGAGAAGCAGACTCCCCACTGAGCAGGGAGCCTGATGTGATGCTCCATCCTATGACCCTGGGATCATGACCTGAGCCAAAGGTGGGCACTTAACCGGCTGAGCCACCCAGGTGCCCCTGAAGATAACTGGAAGCATTAAGAGCATTTGAAGAACCATGAGAGTTTACTGGTATCAGAAGAAATCACGACATTATTTATTACTCGAAGTCAGGAGTCAGCAAAACTCCTTTCGTAAAGGACCAGACAGTGAATGTTCCCCACTTCGCAGGCCATATGGTCTTCGCCACAACCCCTCACCTCTGCTGTTACAGCACAAAAGCAGCCATAGACGCTAATTAAATGAATGGGCATGGCTGTATTTCAATAAAACTTTATTTATGAGATCTTGCTCTAGGTGAACAGCAGGAAGAGATTCTCTCCCTTGCTCTACGTCCGTCTCCACCCCTCTTGTCTTCTTATCACCGTCTCTCTTCCACTTTTGTTTCTATTCCTTTTTCACCTTCACCCGTTTCTCTTTCTTTTCCGCGTCTTGATTTCTTTCTTGTCACTTCGCTACCAGACACATCCCCAAGGGATGCTTGGCAGATCCTCCCAGCCTCTGGAGATGGCATCAGAGAGGAAACTTTACTCTTTACTGAGTCCACTTAGTGACACAGAGAAGCTCCCGGGGCTACCTGGATCATGTGTCTGGTGACTGCTTAGGTTCATGTGACTTTTCTTGGGTAGCTTAAGATGCGCTTCAGTTTATTGGCCGCAGAATTCCTTCTGGCTTCCTTGGGCCCGAAACTTCGAGATGACCAAAGAGGTCTTTCTCTTACAAAACCAGTGGAAATCCAGGTGTGCTCGTGTGTCCTTTAAGCTTTTTGAGTGTCCCCACCTTTGCAGGCTGGGCGCGGCCGGCAGGTACTGTGGGCGTGCCGTCTACGAGGACGGCTCTCTCCGGATCTGGAGGGATCTGGCGGAAACCGTATTACCTCCCCTGCTGCAGATTTCCTCATCCGGGCAGGTTTTCCAGCCACCGCGGGCTGCCCTCCGAAGACAGGATGAGAGGGGATTCACTCCGGTTGCAGCCGGAAAGATGAAGAGTAGAGGTCAGGAAGGACTCTGCTTCTGCCACAACCGTGTATCAAGCAAGGCCAAGACCAGGGGAGGTTTTGGCGTTCCCTTGGAATTGTTAAGAGAAGGACAGATTACTTCCTATGCTTAAACAGAAAATAGTGTGACAAAGGAAGCAGCTTTGTGTTAGAAATTTCCTGTGCAGTACGGTCTGAGGGCTGGGAATCAAGATTTGAGGCCCAAATATCTTCCAGCAGCTTCCTCTATGCAGGCCACCCCTCAGGATGCTGGCTCATCACTGCGACAGGGAAGGCCACCCGCCCTTCCAGTTTCGGAGGGACTCCGAGATAGTTTTCCACCTCCAGGGTTTTTTGTCTCCCCCGTTTCCTCTCAGCCGTCCGTCAAGGCTGCACAGCTGGCTCCATTTTGAAAACGCGAATGAGACGAGCACTTGGAAACCTGATCATCCTGTTGAACTATACTGTCTCTCTTCCCTGCCCAAACTTCGGGGACAGATGATCCAGCTCCGCTGCCTCCATTCCCCGCGCCGCACGCTGGGCCCCCGTCCTGTCTGCGGCCCGGTGCGGCCCCCACGGTCTCTTGTGGCCTCCACTGGCCGGCTGCGGCCTCCATGTCCCCATCCTGGCTGCCCCTCGCTTCTCGGCGGCACCTGACACCCTGGGCCTGTTGGCCTCCCGGCACCGTCTTGTCTCCTGTCCCCAGGGCCAGCGTGCTCCTGTGACTTCTCTTTGCTTCTCTCCGGCATTGGCTGTACGTGCCCCCTTGCCTGGGGAAGCCAGTCGGCAGGCTGTCCTAGAAATTCAAGGCCGCAGGGCCAAGGCTGGGCTGGGCTGGTGTTGGAGGAAAGGAGGCAACGGATGCCATTTCAAAGGGAAACTTTGGCTTAGTGACAGCAAGGATGCAGGAAGTGGAGGACGCAGAGGAGCCGAGCACGTCTCCCAGGGTTCTAGTCTGTGACACCGGGATAATGAAGTCAGAAAAGTCGGGAAGAGGTGCTGGTTCCAAGGCAAATTTGATTTGAGTAGAAAGCAGGGCATATAAGTGGATAATAAGTCTAAAGAGGGAAAGTTAATGGAAATGGATAGAAAACCTTTTATCTCATTTGCCGTTGCTGCTTCAGCCAACTCCTGGCTCCTTAATCAATATTTCCAGCTCCCCAGGCATCCCAGGCTCTGCGCGGACAGTTCCCGTTTTGGCGGGACGTTACCACCTGGATGCCCGTCACCCCTCAGACCCTTCAGGTAGGAGGAAATGTGTTTCCGGGAAGCAGCCTGGAAAACTGGCCCAGGAGTCATGAGTTCTGCGGTCTGCCGTGTGACTTTGGGTAAGTCACTTTACTCTCCCTTTTACAGTTTTCCCATCAGTGAACTGAGAGGTTAAATAATATCTTATTTAATCACTTTCCTGTTTTCCACCAGTTTGGTTTGTCTCCTAGGTTTTTCTTTTCTTCTGTTAGCTGTGCCTCGACTCTTTCAGTGGCCAGTGGCCAGAGGTGTCCTGGACTCCTGTTTCCCATCGCTCCCCCTTTCCTGCCCACATCGTCCCTACTCCACATATAAGCCTTCAGCACGTGCTATTGCTCTGTCCTTCTTGTTGACCTCCACAGCCACCTGCTTCAAGCCACCTGTAGGCAGCCACACCCGTCACATGCTTACCACCTGCTTCTAGATTGTTGCTATAGACTCCAGACTCCCCTGTCCAGTCTTCTGGGCACATCTACCTCCCTAAACATTTCTTCCATCTTTTCTCATTCTCTTCCTTTCCTCCCTAAATCTTCAAAAAGGAGTGAAGAGAAAGGAGTGTCTGTCAAGATGGAGTTTTTTTCTAAATGCTTGTACCTGAACATCTCTCCTCCTCCCTCCACCCTGACAATCTTGTGCTTCACGTAAGAAAGACTCCTCGGGTGATGATTCTTTTTCTTCTCATTGTAAAGGATCATGTTATGAAATTTTAAACGTTTGAATATAATGTCTATGTTTTGAGACCATGAAAACCCCATATAATCCCCACATGATAACTGCTATTTCCTTGTAAGCACATAGAGTTTTACCACATTCTTTTTAACAAAAATTAATAGTTTTAAAAATAGCTTTATTGAGGTATGTTTGACATGTGATGAATTAGATGTATTTAAAGTGCATAATCTGATCAGTTTTGACATGAGCACACACCTATACAACCATCTCCACAATCAAGAACATATCCATCACCTCCAAAAGTTTCATTGTTCCTGTTTATCGTCCCACCCTCCTGCTGGTCCTCTCCCAGTCTGCCCCTCTGGTCATCTCCAACCACTGAGCTGTGTTCTGCAAGCATAGATCACTTTGCATTTCCTAGAACTTTATATAAATGGAATAATTTAGGATGTACTTTTTTTTTGGTCTGACTTCTTTCACTCAGAATAATTACTTTTGAGTTTCATCCATGTATTGTTGGTATAGAAATAATTCATTCCTTTTTATTACCGAGTAGTAGTCCATCATGTGTATATACAGTAATTTGTTTATCCTATCACTTGTTGATGGATTTTTGGATTGCTTCCAGTTTTTGGCTATTACAAATAAAGCTGTTATGAGCATTTGTGTTCAAGTCCTTGCATGAATATATCCTTTTAGTTCTCTTGGATAAATATCAAAAATGACTGAGTCATATGGCAGGTACATGTTTAACCAATAAACTGTCAAACTATTTTCTGAAGTGGTCGCACCATTTTACATTCCCACCAGCAGTGCAGGAGAGTTCCAGTTGTTTCACGTTTTCACCAACCTTTGAGATGAGCAAGTCTTTTTAATTTTAAACATTTTAATAGATTGTCCTAAATCATTGTGGTTTAAATCTGCATTTCCCTAACAACTAATGATGTTGAGTATTTTCTCAAGTGTTTATTTGCCATCCATATATCTGCTAAGGTAGGATTCTATTCAAATGTTTTGCCCACTATTTAAATATTGGGTTGATTGTTTTCTTATTTTTTTAATTGTTGTTTTTTTGTTTGTTTGTTTGTTTTCTTATTTTGAAAGTTTGAGAGTTCTTTATATATTCTGGATATAGTCCTTTTTTTTTTTGCCCACTATTTATTTATTTATTTATTTATTTATTTATTTATTTATTGCCCACTATTTAAATATTGGGTTGTTTGTTTTCTTATTTTGTTTTGTTGTTTTTTTTTTTTTTGTTTTTGTTGTTGGTTTGTTTTCTTATTTTGAAAGTTTGAGATTTCTTTATATATTCTGGATATAGTCCTTCATCAGATAGTTGATTTTCAAATATTTTCTCTCAGTGGCTTGTCTCTTAATTATCTTAATAATATCTTTTAAAGAGCAGAACTTCTTAATTTTGATGAAGTCAAGTTTATATATTTTTTTTCTCTTAGAAATTATGCCTTAGGTGGTCATATCAAAGAAATCTTTGCCTACCCTAATGTCACAAAGATTTTATTCAATGTCTTCTAGAAATTTTATAGTTTTAAGTTTTACATTTAGGTCTATGATCCATTTTGAGTTAGTATTTTGTATATTGTGTGAGATACTGATCTAAGTTCATTTTCTTTTTGCATGTGGATATTATGTAGCCAGAATAATACCCTTCCTCCAAAGATATCTATGTCCTGGTCTCCAGAACTTGTGGATACGTTATGTTACATGGCAAATGGGAATTCAGGTTGCCAATTCAGATGACCTTGAAATAGGGAGATTATTCTAGATTTATCTGGGCAGCCTTAAAAGTGGGAGAGGGGGACTGAAAGAGAATCAGAGAGATGGCAGTGTAGAATGGACTTGGCCTGTATAGCTGATTTTGAAGATAGAGGGAGGGACACACAAGCCAAAAAAAGGCTTCTAGAAGATGGGAAAAGCAAGGAAACAGATTCTCCCCTAGAATTTCTAGAAAGAATGGGAATCCCTGATAATACCTTGATTTTAGCCTAATGAGACCTGTTTTGGACCTTTGACATCCACAACTGTAAGATAGTAAAATACGTGTTATTTTAAGCCAGTACGTTTGTGGAATTTGTTACAGCAGCCACAGAAACGAACAGAGGTTTTCAGTTGTTCAGGCACCATTGTAAAGACTATTCTTACTACACCAAATTCCCTTTGATCTTTGTAGAAAATCAGTTGAACATAAGGGTGTGGGTTTGTTTCTGGACTCCATTCTATTCCATTCATCTATTTTTCTATCTTTATGCCAAAATCACATTGTCTTGGTTACTGCAATGTTATAGTGAGTATTGAAGTTGGGTAGTGTTAAGTTCTCAGTTGTTCTGGCTTTCCCAGTTTCTTTGCATTGAATCAGCTTGTCAATATCTACCACCACCACCCCCCAAACCCTTCTGGGATCTTAATTGGGATTGCAATGAATCTACAGATCAATTTGGAGAAAATTGATGTCTTAAGCATTTTGAGTCTTCTGACCCATGACACAGTCTATCTCTCCATTTATTTAAATCTTTAATTTATTTCAGCAATGTATTGTAGTTTATAATCGGTCTTGCATATCTTTAGTCAGATTTAGCCTTCATATTTAACATTTTCTAAGCGAATTTAAGTACTGATTTTTAAAATTTCAATTTCTAAACCTTCGTTGCTAGTGTAGAGAAATGCAATTTATTTTTTTATACTGGTCTTAGATTCTGAAATCTTGCTAAATACATTATTAGTTCCAGAGGTATTTTGATAGATTTCACGGAATTTTCTAAATAGATAATCATGTTGTCTATAAACACAGGTCTACCTTTTACTGTCTCATTTGTGTGTCTTTAGTTTCCTTTTCTTGCCTTATCGTTCTAGTTAGAACATCCAGTGCAATGTTAAATAGGAGTCCGTATGGACATCCTTAGGGGATGATCTTAGAGGAAAAGCAATCTTTCACTATTAAGTATGGTATTAGCTATAGGGTTTTTTTTGGGTAGATGCCCTTTATTAAGTTGAGGAAGTTCCGTCTTTTCCTAGTTTGCTGAGAACTTTGATCAGAAATGAATATTGTACTCTATCAAATGCTTTTTCATGCATCTATTGAGATGATCACACGTTTTTTATTTTTTAATATGGTATATTAATTTTCTGTTTTTCTTAAAGATTTTTATTTATTTATTTATTCACAAGAGACACACAGACAGAGGCAGAGGCATTGGCAGAGGGAGAAGCAGGCTCCCTGTGGGGAGCTGGATGCAGGTCCCAGGACCCCAAGATCATGCCCTGAGTCAAAGGCAGACATTCAACTGCTGAGCCACCCAGGTGTCCCAAATATGGTATATTAATTTTCTAGAGCTGCTGTAACAAAGTGCCACAGACTAGGTGGCTTAAAAAAATAGAAATTTATTTAGTCACAGTTCTGGAGGCTAGAGCTCCAAAATCAAGGCATCAGGAGGGCCATCCTCCCTCTGAAACTGGGTATAATCTTCCTTGCTTCTTTCTAGCGTCTGGTGCTGATCATCAGTTCTTGGCACTCCTTGGCGTGCAGCTGCATCATTCCAACCCCTGCCTCTGTTGTCACATGCTGTTTTCCCTATATGTCTCTGTCTTCACAATGAGTTTTTCTCTTATAAGGACACCAGTCATAGTGGATTAGGACCTACTGTAATGACCTTATCCATTATTGATTACATCTGTAAAGACCTTATTTCCAAAGTAGGTCATATTCATAGGTACTGAGGATTAGGTTTTCAATTTATCTTTCGGACACAGTTCAAACCCATTATATACGGTAAATTACATAGGTAAATTTTTTTGTTAAGATTTGTATTTATTAATGTGGCAGAGAAAGAGAAAGCACAAAAAGGAGGAGCAGGAGAGGGAGAAGCAAGCTGTCCGCTGAGGAGAGGGAGAAGCAAGCTGCCCGCTGAGCAGAGAACCTAATGCAGGGCTCGATCCCAGAACTCTGGGATTATGACATGAACGGAAGGCCACTCAGGAGCCTCCACCAATAAATTTTCAAATGTCAAATCAACCTTGTATCCTTGAGAAAAACCTACTTGGTTTTGATGTATTATCCTTTTTATAATTTATTTATTTTGGGAGAGGAGGGGCAAAGGGAGAAGGAGAATCTTAATCAGGCTTTAAGCCCAGTGTGGAGCCTAATGCAGGGCTTGATCTCACAACCCTGAGATCATGACCTGAACCAAAACCAAAGAGTCAGACACTTAACTGACTGAGTCATCCAGGTGCCCCTGTATTATCCTTTTAATATATTGTTGGATTTAATTTGCTAAAATTTCTTTTTTTTTTTTAAAGGATTTTATTTATTTGACAGAGAGAGATCAAGAGAGAGAACGAACACAAGCAGGGAGAGCAGCAGGCAGAGGGAGAGGGAGAAGCAAGCTTTCTGCTGAGCAGAGAGCCCAGTGAGAGGTCCAATTCCAGGCCCCCAGGATCATGACCTGAGCCAAAGACCCTTAACTGACTGAGCCACCCAGGGACCTAATTTGCTAAAGTTTCATTAAGAATTTTGCATCTGAAAAAAAATTTTTTTTGCATCTGTGTTCATGAAGGATAGTGGTCTACAGTTTTGGTTTTTTTTGTTTTTGTTTTTGTTTTTCTCTTCTTTTCTTCACTGGTCTTTGTACAGTTTTGGTATAAGAGTAATGTTGGCCTTATGGAAATAGTTGGAAAACAGTTCCTCTTCTCCACTTTTCTGGAAAAAAGTTGGATTGGTATTCTTTCTTCTTTAAATGTTTCATAGAATTCACCAGCAAAGACCCGTGGGTCTTGAATTTTCTTTATGGGAAACTTTTAACCTACAGGTTTAATTTCTTTAAAAGATATATGGCTATTTAAGTAATCTGTTTCTTCTTGGGTAAGCTTTAGTAGTTTGTGTCTTATGGAATGTGTCCATTTTATGTAAGTTGTTGAATTTATTGGCACAAATTGTTCATAATATTCCCTTTTATTCTTTTTACATCTCCATTATCTGTAGTGATGTCACTTTGCTCATTCCTGCTAATAGTAATTTGATTCTTCTTTCTTGTTTCTTTATTTCAGTCTGACTAGAGGTTTATCAATTTTATTGATCTTTTCAAAGAACCCACTTCTGGTTTCATTGATTTTTCTCCTTTGTTTTTCAGTTATCTATTTCATTGCTTTCTGCTCTTTAAAAAATCTGTTCTTATGCTTTGGGTTTCATTTGCTCTTAAGGTAGGACAACAGATCATTGGTTTGAGACCTTTCTTTTCATTGTAGATAATTTAGTACGCTAAATTTCCTTCTAAATACTGTTTTAGCTGTTTCCCACAGGTTCTTTTTTTTTTTTTTTAATTTTTATTTATTTATGATAGTCACAGAGAGAGAGAGAGAGAGAGAGGCAGAGACACAGGCAGAGGGAGGAGCAGGCTCCATGCACCGGGAGCCCGACGTGGGATTTGATCCTGGGTCTCCAGGATCGCGCCCCGGGCCAAAGGCAGGCGCTAAACCGCTGCGCCACCCAGGGATCCCTCCCACAGGTTCTTATATGATGTGTTCATTTTTATTCACTTTAAAATTCTTTCTAGTATTCCTTTTAAGTTCTTAGTTGAACATGGATCATTTAGAAGTATGTTAGTTTCCAAATATTTGAGGGTATTTCCCATATATTTCTCATTGATTTCTAATTTTATTGTGCTCATAAAATATATTTTATACGATTTAAAAAAAAAAAAACCCAAACAATTGAGGTATAATTTGCATGCCATTTTGCATGGTGTTCTTTTAAATTTGTTTGAGACTTGTTTTATGGCTTACCATATGGTTTATCTTGTTACATGTTACCTGTGAACTTGAAAAAAACGTGTATACGCTGTTATTGAGTGGAGTATTCTACAAATGTCAGGTTAAATTGGTTGATTGCAGTGTTCATATTCTTACTGATGATCTGTCTCCTTATTCTATCAATTATTGAGACAGATATTAAAGTGTCTGATGATAATTATGAATTTGTCTATTGCTCCTTATAGCCCTATCAGTTTTGCGTCATATATTTTGTAACTCCCTTATTAAATGCAAAAACTCTGAATTATTAGTCCCTCTGATGAATTGAAATGTCAATCTTCATCTCTGATAATATTTGCTCTGAAATCTTCTTTGATAATAATATAGTTACAAACATTTACAATTTTAATAAAAATTGGTATCATATAAGGTTTCCACCCATTCTTGTCCACATTTATTGAGGCTTTGATATGAACCTTCCTCTAAACACTTAACATTTCTTCTGAATTTGGGATCAGCTAATACTCTTGCCAGGCTTCTGATTCTCAATCTGCACAATGGTGGCTGTTGATAACAGTCCTGTCATCATGTGCGTGAGGGAGTGTAGGCCAGGCTTTAATGCATGGGGTTAAGGGGACACAAAAGTTAGAAAAGACAAATGAGAGGTACTTTCATTGCCAGTGAAGGTGGTAGACAAGTGCGTGTCTGGTGCTTTAAGGCAATTCAAGATACCAGGGCCAGATGAATTAGATCATGGCAGTGAACTTGTGATCTCAGAGTCACTATTAATTTTTAAGAAATGGAACCTGATAGACGTACCCAGGACTGGAGATGGGCAACTGTACTTATATTTTTGGTGAGGTTAAAAAAAAAAAAAAAAAAAAGAAAGAAAAGAAAGAAAAGGTGGTGGGGGGGGATAGTAAAGAAAGTGATGAGTACGGGGAGCTAGAAAGGGTTCACTAAAAACTCACTTAATTCACTGTTTGCTCTTAGAGGTACCCAGTTTGTAGATCCAGAAAGGTCCCAGGTATACTTTGATCCAGAGAGAAGCGGAACCAAGTAGGTTGCTAGAGATAAGTAGATCTAGGAGATTCTGGTTGGTGGGTAGCAGGCCATGCACTTTAGGGCCTGGTTTTGCTATTAGGTGTGTTTTAACACATTAGGTGGGGCCCACAGCGTCTCCATCTGCCTGGATGGGGCCGCAGCAACACCTCCCCACACCACATTAAGTACTTAGGTCTAAAGAGCCTCTGTTTTGTAGGCTCTGCAGTCACTAGAACTATAAACAGAATCCTGGCTAATTATTGTTTAATTATTGCTTAAAAACCAATTGGCACAATACAATCACTGCATTAATTACCCCATACAGCATCTGCTTTCTTTTTTGCTGTCAGCCCCATTCCACCCTGGCCCCTGTCCCCCACTTTAATTGAAATTCAGCTTGCTGTAACACCTCCTTTCTCCCCGGCCAACTGGATCTCTCCATTCACACGAGGGAAAGGAACAAAACCCCGGAGAAGGCCCCCTCGGGGATTAGGGAGTTTTGACAGCTGTCCAAGGGGAGCTCAGAGATGCGGGCCAAGTCCCGAGACAGGACAGAGACAAAACGGGCGACCGTGGGAGGGAGAGATGGGCAGGGAGACACCGCAAGAGGGACGAGCGGGACAAAGAGTCACGGAGACGGGCAGGGATGTTTAAAGGGGCGCTGAAGGGGGGGACGAGGGAAGGACGGGCTGAAAAGGGGAGGAATTGAGGCGCGATGGTGGGGAAGAGGGGGCAGGCTCGGGAGGGGAGGCTTTGTCAGGGCCGAGAGGGGACAGTGCGGCGGGGCGGGGCGGGGCGGGGCGGGGCGGACCGAGCAGGGGGCGCGCGGGGCTCCGCCGCACACCTGGGCCGGGCCGGGGCGGGGGACGGGGGGGCCGTGGGGCGCCCGCAGTCGCCCCCGCCCCCCGCGCCCCGCGGCCGCCCCTCCGCGCGGGCTTCTCCCCTAGCGCAGTGCGCGACCGCGGCTCCCGCCCCGGGGCTCGCTCCGCGGGGGGGCGGGGTGCGCGCGCGGGTCATTGTTGGCGGCGACTCGGGGAGCCGCGGCCGGGGGAGGAGCCGGGGCGGCGGCGGCGGCGGCGGCGGCGGGAGCCAGAGGGGGAGCCCGAGAGCGAGCGAGCGAGCGAGCGCGGGAGCGCGGGAGGGAGGGAGGGAGCGAGCGAGCGAGCGGGCGAGGGAGGCGGCGAGCGGCGCGGGAGGGGGGAGGCTCGGGGAGGGCGGGCGGGAGGAGGGAAAATAAAGAGCGGAGCGGAGCGGGGCTGAACAATAGAGACGGGCGGCCGGGCGCGGAGCGGAGCCCCCGGCGCTGCGGGGAGAGCGGGCGCCCGGAGCGGCCCCGCCGGACAGCAGCCGCCAGCGCCCGCGGGAGGGGCCATGGGGGGGCCCGGGCCAGGCGCCCCCCGCCCGCCGCGCGCCCCCGCCCCCGCCCCCGCCTCCGCCTGAGCCAGGCCGGCCGCCCCCGCCCCCGCCCCCGCGCCCGCGCCCGCGCCCGCGCCCGCCCCCGCCCGGGCCGCGCCGCCCGCCGCCGCCCCCAGCCATGAACCCCCCGGAGGGGGCCGCGGAGGAAGGAGGAGCCGCCGACTCGGACGTGGACGCCTTCTTCCGGACAGGTAAGCGGGCGGGGCGCGGGGCGCGGGGCGCAGGACAAGTTTGGGGACCGAGGGCTGCGGCCGGGGCGCGGGGCGGGCTGGAGTTGCGGAGACCCGGGGCCCGGCGCGGCGGCCGGCGTCGGGGGGCGCGCGGGGGGCTCAGCCCACTCGCGGGAGCGGGTCCCGGGGCGCGCGGATGGGACGACGCGGCCCCCCCGCCCCTGCGCCCCGCGCCCCGCGCCCCGCGCCCCGCGCCGGCTCCCCCAGTGCGCCCGGGGCGCTGGCGGGCACCGGGGGGGGGGGGGCGGACGCGGGCGGTGGTGGTGGTGCCGGGCCGGGGGCGCCTCCCAAGCGAGGCGGACGGGGCTCCGGGGCGGTGGGCGCCTCCGCCCTCCTCCGTGTCCTCCTCTCCCCCGGTTCTGGGAACGGATGAGCTTTTCACGAGCATCCCTCCTTCCTGGAAGTGTGAGTTAGCGTCCTCCTCTTACACACCCACTGGATCCTCGCCGGCCTGTGGTATTTGGAGTCTCGGGATCCGTGTCTACAGCTGTCTGCGGGCCCTGCCCCGCCCCGGGTCCGCGGTCCCCTTGCCCAGAGCGCATCCCGACCCCCCTCGGCTCCCACCACCTGTGGCCGGCGACTCCCCACCTCGCGTTCACCTGGGGCTGCCGCCCGTGCCCCGTCTCCCACGTCTGCAACCATTTTGTCTGGAATCTTTGTCCCAAGGAGTCCCGATAAGTTATGGGGCCGCGGCGCATCTGCCCCCTGTCTCCCTAAGTGGGGTTGGAGGACGTGAGCTGGCGGGGTCAGGGGGCAGGTTCGCTCCGAAGGCTCTCCGCACATCCATCTGTTTCCTAATCTCATTGCCTCGCCCTAGAGGTCATCTCTAGGGAAGAGGGTGGGGTGCTTTGTGGGGTAGACTTGTGGCTTTAAAAGTCGAGACTTGATTGGTCCATATGGTCCTTTTCTGGTTGGTCTGAAGAGGAAAGAACTGGAGGGCAGGAGCGGATGCCAGGGCCTGGAGAAAGCAGAGGAAGGCTCTGTTATCCTCTCCCGCCTGCCAGGGCTCAGCCTTGCCTCTCTCTCCCTCTCCTTCCTCTTCCCGAACCTGCATTCTCTACCTGCATTCTCTACACGGTTCTTATCCACTCCTCACCCCCTCCATCAGTCTGTATCCCATGCACTCACACACACACACACACACACACACACACACTCACACACACTGCCCAGGACCCAGAGCATGGATTCCACAGAGGCACCTGACCTAAGTTTATAACCTGGCATCTAGGAGAAAGGTTCCGTGGCCTAATGTTAACCAGAAACACTCATCAGGAGGTCTCCCCTGACATCCACTCCCCTTCAGCCCCCCCTTCCTCCTCTGCTGCCTCCCATCTCTGGCCAAAGTCTCCCTTAGCTCTAAGGGGGGGAAAAAAAAACCCCTTGGAGTGTGAGCCTTCTCACCTTCACTATCCGGACCCCACTTTCACCTCTTGGCAACCACTCCTCCTTCCCCTTCCCACCCATCTAAATACTAGTTCTTGTCCATTCTCTGTCCCAGGCCCTTGGAGCTGAGTTCAGTTTCTGGAGGCCTGATAATTTCACACAGTGTTAATGGTGCTAATGGCCTATAATGGTCCGATGTGTTACTTTTCCCAGGGCCTTTCAAAACACAACGTGTGGCTTACATTTTCTAGCCCTGGCTTAACTCACAGAATAAATAACAGACTGGGGTCTGTCTCCTGTGGGACGCCTATTGAGGATATTCTCCTTCCTTCTTGGGTAGCCTTTTTTTTTGGGGGGGGGGAGAGAGGGTAGGTCTTATGTGCACTTAGAATCAGAGAAAGGTTAAATTCTCAATGGATAAGGCTGGAAATGACTGATGACGTGAAACAAGTTGCAGGTGGGGGGGTGTATGCTGCCAGGGGCGAGGTCTAGGGCTGCCTCCCTCCCATCCCCCAACTGGGTCCTCCAGGCTCTGCTTTCTGACCTTACCCCCTCTAGTTTGTAGCCTGGGCTGATGCTGAGGATTCTTAAGCCTGGAATAAGGCCATATTTTGTGACTTTTTCCCTTCTCATTCTCCATCTTCATGGAACAGCACTGAACCTGGTGGGCCAGATAGATTATACCTTTCTTCAACTGAACAACCGAGAAAACTTCAAACACATTTTCAAAGTCCCTAGCACTAAAGTTACCCCTTACATCCTGGTGGAAAATTTTGCATATGTAAGGACGAACTGGTGATTGCTTTGCCAAAACCCTGGACTCTTGTGCTTCTAATTAGGCATGTTTCATGCCCCCTTCTAATTCTGTCATTTGGGCCCCTTGATTGTTTTGGTATTTCGCTTCTCTTCACCAGCTGATTAAGCTGATTCCCTAAATCATGTCTCTGCAATTATACCAATTTATAAGAGTAGTGGGCACGCACACCCAGCCCACTACTCTTATAAATTGGTGGATTCCATACTGTCGTCCTAGGAATTCTCTGTTCTAAACCTCAATAATAGTTTTATCAATCATTTTTATGATGTAGAGGAGGCGAAATATAGGAACTGGGAAAAGAAACCAATTGGAATAGAAAACCAACAAGGACTTTCCAGCTCCTACTAGGAGCCTTCTGCTGTCCAGGGTGCTGTGGAATAGAAAAGAAATATTCAAAGTGGTCTTTGACCTGGGAAAACTTTGAAAAGAGGTTTGACAATTATTGCTCACTTGGAGATTAATCAATTGGTAAACATTATGGTTCTATAAGATAAAAAGTTGACAGAACTATAGATGGAGTAGAATCAAAGGTAGTCCTTGAAGGGGCTGGAGAGTGGGAGGAACCGCTTGGGCAAAAGGCACACAGGGGTTTGGGGGCATTGACAGTGAGGTTCCTGGGCTGATCAAATATAAGGGGTAGGTTAGGGAGGAAGGGGACATAGAGATAGCTAGTGGGGCAGGACCAGATAGGGAGAGTCTGGGAACCCCAAGAGAAGGTTTGGGTTTGATTCAGAGCCAGTAGGGAGTCATTTTAGGCTCTTGAGCAAGGACACATCCTGATGAAAGTGGTATTTGGAAAGGTTAATCTGGGGGTAATATGATTGATGAAGTGGAGAAAAAAAGGAAAGAATCCAGAGAGAAAGGACAGTGATTCAGAGCTGAGTGGGAGGGGGTTTGGTCTAGGTTGGTGGCAAAAAAGGATGGGGAGTCAGGGACAGCTCTGAGAGACATTTCCAAAGGCAGAAATGTGGGATTTTGTTGACAAACTAGCAATCGGGGAGAGAAGAAAAGTAAGCCCATGAGGAAAGGGAAGTAGCTGGGTTGAGAGTGTAGAGGACTCACAGTGTGTCAACTGAAACCGTCTGGTTGGAGACCGGTTTGCAGGGCAGGTAATAAGGTTGGCTTTGGGAGTGGTAAACTGGACAGCCAGGTGAAGCTTTTTTTTTTTTTTTTTTGGTGGGAAAAATGAAACTAAGAAGCATAGGCAAGAGATTCAGACTGGTGATGTGGACTTGGCAGCCTTTTGGGTCAAGGCTAGATGCAGCTGAAGCTTTGGCTGTCAGACGGAAGGAGTGGAGGAAGAAGGGGAAGGACTAAAGTTAGAATTCGGGGCGGGGGTGGGGGTGGGGGGTGGGAACCCTTTTTTGTAATGTGGCAACAGAGAAGACTTGATCCTGGAGACCCCAGGGAGTCTGCACGGGTTCTGATGTGAAGACAGGCTGCAGACAGGTTGGACAAGAAGAGTGCTCACTGAATGTGATGAAAACAGGGCCACTGCGAGCTCTTGGGAGCGCAGTATCAGAAAAGGCAATCAGAGTAGGGATTTGGGGTTGTGGGTAGGAATCCCTTACTTGCACCGTTTATCAGTGAAAGGAAAAAGAGGTTGGGTGCCAGTCAGAAGGAATGTTAGCAAGAAAAGGAGGGGTTTTGTTTTGTTTGTTTGCTTGTGTGTGTGTGTTTTTTTTTTTTTTTTTTTTTTTGCCAGGGAGTCAGAAGAGGTTTGTAGGTAGAAGAGAGAAAGCTTATAGACAGGGAACACTAAAGACGCTACATGACTTGTTGAGTTGGATACCTGCAGAGGTGAGACAAAAGTAGGTTCCTTAACAAATATAAAGAGTTTCATTTTGGTGAGCAGAGGAGAAAACTCCTCTTTTGAGACTGAAAGGAAAAAAAAAAAAAACAGGAGGATAAGGGAAAAGAGATTGATGGGGAAGTATCTCCTGCGTCTGTCTTGCTGTTGAGCTTTGGTCCTGTGAGTCCAGACAGTTTCAACTGGAGTCTTTGCTGCCTCTTGGACTTTAGCCAGCCTCAGACTCAACTCGGTATGTCTTTCCAACTCCCCACACTAGCTCCTTCTCCCGTCTTCCTTAATTCTGTAAGAGGCATCTCCCCTCTCCCAGTCATGATAATTAAAACCTGGTATTGTCTGTGAGGAGTTTTTCTCCTGAAATCATTCCTATTGGATTATCTTTCATCATCAGCCCTTGTTGTTTGTCGACAGTCTCTGCCCTAGTCCGGAGCCTGTTATGCTGCCCATGGCCTTGGAATGTGCTTTCTCACCCCCACTCCAGATTGGCACCTGCAGGCAGATGGCACTACTTTGATCCCATTGCTGCCTGGTTTATGAACCTGCAGTAACTCCCTAGTGTCTTCAGGGTCAAGTCCATACTTCATAGCTCAGCTGCAGCCAGGCTGCTCTTCTCACTTCCCAAGGGCATCATCCACCCCTGTACCCCTACTCTCCAAATCCAACTCCTTCTTCAAAGACTTGAGCACCCCCCTTCTTCTGTGAAGACAGCTCACAGGACCAACGGTGTTCTCTGAATTCTTAAAAATACTCACTTGTTTATGCTCATTTTCTCACTTCATTAGTGGTATTGTTTCATTTTTAGCTCTTTTATATTTAAGGCTTGTCTCCCCTACTGAAGTTACTTGTTCTTTGCAGGCAAGGAAAAAAAATCTTTTAAAAAGCTTGCGATTCATCAGAAACAAAAACAAAAACAAATCACCTCCTCCTAACATAGGTAAAACAAACATGGTAAAATATAAGCAGTTGTTGAATCTAGGTGGTGGTGTATTGGTATTCACTATACGATTCTTTAAACCTTTCTCTCAGATGATAACCTCATCCCACCTGGACAGAGGAACTGGATATCATCATGTCCAGATCATCAAGAAGATATTATTTTGGAATAACACCTATTGTGTTCAATTCTTTGAGTAAATATCACCGCTCCATCAGTGCAATGCCAGGCACGGAAGGGGAGGGGTTCTTTTGCATCAAAGGAAAACATCTCATTTTGACACATGCTTGATGATCCAGAATGATGCTTAATTCAATGTTTATTGTTCCTTTTTGATTCTCTTTTACTTCCACCCATCATGGGTTAGACTTTGGGTCACATCATTTTCTAGGAACTTCTTGGGGAGTATTGAGAGGACTTTGTTGTTCCAGAGACGGAATGCTGTTAACATTCCTAATATTGTACTTATACATTCTGTTTCTACATTAATATATTTTAGAACATATCAATGACTTCTAAACACACCATAAGATTTGGGAGGTTTTGCTTCATCCTGTGCTGCCAGTTGTCAATAACTTGATGATTGGCACATTCCATCCAGTTCTTTTTGATAATCTTTTGGGGGAATGGAAGAGGTGTTGGAATAAACTGAAGCTGTAGAAACAAATGAGATGAGAAGTGATAAATATCTCCCTGACTGTAAATATCAGTAAAACATTAGAACAGATGAAACAAGGGGTCCTTCTCGGATGTTGGAGAATTAACACTTTTACTTGACAAACTTCTTTCTGCTCCTGGAGGTAGGCAGTATGATATAGTCCAGTGATGGTTCTCAACTGGGGGCAATATTGTCCCCCAGGGAACGTTTTGCAGTATCTGGAGACGGTTTTTTTTTTTAAATATTTATTTTTTTATTTATTTATGATAGACATAGAGAGAGAGAGAGGCAGAGACACAGGCAGAGGGAGAAGCAGGCTCCATGCCAGGAGCCCGACGCGGGACTCGATCCCAGGACTCCAGGATCGCGCCCTGGGCCAAAGGCAGGTGCCAAACTGCTGAGCCACCCAGGGATCCCCTGGAGACAGTTTTTTGATTGTCACAACTTGGCATCTAGTGGGTCAAGGTCTAGTGTACTGCTGGGCATCTTATAATGCACAGGATAATAAAGAATTTTCAGCTCCCAAGTGCCTGTAGTGCTGAGATTGAGAAATGCTGGTATAGCCAGAAGATCGTGGGCTTTGGAGCAGATAGCGTGGCACTAACAAAGGAGTGGAATCTTGGGTACATTGCTTAATATCTCTCTCATGTTCAGTCTTTTGCAAAAATGGGACTAAGCATGCTTATTTCACAGGTTGGGAAGATTAAATAGGAAAAACGTGTAAAAGAGCATCTAGCCATTTCTGACACACAGTGGTAGGGCAAGACCTCCTAGCTGCCCCTGTTGTTCCTTTTGGTTTAATTAAGTGAAAATGCTTACACAGAGGCTGGGGGATCTCCAGGAGGGGAGTTATGGGGGGCTTTTGCCATGGGGTGGGAGAGGGTGCCAGAGAAGTGAGTGATGGAGTTCTGAAATCAGAAGGCTAGGCTTGGGCTTTCGCTGTCTTTTGTTCTTTCATTCAATCATTTGTTTGACAGATATTTATGAGGTACCTGCTGCAGCTGTGTACTGTACTAGGGGAGTGTATAACATCATTATAAGAAAGAATATAGAGCAGGAAGGGAAATAGATATAAATACGCCCCTTCAGGGAGCCCTTGGTTATAAGGAGTGGGAAAGAAAGGTAAAGCCTGTGAAGGAGGCTGAGAAGGTCAGGCAAGAGAGCGGGAGGTGAACGCTCCCCTTTGCACTCTACTTCTCTGAATGACTTGGGCAAGTGACTTTAACATCTGTATAAGATGAGGATAATAGCCCCCTCTCCTCTTTCCTGCATACGACTGCTGAGAGACTCAAACAAGATACTGTATGTGTAAGGTCTTTATAAGTTGTAGAGTTCTATCCAAATACATGTAGATAGTTCCTTCTAAATCGAGCATTCTATTACTGTAAGTGCCTCTTCTGACAAGCATGACTTTATTTAATCTGAACTCTATGGGACCTTTTCAGTCCAGGAAGAAAGCAGTGCTTCCCAGTTTGGTTTCCCAAAGAGACTGGTTGCAGCACCCTTCTTACAACGGGTCAGGACACTCCTGTTCTCTCCCCTCTCCACAGAAGTGTATGATGTCACACCCCCCCCCCCCCCCCCCCCCCCCCCCACCGCCAGCCCTCCAGACCCTGGCACATGGCCCTGTGCCTTCTGGAGGAGCCCAGTGAGAATGGAGTTCTTGCTTCGGCCAAGCCTCAGGTGGGTGCAGCGAATCAGTCCTTTCCTGCTCCTTCTTGTCTGCACGCAGTTCAGATTCCTCCTGCCACTCCTTTGTGTGTGAATGACTGGCAGCAAAATAACTAGGAAATGATTGACGGCCACAGGGCTGTTGGATCAATAGAGCTCCTTGAAATCGTGTCTACTGAGGAGTGAAGGAACAGAAAGAATCAGCTGGGAGGACAGGAGAACTAATTCAAGGGAGTAAAGAAGAAACTGTTGGAGAATTAGCTTTGTCTCCTCCCCTTCTGCCCAGAGCGTTATTAGAAGGGAACTAACTGGACATTAGCTAGAAAACATGGATGCAAGGGACAAACAGGTAGGAGAGTGGAAAGTGGCAGACGAGCTGTGCTCTCAAGGAAGTGGTTACTTTTCGAGCCGAGCCGAGGCTTGAAGGAGGGAGGAGTAGGATCTAGATGGGGAGGACACGCTTTTCTGTGTTCCCAGGTTGGAACAGTGTTAGAGGGAGGTATGAGGACCCATGGCATATTTGGGCCTTCAAGGGGTCCACTTGATAGGACTCAGAGGATGCAGGTGGAGGATCAATGAGAGATAAAACTTAGAAGGGGGTGGAGACCAGGTTGATTGATTGCTACATTTATCAAACATTTACTGGGCTTCCCCATCATAAAGGGCTTTGAATGACAGGCCAAGGAGTTTGGTCTTTATCTGCAGTTTTCTTCTGGGAGCCACTAAAAATTTCTGGATAGGGTGGTGACATGAGCAGGAAGAGAAATCTGGTAGCCCTATGGAGGGTCGATTGGAATGGGAGAGGCACTGTTGGCCAGTGCTGGATTAGGAGACCACTGTGATAGGTTAGGCAGGTCTGAACTTGAGATGCCACAGTGGGAATGGAGAGGAGGGGGTGGATGTGAGGGACCTCTTGGACATAGTGTCTATGGGACTGGGCAACTTGGATATAGAGGCATCAAGAAAGAGGCAGCAATCAAGGATTACTCCACATCCTACAGCCTGGTGACTGGGAGGACGGAGGTACCTTAAATGAAAAGCAGGAGTTAGGAAGAGGAGGAGCAGCTATAGGGAGGCAGGAGGAGAGGGAGGATTTGGGAGTTTACTTTGGGACATGTTGCATTTCAGGTGTCAGTGAAAGAGCTAGGGGAGGTGTTGGTTCCGTAGGCGGGTAAGGAAGGGAATCTGGAGCTTTGGAGGGAGGCCAGAGCTGGAAATACAGATCTGGGAGATATCTGTAAGAAGTTGTGGCTGGAGCTATCAGAATAGATGAGATAATAAATGAAAAGCATATACAGACTTAAGGGCAGAGGGCCAAGGACAGGGCTGTAGGCTCAAGCCTACAGCAAAGGGCTGGAGGAGAACCAAGGGAGAGGAGTGCTTGGAGAAAAATGCTGCAGAGAGGTGGAGGGAGATGGAGACTGAGCACGCAGCCTTGGTTCTGGAAATTGGGGGATCATCGGTAACCTTTGAATAAGTTTCAATCATGTAAGGGAGGTGGAATTCAAATTGCAAGGGGAATGGGAGTCAGTGGATGGGAGGAAGCGGTGGGAGTGCATATAGATGACTCTTTGGAAAGGTTTGGCTGTGAAGGGAAGGTTAAAAATAGTGAGGTAGTTGGAGATGGGTAGCAGTTGAGGGGAGGCTTTTTTTAGGTAGGGAAGATATGTGAATACCTAGGGATGGGGAGGAGGAAGAAGGTAGGCATGAGGAAGAGAGTGAATATTTAGGAAAGAGAGAAGCAATGGATGGAGGAAGGTCCTGGATGGGCCTGGAGGGGTGGATCTCAAGGTCGGCAGAGGGGTGAGCCTTGGGACCAGAGGGAGAGGTGGCGCAGGCAGACCTTAGTAAGGCAGCTGGCTGGAAAAGGACCTTGGCTGAGGGTGCAACATGGGTGATCAACGGCCCCAGTGGAGAGAGCGTCCTCTAGTCGGAAGTCCAGGGGCTGCCGGTGGTGTGCTTGGGGAGGGTCACTGAAGCTGAGGGCAGCTGTGAAATGGATGAACTGGGGTGGTATGGCCCTAGGAGGCCCTTGGGCAGAGAAGCTGGGGAGCCGGCTGGGAGATCCCAAATTAGCAATCTCTTTAGAAGTGCTGGTGGCTTCCTTTTGCAAGCGGAGGTGGGATTTTCTTCAGCCTGTGGTCGGGTCTGCAGAATTATCTCCTACAGAGCCTGAGGCAGAGAGGCTAGTCTCTGGGGTGGAGGGTGAGTGAGGGGAGGAGAGAGGGAGGTAGACCCATGCAAGAAGATGTCAGGCAGCTTCCTGAGGAGGGGTCCATGCCTGGCCATCAGGCGCTATTTCTGTCAGGAATGGAAGGTACTCTTGAATTTCCAGTTTCCTTAATGTCTCTAGAAGGTCCTTGAAGAAAGAGGAAGCAGAGTAGGGATTATGGGAGAGTCCCTTGTACGTTCTTCTCCGTGAGGAGGGACCCTTCATACAATAGGGAAGATGCCAATGAGCACACCCATCCTTTGGCCCCAAAGCACTTCCTCTGGCTCTCATTTTAGGGACAAACCCAAGAGCGTCATCAAGTGAGGGGTCTTATATGGCCTTCCAGGGCGAGGGGGAGTAGGAATCCAGGGGCTGCCGTTACCATAAGGTGGGCCATATGGGACTGGATTTAGAGTCCCTAGGCTAGGAGGAGGTGGGAGTTCCCTTAGGTATGGCTCAGTCCCAGAATCTTAGTCTTAGAACAGGAATTGACAGGTGTGGCCTTGTGTAAGTTATACAGCCTCTCTAAGCTTCCATTTCTTCATCTGTAAAATGGGTAAAAAACATCCTTACCTCTCAGAATTGCTTGATGTTTAGAGATATAGTGTATATTATGATAGTTACGTACATATTATAAATAGTAATAGAAAGGGGATTACATTTTAATAATAGAATATAATTGCATGACTATATTACACATCTATTATAATCATATTACTAGCTAGATGAACCTTTTTATTTTCTGAATGATGAAAATTATGATTCTTCAGTAGCTTCTTTTTCCCGTCCCTTCCCTAACAGTGCAGAGATAGATAAGGATGGAATTTTTAAGCTTGTAATTATAGTTATTCCAGGGCATGGCAGGCGGGGACTGGGAATGTAGCTAAAATCCCCGCCTTTTACGCTCTTACCCCGCAGCGAGGGACAATGGGCATCTATGGGGGTGGGGAAACAGTATTGAGTTGGCAGCTGGACAGTGGGCCTAGGAGGAGGCCCGGGAGACTGGCAGATGGTTAATTGGATGTGACAAAAGGGGGCTGGGAGGAGGAGTCTGGAGTCTCCTGGGGGATTTCTGTCTCTGACTTTTTACTGTCCTGGAAAGGAGGTTGTGAGGAGGGGGAGGAGTGGCTCCAGAAGCAGTTGGGGAAAAAGATTGGCAGGACTCCATGTTGGGTGTATGGCCATGGAAGGACAGAGTGCCATTGGGAGTTATGTCACAGCTTTAATTTGGAGGGTGGGTGCTAGATGTTAAGTCTCTTTTCTGTATCCCCGAGCATTGTCACATAACGTGCTCAGATACTTGGATATGAAGAGAATGCTTAACCAAATATTGGAGGAGTATAATTTTCGCCATTTTTTGGATCCCAACCACTGAGTTTTGACAGCTAAATATCATTATTAGTTTTGATGAAAACTAGACAAAGCACTGGTCAATTTTAGCAGACTATCAGATCTCAGTGAGTGGACTCATTCTTTCAAGTGTCAAATGCCAGCTGTGCACCTACTAAGTGCACCTAATACCTACTCCCAGGCACTGGGAGTACACAAACAAGTGGGAAATAATGTTTCCCACAGGAGAGTAACAGTCTAGTGGGATTGGCTGACACAGAAACAAATGATCACGGTGTAGCATAGTAAGTGCCATAAAGAGGAGTGCGTACTGAAAGTATGGAAGGATCAACAGCCTCCGCTGGATGGGTGTGGGACTCATTGAAGAGGGGGTGCTGAGGCTGAAACAGACGAAGAGGTGGTGAAAATGAAGACAGACCACTGTTCCAGAAGTTTGGTAGTAAAAGTAAGGAGAAAAAAGAACTGTTAATTGAAGGGACATTTTGCGAGTACGGGTAGTGTTCTGTTTCTTGATCACAGGTGTGATCTGTTTTTGAAATTTCAGAGAAAATGAGTGCAATTTTATGCATACAAAAAATTGTACTTGAACAAAGACTTTTAAAATGTGATTGGGTGGGTGATTCTTTTTTTTTTTTTTTTTTCGGGTCAGAGAAAAATCACACAACTGGATTAACTAATCAGTATTAAGTGAGTGTATGCCATGTGCCTAGTATCATGCTAGATATTAAGGGTGCTCCTAAAGAGAGAGAGCAAATGGTCCTTGTTTCTGAAGAGTTTATGGTCCTGTTGAGTTGTGAGGACTGATATAGGAAAAGATGGCTAATTGGAGATCAATCAGAAAGGTAGTTTCACTCATTCATTGATTCATTTAATAGTGCTTATTGTCTATAAGCTAAAAGATAATTAAATAAATAATAAATGGTAAATAAGGTTTCATTTAGAGAGATTTGATTTTTGGTATACTTTAATAGAACATTTTGTTTTTTATCCTAAAGTTAATTTCCTATTATGAAAGTAATGCTGGCTCACCGTAGAGTATTTGGAAAATACGATGCCTGTAAAGGATAGAAACGCCACTGTAATCCCATCACCCAGAGAGAACCCCTGTCTGTTAATTCGAGATTATTTCCTTGTGGTCTTGTTTCCTAAGGGCACTCTCTCCTTTGATCCATGGTGTGTTTTTTGATCATTAAATTAAGGTGAAAAACATATTGGGAGGTGGTAGGCTTTTTCCTAAATGCAGCTATTTCCCCCAGTTACTATAAATGTATGAAATACAAGACATTCATAAGCCAACTAACCTTTATATGGGGATAACATAGGAAGACAGGATCTGTTGGTTGTTGGGAGGGGTAAAGGCATTGACACGTGCTGCCAAAAATAGTTATGCGAAAGAAAAGTACAGTATCTGTGGTCAAGAGTGAATGCTCTTTCTCCCTCTTCCTCACTGATGCTAAGATAAATTCCGCAGACGTATAGTCCTATTGCATATACAAGTACGTGTTTATACAAATGCATAGCTTGCTTTCTTATTGTATTCAACAAAAAGGAAAATTGTGCTATGCCTGTTATTTTGCGACTTGCTTTTATCACTTTATAATCACGGACATTTTTCCATGTCAGTACCTGTAACTCTACCTCATTTGTTTTAAGAGTTGTGCTACATTCTGTTGTATGGATGTGCCATGTTTTATTTAACCATTCTCCTAATGATGGACATTTATAACCCAGCCTTTCTGTGGACCAGTGTTTGATCTGGGACATTATTTTGTCCAAAGAGTAGCAAGAAGGGTCACCCATTATTTGATCCTTTTCAAAGGTGACTGTAGGACAACTGTAGGTTCAGGACGGTTTTCTGCTTTTATCCTCAGAAGAGAGGGAGGACAGCCAGTTCCTGTCCTCTGAAGGGTAACTTTCTATGTAATGTTTAAGGACGCTTTGTTAGTGACATTTAAATAAATGGACCAGGGCATTCGCCTCTTTTGCTTGTGCCTTGAAGTGATGTAGGAGCCAGATTTGCAGTCACAAGTAGCCAATCTAATAATAATAATTAATAATAATAAAAATTTTAAGAAGCCACATATATTCTGTGGGCTTGAGTGAAAGTTAATTCCAATACCACAGGTATGGAAGTGCTTTAGGTTGTGTGTGCAAAACCCATAGTCTGTGTTTGGTTAGAAGAATCCAAGGATGTGATTCAAGAGACCTTGGTTTCCAATTCTGCCCTTCATTAATTAGCTCTGTGACTTGGCCAAGCTGGCTAACACGTCCGTTTTTACAGATGGGGCCTCTGTTTCCTCATCTGAAGAAAGAGGTAAACATACTTGTCCTGCCATATACCTCATAAGAAGAGTATGAGATACAATGAGATACTAGAAGGAGAATGCTTTGGGCAAACAAAATTGCTGACTACACATGAAAGGAGTTTTTGTCCGTTGCCTTTCTCTGGGCTCTCCCTTGGTTTTGAGTGTGGTTGAAAGATGAGCTGGGGGACTTGGATGGGAGTGACAGCCCGTACTGCATTTGAGGACTGTACATTTTTTCATGTTTGGTAGGAAATTGGCAGCACCGGAGATGGAGTGAAACATTTCATGATATGTTCCATTTGTTTTTGGAAGAGAAGCGTGTGTGTAAGAGTGGAAGAGTGGTTCATCTAAGTGTCCAGAACGGCTGCGGTTTCCTTTCTGATGGGTGACAGTGTGGCCCGGTTTACCTTATTACTCTTTATTACCCAGACGTGTGAAGAAAATGTAGCTTTTAAATTTTCTAATGTAGAGCTAATCTTTCTCATGAGACCCTACTCCAACTTGACTAATTTATAGCATATTAAGTTTTTTTTTTTTTTTTTCTTTCTCTTCCTGGATTAGTTTTTTTTTTTTTTGATGATTATTTATTTCAGGTGAATTTCTCAGTCACTCAAATTTTCTCCCATTCTCCCACTTCTCATCAGATTGGAGTCTGGGTGTGTAGAGATGCACACATGAACTTGTGATGGTAATGGTGGGGGCAGGGAGAGAATGATGCTTGAAGCCACTAAATAATGACTGGTCTGGTCTGATCCTTGTACTGGTATTTGCAAAGGTGTTGCTAGACCTGTCCTGCTTTTTGGGGTATCATGTTACTACTCAGCACTAACATTCATATTCTGACTCTGCCTATGGAGTCAAAGCCCCTGCACGTGGTAGCCTCAGCGATCTGACCTCAGGCCTTTGATCCCTGACTCTCCGAGGACCTCTGAGTACCATCATCAGGGAATAAAGTAATAGGTGATTCCCCAGCTCACTCAGTGCCAACTGTGAGAAGTCAGAAGCTCTACACCTGCCTCACCTAAGTAGGTAGTCACCTTGGCCAGTGTGTGCTTTTGTCCCTTAACCTCTACACCATGTGGATCATGACGTGTGACTGATTGGTGGGCATTCTCCTAGGGGCCCACTGCTTCCTCAGAAGTGGTCTTAGGATCTCTGGTGCCTTTCTACTTACGTAGACATTATCTTCTAAAGCTGCCTCCCTAAAACCCAATTGGGCATTGAGGTGGGCATATAAGAGGAGGCCAAGACCCTGGCATCTGATTTCCTCAACTGAAATTTTCCTATGTTCCTCTGATGCTTGATTCTTCCCTCATACCAAGAATCTCTCTTATGTCATGTCCTGAGTACTCTTTACCTCTCATTTAGAGTGATCTCAACACGGGCACCTGGGTGGCTCAGTGGTTGAGCGTCTGCCTTTGGCTCAGGTTGTGATCCTGGGGTCCTGGAATCAAGGGATCGAGTCCCGCATCAGGCTCCCTCCCTGCATGGAGCCTGCTTTTCCCTCTGCCTATGTCTCTCTCTGCCTCTCTCTGTGTGTCTCTCATGAATAAATAAATAAAATCTTAAAAAAAAAAAGTGATCTCAACCATTAAGTTCCCCCAGTCTGGATCTTGATATGTTCATAGGAGTTTGAGAATTCAAGCTGCATACCAAAAGAATCCTACCCTGGATGTCAGGAGCTGAACATTGATGCTTTCTCTTTGTCTACTGCTGTAACTAACCTAAATTTCCATGAGGTAAATAGATGTTTCTGGCAAGAATAGAGGGAGATTAATTATACGTAAGGACATGTGAAATTAAAAAAAACACACACACTCTCTGTTTTAATAAGCATTAGCCAATAACTCTGGGGAGAAAAGTTTAGACATGGAGCTTCTATAGCTGTCTTCATGAGGATTCCATCTATACGCATATGTGTGTGTGCACATCAACAAGCACGGGTGTGACGATGTAGATTCTTCTTGCTAGCAGTTAGTGAGCACTGCGGTCGTCTCTTGTTCTGTGGTGCGGAGGGGAGTATGGTACAGCCTCTGTCTTCAAGGAGCTCCAAGTCCTAGGAGGCGAAAGGGTGGCAGTGGATTATATACAGAGCCGCACCGCTTCATCCTGCTTTCCTGGAGGTTGGTGTTTCAGTCTGGTAAACAGGACTGATGTTTGACTTACAGGCCTTCTTGGGCCTCGTGTCCCCTTAGCTTGCTTGGATCTGCCTTCTCGATCTCCTCAGTACCCTAACATGGCCAGTTCTAGTCAGTTTTGCTTTTTCTGAATAAAGCTAATTCCTTTAGCATCAGCTTAGGTTTCCACGAACATATGTTCTATAGAAAGGCCATGGTAAGTGGGATCAATTTAAATCGATAATAAATACATAGAGAAATAAAGTCCAGTTCAGGGCTCGTTGCTGTGCTGCTTCCATGGTGGATCTGTTTGCTGTTTTTAACTAAAATTCATCTCTTTAGCACAGGAAGACTTTCGTGTTTTATAATGTTTCCATTCCAAGGCTCTGGGGCTCAAATAGCCCTAGTGGCTCTGAGCAGTGTTTCTCTTTTGACCAAGGAAAATGGGAACTCTGGTCTCTCTGAAGGTAGCAGAAGCTGGGAGACTGGTAGATCAGATGGACCAGGAAAGTACAGAGCAAAAAAAAAAAAAAAAAAAAAAGCAGGTAAATGATGGTGCCAGATGATTAGGTCCAAGTAGAAAGAGTAGTAGTGGGCTGGGTGCCAGGAGACCAGTGTTGTTATTGATAAGCTTGGTAAATCCTTTTCCCTCTCTGAGACTGATAAGAGTTATTCACGTGGTCTTGAATGCATCTATAGCATTCTGAGCCAACTGGGCAATAGAGAAGCCAGCAGGGATAGAAACCAGGAGGTAAGTAGTGTCAGGACATATATGCTCTGGTTCTGTGAGGACTTTCCATCCTTCTGAGGCTTTTTGTCTCTGCAGCTAGAGACTACTTAGCCAGTCCACCTGGTGTCAGAGCTCATAGGTAACCCAGCATCCTTGCTTGGTGAAGATAGGCTCTAATTTCCTTGGGGAGAATCATCTTGGTGGTCAGTAGTGGCCTCAAACTATTTTGGCCCTTAGAGTCTTTTGAAAACCCAAGTTTCTGGGACTTCTGGGCCTGTGTGGAAAAGCCTGCACTTTCTCAGTCTGTTCCTTTGGATCCCAACCCTATAATCAGAGATGTACCTCAACACACTAGATAATGCCTTCCTTAAGGTTCCATCAGAGCTGCTCTGCCAAGGCATGGGGTGGGGGACGAACTCACTGATCTTCCTGCCAGCTCATGTCCTCGAACTTGTCTTCTTTTGAGTCAGATAGAGAAGATGGTGAAAGCAATTCAAAATCTCCCTTTCCTGGGGCATGTGCAAACCCAGCCCAGCTACATCATCTCAAATGGAGGCACTAGGTAATTAGGCAGCTATGTTGGCTTTTTTCTACGTTTCCTTCCACCCAGAATCCGTTCTCCTTTTTTGCACATTCTCTAGACCATCAAAGAACGCACATTTCGATAGAGGGAAACATGCCATTTTTAAACAGCACGCTGAAAGCATTCTAGGTATATGATGTGACTATCCTAGTGGAATGCAAGCACACAAACTGGGGAGTAGGGAAGCCTATTTAGGCAGATGTGGTGGTGGTCGTAGAGTAAGTGTGCTTGAATGGCAATTGGAAGAAAAGTTCATTATCCAGAGTGACAGGGTGGGGAGGGAGGGGTGTTCCTGGCAGAGGGAGAAGGGCAGGCAAAGGCAGAGAGTTGTTCAAGGTCATGGAGAGTTAGAGGTTATAGGGTGAGAGGGACTGGAGATGCATGTGAGATCTTGGATTTTCACATTCCAGGCTTTGGACTCTACCCTGTAAGCAGTGGAAGATCATAAAGGATTGAAGTGATGGAATAAAAATTAGAACTTAGGCCAGTACGGTGCTGGAAGGAGCAAAATTGAAGATGAAAATTCTAGTTAGGAAACTACTAAAAGAGAGCTGATGGATGACATGGGGGCTGTAATGGTGGTAGATTTTAAGGTTGAAGAGGTGTTAAAGTCTCAGACAATCAATAGGGTTTTGGCTCGGGTTGTGGGTAAAGGATGATGGTGCTTTCACCAAGCCTGGCACCATGGGAATACATTGGAATCAGAGGAACATTTCACAAGCTACTAGAGCTTTCTACTGTGACGGGGTTTAGCACTGCTCCATTCTTCTACTTCTTTAAACATTTTGAATATAAAACATAAACAAAATGACCGAAGGCTGGACAATTATATACCCAGACATCTTCTCCCATGAGGATGGTAAGTCTGCATGCCTGTGTATGTGCATGTATGTGCTTGTGTGCATGTGTGTGCTGCTGCTTACGGTTTGGATGCAAATGTGTGTGCTGCTTCCATCATACTGAGTTCTTGACACAGTATCATTTTTCAGCATTAAAATTCCCATCACCTCCCAGAAGTGCTCCCTTTAGGATCCATTTCTGCTTGGCTCAGTGTGCACAAACATTCCAGTGGGATTGATTGCTTGTGTCAAATTAATTTTTTCCCTTCCCAGAGAGTGTCTACCATGTGCAAAGCGGGGAAATCCCCAGGCCTCTAGCCAAATGCAAGTTCAGAGAGACGAGTAAAATCAGGCTTGGGTCAAGAATTGGCCTTGATGGCCACAGAGGCTGCACCTGGCTGCTTAAGCCACTTTTCCCAGCATGCTTTGTGACTGTTCCTAGGCAACCGGAAAACTTGAGGCTAGGTAGAGATAGCTGCTTATGAGAAGCTCGCGTCTTTGCAGTATTAGCTGTGGCACAACTTCCTCTGCTATGCCCTATTTTCCCATTACTGATTTCTGTAAAGCTTGCAGAAGCCTCTGGAAGCAAGTGGAGAGAATGCTGCTGTCCTTCACCTGACTGCTGGGTGAACCTCGGAGGGGAGCTCTGGGATAGTTTTCCTTTCAGTCCTAATCCTGATCTTCTCTGCAGTTTTGGTGGACACTCAGAATGGACTTCTCACGCCTTTCCCTAGTGGGTAGCCCGGAGTTGCATGGCGCTCAGCCAGCCAATCTACCACGTTGTACCTGACTCCAGACGCCAGACTAGGGCCCTTTCCCACAACTGGAACTGTCGGTGCACTGACCTGTGTACACCAGGATGGTTGAGGCTATACTATCCACTGGTGAACTAACTTGTATCTCAGCGGTAGAAGCTGAGATGTGTGATAAAGTCTCCCTGAGAATGGTGATGCACACTTTCCCTATAACCTGAAATTCTGGAAGTCTTAAAAGAATTAGCCTAGATTAATTTAATTAATCTTAAAGTTAATGATTTGCATTCATTAACTTTAACTCTAAGTTCAGCTTTGTGGGTTATCGGTATCAGTAGGTCCATCAAAGTTTCCTTAAGAGTTTATTGTCTAAAAAAAAAAAAAAAAGAGTTTATTGTCTATAGTCTAGTTGAATATAGCTCTTTAATGAGTGCGGTTATGGCAAATATCTTAGCTCATTCCTTTAACCACCAGACCTCAGAATCTTTGGAACTTGAAGAAGTCTGTGAATGCCTCATCCCAAAGGGTAAAAATGCTAAAACGTCCACATTATCTAGTGTAACAATTACTTCTTTTGGTGCATGTTATGTGGGATTTGGATTCCATTTGCCAAGAACTTTTACATAAATCAATAACAGAAATGATTTTTAGCATTTCCCAACAGATTCTGTAATGTATCACTTCTAGTGGAGGGCACACATCAGACTTTCTTATATAATTTGATTCTCTATAATTCTCACAGAATCTGATTGTAATGTCTGGCTTTTGAGCCAGGACAGTTGGACTGCTGGAGGGGTACCGGGTTCACAGGAATGTGCTAAACTGTTGCCAGAGTGTTTCTTCCTCCCCACTTACCGTGCCACCCGACATGTCTCTTGAATCCAAGAGGAGGTCATCTACTTTTTTCTCTCTACCCAGTTTCTACACTTTTACAGCCTTTCAATATGTTCTACTTGGCTTGTTTTGATATGTTTATTTGGTTTGTTATTCACAGAGGTAATACTCTGACTGAGAGGTGTTTCAGACCATCCTAATTATTTTATCTAGCCTGATGCTAGGTGTTGAATAAGCATATTTGTCATTTCTCCCTTAGCTTTTAGTTTTCCCCGTGAGAAGGACCAAGGCAGCTGCTCAGATGGGGTCTTTTCTGGCAGACCCATAGCCAAGTATGCGATCATGTGCTCCCTTAGGTTTCCCAGAGGCCCTGGGACCATAGAGCTCTAGATTTGGCAGGACCTGATGCCAGAAGTGGCACCATGAAATCCAACCCTAAATCTCTTTAATGTAGATCAGAAGGGCAATTCCTTTAGGACTCTGTCAAGCACACTGGTGGGTGCCATTTTTCCCCATGCCAAGACTTTTAAATTCTTATGCATTTACATAATTCTGTATCCAGGTACATGCTTTATTCATTCTTTCCAAGACTCTTGATATGTGCACTCCTGAGGCTTTGTTCTCTGGGACTTTTCCATTTCTGGGCTGTTGGATTCAATTTTATCTCCCCATACATCAGCTTAGATGGTGAGAACCTTGCAAATTCCTGGAGAGCCTTTGTGGAGGTTAAGAACAAAGGAGGTAATTTATCTCTTCAAGTGTCAGGGCTTTTAACCCTCTGTTTTTCATCCTCTCCTTTAGAGTTGTTTAACGTTTTGCTGTGCCTTGCCCTGCGTGTCGTGTGTGTTGTACTCGGGGCTGTGCTTTGTAGATACTGCTCTGCCCTTCAAAGGAAATTTGTGTATGGTTATTTTATTTTGGGGGACTCACAAAAATATTTTGAATGCCCCCAAAATATGAGCAGTGGAAGGCTGCTCTGCTTTGAATGTCAGTAGGCGCGCGTCTCCAGTCTGGAGTTGAGAGCCCTGTGCACTACTCTCAGCTCTGCGCTGGCCTTCTGTGTGCTCTTGGGCAGGCCACCACACCTCTCTGGGCTTGAGTTTCTTCGCTGTAAAGTGAAGGTGCTGAAATGGATGATTACTGGGGTTCCTCCCCTCTGTAAGTAAGTCATTTTGAGAATCTACTTTGGAGGAAGTCCTCCTTTGCTTATCTCAACTTTGAGAAGATAGTAGTCCTGGAAAGACTGACTTGGGTGGGGTGTCCCTGTATTTGCACTTGATATACGACATTTGAAATAAATTGCCACCGGCTGATCTGTTCCTAGCCATTAAAAATCCAGCAATAACTGAACTCCTAGCCTTGCCAATCTCTGGGTGAGCTGTACGGAATAGATTCTGAGCCAGTTATAGTCTCCTTAGTTCATACTTTTATAGGACTTGCCAAGTATTTATGGGCTTCCTAGTAAGTGCAGTCAACAATTTAGGGATAGCTATAATCTATTTATAACAACTACTCTTAAACATGGTTTGTTTCCTCTCCTGGTCTGTAAAGAAGATTTTTAAAAGGAGAAAAATTTTGTTTGAATTTTCTCAGAGCCTCCAACTTCTTTAAATTGGATATTTGGCAAATCTTTTCCCCCAGAGATATTTGTCTTGGCTGGCCCTACCAGATCTTTTCCCTCCCTATTAGGGGGAGTTTTAACTTCCATTGATTTATCCTTTACCACATTTGGCTTGGTCAAGGGCTGGTGGGGAGGGCGGTTGTCAGAGTACTCCTTCCTCTGGATGTTAAGCCTCCAGGACCATGTCCTGTTCATTTGCTTAGAGTCCCATCTTCAGAGCCACTCTGTCTTCAGATACAAGTATTATTCTGGAACCTGGGCCAAGGGTGAGAAACTGGGACTGAGGAAACAGAAGCAAGGTTTAAAGGTCAAGAAATTCTCTACGTTTATAGAATGTTTGTAGAATGACCACCGGTCAGACCGGAGAGGGCAGCCAGGTCAGAGTGCACCCCAAACGCAGATTCGGAACAGCAAAGGGGCCAGGGAGGAGAAAGCTAGATAGATAAAAGCCAAGAAGGTGAAATGGTAGACGGTCCGTCAAAGAAAACAGTAAAAGATCCACTGAGCATCCAGGGTGTCTGTAGAAGCTGAAGGGATAGTAGGAGAAGGAGAGATGGTTGTGAGTTCCAGCTGCAGAAGTCTTACTATGTTAAGAAAGTGAGATACTGGGCATCTCATTTCTTTTTCTTTTTTTTTTTTTTAATTGTTATGTATTTATGATAGTCACAGAGAGAGAGAGAGAGAGAGAGAGGCAGAGACACAGGCAGAGGGAGAAGCAGGCTCCATGCACTGGGAGCCCGACGTGGGATTCGATCCCGGGTCTCCAGGATCGCGTCCTGGGCCAAAGGCAGGCGCCAAACTGCTGCGCCACCCAGGGATCCCGGCATCTCATTTCCTTATAAAACATTATCCTTTAGCCCTAGAGGGTCTTCATATATGTAACTTTCCCCTTCAGTTCATGATAACAGAGCTACTACCTGTCTTTCTCTGTTTCTTTGGCTGATGCCACATCTTTATGTTGAGTCCTTGGGTATAGTTAACTGACTTTGATGGGTAAGCTAGGTGCTCTTTCTGGCCACAGATAAAACAGACTGTACCCTGAAGAGGCCCATTTATCTTTGTGCTTTTATTCTGTAAACATGATGGGGCCTTATTGTTTTTTGACCCAGACTCTCCTCTGGGTTCTTGTTTTCTTCCCCCTCGAGCTTGCAAGTTTGGAAGTTACACATCTCCTCGTGGTGCCAAACAGTATCAGCCTTATCTATGGCCTGCCTCAACACTGCAGGCCTTGATCTGTAGTCTTGATCTGCAGTTGGAATTTTCTGGGATTTCCTACTAAAATTGATTCAGCCCGATGAAATCAACGAGCTTCCCTCTAATAATCTGTCTTTGTATCCTTTACTTACGGATTTAACGTCTCCTCAACCTTTTCCATTGGACCGGCCATCCTCTAGACCTAGAGTTACGATGTTTTTTGTTTTGTTTTTTTAAGCATGTAGGTTGAAGTTTGAATTTTGGAAATAGCTTTTAAAAATGTAATGTGGAAAACGTCACTTGTATCAGTTGGTTTTTGTTTTTGTTTTTGGTATTTTTGAGAGAGAGCATGGGGGCAGGGAGGAACAAAGAAAGAGGGAGAATCTTAATTTAAGCAGACTCCACACCCAACGTGGAGCCTGACATGGGGCTTGATCTCAGCACCCTGAGGTCATGACCTGAGCTGAAATCAAGAGTTGGATGCTTAACTGAATGAGCCACCCAGGCACTGCCCCACCCCCCTGATTTCTTTCTTTTTTTTTTTTTTTTTTGTGAGAGAGAGAAGGTGTATCATTTGTGGGTTAATACCTGGTTGATTCCAGCTCTGGTTCCATTGGATATATGTTCCTCATAATCCTCCCCTTGCAGAGACTTCCATTATATAAAAAGAAGGGATTGTGTAGGGCACAGGTTCCCAAACTTTCTCAGCACATGGTACCTTCATGCCTCGCTAATTTCCCCATGGCACCCTTAGGCCAAACAAGACACTTAGTAGATCGGTTCATGAAGTAGTTAGGTCCAAAAACTTTAACAAGTGCATATGTACCAACAATGCAGTAGCCATTTGAGATAGTAATACTCATGAATTGAGAGAAAAGCATTTTTATTTAATTCTTTAATAACCACGGTTACTTACTACTGTGACATATGTGCCTGTTGGGCACTGCACAACTTCTCAGACCTTGGAATCAGATTAGATATGACCCCCGTCATTTCCTGCTCTATATTGATTGTTGTGTTATGTTTGCTTTTTATCATAGCAACTGCCCCAAATCCAGTTTCGCAAAGATCTGATGTCATTGAAAGGAATGAAGTACAACGTAATGTTGAGACTGAGAACTATCTTTTGCTAGTAGCTAGTCATGCAGTGTCTGACGTATGTCAAATGTTGATATATTTCCCTCAAAAATTTAAACATCCCACGGAGCCAGTAAAATTGGCTGTGGTGCCTGGGTGCCTTGGTGCATAGTTTGGGAACCATGGGGATAGTGGCATAAGTGCTGGGGAGTCTTTTTTGGAGGTGATTTTAGTGCTTTTTATCATCTCAGCCTAGTTGCCATTCTCTCAGTTGCCAAACATCTCCTGAGTAGTAGCCCTTTGCTTCCAGGTGGCCATGGTTCTTCAGGAACGCTTTCTCTCCTCTCTCCATCGGCTTAATGGACCATTCTTTTTTTTTAATATATATTTTTTAAAATTTTTATTTATTTATGATAGAGAGAGAGAGAGAGAGAGAGAGAGGCAGAGACACAAGCAGAGGGAGAAGCAGGCTCCATGCACCGGGAGCCCGACGTGGGATTCGATCCCGGGTCTCCAGGATCGCGCCCTGGGCCAAAGGCAGGCGCCAAACCGCTGCGCCACCCAGAGATCCCTTAATGGACCATTCTTGAGGCTGATTGGCACTTACCAGAGCCTGGATCAGAGATCTTGATCTGCCAAATGAGAGGAGGGGGAAGTGGAACTGGAGGCTCATCATCAAGACTAGCATGTAATCGCCCAGTACAAAACGAAAATGCAGAGCCTCTTGTTCAAAAACAGGAAAAGTGCCATTAAAGGTGTTAAAATATAAAGCCTTTCCTATCTCCCACGGTCTCTCTCTTGACCTGTTATGGTGTTTTTAAAGTTGTGCTCTTTTAGCCACGTGCAGACTCTCACGGATGCCTGGCCCCTCCCCGCTTGTCATTTGGACTGCTGGGTCCTGCCAGCTGCGAGGCTGACCCCCTGGCCAGGGCCGGAGAGGTTGAGCCAGGCCTTTCCCTTTTTCCCATGGGCCCGTGCCTCAATCTAGAGTGGATGGGCTATCTCCAAGGGTGTTGCAAGCAAGCATAGGGACATGCTAACTACCTGGATTGCAGGTGCGTGTGAGGCTCACTCCTAGTGTTGTCCACTGAGCATGCTCTGGTGTGGCCAGCCTGGAGGAGTGATGGCTGCCACCATGCCCTGTTTTGTCATTGTGGGTGTACGTACGTGACGTTGACTCCCCCTGTCCCCCCACCATGCTTGTGTTCAGGCCTGTGCTAGGGCTTGGAGATGGAGAGACCAGGCAAGGCCCAGAGCCCCAGGGTATAGGGGAATGGGTGGCTGAGAACCTGTCCCTGAAAGCTGGTCTGTGTATCAGCCTAGGCCCCAGTCCTCTGGCGCATGCTCCATTTCCCATCAGATTTCACTTACAAACACAGATTCAAAGTTTAAATTATTAAGATTTTTTTTTTAATTATTAAGAATTTTGAGAGCGACCACAGAGCATTAAATCCTAAGCCTGGGGCCTTCTGAGTACCGGATCCTATGTGACTCCATACCCATGGAGCCAATAGTGAGGGCTGCTCAGGAGGGTACTGAGGACCCAGACACGGCCAACCGAGCACACATGTCCTTGTCATAGGCTGCACTGCCTACAGGTGACTTGCCCCAAGATAAATAGAAAAGACTGAGTCAATAACCTTTCTGTGTGTCTCTTCCTCTAAGAAAGGCCTGTAAGCCTTGGAGAGGCTTATGCTGCCTTGTGACTGAGCAAGTTGAGCTCCCAGTGGTTGAGGAATTCACTAAACTATGGTTCGTTGGCTGCACTCGGATCTCTGGAAATATGGCCAGTTTGTATTGAACCTCACCATGTGTCAGGCATCATATAAGTGCTTTACCTACAGCAATTCACTTAATTCTCGTAATAATCCCATTTTACAGATGAGAACACTGAGGTTAAATGATTTGCTCCAAATCCCACAGTATATAAGTGACAGAGCCAATTTTTTTAAAAGATTTTATTTATTTATTTATTCATTCATTCATTCATTCATTCATTCATTTATGAGAGACACACAGAGAGAGAGGCAGAGACACGGGCGGAGGAAGATGCAGGCTCCATGTAGGAAGCCCGACAGGGGACCCGATCACGGGTCTCCAGGATCACGACCTGGACCAAAGGCGGCGCCAAACCGCTAAGCCACCCGGGCTGCCCTAGAGCCAAATTTTGAAGTCAGACAGCATGCTGACTGCTTGCTGCTTGCTGTCTGACTCCGAGCCAGCATGCTGTTCTCTTCTGGGGGTAATCCAGCTGTCGTTCGTAATAATGGTGCTACATTCATCTCTATTTCATAATCCCAAACAAAATACAAAAGTGATATACTTCCAGACAAAGACATTTATTTTTAATTTGAAAGTATTTTTTTTTCAAAATGAAATAATCTCCTAATTTACTAAATGTGTTTTTAAGAAAAGTATGTGGCTACATCTTTTTAACTCCCCCATTTCCATCATCCCATCACACTCCCAACATGGATGTATCAGTGACAGGGCCTAGGCTTGGGGTGTGCTAGCCCTGTTTATTTCTGGGCTCCATCCCTGCAGACCGTCAATAGGTGTGTGGTGGCCTGAATCTGGAAGCAGCGATGCAGCCAGTCCACTCGCTTCACACTGCGCGGCCGAGGAAACCAGGCTCCACTGTTTTCCGCGGCACAAGTGCTCGTTGTAAAGAAATAGACTGTTGATTTAGAAGAGCACAAGAGCAGTTATTGTACTTTCTAAGATCTTGCTACTCGAAGGGTGGATGGCGAATCAGCAGGATCAGCATCACCTGGGAGCTTGTTAGAAATGCAGGATCTCAGGCCCTCCCCGTCTTGCTGAATCAGACTCTGCATACTAAAAAGAGCTTCATGTAATTCGTTTGCACATTAAAATTTGCAAAGTGCTGTTTTAAGCCTGCATGTACGTGTGTGCCTATTTTTTTTTTTTTTACTTCTATGGAGAAGAAGACATCCTCTGTCATTTGTGTTAAATGCTATGCCACAGACTTGTGTGGTTTTGGGCAGGTAGCTAACCTCCTCTGAGACTCAGTTTTTCTTTGTGAAATGAGGAAGTGAGATCAGATAATTTCTGTGGTCTTATCTTGGTTCTATGGTTTTAGAAAAAAATCCCTATGCAACAGAACTTTGTAGCAGTTTATTGCTTCTATTTAAAGCCACCATCTATACATTTTTTTTTTTAAATCCTTGTCTGCTTTATCTAGTATGCAACTGCTGAGACCCTGTCTTTCTAGAGTTGTAACTATTTGTATCAGAATCACTTGGGGGGCATTGTTAAAATGCAAATTTCTGGACCCCAGCCCAGACTTCCTGAATTGAACCTCTGGGGGACCTAGAAATCCCCATCTTTAACCTCTGTGTTCCGGTGTGAGTGTTAACACTTTCCTGTTACTTTCCAAGCACAAAAATCTCTACTGGTTGAATTTTATGATGATTATTTTCTCTTGCTTTTTTAGCATTCCAGACTTCCTGGGTATCTTAGAACAATGGGACACAATAGAAGAAAAGAAGACATTGGGAAAAGGAGCTAATTTGAACATAGTTGACACTGAGTGTGTGGTGACAGCAGGTGACTCAAATGCAGTTGTCTAGAAAGTGCTTGAGGAAATGGGACTTCAGCATGCAGGAGAGAAGAGGGTTGAACTCTGGGTTTGACAGTGCCTGAGCTAGGATCGGAACTAGTCAGGGTATCACAGGGCATAAAGGGAGGAGAATGTAGTTGGTTTAAGTGAGAGGACGTTTCTGCACGAGGCAGCAGAGCCTTCCTTGGAGTAGGAGTGCATGAGCAGTGTGAAGAGAGAGGTTGCAGATGGTTCCATCATGGCTCAACTTTGAGGATGGCTCAGAGTTAGAACTTGAGGATAGACAAGGTTCAATGAACATTTGAGCAGCATTGGAGAGGCAGAGAGCCAGGACAGGTCAAGGTGAGGACGCCAGGAGAGAAGAGTGTAGAGTGGTCAACAGTCAAACAACGGAGGCTGGTCTACCTCCAGGACTCACGCATTTGGGATTGAGGATTTAATATCGTCATGGCAGTGAGTTAAGAGGGCAGTGAGAATAACGCTGAGGAGGGGAAGGCGTCAGGGCCGGAGGCTGGTGGGATGGCACGACTGGCACTTTGCAGAGTAGGGCAGCCGCTGGGACACTGTGATGGTACAGTCGTCCAGGTGCAGAGGCAGAGGCTTGGCTTCCTCAGTGGGGTTGGGCATTTGCCCTTAGTGCCCACTTAGCACTTACCCGGTAATGCTTGAGAAGTTGCCAGCTTGGGAAGGAAGTAATGTGGGTGTGATGGGGGAAGACGACTGGGAAAAGCACAAATATTCTTGGCCAGTTGGCAAACACTGGGAACGGCAAGCTGGAGGCAAACAGATGTCAGTATTTAGAACAAGATGTTTGGACATTTTGGAAGCAAGAGAACCCTTCTCTTCACTGACTTCCAGGAGGGATTAGTAATTTTCTTCCTCCCTTGAACTTTGTCGACTACTTAACATAATTAAAACACACTGTAGCTTTATTTGGCAGATAATCAACTTTTCTGGGGAGCTTGGATCATGGACACCACCGGGTCAGTTCAACAAGGATTTCTTGAGGGTGTGCCATATGCAAAGTGCTGACTTTGGTGTAGTGAGGATCAAAAACGTCTGGGCCAACTCTTCAGGAGTCTTGATATAAAGGGATTGACATCCAAAACTCTAATAAGAGGCAGACTTACATTCTCTGTATATACAGACACAAGTTTGCAGTTTTCCAGTTGCTTTGATTACCAAGTAAGTACTGAGGAACAATTTGGGCCTTTTTTTTTTTTTTTTTTTTTTTTTAAGTGAGTAGAAAGTAAAAGAAAGAAACACTCTCGTGCTGTTAGGAAGATACAGAAGATGTTTTTGGGAGAAGTGCTGGGATTCAGTTCATTTTGAACAACCAAATGACTGACAGGCCCTGTGTTGCAGATTGAGGGTACAGAGATAAAGAAGTCACAGTTTTGGCTTTAGGAGCTCAGAGGCTAGCAGGGAGACAACCAAAAAACATAATAACGGCTCATCCTGACACATCCTGCAACTGGGTCATCACTGGATGCTAAGCAAACAGAGGTGGGGGCGCGTAACTCAGGAGGTAATTTTGTTTAAGCCCTTAAAGAACAAAGAGGAGTACAAAGGGCTGAGAGAGGGTAAGAAACTTTTTTTTTTCTTTTTTAAATTAGTGAATGAAAAGATATGATTCCTCTGGTAGCCCTTTAGAGGCAGGACATACGTTTCGGTATTTAGAACTTTGCTAGGGACGTCTAGCTCCTGATTGTAGGCGGGAGGTGGGGGGGCGGGGATTAGATGATGCTGTCACCTGTATACTCTTCTCCCTCCATGTCTCCCTTCATCATCTTCCTCCTTCCTCAGAGAGGTCTGGAACAGCAGTAATGATGATCCCTCTTCCTCGCTAATATGCACACAGTCCATCTCAGCATGGGGAAGAAGTCTAAAGGTTTTTGGAAGGGTGCCCAAAGATGACATCTGACCAGTGTCTGAGCTGCTTGGCTGTACACTAGGACAGCTTTGGGTTTGGGTCTAGAATCTCAAAGGTGCCTCTCTGTACCTGTGAACCATGCAGTATCTCCTTTCTACCCGATATACACGTTTTCAGAACAGGGGTGCCCAAGGCAAAGGCATGTAGCAATTTTGAGAGTTTGCTCCCCTCCAGGTGAGACCACTTACCCCAGAGAGTCCCCCATCATTCTCTTCAGGAGCCTCCCCACCTTTCCTGCCTTTCTTGGGCCACTCCCAGTGGACATAAGCAGTGCTGTGTTGTTTCCATGTGTGTATCTCTTATACGGTCATGTCTGCAGTTTGGCAGTAGCTACATTGGGAAGGTTGGTCTTTTCCACTCATGAAAGACTGCTTTGCACTAGACTTATACAAGAAGTGTATGGAAGGAGAACTGGAGTGAAAGAGAAGGTTTTTTATTTTAAAAGACTATTGAAGAAGAAAAAGACACAGCAAGGAGCAGATAGCATAGCGGTGATGGGGGTGGGTACAGCATATGGACTAAAATTGGAACAATTCAGGCAAGGTCAACGCAGTCCATGCAAACTCATAAAAAGTCCTATGTGTTGTGGAAACCGTTGGGGAGATATAGGAGAATATAGATCGGTCATTAGATGATGTGACGCGATTATTATTATTGTTTGGTAGGTGACAATGGTATTGTGGATAAGGCAATGCCCTCATATTTAAGAGCTGCGTATTGTATGTGTGGATAAAATGTCATGCTGTCATTTACTTCAAAATACTGTAAAAATAAAAAAAATACTGTAAAAATGAGGCAGATATGGCAATGAGTTAGTAATTGTTAAATTTAGGTTATGAGTATATGGGAACTAGTTAGACTATTCTTTTTTACTTTTATATATAATAAAACGCTAAAAACAAAAAAAAGTAAAGCCTCTGAAGCCAGACTTCATGGCCTAAATCCTGGCCTGTGGTTCGACCTCTTCATGCCATCTTCTTTAAGATGAGGTGGGATGATAAAGGTACCTGCTGCAAGGGGTTGTATGCAGATTGAATCACATAGTACATCAAATGCTTAGATCAGTGTCTGGTAAAGAAATAATAACTTTTATTATTATTATTACTGTTATTGGAAGGAAACCATCTCAAGAAGTTGAGATGTGAAGCCTAGACTGGGAAAGAGGGTCATTTGTCCGGAGGCTGAAGGGAATCCTGCCATTTGCAATAACGTGAATGAGCCTAGAGGGCATTATGCTAAGAGAAACAAGCCAGACCGAGAAAGACAAATAGTGTATGGTATCACTTATCTGTGGAATCTTAAAAAAGAAATAGAACTCATAGAAACAGAGAGTGGAAAAGTGAGAGGTTGCTAGGGCCTGGGAGGTGGGGAGATAGGGAGAGGTTGGTAAAGGGTACAGACTTTTAGCTGTAAGATGAATAAGGTCTGAGGAGCTAGGGTGCAACATGGTGACGACGGTTGACAATACTGTGTCATATAATTGAAATTTGCTAAGAAAGTAGAACTTGAATGTTCTCACCATAAAAAAAAAATGTGAAGTGATAGATATGTTAATTAACTAGATGAGGTTCCCCTCACTTCACAATGTATACATGCATCAAATTTCCATGAAGGATACTTTAAATATCCTATAGTTTTTTTATGTCAATTATACCTCAGGAAAGCTGAAATTAAAAAAAATTTTTTTTCTCTAGAGACCATAGAAAAGCATCCAACGTGGGTCACCTTTAAGTTTCTGTTGAGTCTAGTTGACCAGAGGTGAACCTGGGCTTGATGGGGTCCAGGATCCCTGCTGACACCCTTTTCACTGGAAGATGTAGTGGGTGTTGCCAAGGTGAGGCTTGTGAGTAGGAAGACGTTGCTGTGAGGTTGACAAGGCCACCTCCAAAGAGAGATGTTGTGTCAGCAGGTTGAATGGAAGAGCATAGTAGACAATGACCTGAACGCTGTGCTGCGAATCTGTGCACAGAACTGAGGTTTTTAAGCCATTGTGATGCCTTTTCTAGTGAAACAGGAAGTTTTGCAGGTGGGCATGTAGAAGGCTACAGAGGAAAGAGACAACTCAGCTCTGTCTGCGAATTCAGCTACAACAGAGAAAGTCTGGAATGTGAGTTGCACAGTGCATAGATTTCCAGAGTAAATCAATCATTCGAAGATGGGACTAGGGAGAAAATGGCCTCATTAGGTGTACCAGTCAGGATCCCAACAGGAAACAGGTGGCCCAGCCATGTTGGGCAATCTGGGGAAGGTTATGAAGGGGCTCTTTACATAGGTGTGGGCAGGTACTAGTAATGGGGGCGGGGGTAGTCCCCTTAGATCTAGTGGAATGAGGGAAGGAGTGGTTATTAGAACCTGAGGACAGAAAGTCTGTGTGAGAGGCTACCTCGAAAGGAGCTGTGACTTTAGGTGTAGGGACATGGTCAGAGCATCAGGACCCCATAGGGAGCTTGTGGAGAGGTAGGGATTATCTAGCCTCATTCTCCTTGTGATGTCTTGCTAGGGGCCTTCGAATGGCTGAACTCAGCAGAGTACCAGAGGGTAAGGGAGCCTTGATGTAGGTCCAAACAGCTCCCCAGGGCACAGAGCAAGCTGGAGAAGGGTGGAGGGCATACCTAACACTCGGTGGAGAGTAATGGAGGGTGGATCTGGAGAGGCAAACGGGAGACATCTCATCTACTAGGAAAATATGAAGCTTTTAGGAAAAACATTTTTTTTCCTAACCTCACTCTTAGTTCCTTCCCATTACTAATATAGGAGCCAGGAGGTTCTGTCTCTATGCCACATAAGCACCAGCAACTTTATGCCACTACCATTTCTAAGGATAGTGCTAGCTGTGGAGTGCAGACTGGAAGAAGAGTTGATGTTCCCAAATGGGAGTTCCAGAAGGGATGTTAGAGATAATTTAGCCTAACTGCCTCATTTCTACAGGTAAGAAAACTGAGTTCCCGAGAGGTTAAGTGATTTGTCCATAGCTTCTCAGTGACAGAGCTGGAAAGAGGACACATATCCTAGCTCTCAGCGAAATGATCTTTCCTTGAGGCTCTAATTCTACTCTGATTTCATACAAGAAATGGACACCTTTCCTCCCTTTCGACACTGCCTGGCCTCGACTCTTCAAGGTCATCCCAACCATGCCTGCTTTGATAAGAAATTACTTTGATTCAATGGTGGCCTCTAAGTGGGCTTTGCACGGAGTGGGCGCCCTCTCCACAGATCATGGAACTGAAAGCTCACAGCCAAAGTCATGGGATAGGTTTATGCACTAAAAATAAGTTGCAAGTGGGTGGAAGGACCACATCTCTGACTTCTGTACTCTGCTGGGTCATAGGTCCTGTTTGTCTTTGCCATATCAGCTTTCCTGATGATGATGTGGTTATGGAAACCAGAATTGAGAGGTGAATAAGAGGGCACAGAAGGCAAAAGGTGCCAGTATATGCTTGCTTTTCTGGGGAGATTTTGGGGAGGTGAGCCTGGCCAGAGTAGTCCTGATGAATAGCTATGGATCTTGTGTGCATGGCTTGAGTGGAGGATCTGTGAGGCCTGAATGAGTGTCATCAATGAGTAGTTGATGTAGGTATGAATGTTAGGTGTCTACTTGGTCCTTCCTTCCCTTCCTAGCTTCTCTTCCACACATGCATGCTCTGCTTAATTTTTCTATGTCTAACTGACTTTGTGAGCTGCTTGCTTACTTATTGCCTGTACTTGGTTTTATCTATCTTCACTTTTTCTTGTTTTCTATAGAGATGAATTGAACATTCTGAAATAACAGAGCAAATACACATTACACTCTCTGAGTATTTAGGCTAGATGTTTACATTTTGTACCTTAGTGTAGAGGCTTTGGAGATTTAAAAAAAAAAAATCTGAGGTCATTGTTTTAATTTCCTAAGATAAAAAGACCTGGAGGGCCCTCAAGTGACTTTTTTTTCACTAAAATTACCCGCATATGTCCATCTTCATAGGTCTCAGAAATGGATCATTAGATTATCTCCAACTATGAGATGTGATGACATAGTCAAGAGGCTCCTCGCATAGTTTACTGACTGCCTTCCTGCCTCCTGATGTCTCATATGTGTCTTCTCAGGATCTGTGTTCTTAGCCAGTTGGCAAAGGTGACCAGGAAGCCACTGCCAGACCCCCGGTCTGATCCCCATAGGGCCCAATGTAGGTCACGCTGAGGAAGACATGGCTTCCCCTCACAGGTGGTACCTCCTGTAACCTGGGGCAACTATTCTGATAGTCCCTTTGTGAAGGAGACAGGATGACAAAGTTTGGATAACTTTATTCAATCAGACCTCAGTTCTAGGATCAACTGGAAGTTGGGGAAGGGGCATGGTCTTCCATCATCTCCGTCCATGGAACTCAAGGCCCTAGTCAGCCTTCATTCAACGTAACACATTGCCTTTCCATACGTGGCCCCTCAGGGACATTGTGCCAGGTTGTGACACTGAAGAGTCCAGGTCACCTTGTGAAATTGGAGCTAAAACCAAAAAGGTTGGTTGGCCCAGTGACACCGGTGATAACCCCAAACTGCACTTACATTTTGAGTCCCTGGGAAGTTCTTTTGTGGAGTGACCTATGGAGTGAGATTTAGCCTTTAGAGTTCGTACTAACCATCCCCCCATGTATTGCACTGAACACACTCAATACTTTTGTTTAGCCCAGAGACACAAATATGAGACGGCTAGAACAAAACCCCCTTTTCCTGCCTGCCTGCATCACAAACAGTTTATTTTTCATTTGGACATCAAGACCTCCTGCCCCCTGTCATGTCTGGAGATGATAGAGAAAATGGTAGTGTTTAGGTATTTATTGATTTAGACCCTTTCTCCCAACAGTTGAATAATGCTTACTGACATAAGCATTTGGAACATATCATTTTTATAAAAGAAAAAAATCATGGAGCTTGGAGATTGCAGAATTGAAGAGGTGGCCCCACTGACTGATGGTCTGAGGAAGGACTGGTGTGGCATTTTTCAGTTGATGTATGGGGAGGCAATGTGATAGTGATTTGGAAAGGACCTTCAGGCCCTGAGCAAGGCCATGATGTGGGAGTCTGACTTTCTGCTTTTGTCTTTTATAACCCGGAGCATGAATAATAGCAAGGTCACTAGTCATCAATCATCATACCCAGTATTTGTTGAGCACCTTCCAGTGTTTGGGATAAGGGTGGGCATTTTTCATAGATATCTCACTTAATATTTTTATTTTTTTAAGATTTTATTCATTTATTTGAGAAGGAGAGAGAGAGCAAGGATGAGCAGGAAGGAGAGGCAGAAGGAGAAGCAGACTACTCGCTGAGCAGGGAGCCCGACTTGGGGCTCGATCCCAGGATCCTGGGATCATGACCTGAGCTGAAGGTGGACTCTTAACTGACTGAGCCACCCAGAAGCCCCTCATTTAATCTTTAAAATAATGTTTGTGGTCTCCATATTAAAGGTAAAGAAACAGAGAGGCTAGGAAGTTGCCTAAAATCACACAGCTATTAAATTGCAGAGCTAGGATTTGAACCAAGAAATTGTCTACATGTCTACTTCCATGGCCCATGTTCTTTCTATTGCACTGACCTAGGGGGAAATAAGTTCAGACCTAGGAGGAGCAGGAGGAGGAGGAGGAGGAAGAGGAGGAGGAGGAGAAAGAAGAAGAAATACCGAGGGAACAAAATTAAAATGTCTAAGAGACAGGGGATCTCTCAGACCTGTGTCTATGTGGGTGTCCCTCCAGCTAGTGCACAGACCGGGGATAGTGCTGGAGAGAAGCACAAAAATCTACTGCTCCCCTTTTACTTGTAGCAGAGTACAGGACGTGCTTGAGGAAAAGCAGGCAGTTTGGATTGGCAGGTGTGTGGGAGGAAAATAGGAAACCAAACTACAGGTAAACTGATGGTAAAGTGAGAGATTCCTTCACGGTGCAGTGGGAGAGCCAGCCATACAGCGTTTTTGAGTGAGGGAATGACATGAAAGAGCTACTTTGTTGTAACACAATTATTAGTGTTGTTTTTTATTGATGCTTAGAGTGGATTGCCATTCAGAATAGGGTAAATGCTATAAGGGGGTAGATACGACATGCAGTTGAAGCTCATGGGCTAGAGGTAAGCTTTACCTGGGGGAGTTAGAGAATAGTCCGTAGGGTAGGTGAGTTTTGTTTTGTTTTGTTTTTTTGTTTTTTTGTTTTTTTTTTTTTGGTAGGTGACTTTTGATTTAGGCCTGAAGTGATGGAGGCTGGTGTGTGTGTGTGTGTGTGTGTGTGTGTGTACTATCGCTGGAGAAGAGATAGCTTGTCAGACTGCTGTGCAAATAGGTTCAACTAGCAGGCGTGTATTTAGAGACCGTCTTCCTTGAAAAAGGACTTGCAGCTGCTTAGATAAAATAGGCACTGCAATAAGATAAAATGAGGTGATGAAATAGGGGTAGGGACAAAGGAAGGTAGGAAAAGTGAAATGAAGGTAGCAGTGAGGTTAGCAAAGTTAGCTGGATTTGACCCCCAGTTTCTGGGCACGTGCTCTCCAAGGCTTATGGACAGACCGTTATACAAGAGTGTGTGTGCAGCAAAGACAGAGACAGTGACACCAAGAATAGCTGGACAAGCCTTTGTGGAGTGCAGGGATGAAGGCTGACTCAGTGATGGAGTGGTCAGAGCCTGGTGGAGCCCAGATGAGAATTCCCTGGGGTCAGAGAGCACGTAGGAAGAGAGAAATCCGAGCAGCCAACTCCATGGCCGTGCTGTGTGTGTGTTTGCGCGGGTGTGTATGTGTGACCTGAGCACCACAGTGATTGCTGAGGAAGTTGGAATCTTCAAGATCTCTGCTCAGAACACCAAGCTCCCCGCTCTACGGTAAGAGGGCCAGGAGGCAGCCAGGTATGTAGTTACCAGGTACTTAGAGAACCTGCCAGAGGTTTCTCTTTCCTGGCTTGAAAACATACCATGCTGAGGCTACACTCTAAGACTTTGCCCGTGATGGAATCTTTGCCCAAGTGTCCCTTCAATTCTACCCATGCTGTGGTCTGTTCAGTCTTCATTTTGTGAAAAGGCAGCCTTGTCCCACTCTAGGTGGGAGAAAACTCATCTGTGATATCACTCTGTTCCCATCTCTGATCTCCTTGAATGCATCCCAGGACTTGTCATCACAAACCTTCTTTCCCCTGCCAGGTGTTTCTTCCTGGATAGACAGATGTTAAGCTCCTGGAGGACAGCTGGGAATGTCTTTGTAGGTCTTAAGTGCTCGTATGCTGGTGTTGTTTATACAGTAGGAGCTAAATAAAGCTTGCCAGTCCCTTCCTCTGGTGTCTTGCCTCCTGTGTCAGCTTCAGGCATCCTGTGCAGTGTAGGATTATGAATAAAGCCCTATGTCCAGTCAGGAGTTCTTGGTCTTAGGATCAGTCTGTTGTTGACTTGAATCTGTCTCTTCTCCTTTCTAGGTCTCAGTTTTTCCACCTGGTCAAACAAGAGGGTTGCACTGAATGATTGTTAGACTCCCTTCTACGCTATAATCGTGTGACTGAAATTGCCTTAGCATGAGTTTCTGCATTGTCTTGCTCTCTGCACATGCTTGGTGTTCTGAGCCCCGTCAGGTGTTGCGTGGTGGTGACTTCCTCAATGGCAGTGTCCCTTATAGGTGTCAAGTTAGCTGAAAGTCCCCATAATAAGAGCAACCATTGATTAAGCTCTTTCCAGATGTCATTGCTAGTCCTCTCCAAATGCCGAAAGGTAGTGGTTACTCCCATTTGTAGCCGAGAGGATAGGTTCAGAGAGGTTAAGTGATTTGCCCGAAATTGTCAAAACCAGGATCTTGCCTAAGGCTGCCTGGCTCTAAGCATGAGCTCTTTTCGTCAATGTTGCCTTGCAGCTCAATGAAACCCAGACAAAGGGAGCAGAAGACATTCACGCCACAACTACAGAGGAGGGTGGGGATCCACCAACTGGCAAAGTGTCTCCTCTGTTAGAATTTCCTTCAGGCACATTAGTCCTTGAGCCAGAGGGATTCCTGAAAGACCTCTTGAAGATCTTCTCTAGCCTAAGGAGTGTGTGATTTGTGGAATAAGACATATTTCTATTGCCGGCTCCAAATTTCTAAGAACTAAAGCTGAATGTTCTTCTATGGGCAGTTAAGACACCAGGGAAGGAAAAGAAGATATTGGCCAGAATAAATGTAGTGGAAGAGGAGCTGTTTCTTTTCAAGTAGTGGATATCAATTTTCTAAATACAACCTGAGGGCATGGCACATTTCCTTCTTCAATCCTTCTTCAAGTCCTTATAAAGGAAGTGGAGACGGCAGCTCAGTGCACCCTTCTTCTGTTCTCATTCTGTTCTGATCTGTTCCTTGAGTCCCCCCTCCCGCCACCATGCGTGAAAGTAGTCTTTTCCTGTTAATGAAAGCAAATGTCTGCAGCTTCACTAACCAAGTCAATCAATGCCATTGATGAGGTGTCTGCTGCTAATGAATTCCTCTTCTTCTCATGGAAGAACCATGAAATAAAATAGAAGATGAGGGTCTTGGCCTGGGGGAGTTTTGTCCATAGAGGTTTCATGGAGGTAACATTGAAGTCTCCTGGGAACGTGGAAATAATAGAAACAAAGCTGCTTCTGAGGCTTAAGTTAGGTCCATCCGTGTATCCTGCATGGGTGGATGTGATGTACCGTCTTCAGCTTTGGCCTGGGAGATGTGCAAATGAGCAAAGGAAGAGAAAGGAGGCCATCGTTGTGACCTGGGAATAATCAAAGGGTTGCTGGGCTGAAATGTGACTGTGAGAAATGTGACTGTAATTTAGTAACATCAAAGCTAATTAATTGCACCGAGTGCAGTCTGGAAAGACTGTGTATAGGAGGTACTGGTCAGCTGAAGTGCTTTTGAAAGGCATCTTAAAGAGGTAGAAGCTGGTAGTACCCATTCAGGCTCTGGCCACAGACTAGGGAACTTTGGTTCTCTGGCAGGTCTGTTTCTAATCTTGGGGTAGATACATCGGCCCACTGTGGTCTGCTCCCTCTGGGCCATGAATAATTCTGCAGACTGCCATAGCTTTTCTTACTTGCTCAACAAGCAACTTTCAGATGATGGTTTGCTTTTCCTAGTCCATCAGCCTACACTGACTATCCTGACTTGAGCACTCCAGGTCCTGTGACAGTTGTATTTTGTTGTTTTGGGGCATCCAATAAATAAATCCAAAGCTTATACATCAGCTTTGTGAGCTTGGTTGATGAGCATTCACCAACAAGGAATCTACTCTCAAAGTGATGACAAAGTCTAGTTTCAGAGGGCACCCCGTTAACTCCCCTGAAGTTGACAACTTCAACAAGGATAATGTGATATATGGACTCTCTTAGAAGCAGTTAGTTGCCCACTACTGGTAGAAACCAGGCTTGCTTCCTGTTTCCATGCAAAGTTTACCCAAGAACAGGAAGCAGTGGCATTGGCACATGGAAGGCACTTCCCAGTTTATAAACTAACATACAGACAGGTCTAAGCAGATATTGCACAAGAAGGTAATAAAGAGACAACTGAGAACCGAGGGGCTGTAGAACAGGGGCAGCTAGAATCAGTCACTTTTTGAAAAGAAGCCTTTTGAAAGTTACATTTGGATTGAGGAGAAAACTAAGAAAATCAAGAAAGGAATAAATAGATCTCCTTGGGAAGATATTATTAGCCCTAGCTAATATTTATTGAGTACTTATTTTGCACCAGCTACTGAGTTCTTGATAATCATGACCTCAATTGATCCCCAGAATTGCTCTTTAAAGTTGGTAAACAGGGACACCTGGGTGGCTCAGCGATTGAGCATCTGCCTTTGGCCCAGGGCGTGATCCTGGTGTCCCGGGATCAAGTCCCATGTCGGGCTCCCTGCGTGGAGCCTGCTTCTCCCTCTGCCTGTGTCTCTGCCTCTCTCTCTCCCTCTCTCTTTGTGTGTGTCTCTCTCATGAATAAATAAAATCTTAAAAAAAATAAAATTGGTAAACATTATTATACCCATTTGACAAATCAGGACATTGAGCTCTGAGTTCACCCAACCAGTAATTTGTAGAACCAAGATTTGAACTTACGCATTAGCCCCTATGTTATATTAGAACGACCTTTTGCAGGTGATACAACATAGAACTCTTTTCTTTTTTCTTTTCCTTTCATTTTTAAAAGATTTTTATTTATTTATTCATGAGAGAGGGAGAGACATAGGTAGAGGGAGAAGTAAGCTCCCTGGAAGGAGCCGGATGTGGACTTGATCCCGGATTCCAGGATCATGCCCTGAGCCCAAGGCAGCTGCTCAACCACTGAGCCACGCAGGCATCCCAGAACTCTTTTATTTCTACTTTCTCCAACTCACCTCAAGCACAAAATGTTAGAGGAATTTCAAGGTCCATGATGTTAGGGGATGCCTGTGTGAAGAAGTTGTTTGGGCTCTAGTTCTTTTTTTTTTTTTTAAGATTTTATTTAGGGATGTCTGGGTGGCTCAATGGTTTAGCGCCTCTCTCTCTCTCTCTCTCTTTTGCTCTGCACTCTCTCTCTCAAATATATAGAATCTTTTTTGAAAAAGGAAAGAACTTCAGATTCATAAACTCAAGGCAGACATCCATAGAAAAGTCTTAAAAAAAAAGATTTTACTTATTCATGAGAGACACAGAGAGAGAGGCAGAGATACAAGCAGAGGGAGAAGCAGACTCCCTGCATGGAGGGAGTCACTGTGGGACTCCATCCCAGGACCCTGGGATTATGCCCTAAGCTAAAGGCAGACCCTTAACTGCTGAATCACCCAGGTGTCCCTGGGCTCTAGTTCTGAAGGGATGAATGGACTTGGATAAGTTGCGATGGATGCTGAGAAAGTGTTGTACTTACCATGTGGCAGTCATTTATAGTAGAGGCATAATGGGCAGGTGGGATGGGTCACAGGGAATAGTGGGCCCAAGAAGGGATGCTGAGCTTGCTTAGGTTGGTTATTTCTGTGGTCATCTCCCTGCTATATGCCCAAGAAGAAACACAAGAACAAAGATTATTTAAAGGAATAGATAGGGGGGATCCCTGAGTGGCTCAGCGGTTCAGCGCCTGCCTTTGGCCCGGGGCATGATCCTGGAGTCCCAGGATCGAGTCCCATGTCGGGCTCCCAGCATGGAGCCTGCTTCTCTCTCTGCCTGTGTCTCTGCCTCTCTCTCTCTCTCTCTCTCTGTCTCTCTCTCTATCATGAATAAATAAATAAAATCTTAAAAAAAAAGTAAATCAAGGAATAGGTAAATCTAATCATATTCTCTGTTTTAGAATTCATGGTTCAGATTGACTATTTCTATGGATGTCTGCCTTGAGTTTATAAATCTGAAATTCTTTCCTTTTTAAAAAAAGATTCTATATATTTATTTGAGAGAGCGCAGAGCAAGAGAGAGAGAAAGAGAGAGAGCACATGCACAAGTAAGAGGGAGGGGCAGAGGGAGAGGGAGAAGCAGTCTCCCCACTGAGCAGGGAGCCTGAAGCTGGGCCTGATCCTAGGACCCTGGAATCATGACCTGAGCTGGAGGCAGATGCTTAACTGACTAAGACAAAAAAGCCACCTCTATTCTTTTTTTTTTTTTAAGATTTTATTTATTTATTTTAGGGAGAGGGCATGAGCAAGCCAGGGGGAGAGGCAAAGGGGAAGGGAGAGAGAGAGAATCTGGAGTAGACTCCACACTGAGTGTGGAGCCTGATGCGGGGCTCAACCCATGACCTTAAGATCATGACCTGAACCAAAATCAAGAGTGCTCAACCAATTGAGGCACCTGGGTGCCCCTGAAGTTCTTTCTGTGTATTGCAGATGAGGGAAGAAGAGTGACCCATGGTTGGCCTGACTGGTTGGGGTTTAACCAAATGCAGTAGACAATCTCTCTTAGCCTAGCCAGAAGCATCTTCTTTGAATTAAATCTGAACTGGTTCCTATTTTCCAGGCATATGTAGTTTCTGGAGCTCACAATCATAAGGTCTGGGGAATGGAGCCTGGAATTCATCTTAACTGGAGAAAGGAGAAAGGAGACTAAGGAAATGTTATGGGGCAGAGAAATCCCATCACACTGAAACGCAGTTGCCTCTTTTATATCAGCTCAGAGAACCTGGAAAGACCTTTGTATCATTCATCTGGATCAGCAGTTCTTTTTCCTGCCTGGAAGAGTGTAGACCTGTAGAGTAGCTCACCACCAACGCCCTCTAATGGATTATTTATAAGAATGTTATATAAGATTAGTTCTAGTGTTGATGCCGTAAGAACCTCATTTTTTTTTTTTCTTAATTTGCACAAGTGTCAGTTTAATCTTTCCTTATGTTTCTGGTCTTCAAGTCACTTCCCTGAAAAAGTGTTTTTCTTATTGTGTCATTATTCAGTTAAAAAAGTTTTTACTTTTGAAGAGGTACAGCATAGGGAGTATGGTCAATGGTCCTGTAATGTTGTATGGTGACAGATGTTAGCTACACTGTGAGCACAGCATAAATATTGCCTTGTGGAATCACTATGTTGTACACCTGAAATTAATATAATATTGTATGTCAACTATACTTAAATTAAAAATTCTTTTTACTATAATGCCTTGCTAATAGTTCCTTGGAAATTTATGTAAATTACACCCATAGATTCTTTTTTTTTTTTTTTAACTTAAATTCAAGTTAATTAACATACAGTGTAGTATTGGCCTCAGGAGTAGAATTTAGTGACTTATCACTTCTATATAACACCCAGTGCTCATCCTAATGAGTGCCCTCCTTAATGCCCGTCACCCACTTAGCCCATCCCCCCCTCATCCCCTCCAGCAATCCTTGGTTTGTTCTCTAAAGAGTCTTTTATGGTTTGCCTCCCTCTCTGTTTTTATCTTACTTTATTTTTCCTTCTCTTCCTCTATGTTCATTTGTTTTGCTTCTTAAATTCCACATATGAGGGAAATCATATCTTTGTTTTCCCTGGCTGACTTATTTCACTTAGCATAATACACTCTAGTTCCATCCACATTGTTGCAAATGGCAAGCTTTCATTCTTTTTGATCACCAAGCAATATTCCATTGTATATATACACCACATCTTCTTTATCTAGTCATCAGTTGATGGACATTTGGGCTCTTTCCATAATTTGGCTATTGTTGATAATGGTGCTATAAACATTGGGGTGCATGTGCCCTTTGCAATCAGCATTTTTGTATCCTTTGGATAAATATCTAGTGGTTCAATTGCTAGGTTGTAGGGTGGTTCTGTTTTTAACTTTTTTTTTTTTTAACTTTTTTTTTTTTTTTAATGATAGTCACAGAGAGAGAGAGAGAGAGAGAGAGGCAGAGACACAGGCAGAGGGAGAAGCAGGCTCCATGCACTGGGAGCCCGACGTGGGATTCGATCCCGGGTCTCCAGGATCGCGCCCTGGGCCAAAGGCAGGCGCTAAACCGCCGCACCACCCAGGGATCCCTGTTTTTAACTTTTTGAGGACCCTCCATACTGTTTTCCAGAGTGGCTGTACCATCTTGCATTCCCATCAACAGTTTAAGAGGGTTCCCCTGTCTCTGCATCCTTGCCAACATCTGTTGTTTCCTGAGTTGTTAATTTTAGCCATTCTGACCCGTGCGAGGAGGTATCTCATTTTGGTTTTGATTTGTATTTCCCTGATGATGAATGATGTTGAGCATCTTTTCATGTGTCTGTTAGCCATCTGGATATCTTTTTTGGAAAAAAAGATCCGCTGCCCATTTCTTAACAGGATTGTTTTTAGGGTGTTGAGTTTGATGAGTTCTATTAAAGCAGTCTATACATTCAGTGCAATCCCTATCAAAATAACACTAACATTTTTCACAGAGCTAGAACAAACAATTCTAAAATTTGTATGGAATCAGAAAAGACCCTAAATAGCCAAGGTAATGTTGAAAAAGAAAAGCAAAGTGGGAGGCATCACAATTCTGGACTTCAAGTTGTATTTTGAAGCTAAAATCATCAAGACAGTATGGTACCAGCACAAAAACAGACACATAGATCAGTGGAACAGAATGGAGAACCCAGAAATGGACCCTCAACTCTATGGTCAACTAATCTTCAATAAAGCAGGAAAGACTATCCAACGGAAAAAAAAAAAAGACAGTCTCTTCAATAAATGGTGTTGGGAAATTGGACAGCCACATGCAGAAGAATGAAGCTGGACCTTTTCTCACATCATTAACAAAAATAGACTCCAAAAGACCTGAATGTGAAACAGGAATCCATCAAAATCCTAGAGGAGAACACAGGCAGCAGCTTCTTTGACCTCGGTCGCAGCAACTTCTCCCTAGACACATTGCCAGGGGCAAGGGAAAAAAGGAAAAGAAGGAAAAATGAACTATTGGGACTTCATCAAGATAAAAAGCTTCTGCACAGCAAAGGAAACAACAAAACTAAAAAGCAGCCCACGGAATGGGAGAAGGTATTTGCAAATGACATATGGGATAAAGGGTTAGAATCCAAAACCTATAAAGAATTTAGCACAAAACACAAAGATTCTCTTTAATTCACATTCATATCTACTCCGTCAAAAACTCTTACGTACATTCTCTGCTCTCTTAGGAGCCATCCTGTCTTTTCCTCTGACGGGTCATGCTTACACACTCAGTCTTCCTGTTCTTCATATATGTTCTGGGGACTTTCCTGGTATGAGAATGAGAATGCTCCCTGGGTTCTTTCTTATGAATGGAGGCTACATGAATAATCTGGCGGTTCTAGGGCACAAGTGACTTTGTAATAAGAGGTTACACATTCTGGCAAGCAGCTCCACACCTTCACCCTTGAATTCCTTTAGGACTCCCAGGTGGAAACCATATGGTCCTGATGATTTATTTATACCTCATTTGTCAGTCGAGTTCCTGAGCATTTACTGCAGTGTCAACCCCGACCTCACTCCTATCCATTGAAGAGGGAAGGACTTCCATTTCTGAGGATACTTCCTATACCAGGAGTATGACCAACTGGTTCCCCTAATTCTCCATCTCACTGTCTCTGGTGGAACGAAACAGCCTCCGTGATTGACCTTGACACTGGCATCCCTGTTTTATTTTTGGCCTAAGTTCCTGGGACGTTCCATGTATATGTACCATTTCTTTCTCCGTAGCCTCTTTGAAATTTCTATCTAGTCATGCAGGGATGCTTTCTTCTTTGAGGGTCTGCTATTCTGGGCTCTAGCCTCCCTACATCTGTCCTGGAATTCTAATACTGTATTTTAAAATAGCCTCCAACTTTCCATGGACTTGTGGCTTTATGGATTCTTCTTTTCAGTCTTCCCATACCAGCATGTGTGTGTCTTTCTCTACAGTTTGGCATTTGGGGTTTAGGATGCAGCTCGAGAAAGGACTTGGAGGCAGGAGCGGGACAAGCTGAGTGAGGGAAGTATTGTGCATTCTACTGAGAGGCCCTCTGATGAGGCAGATGGGAAGCTGAGCATGCTGTTGGGTCAGGGCAAGCCGGTTCCCTAGATTTGTTCTTGGAGTCAGGATCTGTACCCAGAATGTCCCATGCATGCCAGCCTTGTGAATTTACCCTCTGCCCTGCAGCTCGGCCTCTGTGCAGGCCTCCTTTCCACACCCCAAGTCCCAAGGGGCCAGAGAAGATTGACTAGAGAACCCTGGCCTGGTTTGCTTCCTGTGATGGGACCAGAATCTCCGCAGGACAGACAGAGGATGGGCTGAAGTTGTAGCAGGAGAAATTTGGTTTTGGACAGAGGTTGGACGGGGAGGTTCAAAGAGAAGGTGGAAGGTCTTTGGAGATATTTAGAATATCTGTGTGTCTGAGTGGCAGATGCAGACCCAGCTGACGCGAGGGCAGTAGGGGAGCGGGCTTCCCGAAGAAGCTTCTAGACTGAAACTGCTGCTGATCCGGATCACTTCTCTGCTCCAGCAGCAAGTGCCTGACCAGGGTTGTTAAGCTAATTGTTAAATTAGAGTGGCTGGGGAAGCAAATTGCTTCATGATGGGGTTTCTCTGACTGTGTCCAAGGCTGATGTCATCCGCCTTCTTCCTCCTCAGCGGGGTGGGGCGGGGGGATGGTGGGCAGGCCCGACACACGTGTTGATGAACCTTCATCAGCTGCAGCAGTGTACCCCGCTTCTCCGAGAAGGCTGCACCTGCCATGGTGGGGAGCTGACTGCTAGCTCCTCCATGCTCCTGTTTACTGCCCCCAACTCCCGAGTCTTACGGTGATAATGTTTTAGATCATCTTAGGTTCCTAGAGGAGCCAGACCATTCGTATGAAGAATGGAAGTGGGCCAAGTGTAGATGATGAGTGGAGCCTAGCAGGGAGCAGTAGGGGGTGGTGGGGACTGTGGCAAACTAGAGAGTGGTGTCTCATCCGAGCGTGACGGCAGCTGCTCAGCTCCAGCTGATTGATGCTGTGTGCAATGTAAGCTCCTTGTTGCCAGATCTTCTTTCAGAGGGGATTCAAATAGGCATTTTCTTTGCGAAACAGCTAGATTTTTAAATGTTGAAACTAATTCAATTATAAGACATTGTATTGGTCAATTTACAAGATGAGTTTGGCCTGCCGGCCCTCAGTTTGCAACTTCTGATTCTTTTTTTTTTTTTTTTTTTTTTGCAACTTCTGATTCTGATCCACATTGCTTGTCTTCCAGTTGAGGAACCTGAGATCCAGAGAAGTTAAGCTTCTGGCTTGAGGTTAGAATTACTGCCTGGGGTGCTTAGCTCCTATCTGGTACTCTTCTGCTTCTCGGTGCTGGTTTGAGGCCAGGCATTCTGTGTCCTAGAGCAGGCTGGCTAGAGGGGAGTATACCTGGGTGGACATGGCCGTGTGAGGCCTCATGCCACGTTAATACTCCTGTGCCTTTGTGAGCTGCTGGAGGCTCAGATGCCCTGTGGATGGGGGGTAGGGTGCAGGGGTGAAGGGTAAGATGGCTAAGGGAGTTCCAGGAGTTTCTGCAAGTAAAACTTGCAAGTTTTTGCAATGCAAGGCAGCATTGCCTAGGGAGGGTGGGGAGTGAGAAGGTTTTAGGCTACTTTCTGCTCTGGAGTTTCGGAGAAATCTTAAATCTGCCATGCTCCCACCCACAAGCCTGTAGCCATCTCGTAGACACTGCACACACATGCACACACGCAGGGGCGCTGGAGAAGCACACACAGGACACTTGCAAGTCCCTGTCCTCTCGGTTACTCAGGTGCGTGCCTTGGGATCATTCTGGACTGTGTGTGTTCTTCCTCTGGAAATTCCTTGGCTCTGAATCACCTTCCCAGTCTTTCTGCTGTTCTCTCAGGTCAGGAATTTCAGGATACAACATTGGACCGTTGCGGCCAGCTTCAAAGTGAACTGCCCAGTCCACCCTCTCCATTATTTTCTGATAAATCTTGCCAAGCACAAGCTTTGACTTTAGCACGTTCCTGCTCAGAGTGGCTCCCCATTGTCCACTGGATGAAGTAACAACTCCTTAACGGGGCATCTCAGGTTCCAGAGCACCATGGCACTGCTGTCCTATTCATCAGGCTGGCTTAGGTGTGGATTCCAGCTCTGCTGCTCGCCGGCTGTTCCACCTTTGGCTGTTTTCTTGACTTCTCTGAGCTTATTTCCTTCTCTGAAGTAGGAGTGCCTTATACAGAATCATTTCAAGAAATAAATCAAATCATGAATGCAAAGCACTTAGGCTGGCACATGCTATTTAATTAAAGGCAATCTTGAAGAACCTTCAGGCTCTGGCTCCAGTGTTACCTATTCCACGGGCTTAGTTCCAGCTACTTGGAGCTCCTTGGTGAGCCCTGTGCCTTGGCCACTGTTGCCCTATTCCCTAATATCCATTGTTTCTGGTGTTGCTGTGCCTCTTTTGCACAGTAGGTATTTATGTATTTGCCTTGGTTTTCTTTCTCCACTGCATGTTCTTTAAGGGCTTGGCCTGGGTTTGACTTACCTTGTACCATACTGGCACAAGGGACACTTAAGAAATGTTTGTAGAATGGATGAATATTATCCTCAGTGGAATAGCTGCCTGGACTTGGGCTTTATATTAATTAGTTAATTGATAATGAGTACGTTTATAATAGTCTCATGAATATTTATTGAGTCCTACTGTGTTTAAGGGATTCTGTTGTAAAAGATACAGGTACAGTCTAGGTCTTCATGGATCCTACAGTATAACTGGGAAATGGGCTGGCACAGAGGGCATTGGAGTGTACATGGTAAGGATGGTGGTAGGGCAGGTGCAGGGCTGTGATGGGGCAGGTGGAGGACTGTGGTGGGGCAGGTGCAGGGAGAGCTATGATGGAGGTAGGTATAGGGCTGTGACAGGGCAGGTGTAGGGGGCTATTAAGGCATATATCAGGACCCTTAGGCTCCTGAAGGCTTCCTGGAAGAAGAGGTTTTTCACCTGAAACTAGAAAGATGACCTTGACTCAAGCGTATGGTTTATCGTGATGAACCTGCTTTAAATCCAAGTTCAAAAAAATCTTGTATCATTTGCATTCAGTCATAAGCTCTTACCAAAAAAATACTCTCTGAAAACCAGGGCATCTGAAGTGATCTATAACCAAGGCAGTGTTAACAGAGTTTTGAGTTGCCAGGGACTAGGACAAGGGTTGTTGATTGTATTCAAATTTTTTTGATTGTATTCAAATTTTAAGCAACACCCATGTCCACAGCTGTGGGTACAAAAGGAGAGTTTCTCTTTTCTTTAAAAGCTGGGTGGGAGATTATTCTCTTCTAATTGGGAAAAGATAATCATATACTTTCATGCTGTCAGGGTGGAGATTCAGATATGTTTTTGTTTGTTGCTTGCTTGTTTTGTGGCTTCAGCTGTGTGGATACAGGGGCAGAAAAGCTAGAGGCAGGAAATGGCTGGGGTGTTTCTCCGATCCTCCTGTTGGTCCTTCTTGGTTTGGGAAGAAAGACTGTAGTAGCAGACGCGGTCTGCAGCTGCAGAGGAAGCAGAGGGGATTTTTGCATTAAGAGGAGACACAGGGATCTGGAACTGTGTACAAGTCAGGAAACTTGACACTACAGAGAGGAGGCCATTGAAGATAAGGGTCTCTTTGTAGACCCTGGACAAAAGAAGTGCACAAGAGGAAATCAAGTGATTAAGAATCATTGTGATGGAATCATCAGGAAAATTATGAATTATATTTACATGTTGCTTTGAAAGGGGCTACTTATGGGATTCATGCTTGCATCTGTTTTTTTTAATTAATTTTTTTTAAAATTTAAAAAATTTTGGAAAACTGCAATTTTTTTTTCACATCTAATGTGTAGGACCCAGAGTCCAAGGCATCTACTGCCACCTGGTGGCAGAGTACACCACCTGTGGGATTTGGAGCCGTTGGGGGTACACATTGATTGAAAATTGATTCTGCAGCCAAAATATGGAATCATACAATATTGGAGTTGTTAGAGATCTTGAAGTTTACATAGTTTTGCTTCTCATGTAATCCAATATCTTTGTCTATAGAATCTCGTACTTGAATCCTTCCTATGACAGGGAGCTCATGATCATGCCTGACAGATTATTCTGTTGTCATTCATTCTTGTTAGTTAGAATGTTTCTTTTTAAAACGTGCTACTAATAGGATAAATCACTTGTATTTATTTGTCCTAGTATTTACCCCTGGAAAATACCCAAATAAGTATTTACTGCATCATCTGCAATTATAGCCCTCCACATTTGAAGAAGCTTATCTCCCCATAATCTTGTCTTGAGGTTAAACAGTCGTGGTTTCTTCAATCATTATTCTTTTTTTTTTAAAGGTTATTTATTTATTTATTCATTCATGAGAGACACACACAGAGAGAGAGAGAGAGAGAGAGAGAGAGGCAGAGACACAGGCAGAGGGAGAAACAGGCTCCATGCAGGGAGCCTGATGCAGGACTCGATCCGGGGTCTCCAGGATCACACCCTGGGCCGAAGGCAGCGCCAAACCGTTGAGCCACCCGGGCTGCCCTCAATTATTATTCTTAAGTCATGCTTTTTTAGACTCTGCATAGGCATTTCTTTCCCGTGGTTGCATTTGACTTTGCCAACGTCCCTACCTAATTGTGTTGTCAGGATTGGATCCAACCCAGTGCTGCAGACATGACCAGCTTAGTGATCCCTGGTGCTTGCAGGATGTCTGCACACCAAACTTTGTACTCTATGTAGTAGGAATGAGCTTTTTGTAGGCTTTCTACAGTGCCGACTGACCCCTCTTAGGTTGTAATAGAAATCTCAAGAATTTGTGCCCTTCCCCATATTTTTGAACTTTTTTTTTTGAAGCTAAAAGCAAGACTTTACTTTAAAAAGAAAGCTAGGGGATCCCTGGGTGGCGCAGCGGTTTGGCGCCTGCCTTTGGCCCAGGGCGCGATCCTGGAGACCCGGGATCGAATCCCACATCAGGCTCCTGGTGCATGGAGCCTGCTTCTCCCTCTGCCTATGTCTCTGCCTCTCTCTCTCTCTCTCTGTGACTATCATAAATAAATAAATAAAAATTTAAAAAAAATAAAAAGAAAGCTAAATTACACAGTTTAATGCAATACATTCTGAATTTCCTATGTTGCAGGTACTTTTTTTTTTACTCCATAACAATTTAGTTTCTCCCTAGAGATAGACCCTGGCATCAGTTTTTAGGGACCCTTCTAGATATATTTATATATATATAAATTTATTCATATTTATTATTTATATTTTTATATTATTTACTTATATATATTTATATATATAAATTTGTAAATTTCTGTGTGTGTATATATATGTCTGGGATTAATGTATCAATCTTTTTATTTTTTTATTTTTTAAAGATTTTATTTATTCATGAGAGAGAGACAGAGAAAGAGAGAGAGAGGCAGAGACACAGGCAGAGGGAGAAGCAGGCTCTATGCAGGGAGCCCGACATGGGACTCAATCCCAGAACTCTGGGATCACGCCCTGGGCTGAAGGCAGATGCTCAACTGCTGAGCCACCCAGGTGTCCCATTTCTGCAACTGTTTCTTCATGCAAAGACATGTTTTGAACATCTTCTGCATAGTATTTTCTCATTGTGGATGGTCCATAATTGCCTTAGCAATTCTATTGTTTCTGTTTTTTACTTTTATGTATTTTTTTTTAACATTGTAAACAATGTAGCAGTGAACATTCCTGAGTAAGCACGCATATACACACGTGTTTCTCTAGGGTGGATACAAAGGGCTGGAATTGCTGGATGAGGGATAAGTACATTTCTATTTTAAAACGTTGTTCTCAGACATGAAATTTGCCCTTGTTAATTTTGATCTAGTATTCAAATCTGCTGAAATAAATTTGCATATTGATTTTGGTCATCTGTTGTAGTATTAATCCTGCCATACCGGTTTTGTATCATCTGCCCGTATTATATCTTCTGTCTTCTCATCTTGGGAAATAATTTTTTTAAAAAGTTAAACACAACAGTCAGAGGAAGAGCTCTGTGGCCATCACCAGAGACCAGCCTAAGGCTCACTGTGGTCTAATAAACACTCTTGGGGCGTTGTGGGGTATCTGCAGCGATCCACCTAGCGATACTCTCATCCTGTTCATTTTTCATATCTTATCTACAAGAATATTGTGGAGGACATTTGTCAAAGGCTTAGCAGATATCCAGATACACGCTCTGCGACATCCTTCCTGACCGCTCATTCTAGTGGGCTTGTCGTGGAGGAAAATGAGGACGGCACACATTGGTCCAAGGCAAGTGTCGTGTAGAATAGGTCTTAGGAATGCTTTAGTGAGCAGTGTTTTATGTGTCTCCATGTGGGAGTGCATTGAATCTCAGAGATATCAGGAAAAAATAAGCTATCTGTCTTTGAATTGCCCTTCTTACCTATATGTTTCCAAACCAGCTGGTCTCCGAGGGAGACCGTATCTGATGGCAGAGACACAGCTGCCTTAGTGACAAGCTCAGTGCCTAGGGTTGTATTCCCAATGTTTCAGGCTAATTTGTCTGCCTTGACACAGTGTATGGAGGTGTTTTCACATGGGCACACCCACAGGCCACTGTGAATGTTTATGTGCATTGATGGGCACACAGCCAACTGTGCATGTTTTCTCTCTCTGGTACTCATGGTAAAAGGACATTCTCTGAGTCACAGGCCTTCCTAGCTTACCCTGCATTATCCCCAGGAAAGATGGAAATGATAAGGGCAGATAATTTCTAATTCACTTTCATCTGCTTTGCAGTTCATGATATGACATGCCACAGATAACCCTCAAGATGGTAGTGATGGTGGGACCAGAGACCTGGTGTGGATGATGGAGGACAGAGGTAGCGTGAGTCTCCAAGAATCACCCAGAATAGGTGTGCATTCGCACTGCTGCAGCTGCGTTGGGTGGCAGTGCTCTGGAGTTCCCTGCTCCCGGGGCTGGGGTTTGGGAGCACCATTGTCCTTCTGGAGTTAGGCAGCCTCAGACTTTTCATTAAGGAAAAGATCTTACGTGGCCTCACTTTTAGGGCAACCAGGATGGAAAACGTAAGTTCAAGTATCTATGATGTAGTCTCAAAGGGAAAAGTTGCTTCGACTTTTTCTTATTATAAGTAGAAATTGTTTCCTTTTTTTCCCGTCCTTTAGTGAGGTTGAGCTATCAAAGGCTTCTGGCAAAGTCATCGCCAAGTAGATCTCCAGCATCCCAAAACAGGCTTTATTTTGCTTCAGTAGAGAAAAGTAAAAGGAGCAACAAATCCTCCTTTAATTCCTGATGTTTCTTTTTTCTTTTCCCTTAAAGCTGGGAACACAAAACAAAACAACTCTCAAAAAGCATACTGAGCGGGCAGCCCAGGTGGCTCAGCAGTTTAGCATCTGTCTTCGGCCCAGGGCATGACCCTGGAGACCGGGGATCGAGTCCCATGTCCGGCTCCCTGCATGGAGCCTGCTCCTCCCTCTGCCTGTGTCTCTGCCTCTCTCTCTCTCTCTCTCTCTCTCTGTCTCTCACGAATAAACAAAATCTTAAAAAAAAAAAAAAAAGAAAGCATACTGAGCCATACAGAATGGTAGAAATGATACAGAACAAGTGACTTGGTCTCCATTTGTATCCCGCAATGTTCCGTTACCCAGGGCAAGGCACCAATGCTAGGCGCTTGGTTCCCATGGCAGACATGAGTGGGATGGGATATAAAAATACACTATAATAAAATAAACTATGAACTCTGTTTGTAGGAGTTTACAGTCTAGTGAAGATAGTCTGCAGACAGCATGGATGTAATGACTGGCTGGGGTTTCTCTTGAAAGAGGTAGATTGGTTCTTGGATAAATAAACCATCCTTGTAAAGAAACGTCTACCTTTTGTTTTTCTTAGGTCATGCAAAGCTACATTTAGTCTTCACATGCAGGCATGATAAACAGAATCTTAGGTTCAGGGCTTTTGTTGCTTTGGTTCAAGTTAAATACACCTATTCTAAGCAAATCTGGATTCCCTCCAAGAGCCACCCTTTCCTTGGGCTGGGCTACACCCACCTCATATTATTATTATTATTATTATTATTATTATTATTATTATTATTATTATTGAGTTACCTCTAGAAGGCAGAAACTGCACCTCTGACCATGAGTGTCTGGGGAGCAGCTTGGGTGCTCTGTCCTTCATGTACTTGCAAGCATAGTCCAGGGTATGACGCAGAGTAGGCACCTAGTAAATACTCAAATGCATGAAAGCTGCTCTTCACCTATGTCTCGTTCACTCATCCTTGCATTGAATAGATAATTATCGAGTGTCCTCTCTGCTGGGCATTAGGGTTGAAGGACCTGGTCAAGGAGATAAGACATACAGACAACCGGAATGATACCAAGGATGTACAGGGAGTGATTGGTGCATAGGCAGGGATACCCAGCCCATATAAAAGAAGCCTTCCTAGAGACCTGGAGAATTAAGCCAGAGAGCCACGTGAAGACAGGGTGGGACACAATATTCCAAAGCATGGGAAGAGCATTTGCAATCATCTAAGTGGAAGAGAGAGCACGGAGAGTGAAGGATCATAATCATAACGCATATATAGATAGTACTTATAGTGTGCCTAGTACTTTTCTAAGCCCTTTATATTTTAACTTATTTAAAAACTTTTTTTTTTTTTTTGAGAGAGAGAGAGGGGAGAGAGGGAGGGGCAGACAGAGAGGAGAGAGAGAATCTTAAGGTGGCTCCACGCCCAATGCAGAGCCCAACTCAGGACTCTATCTCACAACCCTAACATCATGACCTGAGCCAAAAACAAGAGTTGGAGGCTTAACTGTCCCAGCCACCCAGGTGCCCCTAAAAACTTATTATTTTCATCCTCATTTAGGTTAAGGAATTTGATCAGTTTAATACACCTAAGTAAGTGGTAGCATTGGTGTATGATGTCCTGGTGGTGATGAAGCATTTACGTCTGTGCGTGGGGGGGGGGGGGCGGCGTTGATTTTCAGTGGGAATCCTGGCACGCTGTGGCATAGGCATGGGTCCTGGTGGTAGTAACCTGCTTGGGGAATGTCTAGCTAAGACCGACAGGGTTTCTGGTGTATCCTAATAGTTGAATCTGCTCTCATCAGGCAGGTTATGAGACTTCCCTGAGTGTCAGTGGATGGTTTTGCTGTGTCTTGCCCTCTGTGCACAGACTGCAGAGGGGAGTGTCCTTAACTTCCCAGAGGGGATGGACTTGGGGCAACAAAGGACAGTTTAAGCATGGATGAGCAAGTTGCAATCTCCACTTTTATCCATAAATGGGGAGGAGAAGAAGGGGAAGTGGCTTTGGGACCTCTGCCTGGAAAGTGGACAACCTGTCCCAGTGCTAGGCCAGAGTGTGATTGATGGGGTTATAGGTTGTGAGGGATATAGGTGAGGAAGAAGGGTGTTTTGGTTAACTGCCAGTTCAGCCCCTAGAGAACGGTCCTACAAAGGGGCAGCGGTATTGGTTCTGCTGCTTCTCTTCCCAGTTTAGAAATGGGTAGTCCTCCGCAGGTCGTCAGCACCACGGGCCTCGTGCAGCCCCTCCCTGTGGCAGGTCACGGGGCCTGGGTCCCTGCTTCTCAAACTCACCTCCTTCCGCCAGGGCTGCCCCATAACCACTTCCTCCGATCCCCACAGGCAGACCCCACGTGGAGGGGTGTCCTCAGCAGCATCCTCGCTGCCTGCTGCCACTTGTGCAGGAAAAGCGCACGAACTGCACACATTGGTGTTTGGAAAAATTAATGTTTTCAAGATGAGCTCCACACAGTCTTAGCACGTCTCTCTCTCTCTCTCTCTCTCTCTCTCTCACCAGCTGAAAAAAAAGAAGCATTCTTAGACAATTACTCCCTAAGGGAGCCCAAGGACTGGCTTTGTTTATTGAGTGTTTTTAGTTACAACACGTGAGGTTCTGAGATTTTTTTTGGTTTGAGGTTTTGGGGTGTTTTTGTTTTGTTTTTTTGTTTTTCTTTTTTTGGTCCCTGTTTTTGTTTGCCGGGATAGGAAAGGTGAGTCAATTCTCAATTAATAGGGCACTTGGACATTTCAAATTTGCCAGAGGCCAGTTCTTATGTAGACACGATTGCTAAGTCTTCAGGATAAGGACCTCAGTAGGCCTGACAGGTGGAACCCGGGCTCCGGGCTTCCTTCAGGCCTGCATTACACCCAGATGTTCAGGGCCTTCCAGGGGCAGCTGTTCGGGGCCACATCTCCACCTGTTGTTGGGGGCTGCCTCGCCTTCCTCGGGCCTTCTAGGCCTTCACCAAGTCTGATAGACACAGTCACACTCAGCCGTGCCCTTCCTTCACCCCCAGCCTCCTCCACCACCATCGGCTCACACAGGCGCAGTCTCACACTGCGGAGACGTGGAGTTTGCAAGTGTCTGAGTCGGTGAGTCACAGCCCAGCGTCCGAGGGCAGGGGTGGCGGCCTGGTAGCTCGCGTGCTCGCGGCTCTTCCTGCCTTGTCCTGGCAAACGTCACCAACTGACAGCGCCACTCTCCCCACATCCGTCCCGTGCGTGGTCCCAGAATTTTTCTTCTTTGTCTCAAAGACATTTATTAAAAGAGGGAAAAAGAAGAACTTTATTTCACACGAAGCTCTGGACAATCACGGCCCCTTGGTTCGAAGTGGAACTTTTTTTTTTTTTAATATTTTTATTTATTTATGATAGTCACACAGAGAGAGAGAGAGGCAGAGACACAGGCAGAGGGAGAAGCAGGCTCCATGCACCGGGAGCCCGACGTGGGACTTGATCCCGGGTCTCCAGGATCGCGCCCTGGGCCAAAGGCAGGCGCCAAACCGCTGCGCCACCCAGGGATCCCTCGAAGTGGAACTTGACACGAAACACAGCTGCTGTGTCGGGCTAAAGTCCCCCAAGGTGTCTAAGCGGCCACTTAGTGAGTCGGCCGAGAGGAGTTGGGGTTCTGCGGCATGCTGGCTGGGTCCACGGAGGCCCATCGGGATTAGGAGGAGGAGGACGGACTGCGTCCCCCAGTGGGGGACAGGACATACGTCCAGCGAGCTGGCTGTTAGGACCTGTGGGCCTTCTGGAGACCATCCAGGTCCCAGATCCCGTGAGTGGGAAGTGGAGAAGGAAGTTTCTGTGCTGGCCCTGAAGAGCACCCATTTTTTAATAAAAAGGCCTGAGCTGCTACTTCTGTCAGCCAGAATAATTAAATGCCTTGAAAATTACCAAAAGTACAAATGCTTAAGGTAAAAAAATGATGGCAACATAAAATTTTATGAAATATAATTCTCTAACCACCTTCTCCCATTCCCAGGGATAACCACTGTTAACAGTGTGGAAGTATGCATATTGTTCTAAACTAGAACTATGCATATTGAGGGGCGCCTGCGTGGCTCAGGGGTTGAGCGTCTGCCTTCGGCTCAGGCCGTGACCCCGAGGTCCTGGGATCGAGTCCTGCATTGGTCTCCCTGCAGGGAGCCTGCTTCTCCCCCTGCCTGTGTCTCTGCCTCTCTCTGTGTGTTTCTAATGAATAAATAAATAAAATCTTTAAAAGCAAAAACAAAAATTATGCATATTGAAATACATACTTATAGTGTATATATGTGTATTTATATATCCATAATTTATGTTCACGCAAGAATAGAGTAATAGGAATAATTTCAAATTATTTTGTAAATTGTATTCTCCTACCCAATGCTGCATCATGGATAATTTTTCATGTCACTACAAATAAAACTGCTTATCCCTTTTAATGGTTTCAAAGTATACCATAGATTGGATTGTAACTATTATAATGTGTTTTTTTAAGGATTTTGTTTATTTATTCATGAGAGACACAGAGAGAGAGTCAGAGATCCAGGCAGAGGGAGAAGCAGGTTCCCTGCGGGGAGCCCGACGTGGGACTCAGTCCCAGGACTCTGGGATCATGACCTGAGCTGAAGGCAGACGCTCAACCACTGAGCCATCCAGGCGTCCCTGTTATTGTGTATCTTACTAGTCCCTTATTGTTGGACATTTAGATTACCTTTTTCTTTTTTAAAAAAGATTTTTACTTATTTATTTGGGGGGGGGGAAGCATGACTGGGAGGAGGGGCAAAAGGAGAGAGACAAGCAGACTCTTCACCAAGTGGGGAGCCTGACACAGGACTCCATCCCAGGACCCCGTGACGATGACCTTGAACTGGCATCAGACCTTAACCAGCTGAGCCACCCAGGCACCCTACCTCCTGTTTCTGGCTGTTATAGAACACACTGCGTTGTGTGAAGTGCATTAGGGGACAGTCTTAGAAATAGGATTACTGGGTTGGAGGCTCTACACTTTAGAAACGTTAATAGGTACTGTCCCTGCAATAAGTTTTGCAATTTTATTTATTCCTTTTTTTTTCCTGTGAAGACTTAAAAAAAACCTCACAATTCACACTGCTCAAAAATTAATACAATATGAAAAGGTCTTTATTTAATTTTTTTTAAAGATTTTATTTATTTATTCATGAGAGATAGAGAGAGAGAGAGAGAGAGGCAGAGATACAGGCAGAGGGAGAAGCAGGCTCCATGCAGGGAGCCTGACAAGGGACTCGATCCCTGGTCTCCAGGATCAGGCCCTGGGCCAAAGGCAGGCGCCAAACTGCTGAGCCACCCAGGGATCCCGAAAAGGTCTTTATTTTATTTTTTTTATTTTTTTATTTTTTTTTAAAGATTTTATTTATTTATTCATAGAGACAGAGAGAGAGAGGCAGAGACACAGGCAGAGGGAGAAGCAGGCATCATACAGAGTCTGACGTGGGACTCGATCCAGGGTCTCCAGGATCACGCCCTGGGCTGCAGGCGGTGCTAAACCGCTGCGCCACTGGGGCTGCCCCCGAAAAGGTCTTTAGATGAGCATCCCACTTGTCACCTAGCTCCCTCCCGCTGTGGGTAACTTTCAGCATTAGTTCCTTGCTAAACCCTCCAGTGTTTCTTTTTGCAAATATAAGCAAATCTGAATCCATACTTATTTTACCCCTTTCTTATCAAAACCAAGTGAATATTAACTATATGGTTCTATGCTTTGCATTTTGAACCCAAGAATAATGTCTGGAAGATCTTTCCATATCAGTTTACAGAAAACCTCATCATTCTTTTTTTAACAGCTGCATAGGATTCCATTGTGGGGATATATCACACATAATTCAGCAGGCTTTTTAGAATTTTTGTTTATGTCTGCCCTAAAAGAATAGTGAAAACTGTATACCACCCCCCACACATTTAAGAGGACATTAAACATTTTTGTAAGCACACATTCAGATGGTTGCAAATCATATATTTTCTAGCATATTGTATATAGGCTTTAAGGACATTTTTTTCAAGCCTGTGGAGCTGCAGATTTAATGATTGGAAAAGGCAGCTCTTCTTGTCAAAGCCAGCAACCAAGTCAGACATATTTACTTCCTGTCAGAGAAAATCTGACTACTTTTTTAAAATGCAAGGAAGCACGTTAATTAGAACCCCCTGTGACAACCCTGTCTTCAGAATTCTAATTTCAAGATAGGTGGATAGGCAGGTAAAAAGTTATAGTCCTGAGACTAGCCATGCTTTTGCCTTCTGGTTGAAATAAGGTACAGTCCTTTTCAATACTTCGTTGGTGATCTCATCCAGTCTTGTGGCTTTAACTGTTCTCCGTTCACCAATGACTCTGTTTCATTTACCTGAAATACTGTGACAGGCCATCCCCAATCTTCGTGGCTTAGAACAGCAATTTGCTGTTTCTCATGATTATGAGGGTTGACCAGGCAGTTCCTCTCTTTTACGTAGTGTCTCTACGGTGCTGGATGACTGGAAGCTCCAAAGTGGCCTCACTCACATGGCAGACAGTTGGTGTGGGTAGGGCTGGGACCAGCTGGGGTTTTCATCCAAGGTCTTTGGTTCTCCTTCATGTAGCCTTTCCATGTAGCTTGGGCTTCTCCCTGTGTGGCAGCTAGACTCCAAGAACAGTTTTATTCATTCTTGACTCCATCATCTTAAGACGTCTTTTAAAAACTCACATGATACAATCCAAAGGTCAAAATTCAAAAGCTGTAAAGAGATATACGGTGAAAAGTATTCCTTTCACTGCCGTTGTCCAGCCCTTATTCTCCTTAAGTGATTTGTATACACTTACAGAGATTTTTAAAAATGCCCATACAAGTCAATATATTGAGCTTTGTGTCTTAATGCTTGGAAAAACTTCCCACCCTAAGATGATAGAAAATTTTCTTCTTGTTGTATTGTTGTATAGTTTGTTCTTCTTAATAGGTATCTTTTTTTTTTTTAAGATTTTATTTATTTATTTGAGAGAGAGAGAGAGAATGAGCAGGGGCGGGAGGGGCAAAGGGAGATGCAGACTCCTCGCTGAGCAGGAAGCCTGATATGAGGCTCAGTCATAGGACTCTGGGCTCGTGACCTGAGCCAAAGGCAGATGCTTAACCAGCTGGGCCACCCAGGCTCCCTTTCATGGATATCTTTAAGAGGCTTTCCTGTGACATGCTACAAGGCTAGACTGATGGGCTTTTAGGGAAGCTATATCACTGGGGGACATGGAAACTCCAGCACGGAGCTCCATAGAGTTTCCCACCTCCTCAGTGCCAAGGGTCATCTACAGGGTTCAAATGGGCATAGTCCAAGGATTTTTCATAATTAAATCTTTCTCAGAACTTTCTAACCTTAGAGTAGAAGGAATAAGCCAGATGAATTGGGGCAGTTGGGCAAGTAAGATCTAGGAATCTGCCCCTGCCTGTAGGGCAGGTAGAGACGGTGGGGGATCTGGTGCTGTGACTTGTCCCTAACTCAGGACTTCATAAGGGCCGCTTGGCTTAGAGTTGTTTTCAGTGGCAAAACTGGCCCTATTTTTTTTTTTTTTTTTTTTTTTACTGGTTTATCTGTCTAGTTAGGCCATACGCATTGAGAATTTCAACCTAATATGAGCTTGTTTTCTATTGTAGGAGGATGCATTAACTTTATTAAGCACCTAGTGTATATTAGGTACAGTGCTTCTTATTTTATATGTCATTTTATTTTTTTCCTCCTGAAGATTTTATAAGATCAGCCTCATCTTCCTCATCCAAAAGATGTACAAAAGTTAAGTGATTTCTCTCGAATCACTCAGCTAGAAAAAGGGATTTGTAATTTGGGATTTGAACCCAGTTGGTCTGGTTCCAAAGCTCAGGTCCTTTACAAACACCTAGAAGGTTTCAAGTTAGAAGTATCAACATATTAGAAAGAGATTATTTATATATTTATGGGAATTAGTTATTTTTAGAACCATAAGCAGAATTCATTTGCTGAAAAGTAAAACGATCATGGTAACTGGTTCTTTTCTTTTTTAAAATAAGAGCCAAGGTAGAGAGAATTCAGATTGTCTAGTGTGCAGCTACTCTGGTTATCCATTCTTAGGATGAGGTGGGGTGGGGAAGGGGGGCAGAGAGTGGGGCTAAAGGCATTCAGGTGAATCAAATATTCTGATGTGATAGTGGGTTGCCCTATGGAACAATCACAGATTATACATTTTCCCAAAAGAAAAAAAATAGAATATAGAAAAAAGTGTTTACTTCTAGATATATGGTAACCAAAATTTAGTATTTTTTTGAGGGACAACGAGCTCTTTTTGATCCTGTTTAACATCACATCAATTATTATCAACCCCAATCGTTATAGTCTGTCTCTTGATTTTATTGGGGGCAGGTGGAAAGGGGCCTATTTGGAAATGTCCTTGGAGGAGATGGAGAAGGCATGGGATGAAGAGAAAAGGGAGAGATTTCTCGACAGTAGGGCTCCCCGTGGGCTGAGTGAGGTGTGAGGTTTCAGCTGTTGTGACTGCAACATAGCTTCTCCTGATTCTATGTTGGTGCCTGGGAGAGTGAAGAGATTAGAGGAATAGTTTGGAGAAACCCCACCAGGGTGAACAGACCCCAAGCTTGAGGGACCCTTTGGTCTTTTGAGCCACACCACATCTTTCAAGGGGTGAAGAAACTGTTCTTAGCGGAGGTAAGATTGAGTCACCACCTTATTGGCTGTGAGAGAAGCATAGGAGATAATAAAGAACTCTCTAGGTTGATTACCTAGGCCTCTAGGGTCGGGTTCTGAGGTATTCTTTTCAAATATATAGTGTTTTTTTTCTTTTCCTTCTTCAAGAAGAACTATTTTATAATTCAGTTGCTTTAGAGAAGGCACCTACAATCTAATCATGTTTTAAGTAGGAAACAGGAGGTCAGGGGAGTGAGTTGGGGAGAACAGTGGAGGGACCAGCTCCTGTGAGTTGCCTTCGTCCGGATGTCCTAACAGGCAAATGCCTATGAGACTTAGGGAAGAGAGTTATGGATCCTCCTCCTTGCCCCCAGAATCCACTATTACCATACTGCGTATCTAAGGCTTGGGCTTCCAAGCCCTCCTTTTTTTTTTTTTCTTTAACAATTGAATAAATTTACTTGTCATTCCAAATCATGATTTGCACAAATTAAGCTCTTTAACATCATAGCATGGACATATACAAAAATCCTCAAAATGAAATGTTAATTTATTATCAAAATAAGATGTTAGTTTAGCATCTCTGGTGATGGTGAAATACCCATATTATTTTTTCCATTCCCTTTTTTTTTTATTGAGGTTTAGTTGCCATATTAGTTTTAAGTATACAACATAACGATTTATTTGTATATATTGCAAAATGAATACCACAATAAGTCTAGTTAACGTCCACCACCATACATTTTATAGCTTTTTTTTTCTTGCTATGAGAACTTTTAAGATCTACTCTTAGCAACTTTCAAATATGCAATATGGTATTATTAACTAGAGTCACTGTGCTGTACATTACATCTCCATAAGTTATTTATTTTATAACTGGAGATTTGTACCTTTTTACCACCTTCACCCATTTGTCCTCCCCTCACCCCCTAGCAAACACCAGTCTGTTCTCTGTATTTATGAGCTTTTTTTTTGGTCTCCTTCCTTTGAAGCCATTAATATCTTTTGCCAAAATGTGAGTACTCCCCAAGGGTCTAAATGTAAAGATCTCATCAGGAAAACCTTAGAGGGCATGAGATTATCATGATGATTTTCACAGGTCCAGGATGGGTAAGCTTTGAAGAGGCAGAGAAAGAGAATATGGGTCCGGCTCTCGGGGCATGGGGAGGGAGTTTTGGGGTGGCATGCTCTGGCTGGATAGGTAGGGCAACATGGGGTTCTATAGACTGGCAGGGGTGGGAGGAGCTGTAAATACTCGGAGCAGAGGCATTGAACAGTTTGGTTTACATCCCGCGTGGCGGAAGGTTGTGTGCAGTGTTCACAAGCTGGGGCTCCCCGGCCACGGGAGAGTTAAAGATCTCAGCGGAGGTTGTGGAGGTGAGCAAGGATGAAAACGACACAAAAGCCAGGGCAAGGCAGGCTAATTAGCTCCTGCCTTTCCCTCCTGCTGCCTGGCCTGATATTTGAGGTGACATTTAAAGTTATTGTACAGATGTGCAGTGGAGCCACTGCAGGATGAACGCTTTCTGGAGCCTGTGGAGAGATGAGGTTGATCTCCCAGCCTCCTGCCCTGGCAGCTTCTCGGGGCCTCCACGTAGGGCCTTGGGAGGTGGGACCTCCCCTTACCTTCCAGGAGCCTCGGAATCTCCCTCCATACCAGACTTCTAGGGTATGTGGGAAGATGGGTACACGCTAGATTCAACCAGAAGAGTTAAATGAAGTCAGTGCCGCGTGCAAGAGAGGAGAGCTGGAGCCAGAATCGTCTGGGGAGCTCGTTAAATATGCAGGCCTCCGGGAGCGAGGCCTAGTTATCTGCATGGATAACAAACCCTCTAAGGTGATTCTGCTGCCCATTAAACTTTGAGAGCCTCTGAGGTAGAGAATGAATGAGGTTAGCTGGAAAAGGCCTCCTGGGAGAGGTAGACTTGAATTTCAGAGTGATAGATGATACCTGTCATAGGTGCTGTCCTCAGGTGTGGACCTAAGGAGCCCGTTCACCTGGGGACACGAGGCTCTCACAGGAGAGGTTGGTAGGGGTCCTTCCCATCCCGTGGATGGCGGATGGCACCCCTGAGAATGTGCTGCCACAGGCCTCACTTCACCACTAGGGTGCTCACTGCCAAGGGGACAGAAGTGGTGTGGGAGGTGGCTGACGATGGTGTCTGCTGCCGTGTTTGATTCATGTTGCAACTGAAGCACAGCTTGTAGGGCAAAATGGCAGCCTGATGGGAGCTCACTTCCTGGGACGAGGGGTGGGGGATGAACACCACGTCGTCGGCGATTGTCTGCTCAGTATGCAGCCGTACTGCCTCCCGCGTGGCCTTCCCTTGTCTGGTAGCCCCGCGTGTCCAGGGAGCTGGCCAGTGGTGCTGTGGGAATGGCAGTCATTGTCCCAGGAGATGAGTGGGAAAGGTTTGGGACACGACTGGTTCTCTCCTCCCTCCGTGCTGTTTGCCTTCTGCTCCATACACTGTGCTGGCTTTATCTGATCGGGAACACAGTGTTTTCATGTCGGGGCGGGCGGAGAGAGGGAGAAAGAACAGTGCCAAGTTAGAAGAAGAAGGAACAGTGAAGAGAAGGCAACAGATCTATGATGTGACATGGAGTCACCAGTGATCCTCCAGATGGGCATCACCCCCTGGAACGGACAGGCTGTCGCCGGCCTGGAGATGCTGCTTGTCCCTGGAGAACATGTCCCTGTGGCTGGGTAGGTGGGCTGGGGGGACCACACCAATGGGAACGATCATGCCTGCTTTGACCACGACGAAAGAAGCAACCACGGAGGAAGCATTGTTGAGGACAAAAGTAACAACCACAAGATTTAATAAAGCTCTGTCCCGGCCAATACCCCGTCCTTTCCAGATGTACTGCAGCTCAATGGCAACTCTCAGTTTCTTGGAACATTTTATTCAGCTCCTGGAAGGGCTGCATTTACACTAAGGCTTTAAGAGGCTCTGTGGGGGTTGGAGAAATGAGCAGTGGTGGGCTGGAGAGCTCTCAGGGGCCTGGTTCGATCGGGCGGAGCTGGTTTTAGGAAACTTCCCGGCTGAATGGGCTCATCCTGGGCCTGGCCCAACAGGTGCCCAACCTATGTGCCTTAGGTTCGCAGTTTGTGGGGGAGGTGCTTGCACTCCTCTCGTTCACTGACAGCTTTATTTCCTTTCTCTTTTTGAAAACAGGGCTGTGTGGAATTGCCCTTGGTTACTAGAGGGAGGGGGAACAGGGCCAGCTGCCTTCTCCAAGCCCAGGAGTGGGATGTAGAATAGAGTGCTCTGGTTTACGCCAGACAGTCCACATAGTCACTAGAACTGTCTTCCCTCAGCCCATCTCCGTCTGGGTCTCCGGCATGGTGGGAGAGCCCTGTGTGCCTACCTCGGCCCCCCATTTCGGATTTCTCCCACGTTGTGTTCTAGAAAGCCTCTGTTGGCATTCTTATTTGGAGAACGCTCCCCCCCTTGGCAGCCACAGCCAACAGCTAAAGGAAAGGGTGAGAGGCCATCAGTGAGGCCCGCTGGGCGACCTCTGTTCAGCCTGTACCCGCGGCAGGGCAGCGTCCTGGAGGAGCCTCCTGTTGGGAAGCAGCCGCTTCCCCAGGTCCTGCCCTACTGTGAGGGCGTCCGTCCCCCTGGGGATCATGTCACAGTTCCTCAGGGAACGTTCCAGAGCCTCAGAAACTCTTTGGGAGGACACAGATGGTATATATCTCTTTCTCAGCCCAGCTACCTACTAGGCCTATGACTGTAAGCGAGTTGTTTAACCTCTTGGACTGTGGGTTTCCTCTGCTGTATACTGGGGAGAATGATCACCATGCTACAGACCTTGCAGGGCTGCTCAGAGACCCAAAGGAGATGATGGATGTGAAAGTACTTTGCGAGCTACAAAGTACGGGCTACACCTGCATGATGGATTTTGTTGTTCACGGAGGAAGGGGGAGGTCCCGGGTCAGTGCACTTCTGTCTGGAGAGAGGAGGGGCTTGCATTCTTGTGTTAACTGCAGGCTGGAGTCTTGTCCATGTAAGGTAATAACAAAATAATCCGAACAGATTCTGAGAGGTGGCTTGCAGGCAGTGTGTCCGCTCCGTCCCGCTGCTGTGCTTTCAGAAGGAGCCGAGAGGCAGTGGTGGTGCTGGTCGGGGAGCAGGGGGCTGGGGAGACTGTGGCTGTGCTCACTTTCTCCTCTCCCTCTTAGCTCTTACCTCCTCTCCCCGGCCTCTTCCTCAGTCTGAGTTCTCTCTGCATCTGTGACCTGTCTCCTCTTGGAGGCCTAAGCTCTCAGGAAGGGCAGGTGCTGAGGGAGGACTGCTCCCACCAGCTCCGCAGGGGAGACCAAGAGGCCTGGGAAGCAAGCATTTCTATTAGCGTAGCGGGAAGGCATTGCTGGTGTGGGCCAGGCTGGAACAGAAGCTGTGACGGCTGTGCACGTGGCTGCTGGCTAGTTTTTAAGCTTGGAGAACAAAGTTGTCCCAAACCTGGAGTGCCCTTGGGTTTTACTTCTGTGAGCAGGATTCTCAGCCACCAGGGGCACCGCCTCATGGTGTAGGTGGCCAGTCTACTGTAAAGTCTGCTCTGGGCAGAGCAAGCAGGGGGCCCTGTCATCTTTCTACGGGCCTTAGGCAGTGCCCAGGGACTGAGGCACCACAGTGCATCCTCTCTTTGCCATTAGGATGAAATCGTGCGGGGTGTCTGGCCTCACTTGTCTGCTCGTTGGTTCAGTTGGTAAACACTCGAGCACTTGCAAGGTTCAAGCCCTATATGAAGTACGTTGGGGGATACAGGGATGGTTACAAAGCAGTTCCCATCTTCATGGATTTTGTGATCGAATGAGGGAGCAGAGTCTTCTATAAGGAGAAAGTGAGATGGGATATAAAGGGGAAGACCGGGGATGGCACCCCGATTTGTAGCATTTGGCGTAGACATTGGGAAAATCAGAGGAAGCCATGCTGTTGGCAGGAAGAGCAGGAGCAAGGGCAGGGAGACGGGAAACCATGAGATGTATGGGCACGTGGGGGACGGAGCAGGGTGAGAAGGAGCGGGGGTGGCAGGTAAGGGGTGGGGCGGGGGGACAGACACTTAGGCTCTCCGCTGAGTGCTCTGCCAGAAATGGCACATCCTGCCTTTGCTGGGAACTTCACGATAGCTCTGCAGGGCAAATGCTCTTCTCTCCGGGTCACAAGGACGAAGCTGGGGCTTAGGGAGTTGAAGAAACGTGGCGGAGGCCGGGCCACCATTAAGCGCTGGTAGGATTTGAACCCATGAACTGTTGACTCCAGAGCCCCTGCTATCTCCACTTCCTAACAGAGGGTTCGTGAACGGGCAGAGGGAGGACGGGATTGTGGCCTTTGTTGTGCTCGTGTGGGCCTCATATTCTGGGGCGGGGGTGTCTGTGGTCCCCTCCCACCCCAGTCCTGTTAGTGGGGCCGGGATGGCGGGACATTCCGGGGTGCAGGTCAAGACAGGCCTAGAGAGCGGCTTTGCACTCGCAGGACCCCCTGCGCCCTGGGCTCCCGGCGCTGACGGTGCGGGCTGGGGCTGGCGCCTCTGACCTCCCCCGGGCCCCTGCGGCTGGGCCTGCACGAGGCGAGGCGGCCGTGTTCTGCTCTTGCTCCTTTGTTGCTGCGAAACGGCTCGGCAGCTCTGTGTGGGAGGACGTGGCTGGCTCCGCAGGCAGGCGTGTGCTGAGCGCAGGCTGCCGCCCGCCAGCGCCAAGGAGTCCGGCCCCCTCGACTCGGAGGTGCTGGGATGAGGCTCTGCTGAGGCACCGGCCCTGAAGGATGAGTTCAGGGTGGGATGACGGACCGCTTCTGGGACCAGTGGTATCTCTGGTATCTCCGCTTGCTCCGGCTGCTGGATCGAGGTATTCCTGAGTGAGTGTGTGCGCGCGTGCAAGGGACGGACAGGCCGAGGCAGGCACACCCGCTCGGGGGGCACGGGGGGCACGGGGGGGCGGGGGGCGGGAGGAGGAGGAACACGGACTGGAGCAAGCAGGCAGCCAGCCCGTGGCAAGTAGAGAAGGGCTGTTTTTCTTGGGACATTTGCGACCCAGCTGGGAATTGGGAGCGCAGGGCCACTCGGGGAGCATCTGTACATCAGGATCTGGTTTCTTGCTATTTTCCACCCCTTTTAATGAAGCTCTGCGCTGTAGTCAGAGATGAGTTAAGCCCGTGTTGCAGAGCTTTCCACAGAACGCTCCGGGAAGCAGCGTGGCGAAGAGCAGGGTCCCTGCAGCAAGGGGCTGGGGGCAGGCAGATGTGGGCACAGGTGGCAGCTCGGCCCCTCCGCGCTCTGTGACCCTAGGCTCATTTCCGGGACTTTCCTGAGCTTGTTCCCCCATCTGTAATATGGGCTTGGTAAGACCTAATTTGCTAGGGTTGTTGTGGAATTATTATTTAACTGATACCTGCAGAACACAGGATCTGGTGCACAGGAGGTGCTTTGCAAGTGCTCATTCCCTCTTTCCACACCCCTTAGCGTCGTGGAGCTAGATAGCACCTCTGCGGAGGACGGCTCTCTTCGTGGGGGATCTGTAGTAGAGCTGGTTCAGAATTTGCAGCTCGCAAAGAGAAGGGGAAGTCAGTTTTATTCTCAGGTTAATCTGACCCTAATACATCTTACCCTCCCATATTAATGTGATTTGAGTCTCCTGCTAGCGCGCTGCAAATCCACATATTCCGTGTTAAGGAAAAGCCACTGCTAACTCGGGTGGGTGATTGATTTTTAAACATGTTGAGTGCTATTTTTAAAAGCTTTGGCTCCTTTAAGAGGTTTTGGCAAGAATGAGATAAACCCCTGATGGAAAAGATGGTCCTGGGGAAGCCCTGCTCTACATGCCAAGGCGCAGTGCTCTCCACTGGGAGCATCCTTAGGGGTGTGTGTGTGGGGGCGGGGTGTCAGGGCTGGGGGGTGGGGAGTGGACGCTGCATGGAGCAGGTGAACCAGGGCTCCTATGGGGAGGAACCGAAGATGGAGGAAACCAAACCAGCACATGCAAAGAGCAATCTGTCGCTGGCGCTGAGAAGCAGGCCAGTGGGAGCCTGACGGGAGGTGAAATGCGTGTTAAGGGAGCCTGAACTCACAGGCGGAGATCTCAGCCTGGGGGATGGGGGAGGAGGTCGCAGGTGTGCATCCCCCTTACCTGCCTGAGCTCCAGCAAGTCACTTAAACTCTGTGCTCCTTTCCTTCATTTAAAAAAAATAAAAAATAAAAAAAATAAAAAAAAGATGCTGCCAGAATGACTTCTAGTAGCACTGCCTCAGTGGGCTCCTGCAGGGGTTAAGGGAGAAACTACAAGTGAAGTACTTTATCCCAGTGTTTGGCATGAAGGAAGTGACCCTTCAGCGTCAGCTTGTATTACCGGAACGGTTAATTCTCACCCTCGTGCAAACATCCTGAGAAAGGAACAGGTGGGATGTAATAACCAGGAGCTAAGAAGAGTCTGATTAAGAATTATTAGAAGCTTAGAGACAATTTATACTTCTGTGAATTCAAACAAAATTCAAACGAACATATGCTAACGGTAAGAAGAAATTAGATGTTAGTGTATAAACTGTAACAATAATAATAATAATTTATTTTTACTTTTTAGAAAATGCTTGAATCCACAAACCGCAAGCTTAGATTCCAGTTCTGGCTCCATTATTTTCTAAGTGCCCTTGAATAAATGGTTTATTAATTATTAATAATGAATGGGACCTCAGTTTGTTCATTTGAAAAAAAATGGGAATATGAATACCGATACCTATATTATAGAATTTGGGGGAAATGTATTGTGTTAGTGCATGTAAAAGTGTCAAGCATTCTGAGAAATGTCAGGTTAATAAATTAACGGATTAACCTGTGTCCCTGGATAGCAAAAGTGGGTTTCCAGCATCGCGTGTTCTTTCATGGAAGTCTTGCCATCATGTATGGCTGCAAGAGTTTATTGTCTTTCATTAAACGGTGTCTCTAGCAGTTTCTTTATTATGGGGCTTTAGACTGGCACCTCCTGACTGTGTAGGCTATCTTATTTCTAGGCTTTCGGGGGTTGCTCATTTCTGGTTAGTGGTTATCCCAGTATTACACATGTACATGGGTGCACACCCACATCTCTATTCAAGCAGAATTTCTGGATATAGAACTCCCTTCTAGAAGCTAATGTTAGCTAACATGGTATAGACAGTGGCATGCTTTCAAGTGGCATGTTAGACTGAGCTAACTCATGGGAGGCGCTCAATAAATACTTGCTGAATGGATGGATAGATGAATGATGACCCTGTCCTTCTGGGCAGTGAACAAAGTTCTCTTAGATCTCTCTTTAGTGTATCAGAATTTAGCTCCCTTCATCTGTTTTAGGATTTCATGTCGTTTCACCCTCATCGTTGTCATGCCTCATGGCCTCTAGAAAGCAGGGAGAGAGGATAAGAAATGAGAAGAACTGGAAAATGATGAGTTTAGCCCAGGAAATTGAAATAATCGACAGGCTGTGTGCGTCGCCTGAGTCATTCTCTTGGCTGCGACTGAGGGATAAGTGAATCTGTGATTTGACACATCTAGGAAAAGGGAGGAAACAGAACACATCACGGAGCGGAAATAAACTTTACTGAGAAGTGACGGTGCGTGCTTGGTGATTGCAGACAGACCTTTTGTCTCCCCCATCATTGTTCAGTTAAGGGCAAGGATCTTAAAGAAATAAAAGGGATTGTTTTTTAGGGCCATAGTTAGCTATGTGTAAGGATTTACACGGCAACGAACTACCAGCTTGCTCAGACACGATCATTTTGACGAGTTATTTGTTAAGAGCCTCTGCTGTTTTTACGGTGTTTCTTACTGGGCCTTTGTCACTGCTGCTGATTGTGTTCTGTGCTGACAGTGACTGAGGACATGGCTCCCGTGGTAGGGACCGTCCGTGCAAAGAAAGGAGCTCATACGAATAAGAAACATGAGTAGTACAGAAGAAAAGGGAAGCAACATTGATTTTTGTGGTTGTTGAGGGACCCGACGTGCGGGGGGGGGGGGGGTTCACATTTCTTTGTTTACATGTAATCATTTTGGAGCGAAAGGGGAAGAGGGAAAAGACAGGTGGCTCCTTCTTCATAGGGCATGGGGCGGTGTTGCCCACTGTACAGGATGTCGGCCTCTGGTTGTCCGTGAGATGATCTTAGGTGATTTACGGATGTTGTTGGAGGGTCTCTTGCTGGTCGCCACCTGGCACTGTCCAGCAGACAGTCGAATCTGTCCTGCCCAGAGTATCCCTCTGCTGTGCTGTTCCCCCCCCCCGCCCCCCGCCCCAATCCTCCCACACCTCCTTAGCCCCACTGATCTCTCAGATAGCCCATCACTTCCATCAGTCCTGCTGGGCCTCACATTCTGCCCCAAGTGCCTGCCCCACCAGCCCCACCCGCCTGCCCCCTTCCTCAGTCCTTCCCCCTCCCTAGGTCTCCTTTAAGGGTACAACCTCATGCCTCTTGCTGTCTGTAACCCCATTCTCTGGCATTCTTCTGCTGGTCTGCAACCCATCCCCAAGCTTCTCACTCTCTTTACTCCATCCCTGCGCCCACCTTGCCACGTATCCTGGGTCTCCTGCTTCTCCCCACCTCCTGTCCTGAGTGCTGTTCCCTCTAAGGATCCACCACCTTGTCTTCTTTTGCCCCTGCCTTTTATATCATCTTGCCATTACCCTCAGTCCACTAGCTTCTTTTAAGCATAAATTTAAGTAAAATGGAGTTGATTTAAAATAACTTAAGGGATAGGTTGAATTTCCAATAGAGGTTTTAGGCTGCTAATTTCGTCTTTGTGCTTTGTCCATATTCCTGTAGCTACCACACAGTGCTTTGGATTCTAGACCAGAAACCAACTGGCTCTTACATGGGAATCACCGGGAGCTCTCAGAACATGCAGTGTCTACTTCCTCCCTTCCTGCCACCACCTCCCAGCCAATTAAGTTAGAATCTCTGGAAAGGGGGCTGGATGTTGGCCTTTTTTTTTTTTTTTTTTCCCGATGTTGGCCTTTCTGAGGGCTCTGTAGGCTTGAGGTAGAGCCAGGTTCGTTGCTGTCCTGTAATATGGATGCCAGAGAGTAAAACCAGAAATGACTCTTCAGCAAAATAACAAAATAAATGAGAAAATCAGTCACTATGTGGGAATAATAAACACAGGAGTAAACACAGGAATGTGCTAAGGGGCAGAATTTAAAAGAACATAATATTTTGGGCGTAATTCATGCAGCTTTCTTTAGAAACTTCAACTGCAACCATTTTCTATCACTACCTCAACTAAACCTTGACTTTCGTTCATATTTCTGAGAATAAACTTTACCTATGTCCAGAATGTTGTCTGGCCCCAGCTCGTTTTGGGGCTTTGGCTCTCTGTTTTGGCGGCCCAGGGCTTTGGAGATTGGGATGACAGTTTGTCATTGCAGATGTCAGGAACCTTTCATTTCTTCTTAGTATAGCTCCCAGCAGCTGGCCATTGCCCATTTTCAGCTAGAATTTGAGAAAGAAATTCCCTTTCTCCTTCTGGATAGATGGGCAGCGAGGAGAGTTACTTTCCCAAAGGCTTCACTGTTGGGCTCTAGTTCAGCCAGGAATCTACTTCTCTTTCTCACCAAAGTTCCCCTCTCCCTGTGCAGCTGTTCTGTTTCGTCTCAACCTTTATATCTCCGAAATTGCCTAATCCAAGGATTGACTCAGCTGGTGCAGTGCAGGGTCAAGAGGTCTCTGGCCCTCATGGCTGTGGCTCTCAGGCTGTCCTCATCTTTGGTCTCATCCTTCCCATGCTGATAGCCCTCTTCCTGGCCCTCGGTTTCCCATCCCTGCCAGATGACCTGTCTGTGGTCTGCTTGCTGCTCAGTAATCTGCCTGGCTCTGGTCCCTGACCAGCTCCGACTTGCTGTCTCTTCTTAGTCCATCTGCCTGGGGCCAGTCCCTACTGCCATAGACCCTGGGATACCCACTTTGGTTTGGCTTATCTTGCTCTTGTTAACTGTTGCATATGTGTGCCCAGCTTGATGTGTGGCTTCTTCGTGCCAACCTTTATGACTTATTCCTTCCCTCCTATGGTCTGTGGGAAGAAGAGGAGAAAAGCACACAGCATGTGTATGAAAAGTGTTGGATGGCTCTCCTGCACTGGGGATTTTCTGATTAGAAGGGTTTAGGTTGTAATTGCCTTCCTATTTGGGCTGAATATTCACATAATGTGTAAAGAAGTTACTTTAACTTAGCTTTTTAAGTTGCAAACAGGCATCTCCTATAGTTATCTTTTTTTTTTTTTAAGATTTATTTATTTATGATAGAGAGAGAGAGAGAGAGGCAGAGACACAGGAGGAGGGAGAAGCAGGCTCCATGCAGGGAGCCTGATGTGGGACTCGATCCCTGGGACTCCAGGATTGCGCCCTGGGCCAAAGGCAGGTGCTAAACCGCTGAGCCACCCAGGCATCTCCTATAGTTATCTAATTGGCTTTTGGCACAAGACTACTTTTCTAAAGGGACCGAGTCTCTTGTCCAGTAAACGGTTTGAACACAGCACCGCTTGAAACACCATCCCCGACAATTCTGTTGCTTCATACCAGAAACCTCTGTATTTTGCTGTGCTTCCACTAGAAATGCTCCAGGCCTCTCCTTCCTGTAGTTAATCCATATCCTTCCCCTTCTAAACCTTGTAACCCCAATGCCCTCCAGAAAAAGCTCCTGTGGTTGGTCTGGTTCTGTTTGGAGGCAGGTGGACACTGGGGTGCAGGCCACTATTCCATGATGCACAGTATGCTTCTGTGGATAGTAACAGGACACATCTCATGTGGTTGTTGTGAGCACTGAAGGAGTTAATATGTGTGGCTTTCCCTGGCCTGAAGAAGTGCTTGGCAGGTAAATGTTGTCCTCCCAGATTTCTGCTGCTTTTAGGAGCTTAGTTCTGGTGGTGGGGGAGGGGGGTCCTTTCCCCCCCAGAGAGTGGAGCTTCTCTGAGTTTAGATCCTTGTGCCACCACCCCTTTGTATTCTCACCCAGACACCTAGTTCAGGGTTGTTTCCAATAAATCACTTTAGCTAATAGAGTATCTGAACTCTCCAGAGGACAAGGAAAAGTCCTGATTATCATGGCATTGTTAAGGAGGAAAAAAAGAACTATTGTGATTTGACTATTCTAATCTCTTATCCCATTGGTCTTCATTATGTTTCTCTGAGATAGATGGCTTTAGTTCCCATTTCACAGATAGGAAACAAGCTTATAGAGGTTAGGTACTTTGCTAAAGTCACAGAGCTGCTAAGGGAAGAGTCCAGATCCAGGACCCCTGACTCCCATCTGGATTGATATACTAATATGGTATATGACTATAGTCTTTCTATACCTGCTATGGTACAGGCGGGGAGACACCCGCTTTTCTCTTTCTCCAGCACACATGTTAAACTGGGGTTTCTGTCCACCTCCCCTGTCAGCATAGAGAGAAGTATAAGATTATATCACTGAGATGTCTTGTCTGTGGTGTGAGATCACTAGACAAGATATATCTAGGCCAAGTCCTGAGGGAAGGACACTGATAGCTGTTTTGTGAGGTCCAGGTGTGGTGTTTCCATCCAGTGGGGTAGAGATTACTGTGATGTGAGAACAGTAAAGCAGCACTTCTCTGGGTGTGGCATGGCTTCCCAGGACCTGTTCTTCTCTTGTGGAATATTCAGTGATTGCTGAGAGTGAAGGGGTAATGGGGCAGCTGTGTTGCCGGATGGTCAGAAAGCTAACTGGATTCTCAATGAAAGTGTTGAATTTGCCCTTCACCTTGAAGATAGCAGTAGCTTGTTATTTAAAGAAATGGGCAAAACAGCAAATATTGTTGGTGTTATTATAGGAGGTAGTAATCATATCTACCAAGGGTCTAGGCATAAAAGGGAGCATTTGGGGGTAGGATGTAGGCTTCCTGCCCTCAGACATCTTGCAATTCATCTTTCTTGGTCCTGAAAGACCAAGATCTCGTAGTAAGCTCTGTGAGTCTCTTTTGGCTCCTCTATCAAACGATGAATTACTTATAAGGTGGATCCCTTCTAGCCGTAAGGTTACATGGTTCTATGTGGACAATGCTTGCAAATACCTGCAAAATAATATACCTATAATATAACTACATGGTGCCGCGAGGTATTATTTCATGTTGAATTGCTAAGGGAGTGCTATACTCCCTTAAGATGGGGAAAGAATTAGTCTGAATGAAAGAAGACATGTTCACTCATTCAACAAGTGTCTTCTGAGGGCCTACTATATGCTACGCCCTCTGAAGGCTCTGGGAATACAATGTTGAAGAAGATGGTGTTCTTGTGTTCATGAAACTTTATAGTCTAGTGGGGGAAATGGACAATAACAAATAACAACGAATGCTACAACGGTGGATAGGAGGAGAAGGAGAGAACGGAGTTAAGCTTCAGTGGTCCTTAGTTATGAGGCTGAGAATCAGAGACTCTCTAAGAGTTAAGTGTGGAGAGAGAGGTTGGGGCTATCTCGTGAAGATTCTTGCTTGCATATCAAGTTAAAGGCAAATAGAGGTTAGCAGCATTGAATTTAAAAATGTATTGAACAATTTCCACATACCAGGCAGTAGAGAATATAGGTGCTGTGAATACAGTATCAGCACCAGGTGCTAGGAACATGAAGAAGTATAACATGATATAACCTAATACTAATTCCTTCATGCAGCTGAAGTATGCCTATGTTTTTAGAGAGAACTTAGGGTAGCTGATGCATGATTTTGAATTATGGGCCTAAAAGGCATAGTGAAATTGGTATTCGCTAGGGAAGACAGTGTAGGGGGACACGTGATTAGTATAGACTGATCTTGGAAAGTGTGGACGTGGGGAGACAGACTTAGCATTCCTAAGGGTAGGAGGAGAGCCAGGATACAATAAATTCATGGGAGTAGAGAAGGGATGGTTCGGGATCCCTATCTGCAGGGAGGTGGGGCAACTGTGAGGGGTTTGGTGACAGAAGGCTTTGGTGACTACTCACAGCTTTGTTTCAGCAGCCTTGGTGAGGAGAAACCAGATTGCAGTGGGAGGAGATGGTAAAGATGAAGCAGCAGCCAGCACATATTGTTTGTTTGAGAAATATGTCAGAAAATGCAAGGTAAAAATAGAATAGTGGTTGGTTGGACGTTAGGGTCACATGATGGTTTTGTTAAGGAAGGGAGGCCTGAATGTATTTGAAGATGGGGTGGGGCCAGTGACAGAAAGAAGTTTGAAAATGATGTACAAAAATGGATTTATTAATCCATTCAATAAATATTCATTGAGCACTGACAGTGTTCCGGGCCCTGTGCTATTTGCTGGGGATACAGCATGAATAAGGCATGAAGTCTTCATGAAGTTTACATTCTAGTGAGTGAGACAGATAATACACAAGTCCAGCAACAGTTGAATTTATAATAAGAGCCTGTGATAAGTGCTGTGAAGTGCAGCAATGACCTGGAGGAGGGTAGGAATGGGTGGAAGGAAGAGGACAGATGGAAGTGGTAGACCGGGGGAGGGGAATGCTTCCTCTGTTGGAAGGAAGGTGGAAGGAGGTGCTTAGGGAGCTATTTTTAAGTAGAAAGAAATAAAAAAAAAGGGGGGGGGGAATGCAGTTCAGGTGGTCTTGATATTCTTAGCAGAAGAGCAGGCAATGTCACGGGCAGACTGACGAGGTGGGCTGGTTTAAGGCCTTGGATAGGTCGTCACCTGCTTTGTTCAAGCCCCCAACAACCCCCAGAGAGGACTGTAATGAGAAAGTACAGGGGTGAGGTGGCAGGGAGGCCAATCATCTGTATAGTGTGCCATTGAACGGCTCAGAGGGAACAGTAAATGAGTGGAGAACCATAAGCCTGCCAGTGAAATCGAGAGATCAGTCCCTCCTCCCTCCTCTTACACAAAACCCTATGCTGGGCCCTGTGGGAAACTCTTGAAGATGAGATGACACCTGTGCATAGAATGCATTAAAGACATAAATCAAGCCGTCAGCACGTACTTCCTATTAAGCATACTGTCCTTGTGAGTATTTGGATTTTTAAGGATTTGGATAGAGCAAGGGAAAAGGGCATCCCGGGTGAGAGAAAATGCAGAGCAAACACACTCTGGTGATTCAGAGGAAAGGTGTGTAATCAGAGAAGGCTGGAGCTTTATCAGATAAAAAGTGAATTTACTTGTTCAAGAGATGATATTGGGCCAAACAAGATCAGTGGTGAGTAAGAAGAGGTTTTTGTTTCTCCTTCTCTTTACTTCCATAACTGTACCCTCAGCAAAAGAAGAGACAGAGTTGGAAGAGACCTCTCATTTAAGAGACGGGGAAACTGAGGCCAAGGAGAAGATTCCAGTTCCTGGAGCCATGCAGTTAGTGATGGCTGAGCCTGCCCAAGAAGCCAGCACACAGAAACTCCTAGCAGAGGCCTCTTTCTATCGTAGTCCCCTGTGATTTCAACCCAATCCCACCCCCCCTTTCACAAGCTCGGCTTCCCTGATACAGTCGTTGTATGTGGAAGAATGAGCCTGCTGGAGAATTCACAGATTTGAGGGATGTCTCGATTGGATCCAGCTTCTTAAGACTCCAGGCGAAGTTTCTCAGAAGCCCTCCAAACAGGCTGTATTTCTTTCTCCATCTTCCCTTGTTATTATCATGAAAAAACGAGCTGAGTGGAGTCGGAAGTGGCACCTCCTGGCTCCCCTGGTCTGTTGCAGAATTGAGTTCTAAAGAACCCAGCCCAGGGCAAAGGCAGAGGAGTATCTTATAAACCCAGGCTAAGAGGAAGAATTGGCATGGGGCTTTTAATCTACATTCATGCCAAATGAAATCTGTTAGATGGGATAATGAGCTCCATATTTTATAGACTATTTTAAGCCTGTCTCAAAATAAAGTACAGGACTAGGGGTGGAGGAAGGACGTAAGTCTTGGAGACAAAATGCCATGGCTTACTCATCAGTGTTTTCATTTTAATGATCCCAACCCCAGTACAAGTCCCTCAGTGACACTGTAATGGAAACCACATTTTTTTTTCCTGCTGGAAGTTTCAGGATGAACACAGCCAAATGCTTCGAGGCATAATTAAGGTTATAAACTCTCATCCCCAGTAATACACAGACCTTTCACCCCAGGAGGCTCAGTTAGAGACAGTGTGGTTGGAAAGCAGCTGAAATTATAGAGACATTTCTTCTGCCAGTCTCTAGTCCACCACAGCTTCTTTTCTGGGCCTCCCCGCCCCCCTCTACCCCCGTTCCTCCTCCCTCCTCTTCCCCTTAACCACTGCCTCATCACTGGGAAGGAATAAACCAACACATAAATAAATAAGAACCTGGGTATTGACTCCTTCCCTGCCACAGGGAGAGAATCTCAGACAGATGCTGCTGTGTCTGCAGGAGGCTAGACAGGGCTGGGAGAGGCAGCACGGGGAGCCTAGGGGGCCTGCCGGTAGATGTGGGGTACTGGAAGGGGGGAGGTGCATGTGTGTGTCATCAGCAGGAATGAGAGGAGGTGGGGAATGTTCTGCACATTACAGACTGGAAAATCCACCTCATAGGAAGGTCTTGAGGACCTAAGAGAACAAGGTGGTCCCTTCTCCTGTGTTTGGACGTATGATGGGTTAAGAGCTCTCTCAGTTTTCGTCTCCCGTGCCTTGACCAGCTTTCTGAATCTGCAGAGATCAAAGTTAAGAAACTTGGCATGGCCAGCACGGTTACGTGGGCTCATTTTTTCCCCCCTCTTAACCACATCTTGAACACCTGGAATATATAAGATAGTGGGAACCCTTAGTGCATGTGTATAAACTCTCTCTCTGGCCAATTGCAGTCCAATCTCATCCACATTTGGAAGGATCTCATTAGCATAAGGAACAAGGGAAAGACTAAGAATATCTCCCCTTCACCCCCCCTTCACCCCCAGCTGCCTTGGTCCCATACTCTGCCCCTGAAGATAGTGATTCTACGATAGACCATGATGAGACCCAGCTAGACACTCTGTTTGGCTCCTTAGAGATCCCTGCTTTAATCCTCTTCTCACTAACCCCATCAGCAAAGGGCAAGTACTCATGTCCATAATATCACCTTCAGAAAGATGTTATTAATGAGTGCATTGTCAAGTCATCTATCTAACAAATATTAAATACCTCTCGCAGCCTTACCTTCCTCGTTTGAAGAGTTAGAGTAATATCTATTTGTGGTAGTCAGAACTATTCACGAATATTTCTAGTTTTCCACCTTATGAGCACACAGTAATATTGTACTTTCTTATATCTTTGGCCATGTGATTTGTGGCCAATGAAATGTGAGCAGTCAGGCGTTTCACTTTCAAATGGAAGTTTTAAAAGCCGATATTACGTTTACTTCATTTGCCCGCTGTTTCACCGACTGTAGAAACTATTTTGGGGAAAAGTCTCCATCATCCTGGGACCCTGAATGACTGGGAGCATAGCCCTCTGTTCAACCATGTTGAACATGTGGTGCAAACAAGAAATAGTCATCTTTCTGTTAAGCTACTGAGATTTTGAGGTAGTTGGTATCCAGTCTACCATGCTTGTATTGACTGATATGTTCTACCCTGTAAGACTTTGTGAGGAATTACACAAAACAGAAATCTGTGTGCAGTGCATGTAGTCAACATTTATCCATTATAAATGGTGGATACTTTATTATCACTATGAATATCATTTAGGAAGCTTTTGGCTTCAGGTAGCTGAACTGAAATTCAAAATAGCTTAAACAATAAGTAATTCACTGGCTCCTCTCTACCTGCTTATTCCCCTGCTCTCTTAATAAGAAGTTCAAAGGTCAGCTGTTAAATCAGAGGCTCAGTATATCACCAGATTCTCTCTCATTTAGTCAGCTTGGGTTCATTAGATTTCTTATATCTATAGATTGTTGCATGTCAGCACTTTTGGGAAAATTCTCAGCCATTATCTCTGTTCTTTCTTTTTTCTTTTTTTGGGATACCAGTTGATTGAAATTGAAATCTCTTGAATTTGTATCAATTTTGAAATGGATTGAAGTTGAAATTTCTCACTGTATCTCCTATATTTCTTATTCTGTATTTTTCATATTTTATCTCACCTTGGTGCATCCTAGTTTCCTCTGAATTACCTTCCAGTTTATTTTTTTTTTTTTTAATTTTTTATTTATTTATTTATGATAGTCACAGAGAGATTGAGAGAGAGGCAGAGACACAGGCAGAGGGAGAAGCAGGCTCCATGCACCGGGAGCCCGACGTGGGATTCGATCCCGGGTCTCCGGGATCGCGCCCTGGGCCGAAGGCAGGCGCCAAACCGCTGCGCCACCCAGGGATCCCTACCTTCCAGTTTATTAATTCTCTAACTAGCTAAAGCTAATCTGCAATTAGATTTGTTCATTGATTTCTTAATTTCAAGTATTTTTTTTTTTTTTCAGGACTACAATCCCTATTTAATTCTTTTTCAAATCATTTTTTTCAAGTTTTCAGTTTAATAAAAAACCTTTGAAGTTTGTCTTTTGTTTTTCTGAAATCATAAGCATACTTGCTTTATAAAAGGCTCTCTAGTTGGATAATTCCAATATCTGGAGTCTTTGTGGGTCTGTTTCTGTAGTCTCCTGTTTCTGATGGTTCTTGCTCATAGTGTTTTTTTCCCTTGTGCTGTCTTTGGTGGTTTGGTCATTATTTTTGAAAAATATTTTATGATAATAATTTGAAGCCTAGAATGGTAACTTTCTCCTACAATGATCGTTTCTCTTTTGCCAGACACCTACAGATACCAGTCCGGTTCCATCTTAATCCAATGCTTGAATGCTTGGGGATCCATGGACTCAGATTACACGAGGCTGTGTTTTTAGTTTCCATGAGAGGTGGTATCTTGGTTACCTTTACCATAAGGGTGAAGCCTTTTCTCTAGGAAGAAGCCCAGCTTAGAGTTCCTTCCTTGAGAAAGCCCAGAATTTTGATTTTTCTCCCTTTGCCCATCATAGTTGTCAAAAGCACAGCTAGTTTTGCCACAAATCCTCCCAGATTGGTAAAAGTTCTGAGGGCAAAAGCTGCTTTGTGTTTTGGACCTACCTATTTGAATTCTTTCTTTCTCCTAGGTTTTGGTCTAGTAATTCTTTGTTATTTTCTTAGCTCTTTTTTTTTTTTTAAGATTTTATTTATTTATTCATGAGAGACACACAGAGAGAGGCAGAGACACAGGCAGAGGGAGAAGCAGGCTCCATGCAGGGAGCCCGATGTGGGACTCGATACCAGGACTCCAAGATCATGCCCTGGGGCCGAAGGCAGACACTCAACTGCTGAGCCACCCAGGCATCCCATTTTCTTAGCTCTTTAATGCTTTTACGAAGATCGGAAAAAACAAAACAAAACAAAACTCCCACATCGTCTTTAGTGGGAGGGTTGGTTCTAATTTCCCAACCTGCCATTAAAGAATGGAGATCCTAGGACCCCAATTCTTTGCATTCTTCCATTCCTCACATAGGTCTTTTTGAGAGCTTGAGAGCAAGAAAATCTATCCCAGAAGTCCCTTGGGAGACTTTTTCTCATGTCTCAAGGGACATAATTTCACCACCAATTCCTAAACAAGTCACTGGAAAGGAGATATAATTTTCATGATTGGTATAACATAATTAACATTTACCTTATCAGGCTGGGAGGGTCTCTGCTTCTCCTAAGGCACATGGATGCTAATTCCTAATCAAAATCTAGGTTCTGTAAGCAAGGAAGAAAAGGGTAAATTGCTACCATGCAGGCAATCAGCTGTATCAATCACACTCTATGCTCAACTAGAGTTAAGGATTAAGACATGTAGTCATATCTCTTGCCCTAGTTGGGGACCACATGCTCTGGATAAGGCAGAAAAACATAGAGCCCAACCTTAATGGAAAGGATTCAGAAGTACTGGGGGTATGTCCCTTGAAAACATAATTTGTAACTTAAAAAAATTGAGATGGCCTTTGATCAAAATGTAATAAATTTAATCAAAAATAAAATTCTGTAGTAGAGAGAATTGGCCTTATTAGAAATTTATTCATAAGATTTAATCACACTACAAATTACTTCTATAAATGTGTATCGCATAAAAACTAATATATCTAATGGAGTCATGTGGCTTCACTGGGTAAGCTGGGTCCTTGCAAGTGTTCCTGGCAGAAGAAGGATCATAGTAAGGTTGAAGAATCCTCACAGACCTTGGGAACACAGACATTACTCCCCGAGCAGGGCTGAAAGCCGTCCTTGCCCTAATATACCAGCTCTTGTTACCTAGGAGCAGGGTTGGAGGGCACAGAGATGAGGCATGAGGGTACCAACGACAGCCTTTCCTGAGGACTGGTTTGCTCTCTGTCTTGGAAAACCAGGTGGGCCTCCACATTCTCTCTTTGCAATAAAAGGCCTGAGAGGGACATTTATCCTCTACCCCTAACTGGACCCTCTGTAGTTTTCACCTGAAAAGAAGAGGCCCAGTTACTGAACCAATACTTTCTACAGGTTCAGGATCTATCTCCTTTTCCTCGCTTTTTCATATCCCATGTCTATGGATTACCTCATCTTAGAAGTTCTCATCAGTCCATCACTTGCCACAGGTTGCTAGCTCTTGGAAGTCTCTCAAAGAAGGTACCGAAAGAAGGTATGCCAAGCAGGTTGAAAGTGAAGGGATGCCTGTGTGGCTCAGTTGGTTAAGCATCTGCCTTCGGCTCAGGTCATGATCCCAGGGTGCTGGGATTGAGCCCCACATCAGGCTCCATGCTCAGTGGGGAACCTGCTTCTCTCCTTCCCTCTGCCCTTCCCCCGCCATGCTTGTGCGTGCTGTCTGTCTCTCTGTCAAATAAATAAGTAAAATTTAAAAAAAAAAAAAAAGAAAGAAAGAAAGTATGTATGAGTACAGCTGGGTTTGGGGAGGTGTTTTCATGTGGGGTAAAAGGAGTTGAAAGTACACCTACATATAGCTTCGGTTCCCTTTTATCACCTCCACACTATTTATCCTTAAACTCTATCAGTTAAAGCTATTTATTTGCATGACCAGGCTCCTTGAAAAACCAAAGAAAAACCTGAAAGTTAATAAAGTTAGCAAGTATTGAAAACAATCATAGGCTTATTTTGCTGATTGATTTGCTTTTTAGGCAGCATGCAGAATGATTCAGTGTGATGAGGCTTTCAAATCAATATGGCCTAGTTTAGCTCACAACTCTACCACTCACTGCTGTGTAATGTTGGGCACCTCTCTAGGCCTCAGTTTCTCCATTTGTAAGATGCTGACAATATCAGTATTTACCTCATAGTGTTATTGTATGGATGAGGTGATGTCATGCATGTAGAAAGCCCAATAAATGTTAGCTATTAATTCTTAACCCTTATTGCCTAACATCTAACTTTTGGATAAGAAGAAGATGGTGGGTGGGGATCCCTGGGTGGCTCAACGGTTTAGTGCCTGCCTTTGGCCCAGGGTATGATCCTGGAGTCCTGGGATGGAGTCCCGCACCGGGTTCCCTGCATGGAGCCTGCTTCTCCCTCTGCCTGTGTCTCTGTCTCTCTGTGTCTATCATGAATAAATAAATAAAATCTTAAAAAAAAAAAAAAGAACAAGAAGAAGATGGTGGGATATTCAGGAGGAGATGTAAGGCCTGGAGGTGTAGGGAGACAGGTCTTAAAGGGGTGGGGGAGACAGAATGTGTCAGGAGTGTTGAGTCCTGGGGCTTTGAGAGGGAGTACCTGGGAGTTGGATGTGAGAGAAGGAACTGAAGACCAACCTCTACTTTCTTTGAAGTTTGGCCCAAGGCATTGGGGAGAAACTTCAGCCTCAGGGTGCCCTCTGTACCTTGTGAGAGGACAGAGTCATCCATCAGTAGCTCCCTTTAAGGCCCTGCCTCCTCCCCCTAGAGGCTGCCTGCCAGGCAGCTGAGCTGGGCTACCTTTGAGGGGCTAGTCACCCTGCTGCCTCCTGGCTCAGTCCGGCTGCTCAAGGTGCTTCCCGCCTTGCTGGAGTTCCTGCTCCATTAAGTAGATTAAGGGCTCCGCTGACCCAGCCCAGAATAATGGACACACTAATTGGCAGTCATTAGAGGGCTTCAGCATTGATAAATCTTCAGGCCCTGGGCAGTATCTGCTGAAATCCATTCTTATCGACCACTTCAGGAAGAAGGATCCGAGGGCCAAGGCAAATGCTTGTCTTGATGCTGAGAGGGAGGGGCTGAGGCTGCTGGTCCTCAGTGGAGCCAGAAGGATAGGGCAGGCCGTGGGTGGAAGCACTGAAAGAAGAGGAAGGCAGGGGAAAGGCTTTGCTTTTTATTTATTATTTATTATTATTTTTTTTTGACAGTAGTTTTCATTTTTTATCCACTTTTTTTAACCATAACCAACGTGATTTTATTTTTAATTTTTTCTATTTTATTTAAATTCAATTAATTAACATAAAATGTATTATTGGTTATAGAGGTAGATAGAGGTCAGTGATTCGTGAGTCTTATATAACACCCAGTGGTCATTACATCATGCTCCCTCCTTGCTGTCCATCACCCAGGTACCCCATTCCCCATCCACCTCCCCTCCAGCAACCTTCAGTTTGTTTCCTATGATTAAGAATCTCTTATGGTTTGTCTCCCTCCCTGGTTTTGTCTTTTATTTTTTCCTCTTTTCCCCTATGCTCCTCTGTTTTGTTTCTTAAATTCCACATATGAGTGAGATCATATGGTAACTGTCTTTCTCTGATTGATTTATTTTGCTTAGCATGATATCCTCTAGTTCCATCCATGTTGTTGCAGATGGCAAGATTTCATTTTTTCGATGGCTGAGGAGTATTCCACTGTGTGTGTGTGTGTATATGTGTGTGTATGTATGTGTGTATATATATATATATCTCAGGTATATCAGGTCTTCTTTATCCATTTGTCAGTTGATGGACATTTGAGCTCTTTCCATAGTTTGGCTATTGTGGACATTGCTGCTATGAACATTGGGGTAGAGCTTTCTCTTTATTTTTTAAATTTTTAAAAAAGATTTTATTTATTTATTCATGAGAGACACACAGAGAGAGGCAGAGACACAGGCAGAGGGAGAAGCAGGCTCCATGCAGGGAGCCCAATGCAGGACTCAATCCCAGGACCCCAGGTTCACACCCCGGGCCAAAGGCAGGTGTTAAATCGCTGAGCGACTCAGGGATCCCCAGAGCTTTCTTTTTAAAATAGGAAAGGTAGTAGTAGTAGTGAGCACTTGTTGAGCACCTCAAACAGAGTCTATGAGGGATGAGGCCTGAGCAGCAGACGGAGAGATTATGTCAGAGGTAAAGGAACGTAGCTTCATCTACACTGTGGCTACTGGACCTGTCCTGGCGTCTCATCAGAGTCAAGCAGATGGGCACAGGGAGATGTGAGCAGGGCTCCTGGACATGATGGGATCAGAGTTTTCAGGGGCTGAGATACCACATGAGCAAGGAAATCAGGCCAATTACAGGGTTGCCTCTGCTAAGGGGGAGACTTCTTGTCTGGTGAGGACTAGAAAACTCAAGTTACAGAAGAAATATCTTGACTCTGAGGTACTCCTTAAATTGGCAAATATTTTTTGAATGCCTATTCTACAAAGGTACTGTTATGATAGTGAGCAAGACTGGCAGTGTTTGTCTTCATGGAAATTACAGTGAAGGGAAAGGATTATTTAGTTGGAAAGTGCCATGGAGTGGAGAGGAGAATTCCAGCTGTGGATTTGGCCTTGAAAGGCCTTGAAGGGTGGGTAGAAGCTGCGCTTGTGGAGAGCTACGGTGGAAAGGGACAGAATGGGAGGGTTTGGTGAGTTTGGGAAATAGTCTTTCTGTGGAGGTTGTATGTGTATGCTCATTGTGAGTATGTGTGCAGGAGATTTGGGACAATTAGAAAGCTGGAAAAGTTCGCTGAGTGGGCTTTGTGTTCTATACTAGAGCTTTAGGATTTTGTTTAGCAGTTTATGGGCAGCTATTGGGAGATTTTGAGCAAGGAAAGTAACTTGATCAATCCTTTCCTGTCCCTGGCTGAGGTCACTTAGTAGCATTGGTGTTGGGCAGGGCTTCAGGCCATGATTGTTTCAATATGTTCTCTTCCTGGCTTTCTCACGGGAGCAGTCGTAATTTTATTTTTACCCACATCTCTGTTTTGGGTGTACATCAGATTAGCAGCTCTGTGCCTCCAGTTGGAAGAGAGCTTCTGTTCAAAGTGCTGTGTGGGTGGAGTCCTTCCGCCACTGTCCAAGGCCCGTTGCCCCTCTTGGGTGTTGACCTTGGCTGTAGAGGGTGTGTCCCTTGATTTAATGGTGTTTGCTTCCCCTACTTTTTTCAGCTCCTTCCCCATGCTTCTGAATGACCCACAGTTCCTGCAGGGAGGTTGAGCAAGGTGCAGCTGCTTGTTTGGGTGTTAGCCAGGGGCAGCAACTAATAAGCGAATGGTCAGTTATCTCCGGAATGTAGGTCTTTGCTTCAGCCAGATTTATGTCCATTTTATCATAAATACAGGCAGCTTCATAAATTTAGATTGGTTTCCAGAAACAGACCCTGGTTCCAGGAATATTTCTCAGTGTGGAAGACAGGACTGTCAACAAAGATGGGGATGCATTTTTAAAGATTAGTTCTATTTGCCAGGATATGGTCTATGGAGAAACAAATTTGGTGGCCTAGAACTCTTCTGTATCCAAATGAAGGGTATGGTGCAGATTTAACTTTCCGCGACTATGATGTTTTAAAATATCCTTATGGTACTGTTAGCTCAGTTGGCCTGGACACTGTATTCATGAAGGGAAGGCTGTGGCTCAGCTCTCATCCCTCCGTTAGACAGATAACTTCTCTCTGGCCACCGTTAGAGACTGCATTTCCCCTTCCGGCTGGTAGTCTCTCTGTAGCTTTTGATTAGTCATGCAAAGGCCAGCAAAAATAGTATAGACGGACAACAAAAATCTAGTTATCTACTGGAAAAAGAATCCAGAGAAAATGTCCTGTTGATAACAGTTTTATTGTGAGTTTTTAGACTTGGTTATGTACTTCTATGCGCCAGGAACTGTCCTAGGTGCTTATCTCAAATGTCACAATGGTATTGTCCCTATTTTACAGCTGAGAAAACTGAGACTTAAAAGAAGTTATGTGACTTGCCCAAGTCAATAAGCGTGTGTAATGGATTTCAACCTGGGTTTTCTTATTCTAAACCTCATGTTCTTTCCACTCCTCTATCTGGAAACTGTGATGAGAATACCTAGACCCTAGATGCCTGGAGCAAGAGTCAGATGTCGGACCATTCAGTGACATCTTGGGGTCTCCTCTGGCCGTCAAAGTATATTTGGCTATCACTGTAGGCCTCTTCTTGCTTTGAAGCAGAGTTATCTCTACCCCATTTGATGTCCAAGTTAACATCTGCTTGTTGCCAACTGGACCCCTGGAGACCTCTCTCTATCTTCCAGCCCCCAGCCCCCTGCCGAATTGGGGAAGTGACAGATGGAAGATCAAGTGGCAGATGGAAGATCAGATTTCAGACATTACAGGCTTCATTCTGACCTGCAACAGCTCAGAGGGAGAGGGGGGCGTACTGGCCAGTGTGTGGACAAATTGAGCTGCTCCCCTGAGCTGGGGGTCTATACTGGGAATTTCTTTTATGGGAAAAGGAAAACAGTGGTGTTTTTTCCCTTGAGCACGTGGTAGAGAAAGAACCAGCAAAATAGCTGCAACATTTACTAAGAATCATCTCTGGGAAAGCCAGAATTGATGTGATGTACAAGGTGCTAGGAAAGTGCTGTCTGCCCCCAAACCTCTCTTACCTTGGCGGTGCCTCGGCACCCAGAATAGTTTATTCATTTTTTTGGGCTAATAAACCTCAGCTAATCCTTTAATGAGTATGAAAATAATGCACCCTGGTGTTAATTTAAGATTCCTTGGCTCCGGAAGAAGTAGAGGAACAGAGGCTGTGTTCGTGTGGGTGTGGGTGTGGAGTGGGGTGGGTGGTGTCTAGAGTGAATGGATGACTCAGACGTGGTGGGAGTGTTCTGGGACGGCTTCCTGGAGGAGAGAAACACTTCACATGGTGTGGTGGTAGAGGACTGTTCCTCCAGGAGCTATGGATCAGGGCATTCACCAAACTGCCCGACGTCAGTTGTTAGTTCCTCAGATAATGGAATTAGCTCTAGTAGTACAAGGTACAAAGCCACGATTAACTTATAAGCTTTTATAATTGCTTTTTGGAAGCCCTTCCTGCTTTGGCATAGTAAATCTTCTTCACAGTGCCAGGGATTTAAACTTTTTAGAAATGACATTTAGTTATTGTAAAAGGTAAGATCTCTTTGGATTTCAAGCTGCCTTGGGAACCTTCCTGCATCCTCTGAGGTGTCATCCAGGAAGCCTCCCTTGGGGTGGCATGGAGGGAGGCAGAGAAACGTGCCTTCCCTGAGAGTGGCTGCTACACTTTCTGGACCCAAGCAGCATTCTGTGGGGATGCAGGAGACGCTTCCATCTGTGATCAGAGCCAGGTTTCAGGAAGGCCGATTGGTGAGCCCTCAGAGCTGGGACCAGGACAGGGGGACCACAGATGGTGGACGGCTCTGGCTGCCACTTGATGGGGGCTGCTCTTGGGGCCGGGGGGTGGGAGTGGTGTAGACTGCTCCCTGTGAAGGACACAGAGGAAGTTTTTCTTTAGATCTAGGGGGGTTTTAGCAACTGAGTGGAGGTTAAGCCTTCTCCGCAGGAGTTTCCTGAGGAGACTGGGAAGGTGGGTGTAAATATGAACAGTTTATAGGCGCAGCACATACACACACATACATGGAAACTCTCTGCCCCTGACACAGGTTCTGGATATTACTAAGGGTTCAGTACATCTATATGTAGGAGTGATAGAAACACTCATTTAGGCCACAGGTAAACAGGTTAGGCAGTGAGGCCTCTTCAATTATTGAACTCTAATAAAAGTAAACAAATATCATTTCTCTAATTTTTAGGACTGTCTTATTTGAGCATTTATGATATACCAGGTGTGTCCTAACTACCAGAAATGGATCTTCTGCTATCATTCTTTGCACTTTGTAAAGCACTTCCATCATCTCATTTGAGTCTTCCAACAGCATATTTTCACATTATGTGAGTGGGGAATGCCCAGAAGTGGTGACATTGGAATCGGACCTCAGAGCTCTTTACTGCAGTTCCCATCTCCTGTTTACCGTCCCGCAGTGCCCAGCACTTTCTTACCACACCTTTTCCTGCAGAGTTTCTTGGGGTTTTGCGTCTGAGAGAGGTATCTGACTGAGCAGGATGAGCTTTGAGGATGTCCATGGGGTTGAGAACAAGGTGAGAGGGAGCAGAGAATACAGACTGATTGGCAGGGCCCTGGGGCATGTGTCAGGGGCCGTGTAAGCATGGCTCAGGCTCCTCCTTCAGAGGGAGCTGGAAAGGAAAAACTTCCCCTTTGGGGAAAAAAATGAGGCTATTGCCAATGTCTCCGTATCTGTGAGACGACTGACGATTCAAAGACTCACTGATGAATGGACAGAAGTTTTCAGACCCAGGAAGATATTAAAATAAATATTTAATTGGAACAAATTATGCCGTGAATCATTAAGACAAACATAAATCTCATGAATAAGATTTCTCTTATTTCTCTGGATCTCGATGAAATATTTATTGAGGAAAATGAAGTCACCTCACTGCTTTGCATGACTAAATGTCATTGCTGACTTCCAGGAGCAGCTTCCTCAGGATCCATTGGGATCACGAGGATGGGGAAGGAGGCAGGAATTCTTATAGGCTGACCCCACACGAGGAGGAATCAGACTGCTCAGATCTGGAAGGACCAAAGCAAAGTCTAGCATTGTGTCTGGGCGTAGAAAAAGTGAATTTAATTTTTGGTCATTTAATGTTGATTTTGAAGGTCCTGGGATACTTTCTAATTTGGGGAATGGGGAGGATGGGTTTTAAGGTAAATGCCTTGAATTTCCAAATTTTCCTATGAGTATGTCTAGAACTTAGAACTCTCTGATTTGGGTTAATGCCCTTGTAGGTGACACACATGCATCCTGATGCCATTCCTGGTCTGGTAGCTGAGTGCGCTCTGTGAATGCTAATTATGTGCTCATTGGTAATATAGGTGGTAGGACTGTGGGGATTGGGAGAGTGTCATCTCCTCACTTGATCTTCCCTATGCTAATAAAGGATATCTCCCTGCAGAGGTTGGCTTCAGCCATTGACTTCTTTAGCTGTGGCATCCCTAAGGGTGATCAGAACAGAGCTCGCTATTCTTGGAGATGGATTTCAAGAGACTAAGCCCAAAGATAGCAATATGGGTTCATGGGGCAATGAGGATACCCTGGGTCACTGGCCTCTCTGGACAGGCTTTGGCTACAGCTGTACCCCTGACAGGGTGGGTGGGTGGGCCTGACTCCTGGGTTCATGATCTTTTGGCAGGCAGATCCTGTGTGGGTCACATGATGGATGTTTCCATGGGTGGTCTTGCTCTCCAAAGTCAGGTTTGCTGCTCCAATTTCATTCTGGTTTTTTTCTTGGAATGTACAGGTGGCTTATGTCAGTCCTCCTGGATGAAAGATGACTTTATTCCTTCCTCACAAACACAGTGCTCTACTCTGGGAGAAAGCTTAGCCAGCATGTTAGAGGGTTGCAGGTAACTAGAGCTGATTATATTGTTTTCCTTGGCCTTGGGCTTCCCATTTTCTAAATCTAGGGTATGATTAACAGGATTGGCATGGAAGGGGAACCCCCCACTGCTTGCAGAATTACTGAATTCAACTAAGTATGTACTGAGAATGAGCCATGTCCCAGCACTGGGGTAGATGCTCTAGAAGATACAGAAATGTTGACAGAGAGATTCTTGTCTTTTTTTTTTTTTTTAAGATTTTATTAATTTATTCATGAGAGACACAGAGAGGCAGAGACACACAGGCAGAGGGAGAAGCAGGCTCCTTTCCAGGGAGCCTGAAGTGGGACTTGATCCCAGGACTCCGGGATCACACCCTGAGCCAAAGACAGACGTTCAACAACTGAGCCACCCGAGCATCCCGAAATTCTTGTCTTTGAAGAAACTTACAAGCTAGATGGGGGGAAATTAAACATATATATACATATAAATATATGTATCATGTAATTCTATAACTGTTCATTCAGTGCTTATTTACTCAGCAATTTCTCTTAGCAGACCATGAAGAAATCAGAAATGCTTTTACCCCCAAGCTGCTTAAAAAAGACATGTTCATAATTATATTGTAAAGTGAAGGATAATAGGAGTTCCAGGAAAATGCTCTTTGTGAAAGACTATATTTAATACCAAGGTATAAATATTACTTCTATTAGTAGATCAGAGGATGGAGCCACCAGATAGGGATTTTGACTGTTTAGATTGTTCTACCCCCAGAAACTAGCACAGTGCCTGGTACATATGACGCTAAATAAATAAATGTTGAATGAATGAATTTTGCTAGGCTGGAGCGATCAGAGAAAGCCCTGTGGAAGACGTCCAGCTTTGAGTGAGATATTTAAAACATGATAGAATTTGGGTAGTACTGGGGTGGGCATTTCAGTTTTTCACAGGAAACCACTACCACCTCCACAGCACTCTGCTAGTGATTCCTCTTTCATGTTTATAAAATACTGTACAAGTCACTCATGAGCATTCAGCCATTTCTTACCTTCTTTAGCAGACCATTAGGGAAGGGTTGACTCTGGGACCCATGAACTTGATTGCATGACAAAGTGCAAGAAATAGTGATTTGTTTTTACTTGAAGCATTTCTATAGTTTAGAGATGCCTTTGAAGCCCCGTTGAATGAGGCTGTGGATTGAAATTCTCCAAAAGGCCATTAATTATTGAATTTGCTTTGTTGTAAAACAAAGGAGATACTTCTAGGTGTCAGCTGTTGGAAGATGTAGAGTTAGTATCACTGTAAGTGCTCCTAATCACAGACAGACCTGCTCACAGACACTCAGGGAAGAAGACAGGACACCGTCAGCACCCTGCTGCAGGGAGGATGGGCAATTAGTGGCTTCAGATGTCACATAGCATCCTCCTCTCTTTGGTCTCCCAAGTGCTTTCTGCTGGGCGATTGGAGATTTCGGTTGACTCTAAAAACAAGTCCCCATAAAAGAACTATGGGCTGTTAAGCTTGCCAAGTGGTGAAGTGAGTGGTGCCAGGGAGTTTGGCTGCAGTGGTTGTAATGGGAGTTCTGCTGATGATGGTGCTAAGGAGAAGGAGAAAAAATTTCTGGTGTCATGGGGATGACTTACTTCTGCGAAGTGGGACTAGATGTCCCAATGTGGCCTGTGTTGCTGGAGGAAGCTTGCCACTACTCTGCTGCTGCTATTGTGTCCTCAAATAGGCTTTGAGGGCTGGATCTGCTATCCTGTCTCATGTCTGGGAATACACAAAGCCAAGCTGTAGGATCCTTCCCAGTGGGCATCTCTGTGATGATGTGCATGGAAACTTGACTTCTGATCATACATGGTAAAGCTGGGGAGAGGGTCTGCATTTAGCACTGTGGGGACAAGAAGAGCATTCAGTGACATTTAAGCCAAATCTGTGCTGAGCCCGCAGAGAGGGCACAACCCTATTTCAGATGCTGGAAGTATAAGGAAGAGATACGGTCTTTGCACCGCTGCCAATGGAAGTAGCCTCTTTATGATTTATAAAAAGCTTTCACATATATTATCTCATTTGAAATCCACAATATTCTTTTGAGATAGGTAGGGCAATGATTATCCCCACCCTTTTCTGGATGAGGAAACTGAAGCTCAAGCAGGTTAAGAGATTTTGCCTAAGGTTGCCCAGCTAGCAGGAAGAAGCCAAGCCTTGAATCCAGTACCTCTTGCTTTGTTCTGTTATTTCATGTTGTCAGTTCCTACTCATGAGGATAGACAGATGTGCAGGAGATGAGTCAAAGCTGCTAATATTGTGAAGAGGGAGGCACAAGGTTAGAGCCAGTGTAGTGAGTAAGCCAGAGTTCCAGGAGCAGGTGACCTTGAGCTGTCATGTAAAGGAGAAGAAGCCGTGATTGTGGTGGGCCGAGGGATGCATGTTGTGCTCCTGGCAATGTTGGCAGACATTGGTATTCCCGTCCACTCTTCTTTATTCCTGGATGTGCAAGGGAGGCTGGGGGGAGTCAAGGGCACTGAGGGTCTGAATAATTGAAATCAGAGGAAACACAAACATCTCTTTTTAACATAATCCCCTTTTCCTAGAAATGTTTTCAGCGTACTGCTCACAAACAGCAAAATGCCTTGGAATGGGTTCCTTCCACTCTTTCTTTGCTTTTGATTCCCCTGCAAGCAGGGAGATACTTAGGAGGAGAGCAAAGATGTCAAGAATCTGGAAGACCCGCAATTAAGCCATCAGCCTCTCTGGTTGTAGGACCAGGCTGTGCTGATCAGGTATTTCCTGAAGCTATGGTGGCCCCATCTTGCTTGGGCCCTGACTATGTAAGGGAGGTGTGGAGAAAAAGGAGATAACTCATCAGCTTGTACCACGAAACCCAACATCTCATCTGCCAGTGCTCCCTGTTGACTCCAGGGTACCCTTTCGTGACATCTCTTCTGCCTTCATGGCTTACCGTGATGTTTACTGTAGAAAGATTGAATAAAAGAGGATTATGGTTTGGGGAATTCCGGGCTAAGAGTTAAGAGAGACTTCCTTACCTTTGCCAGGCCTCAAATGAATGATTCTCTTCTCTCTTTTTAAATAAATCATAAGTGAAAATTTCTGCACTTGAAAAGACAGACATCAGAAGGATTTTTCAGTAAGGTACCGTTATTTTTTATTCAAAATTATGTTTGAAAATAATCCAGTATTGCGCAAACTGTTTTACCGGGCATTGTTTGTGAGGTTTCTCTCGCTCCGATGTGTGAGCAAATGTTTGAGAGCCCTTCCTGCCTCCTGCGACTGCTCCATCTTAAGAAAGGTGGACATTGCATGTCTGTCTGTAGTCTCAGGACATCACCTGGCCACTCCTCTCCTTTGTGGTGCTTTACTTCCCTGCTTTAAGCTCAAGACGGTGGACAGCAGTGACATCCAGTCACAACTTCCCGTTTTACTTTGTGGTCACAGAGCCAGATTCTCCCAAGAGAGATTAACACAAAGTTAAATGCTTGCAAGAATTTCTTATGATGTAACACAGGATGTAAAGGCTATTCCCTTGCTATAACTTAGGTAAAGTTTCTCATGGAAATGGAATGGCCCAGACCCTGCTGTACCATGCTCTCCAAGTGACAGTTTCATCAAGTCCATATGTTCGCAGATGAAGGGAGTGTTGTCACATGGCAAAGAGCCAAGAAAGCCCCTGACCCACTTCCATAGAATTGTCCAAGAGTACCTGGCACTTTCCACCCCTCAATTATTCCCATCGATTGTGAACAGATGGGTACAATACTCTTTAAGTCAGAGTAAAGTGACTTGTATTTGGCTGTTATCCAAGCAAAATGAAAGAAGAAGGTGCTGTTGTCTGTCTGGCCTAGGTACAATATAGGATCCGCAAAATAATGACCCCTGGTTCGATAATGACAAAGTTCAAGTCTGCCAGGATGGTGCTTTTATGGCGGCAGCTCAGAGACCATCATTCACAAATTTCAAATTGGTTACAGATTTGTGGGTTAGACTTGCCTTGTTGTTGGCTTCCCGTAATTTCAAACTCTGTGGACTCTCCATGTTGCATCAACTTGTGAAATATCTGGTAATATTTTTACTTTTCAGTTTGATCCAGGTTAGGACTATCCGCCAACATAGGAAGGTCTCAATTTACTCTATTTCTGAGAATAATAAGCATGGACCCTAAAGTGTTCCTGACACAATCATCTTGGGTGATTTTTCTAGTCCTCTTCTGCATAGTGAGGTTTTTAGGTCCTACAGTCTAATATTCATTGTAGTAAACTAGACTAACTTGCCATTCCGGGTCACTTCCTTCCCAATCTGATTCCAAACTTTCCTCTTGGAGAAAGTCTACTTTGCTTGACTCTATTCGCTTGTGACCACAAGTTCTAGACTAGTACAATATTCGTTATGGATGAGGTCGCAGAGTCTTTTGAGTCTAACTTCCACTTGAGGCAGAAATCGCCTCTGGACGGTCCCTGACTGGTGATGATCCATATCTTCTGTGACAAAGTGCTCGGGACTCCACAAGACAACTCATTTTATTACTGGACAGATCTAATTGTTAGTAAATTATTTTATGTAATGGAAACCTGACTTTGTCTAATTTAGGCATGTTGATCTTAGGTCAGCCCTCTTGAGTAATACAGAGCTATATAATTTCATTCGTGCTTGAAGTCATTCGGGTAATTGAGGACAGCAGTTTTTATTACGACACAGTCTATTTGGCAATGCTTTAGACTTTTTGATTGATCCTTGTGTCCTTAATTTTGTTTTCTTTCTCCTATGCTTCCCTTATTACTGTTATCCGACAGTTTTATAGGCACAACCTGTCTGTTATTTTGTGTTCCTTAAGAATTTATCCTTTTGGGTGAGGATGTGGAGAAAGGGGAAGGGGAACCTTCATGCATGATTGATGGGAATGCAAACTGGTGCAGTCACTGTGGAAAACAGTATGGAGGTTCCTTTAAAATGTTAAAAATAGAAGTAGCCTACGATACAGCAATGCACTACTAGGTATTTACCCAAATAACACAAAGATACAGATTCAAAGAGATACATGCATCCTGAGGTTTTTAGCAGCAGTATCAACAAGAGCCAAACTATGGAAATGATACATATGTCCATCAACTGATGGGTGGATAAAGAAGATGTGGTGTATATATTCAATGGAATATTACTCAGCCATCAAAAAGAACGAAACCTTGCCATTTGCAACAACATGGATGGATCTGGAGTATATTACGCTAAGTGAAGTAAGAGAAAGACAATTACTATATGATTTCATTCATATGTGGAATTTAAGAAACAAAGCAATCGGGCAAAAGGAAAAAAGAGAGAGAGGCAAACCAAGAAAAAGACTCTTAATTATAGAGAATAAACTGATGGTTACCAGAGAGGAGGTGGGGGGATGAATTAAGTAGGTGATGAGGATTAAGGAGTCCACTTGCTATGATGAGCACCGGCTGATGTATGTAAGTGTTGAATCACTATATTGTACGCCTGAAACTAATATTATACTGTATATTAACTGGAATTTAAATAAAACCTTAAAAAAGAGGTTATGCCTTTGATGTATGTAATGTTTTAAATTACTCATTTATTTTCTTGTTTCATGTATTCCCTCCATGAATATTTAGTTAAATCTTTTTGTACGTGTGCAGGTCTCTGGTAAGTGCTAGGAAGACAGCAATGAATAAGGCCAACTCTCTGCCCTCATGAAACACTTATTGGTGTATGTCCCTCTGACTTTTGTCAAATCGTTCGTTATACCTATAGTCAAATTTGTCAGCGGAAAAAGATCAGTTAATGATCAGAGAAAACCAGAAGATTGGAATGTTGAGAAATACATGCTTTCAACTAATGTTTGTTTGGTGGCTACTCCTTGCCCCTCTTTCCACCATTTACTTTTTATATGTTAAAAAATATTTGTCTCTGGGATGCCTGGGTGGCCCAGTGGTTGGGCATCTGCCTTAGGCTCGGGGCATGATCCCAGTCTGGGGGTTGAGTCCCGCATCGGGCTCCCTGCGAGGAGCCTGCTTCTCCCTCTGCCTGTGTCTCTGCCTCTCTCTCTGTGTCTCTCATGAATGAATAAAGAAAATCTTTAAAAAAATAAAAAAATTTAAAAAAGATATTTGTCTCCAAAGAAGATGTGTTTCCTGCAAAGGTTAATGATGAGGACAGAAGCCTGAGGGGAAATGTACTTTTGGGCTAAAAATGGAGGTGTTGCCCAATCCCATTGTATTGATTGGCCATTTGAAAATAGTAGTTTTACTACCAGAAGAAAGGTATTCCTTATGAATTGACAGTATAAGGAAAACCAAATGAAAATTTAAATCAAGTGACAAGAAGTCAGTGGCCCCTCAGGATGGAATGAGACTTTAGATTTCTGAGCAATATTGATTTCAGCCCCAAGAAGATACATGGAGAAAAAGTAAGAGGGGAGCATTGTGATCTAAGAACTGTGTCTTCATGTGGATGGCCCTGGTATTATGCCCCTACTCGGATGTGCTCTCTGCCTTCTTCAACTGGCTCCAAAGGCTTCTGGGTCTAGAGTCACCTCATGGGTCTGACGCTCCTATGCCTGTTCCTAGTCCCATCCCCCACTCTCCAAGGCTAGCTGCCCTGTCAACATGGTTACCCTGCTGCACAGGGACAGAATCAGCTTTTCAATCCAGAAAAGCCATGGAGTTGGCCCTCCATCATTTGCACTTGACATCTAGAGAGCCAATCCAGAAACTATGAATTGAGGGCTGTAGAATGCTGATGAGCAAAATTGTGCATAGCCTCATCTGTCTGCTTATGTGAGAGAGTTTTTAAGAAAGTCCCTAAAATTCTCAGTCACTGTGCTCTGACAGCTTTTGTTTTAATAAGAGAATCAGGCCATACTCAGGAGTGGTAGCCGAATCATGTCCCAGCAGCCTAGTGGTGTGGAAAGCCACTTAGATAGGCTTGTCCTTTTTTATAGACTCTACTGGTCCCGTGTTTCTTCTTACTCTTGTCCTTTGTTCTATTAGAGAGCAAAGCACTCTCCACCAGTGCTCCACTGTTCTGCCTTAAGTCTAACTTGATTTAAGGACCAGTTTGAGACTCATCCACTCTTTGCCTGTACATACCAGTCCATAGAGACTCCATCTTACATTTAGTGATCACCATAGGTCTGTTCTTTAAGTGTGATATATTTTGTTAGATTGGGGAATAGGTCTTGTCTTGGGCACTGCATTTGGTGGTAAAGTGTGGACTGGAGAGCATGCTCTGCCTCCATCAGTTGGCAATGGCATCAAGAGAAAGTAGCTGGAGAGAAGGAAGGTGGTGGTGGGCAGAGGTCAGGGAAGGAAGGGATAAGGTGGAGCCTGACTTAGTCCCAAGAGAAAACTAGACGTTATAGTCATCACCTTTGGTCACTCGTTTCCTCTATCACCATGGCCCTATGTGCAGTTGTGCAGGACTATTTCCCTCTTCCATTTTCATTTCCTTAAGACTTGCTTTCACCAAAAGCAAGGGCCAAGGCTTGCTTTGTTTGTTTTAGCCTCATTTTATCTTGAAACAGGTTGGCTGGGTAAAGTGAGAGCAAGAAGGCAGGTGACAACCCTAGGGCCCTGCCCCCTCAAGGAAAGCCTTGTTGGATTTTGTGTGTGTGCCTGTGACTTCTAGAATGCCTAGCTCAGTAACCTAAAATATGTGCTTTATAAGTGTGTGTTGATTGTTTGAGTAACGTTTTCCAAGCTACATAAAAACAAATGAAAAGAGCAATAACTCATTTATTTATGGGGCAACCTTCACCATTCAGAAGTTACAAATAGCCTTATAGCAGCAAAGAAGCCCATGCATACTAAGACTTATGATTGTGTGCAAATTCAAGTTCCTGATTGGGCCATCTTGAATATTTCTTAGAACAGAGATTAAAGGGAGATGCTATGGCTTGGTGATACAGTAATGATGTCTCTCCAGGAAGGAGGAAACAGTGAAATCCCTCGATATTTGACAGAGGGGCAGATATCTCTCCATACATCTCAGTACGGCCCGGCGAGGGTTAAGTGGTTTACTGTGTTCAAGTAAAATTGTTAGAATTTTTTAAAAAGTGACTTGGGGACTAAAGTCAGTTGTCTGGAAATCTACCTGGGATGCCTTGTTTTCCAAAGAGAATTTATTTTTATTTTATTTTATTTTATTTTTTATCCAGAGAGAATTTAAAGAAGACTCTTTGCCAGTAATACCAAGTGTTGGTAAGGGTGTGGCGCTCCTGGAACTCTCTTTGCCAAGGGAAGAGCTGAACACTGGTGCAATCGCTTTGAAAGAATTTAGGTGGTATCTATTATGCATACTCCCATGACCCTACGATTCTGCACCTGGATATCCTCAACAGATATGAGGCTTTATCTTCATTAAAATATGTACAAGAACATTCATATCAGTTTCAGTCGTAAGAGTCCCAAACTGGAAACAACCAGAATACTTCTACAAGCAGTAGAATAGATAAATACATTGTGGTGTATTGATGCAGCACGGTGTCATCCAGCAAGGAGAAAGAGCCTACTATTGGCATACCAGCAGCATGGAGAAATCTTACAAACAGAATGTGCAGCAAGCAAGCCACATAAAGCATATATCCTACACTCATTTATATGAAGTTTAGGAACAAGCGAAACCTGGTGTGTGGGGTAGAGGTCAGATAAGATCATTCTGGATTGGAACTGGGTGTGAGGGAACCTTTGGGTAGTTGTAAATGCTCTACATCACCATCTGGATGGTGGGTACACCAAGGCATACATATGCAAAGATTTACCCAGCTCTTCCCTTGTGCTTTGCACACTTTACTGTGTTCAAGTTATACTTTGATAGAAAAGAAAAGAAAAAGAAAGAAAAAGGAGGCATTGCTGAAGTATGACTGAGCGGTTTGCTCCTGTGTCTTCTGTTTGTCTGCTGGTTATCTTATGGCTCTTGCTTCTGAAGCTTCTTGTGAAATTTTTTTAAATTTTTAAATTTTATCTATTTATTTATTTATTTATTTATTTGAGAGTGAGCATGCTGTGAGCAAGTGGCGGGACGGGGTGGGGGGGTTGGAGAGGGAGAGAGAGAATCTTAAGTAAGCTCTAGCCCCAGCACAGAGCCCAGTGCGGGGCTGGATCTCACGACCCTCAGATCATGACCTGGGCTGAAATTAAGAGTTGGATGTTTAGCCCACTGAGCCACCCAGGTGCCCCCGCTTCTTGTGAATTGTAGCTTTTTACTCCTGCTCTCAATTTCCTCAGGAAAGAGCTCAGGTCTGGAAGTCAGGAGGCTTCTGTTATAGTCTCTCTACCCCTCTTGCCAGCTGTTTACTTCTGGGTACGTTCTCCAGGGAAGTCTACGAAATAGGCATTTCAATCGCTCCGTCACCTTTAACCTCCAGGATTTGGTGAACATCACGTTAGGTACAATATGTCGAAGAGTTTTAGGAAAAATCAAGAGTCACCCAGATACCAAGATGATCGTTATACTTGAACTTGAGGAAATCTATACCAGCTACTGATTTGAATCCTATGAAGTGCTGCCGTCAAAGACCGTGTTGTGACTTCAGATAATTGGGCAGTGATTTATGAATCATTTTGGTACGTAGCCGAGGGCAGTCAGTAGCACACGTAAGGGTGACTCGTGTGTAGGGAAGTACGGCGATTACAGAAACAGCCAGTGCCATGAGATCTGAGGTCCAGGGGTCACTCTGGTCAGCGTCAGGGGTTCAGGATGATGGTTCTTTTTCAGGTGAAGCCTTTGGACTCAGGTGGCTAAGTGAACAGTGCTCTGCTTGGACCATCTTGGTCTAGTTCCTGCTCTTGTACCAAATGGCTTTGTGATATGAGGCAGTCACTTCACTTCTCTGGGCCTTAGTTTTCTCATCTGTACAACGGGGTGCTAGATACCTTGGGTTCTTCTCAGCTTTAATTTTGTATGTTTGTTCCTCACATAGCTGACTCTCAGTTGTTCCTGTACCTGTATTATGTGGTCAGTCTTAAATCCTGAACTGACTTTCTCGTTTCATGTGGCTGTTTTCTACCATTCCTAGTCTTTGTGCTCAGGAAAGGCAGATGCATTCTTGAACAAATAGATCCTTCATAATTCTGCTGTGAAAAGTCATGTTGCCTCCTAACAATAATGCCTATTATTCTGGATTATTGATTATCCATCATGTTGATTACCCAGTATCTCTTTCCACCATTAGTACAGATGACTAAGAGCCGCTGAATGACACAACTATTTCCCCGTGCCCCCTGCCTCCCTCTGCTCCGTTGGAGTCCCAGCCTGGCATGCATTGATGAGCAAACCTAAACATTGGTCATGTTCTGGTCTTGGCCATGTTTTTCTAAGGGTTGGCGGGGCGGGGGGACGGGGGGGGGCAGCTCCATCAGTGCTTCCAAGGCCTGGGCTCTGGCACCTGAGCCAGAGACAATATTGGTGTGAGGAGGAAAAAGCCAGAGGGGAGAAAGCTGCCGGAGCTGGGGAGATGAGCACCGAGGTGCAGCACGACACACTTGTGGGCTGCATGCCCGGCCTGAGCTTTTGAAGGCTGAATGGAAATGCAGAGCCAAGGAGAAAATATCTCATTCTCCTCAGGCCAGCCTGGGCAGAGGTCTGATTTTGCACATGGCAGGACTTGGGGAAGGAAGAAGAGGGCTGCTGGGTCCAGGAGAGGGTGCCTTGCAGGGTCTGCGAAGGAATCGGCCCTAGAGTTACTGCTCGGGGAACTAGAGAAAAGCTGTGTGGCACCTTTATTGTTCCTGTTCCTTCAAGACCATTTCTGCAGGGATTTTTCTTCCTATCTCATGTTCCAGATTCTTCTGTGGGGGTTCTGTGAGTCAGGGGCAGGAAACTAGGCCAGGCTTTGGCCTCTGAAGATACTGTTTCTCCCCTGGCAGCCCCCACCTCTTTAGAGAATAGTCCTGGTTCCTGCTTTTGGGGGTGTCTCTGCCCTTTTCTCTGAAGCCTTATCCCTTCTTCTCTCTGTGACCCATCTGCCACTCCCTTAGTTGGTGTGGAAGTTTGCTTTCTGAAGCTCCTCAGAGATGATGGCTTACTGACCCCTTCCCTGCCCACTCCCACCCGAAGTGGCACTCCCTTCAAAGCAGGCCCCCGGAGGGGGCCGAGGCCAGGGATGCCACCTATGATCAAACCCTGTGGGCTCTGCATCCTGGGAACTGTCCTCCAGTGTGGTGCTGCAGATTTCTTTCTTTTCTTTTTTTTTTTTTTTTTTATTTGTTTATGATAGTCACACAGAGAGAGAGAGAGAGAGAGGCAGAGACACAGGCAGAGGGAGAAGCAGGCTCCATGCACCGGGAGCCGGACGTGGGATTCGATCCCGGGTCTCCAGGATCGCGCCCTGGGCCAAAGGCAGGCGCTAAACCACTGCGCCACCCAGGGATCCCCTCTTTCTTTTCTTTTTTCTTTTTTTTCTCTTTACTTCTGAACTATTCTTAATGGTGACAAAACCCTGTTCTTTGAATGTTAATTTGATTTTTGGAAACAGCCCAGCTTCACTGGGGGAAATCTAGGAAAAGAAGGAATCAAATCTGGGCAAGCTGAGTGATAGTGGTTTTAGTCTTCAAAACAAAACAAAAAAACAAAACCCAAAAACAAAAAGCCAAGGTTTGCCTCCAAAGTAATGACAGTTTTGTTTATTGTTTATTTTAAAATGACAGCAAAGGTTGTTCTCAACAGGAGACCAAAAATGTTTTCTGGGATAAGCACAGAGTCCAAGGAGGCAGCTACAAGGAAGTCCCATTTCTCTGCTCAATTTGGGAGGGTCGTGGGTTGCTTGTGTGTCTGCAGCATCATAGGGGACCCAGGGCACTCTCTGTGACTGCCCACCCACTCCTGTGCCTTGTGGGGAGGGAGGGGGTGGATGAATTTGGGGTTATTGCCAAATCCCCTATAAACCTGAATTCAGATGTTGCTGGGAAGAGAGGTTGAATAACAGGATCTGCATCAGGGAGGACCGCCTGATGGGGAGAGAGCTTACCCGAGCCAGTGGACCTGCCTGGAAGCACAGGCAAAAAGAGCTTGAGAAGAGTGGGAATAGGACAATGTGTTCCTTGTGTAATTCAAATGGCCTTTGTAAAGTTGTTTTAAAGAGCTGTTCTTTGAAAGAGTTGAGGATGTTAGAGCTGGAGTCTGAGCTATGAGCAGCCCTCTGGGGACAGACTGGTTCCCAAAGATTCAGGCTGTTTTTCAGAACAGTGACTAAAGGCACTGGGGACATCTAGATGGCTGCTGGAGAGAACTCTTGCTGTGAGTCCTTTTCCTTCGTGGCTGGGGTTCTCAATGATGAACCCACGTAGGGGACATTCTAAATATATCGGTCTAGTTGCCGAGCTCAGAGTCAGCAAGGGGTCTGGTCTGGGGGAAGGGAGAGAACTGATGCAGACTGAGCATCAGCATCAGCATGATCCCCATTTTACAGATGGGAAAACAGGTGCATATAGTGAAGCCACTTCCTCTGATCTCTTCGCTGCCTTCTCCCTTCTCATTGTACACTTGTTCAATCTTTGCACTCTGCACATTGCATTATGGCTATTTGTGTACTTCTAGAGATCCTAATGGACTTGGTCTGGGATGGGACCAGGCTTTGGTATTATTTTAAAAGCTCCCCAGATGATTTTAATGTGTAGCTAGTGACAAGAACCTCTGGTCTAGATTGTACGCTTCCCATTTTTGTGTAGCCGAGGGTCTAGATTCGTGGTCCTCAAAGTGGAGTATGTATCAGAATCAGTTGGAGAGTCTGTTAAAACATGTTGCTGGCCCCACTCTCCGAGTTTGTGGTTGGGAAACTAAATGCCACTGAATGACATAACTATTTCCCTGAACCCCCTCCCCCCCGCCTCCCTCTGCTCCGTTGGAGTCCCAGCCTGGCACCCATTGATGAGCAAAGCTGAACATTGGTCATGTTCTGGCTTTGGCCATGTTTTCCTAAGGGTTATGAGGGCAGCTCCATCAGTGGGGTTGGCCCAGGAATTTGCATTTCTAAAGTTTCTAGGTATCTCTGCTGCTGCTGCTGGTCCCTCATCCCTTGGAACAAAAATAGGCACTCAGTAGATGCTGATTAAATCAAGCACATCACCGAATTGTCCAAGGATTTGAGCCCTGCTTGCCTGGTAGCAAAGCCCACCCTCTTACCATGATTCTAGGCCTGGGAGGGAGCCTGGGAGGACAAATGGGGTGGCCTTGATATCTACTTAACCTCTGGGAGGAAGATAGAAATCATTGGTCTTTATTTTATTTTTTTTTTACTCATTGGTCTTTAGAGTTTCCTCACGGGGAAGAACAATACCAGTTTCCTGCCAGGAAACATACTAGCTGTTGCATATTTAGAAATTCTGAGTGGAGGTTTAGGGAATCTAAGAGGTCCTAGACTCCTAACCCAGGACACAGACTGCTGGTGCCAGGTGTGGCCTGACAGAGGATGGCCACAGATGTCCATGTCCCAGAGCGTGTGCTATGAAGCTGGTGATGCTGCTTTAACGTTACCCCTTGTTTGTGCCCCACAGGACATTTAGGAAATGGTTTAGCGATGTCAGAGGTTGGGGAGTGGGGTCCTGAGTCATGCTGAATAGGGGAAAGGTCCGATAAGGGGGAGCAGCTGTGACAGTTTGGATAACTGGCGTTGGAAAGGAAGCTCCAGGACAGAGCAAGAATGTGTGTTTAGAAGGCGAGGAGGAGAGCTGTGCTGGCAAATGCAGCAGAGGATGTGGAGGTTTCCATTCTCCTTCTGGAGGGATGTCTTGGACACCTGGAGACTCAAGTAGCCAGGTTTTGTTGAAAAATGAATGATTTTTAAAAATGCACCCAAAACAAGTTTTCACTTAAGTGCCTGCTGTGTGCACAGCACTGTTCTAGATGCTATGTGGGGCCACCAAAGAAAATAAATGATAAAATGCAGAGTATGATGTATCCCATAATTGGTGCTGACAGGTCTTCGAGAGTTGGGGGAAGAATCCTTTGGGTTGTGTGGCTGGGGAAGGCTTTGGGAAGGCCGAACCCAGTGGTTCTGCGGGCCGAGTGAGTGTGAGATGGGCAGGGATAATGGGCTGAGTGATGTTGGGGTATGGCTCCTAGTGTGTGGGTAGCTCAGGTTAGGTTCAGTGGATATTTGTGGGGAGCGATGGTGAGGATGGGGATGGAAAGGGGAAATGAATGTAAGATACTTGTTCTGGATTGTTGTTTTATCCCTCCCTCAGAGCACGAGAACGAGGACTGTTGGGGACCCCTGCCTCTGGCAGTAGGGCTGCTGGTACTGACTACTTCTTAGAAGAGTGTCTCTGAGGAGTCCTCACACATAAAATTTCATTTTGCTTTTTTTTTGTTTGTTTGTCTTTTCTTTTCTGGAAATACTGGAGGTTGGAAGGAGGAGAGGAAAGCTCTCCTCCGCTACTTTTTACAGATGGGAGGATTGGGATCTAGGGAAGGGAATGGGCTAAAATTGATGCTGTGGGTGTGGGTTGGATGCAGAGGATGGCTGAATGGACATCTGCTTAGGGCAGGGGTAGGAGGGCATGGTCTTCCCCAAACAGCACTGGGACATGGTTGCTTGATCCTAGCATTCATTGTCTTTTGTGCAGTTTGTGCTTTTGTGGGTCTGGGAGGAAGTGTGGAAAATGCGAGAGGTCAGGGTAATGGTGACGCAGGGACCATGGGGCTGGCTGTGGCTGTGAACCTGAGCCAGAACGGGCAGGCGCTGCAGGAGGCCTGCATAGGAGTGGCCACTGAGAAGTTCCCAGCTGACTGGGCTCCCTACCTATGAGGGTAACGGCAGAGACATCTGTGTGGCCGGCACTGGGGAGGGTGCCTGGGGGAGATGGAGGAGGGAGGAGCTCAACGGCGGGAAGGTGATGGACGCCTTCTGGAGGATCTCAAGTGTGAAGGATCCCAAGTCCGGCCTGCCCAAGCTTGTCCTCGTCAACGGGGCAGGTGAGGGTGTCAACGATGTGTGGAAGGGAGTGTGCACCAACCATGTCAGCATGCTGGCCAGCTTTCTGAAGGGGCCCGTGTGACTGTGGATGTGAGGACCGAGGAGCACATGGAGCCTGAGTGCATCAGGCATCAGGTGGAAGGTGGCCAGGGCCTCAGGTGCCAACTCTGCCTTCCACAGGGAGAGCAGCCGTTTCTAGGACATGGGCCCCTCGTGGACTCTGTGTACCAGAAGACCGGTGCCACATCTGAGATCGGAAGGGTTGGCAGAGACAACTTCTAGGCCAAAGCAGGGAAGGAGGAGGAGAATGACTGGCTGGGGGAGACGCAGTGGGCAGAGGAGGAGCGGCAGCTGCAGGAGGAGCACCAAGAGCAGGGGCCGCGTGAGGTCTCCTGCCTGGAGCAGTGCTGTTGGGAGGAGCAGGGCAGCGAGGTGGACCCCAGAGGCAATGTGAGCAGCAGGATGTGGTTTCAAGGGGCAGAGAGGAGCAGGGGCCCGTCAGTAGCTAACACAAGCACTGGGGATTTCCAAGCAGAAGGAGAGGGCCGTGTCCACCACATCTGTCCCTAGTCCCCAGCCAGGCAAACCGAGGAGTCCTTTCCTGCAGAGGCAGCTCACCCAAGCAGAGACTCACCTCAGCAAGCGCTGGCCCAAGTCTCCTCAAGGCCCGGGGCAGATGCGTTAGGAGCCGGCGCCCAGCACCCGGCTGTGTCTGGCACAGATGGAAGAGGAGGCCGCGTGTGCGGAGCCCCCAGAGCAGGACACTCCATGCGGGGGCCTGATGCTGCCGCCGTGAGGTGCGGGCCCTGCACACGTGGCCCACTGCCTGGGGCCGAGTGGGGACAGGCCGTGTGCTTGGACCCTGTCGAGAACGTGGAGATCCCCTTCCACTCCGAGAGCCTCATCAGTGGCGTTGAGGTAACGGAGGAGGGCTGGTGGCCTGGCTCCAGGCCAGGTAGCCCCTTTGGCGTGTTTTCTGCCCAACGCCGTGGAGCTCACTGAATGAGGCCCTTCCGCTGCTGGCTGCGCGAGGGCCATCCTTCCCTTTCCTACCCAGACGGGCTTTACTTCTTGCTTGGAGAGGTGGTGTGCACGGCATTCGAGCCAGGAGTGGGAGCCCCCGCCCCCCCTGCCAAAGAAGACAAGCCCTTGGGCTCCCTCAGAGTTGGGTGGCTCAGCCTCTGTCACTGTAAATGCAGGAATGGCCTGGTGAGTCCTAAACATGTTTCTGGGAGCTCCCAGGCCCTCCCAACCAGCCTGGCCTTTGACCCCAACAGAGGACCTTGAGCCAAGCCCTGCCCAAGGCCAGCCCCTCGGTGACCTCTGCCTGAGGAGAAAGGCACCGCCAAGCTGGGTGGTCGGGACAGGGGCATTTGCCTTTTCTTTCTTTTCCTCTTGGCTCTGAAGTGTGTTGGCTGTGGCTGTTAGTGACCCTGGGGAACAGTGGGCTTAGCAGAGTTGGTGACCGAAGGCGGACTGGGTCAGGACAGTTTGGGCAGCGGTAGATCATCTTTCTGGATCCTGCTCTGTGCCCCCGGTTCTCTGTCCCTCTGCCTGGACTATGGACTGCGGGCACCGGGGACAGGGGTGATCTGAGTATGTGAAGGAAGGTATAAGAACATCAGCGAACGTGTCCTTCTGTGTGCGAGGCCTCTCCTGCTCTCAGCTGATTCCGGTCCAGGTAAAGTAACCAGAACCATCCCTGCCTGCCGTCCCGCGCCGTCTCTGTCCCAGTCCACCTGTGTCTGCTTTCGGAGTGAGACTTGCCCCCATCCAGGCCCTAGTTGTGATCTGCCCTGTTGTGCCCCCGTGTGAAGACAACCCCCTTTCCTGGGTGTCTGTGGTGTGTGTTTGCATGCATGGCACCCTCAGGCCTTGGGCCAACCATTAGCCACCTGGAAGAGGTGCAGACGTTAAGGTGTGGAAAAGAAGAAAGAAAAGGAAAGAAGGGAGGTCAGAGCAGCCTTAGCCAGAGCATAAAGTCCCCGCCGTTTCTTGGTGGCCCCAGCAGGCCGGCGTCTCAGGGTTCACGGGCCTGTTCTGGGTGTTGTGCCCTGCTAGTGCGGCTCCAGAAGTGCCCTTCCAGCCTTCTGTCTGTCCCCACGCCCGCCTCTGGCCCAGGGGGAGCCGGGCATCCAGTCCGAACTGCAAGGTCCTCTCTCCCACTGGCCTGTCCCCTGGACGGTGACTCCGCTGGTCTGGAGGGCCTCACCCCCTCCACTGCCCGGTCCGAAGCAGCCACGGCTCCTCCGACTTGGAAGCCCACCAGGCCCGACTAAAGACAAGGGGGAGGTGTCTGTGCTCGACTCCTCAGGGGTATCACCCATGAGTATTTATACCAAAGAAGAGGGCTCCGTTGCCTTGGCAACTCTCTCGCATGGGCTCTGCTGCTCAGAATATCCGACAGATCTCAGTGTTTCATGCTCAATGGGCAGAGGTGGAGCAGCGGATGGGAGGGGACCTCTCAACGGTCAGGGCCGAGGGTGGGAGGGTGGCCAGGACGGCATGGCTGAGAAACTGCTGAGGCCACCGAGAGGTCCTCCAGGGCGTCGCCGCCTGCCACCTCTCCTTCCCCCCGTAGTCACTTCTCCCCCTCCCAGGATGCGCCTCTTGGTTCTGTGGCTCTGAGTCCCCGGCGGGAACAGGGGTGGGGAGGGGCCCGCAAGGGCAGAGTCAACACTGGGTGTTCGCTGCTGGGTGCCGAAGGGAAGTGGTGGTTACAGAGCGGGGAGGAGTCAAGGACCCACGGTGGCTCTCCGTCATGGCTTTGGTTCCCCGGAGAGCTCCCCATTTGTTGGGTGCCAGGGCACCTCTGCTGGAAGGAAAGGGGACGCCATGGGGTGAGGGGCCCACAGGTGAGGAGGGTGGTGTTCTCCGATGCTGTCCATCTGTCTGGACCATGGTGCGTACACTACAGACGTAGGATGGCAGGAAGAGCTCGTTGCAGAGATCGTTGGTGCATCCCAGGCAAGGGCAGGGTCAGGGAGGGCGAGAGGGGGCCTGCAGCGGGGCTGCTGGAGAAGCTGGCCCCGAGCAGGAGGGTCCCTGCGTGGCAGCGAAGCTCTCTCCTCTCGGGATCCGTTCTTGGGACGTTCTTCTGTGGTCGTACGGTCCTCTGTGGGAACGCCTCCAGGGATGCAGAAGACCCGAGTGCAGGGGGCAGAGGGCCCTGAGGTCGAGCACTCCGCTTCACTTGTTCTCTGGAGAAAATATGCTGACTGGGTGTTTGTGCGCCACAGTGCAGCCATCGGTTGAGTAAGTGGAGCTTCCTCGCAAGCCCCACCGAGCGCCGTGCCTTCTCTGGCTTCCTATGGCGTGATCCACTTGAGCCATACCTTGGCCAGCATTTTTTTTTTAATTTTTAAATATTTATTTATTTATTTATTCATGAAAGACACAGAGACAGAGAGAGAGAGGCAGAGACACAGGCAGGGGGAGAAGCAGACCCCACATAGGGAGCCCGATGTGGGATCGATCCCGGGTCTCCAGGATCAGGCCCTGGGCCGAAGGCAGACGCTCAACCGCTGAGCCACCCAGGGGTCCCTTTGGCCAGCATTTTAATGCATTCACTGTCTCTCTTGGTGACTTATTATGTACTGGCCATATGCTAGGCCCTGTGTGGTGGGGACTCTGGAACCAGTCCTTCCTGCCTTGCTTGAGACCTGCCGGACCGTGGCCCCTCCGCCTGGGGTAAGTGCACAGAGGAGCAAGGCAGAGTCTGGGTCACAGCTGGAAGGAAGATGAGAGCGGTCATGCCAGGGCGCCCCGGCTTCCCTCCACAGGGGTGTCCAGGAGCGTGTGGGCGTTGGCCTTTAGTCTGCTGAGAAGGCAGTAGAAACCCGGGGTCTGGATGTCAGGAGATTACGGGTCATCTTTGAAGGAACAGTTTCGGGAGAGTGATGGGGGCAAGGAAAGCAGAGCTCAGAATTTCTGCATTATCTGGAAGTGCTTCCTAGCTCTGGCCTCAGTCTCTCCTGGTACACCTCGATCCCTTTTATTTTATATTTTTTTTGTTTGTTTTTTAAAGATTTTATTTATTTATTCATGAGAGACACACACACAGAGGCAGAGACACAGGCAGAGGGAGAAGCAGGCTCCACGCAGGGAGCCCGATGTGGGACTCGATCTTGGGACCCCAGGATCACACCCTGAGCCAAAGGCAGATGCTCAACCGCTGAGCCACCCAGGCGTCCGATCCCTTTTATTTTGGTTCTATGGGCGGTGGAAATGGCTCTTCTCTGGTAGGTGGCAATGTGCTTCCAGGAGGCGCAGAAGGTTCAGCCCCGGTGGCTCTCGTTTTATACCCCTGGGGTCCCACATTGTCACTTGGCAGTTCCAGCCAGCAGGGTGTCTCCTTTATGGCCTCTCTCATTCAGATCCCCCGTGAAGCTGTGAGCTTGCTCTATCGGGTCCCTTTGCCCTCTGGTTGCTGACTCCCTTCAACCTCTGCAAATAGGATCAGTGATCTCAGCTCCAAGAGGACCCCCTCCCGCCTCCCCAAGGTGTCAAAACCCTTGCATGCCCAGGCAGCTGATAAATTAACGTATATTTTGTAACTGATGATTGACTGGTATTAGATTAATGGGCTTTCCTCACGGGACAGTTTTATATTTACAAGAAGCGTGTTAAATAAACTAAAGAAGTAGCCCTCTAATGGTCAAGTTTCAGGTGCCCCCGACAATCAGCTGCAGGTGGTATTCTGGGAGCCCGGGGCTGCGCTTACGGAACCTGGGCAGTTACAGCCTTCTTCTGCTCTGTGTCTGTCAGACTTTATCATGAGGATAGAATTCACTTTGTGGTGCCCCAGACCCCACATGACCAACCTCTGGCCGGTTGAAGGGGAAATCGACATTTTTTTGTGCTGCCCCAGGGCATGTAACTAGGCCTTAATGGAAAAACTGTATCACTGAGCAGTGAGTGAATAGGAATGGAAGGGCCTGCTCCCAGGTGGGGTGATGCCATCTGTATGCCCTCTGCTATGCCAGGCACCTGACACTAAGACACTTGGCTTATTTACCTTTCAGACAGGTGGGGCATCCTGATGCCTGTGGACAGTCGGGGGAACAACTGTCATTCACACCCAGATCTTTCTGACTTCAGAGTCTTATCCTGTGTCTCTATACCAAGATGCTGGGCAGGGTGATTTTCTGTCCCTGGCGAGGCTGGTGATCCCAGAAAGAAGTCCTGCTGAGAGAGGGAAGTGTACTAGATTCTTCCGGGCCTGACCCTGTTTGAGAGCTTCTTTAGCTCTATTGAGGGGAATAATTAAATGTTGGCTCAGGGATTCTGTTTCCATTCTCCTTGTGACTTGTCTTATCAGGACATACAGTTCCTAACTCACAGGGCAGCTGCCTTGCCTTCCCTGGGGGCTTAAGGAGCAGCGGAGGGCTGTCTCACCCTGGATGATGGGAGACCCCTTCCACCCTCCCCCAGCCTCAGGTCTCCTTTTCCAGTTTGGGATTAATGATTTTTTTTCACTTGAATAGCCTACAGAAACCTTAGACCATAGGAAACTGATCAACCTCATCATCACCCTCCCCACAAATCTTATTTTTTACTGGGCTTCTCTAGTTCTGAATATGGGACTCTCGTTCTCTTGGTGTGAAGTTACGCTAATTTTGATTCCTTCTTCTGCTCCCCAGTCACTAGGACTTTTCTGTTCATCCTTGAAATACCCAAGAGACTGGTGCTTCCTTGCCATCCTCAGTGCCTAGTTGGGACCCTGTCACCCCATGCCCATCAGTGCCTTCCCTGGTCCTCCAAGCACTGCTGTCTTCGTTTCCTTAAACTCCTTGTTGGCCATTTCTTTCCCCTGCCCGAGCACAGCCTTCTCATAGCCTTCTGGTGAAGGATTGGACCCTTCACTCCCTCATTGGAGGCCCCATTGTCTCACCCAACCCAACTGGTCTGTAGTGTTTCCCACCAGCTCTTTGTCCTAAGTGAAGTGGTCTTCCACAGAGCATGTTTCCTGCTTTTTCTCCAAAGGATGAGATTTTTACTGTCCCACAGGTCCTCACCTGTCTCCCCTCTCCCTCACCTGTCCTCTCCAGGAATCCTTTAAAGCCTGCCTCCAGTCCCTGTCCTGCACTGAATCTCCTGAGCCCACCCAAATCAGAAGCACCACTTCCCCCATTTAAACTGTGCTGTGATTTATTTTTGTATGCCTTCTTTGGCAATTTTTGTAACATTTCACTAATTGTTAATTTTCACATTTTATCGCCCTGGTTGCAGATTAATTCAGGGCAAGGACTGTTTAATACACTGTTTTCTTTTCCATAGCATTTAGCGCAGTACAGGGTGTGGGTTAGGGACTGCCGGCTTCTCATTCTTTCTGCTCACCACACCCTCCTCACACTCATGGCCCCGTCCTCATCCCCAGGAACCATCCTTCATTAATCCCAGCCAGTTCTCATCAACATCTTTGCCCATGTTGCTTCCTGCAGTCCTTCTCCTTTCCCATTGGGACGCAAGCCTTACCGTCTTTGAGAAGCAGTGTGACCCAGTGCCAAGTGCGCAGGCTACAGAGCCAGGGGGGTCTGGGTTTGAATCTTGCATTTGCTACTTCCTAGCTGTGTAGCTGTGAGTAAGGTACTTAACCTCCCTGAGGCTAGGCATTTTTCAGCCCTGAAAATGAGGAAACAACTCTTTATGGTCAACTAAGGGTGCATAATAGGCCCTCAGTACAGATTAGACGTCCGCCCCCACTGCATCCTCAAGTCCTCCCTCTTTCAGAGTGCTTCCCGAGTATTCCATTTGATACCCAATTCTGCTGTCTCTGCAGTCCTTTTGCATTTACAGTGTCAGGGACTCAGCCATATCAGAACTGCTCATTCTAGAGATCCAGAGACTGGGGCCCAGAGAGCCTCGCTGCAGGCGGCACAGAGCCTGTGGATGGCCAAGCCAGGTCTAACACTCAGGCCTGTGTCCTTGCAGGCATGTATCCGCACCACGCTATACACTGGCGTGAGCTCTCCCTCAGCCCCACAGCATCCTGCGCTTTGCAGAAGGAACACGCAAGAGGTGCTTAATAAATGCTTGTTGATGCTCTGTTTATGCACGTGTGTCGTACTCCCCGGGTGGACGGTGTGTTCCCCCAGGCGGGAAGCAGGCCAGGCTTTATGCTGTTCTTTGTATTCAGTGCAGACCTGGATTTAATAATGGAAGGTTAATTCCAGGCCCCAGAACAAGGGTTTCTGCAGCTGGGCAGGAGGCCCTCTCTCTGTGGTTCCTGGACCTCTCCCCACATTATTCTGGCTACCTCCGGTGAGCATTGGCCAGTTGTGAGCTGCTCCAGGGGTGAAGCCTATGTGCGCAGCAGCGGGGGTGCTCACTGTGCACCCCTTTGCCTCCCATTGGTACTTCTGGGCCGCCGCCTCCCCCACATCTCCTCCCCCCACCCACTCCCTGCACCACGCTGCTGCTCCTCTTGCTCTGGCTAAGAATATATCATCCTGGTTGCATAGCAACGTGTTTGGTTTCCTTTACTTCTCTTTCTCCTCCTCTCACAAAACTGCCTGAGCTCTAAATTTAAGGTAGTATGTCAGGAGATGCCACTACTCCACAAATGCCTCTGAGCCCCAGCATCATTCCGCCTCTAGCTGCTAGCTTCCTTGGGACAGACGCTGAATACTTTGTTCACCGTCCCCAACACCAAGTACATGCCTTGGCAGACAGTAGGTGTTCAGTAAATATCTGTTGGATGATGAATGAATGAATCATTTTCTCAGAATCCCTACAGTTGAGAGACGTGCTTTTGGGACCAGGAAATGTTATTACTGACTCTAGGATGGTCTGTAGCTGACCACTCTTGGCTGGATGCCTTCCTCTTTTTCTCCAGCCACCTTAGAAGCTGGTAGAGAAACAGAAGGCACATATTTCTTCATTTTCATTGGCCTTTGGATGGCGACTATGTTTTCCTCTTTCTTTTCTGGAAGCTGGTGGTTCAGTCAGTCTATGTGATTTATGGAGCTCAGTGAGATACCAATCTAATGGGGCTTCATGATTCCTGCCTTGGGAAGCTCATCGTCTAAGGGGCTGGGGATAGGTCACTCTTTCTGGTGACAGGAGTTTGAGGCTTGCGTTCCAGGGTAAGCTTGGAAGTCACTAGGTTTGAATCCTAGCTCTGCTAATTGTGTGACCGTGGGCGGGGCCCCTAACTTAGCTCTTGGATTGTAAGATTTATATGAGAAAAACCATGAATAGAATCTAACAGAGCGTCAGGAAACAGGGGTGCCCATATTAGTGCAAATTTTCTCTTCCCCTTTTAGTGAGAAGACAGAAATATACCAGAAAATGCCTGTCAGTACTAGTGGTGGGATGCCATCAATATGCAGGCCTGCAGAGAAGAGAGAACCCAGAAAGTATCTGCCTTTTGGGAACAGAGGGAGTATTTCCTTTAATTTTTCCCTGGTTTAAAAAAATAAGTGTTGGATTTCACAACTGACTTCCTGACTACCCTATATTCATCTCCTTCCAAACATCCCCATGTTGTATCCTGAACTGACTCCGTGTAAGCCTTGAGGAGGAGTGGGAGGTTTAGGGTCCAGAGGGAGGATGAAAGTTCAGTGGCTCCTCTGGGGTCATGAAAATAAGCTGGAGAAGGGGAGGCTGGGGAGAGGCCACTGTTCAGCTAAAAATAGCATCAGCAGTGGCAGCAGCTCAGGGAGCAGCCAAGGGTCAGAAGCTGGGGCAGCCCCAGGCACATATTCCCGGCAGAGACCTTGGAGTTTGGCTAGCTGCTCCCCGCCCCTTGGGATGGGGCGGTGGACAGTGCCTAATCACGTGTGTCACCTGTGCCTGCCCACAGTGGGCAGCCAGCATGTCATGTCCCCTTCCAGGCCTGTACATTGCATTGCTTCCCCCTCTTCCCCGTGTTCACTTCACACACGGCTTCCACTCCTGTCCATCCTGCCCTTCTAAAGCAGTGCAACAGCAACATCCACTTACTAGACTTTTTACAAACCAGTCATTTTGTACCAAGTGTTCTTGGGCTTCTGTGCTCTGGAAGTCTGTTGTCTGAGATAGCATCCTGGACCCGTGGACTGCCAGAAAAACAATCGAGGAACAACTATTAAATAAACACAAAAAATAGATGAGATAACATGTTCCCATCCTGTGTGAGTTGAGGCCAGTGGTATTTGTAGGGGCCTTCTTGGTGTGTATTTGAGAAAGCTCAAGAGTTTCCTGCTTGAAAAAGGTGAGGATGAGCTAAGTTAGTGCCTTCCTAGGACCAGTGATCCAGAAAAAGCCCCCCTCCCACTAGCAAGAGAATGAGAGAGGAGTGCTTTCTGTCTGGCCAGAGTCTAAGACTAGGCCTTTGGAGAAGGTGCTTACTGGAGGTGAGGAGTCTGAGACAGGAGTCAAAACTGTCTCCACATTTGCTGCAGACTCATTCTAGTAATTGGATAGATGATTGGATTTGAATCCAGTTGGATCAAATTAGATTGATCAATGGATTGATCTATTGATTGAGCCATTCACCCACTCAACAAACATTTAAGGAACGAACATCTGCTCCGCTAAGTACCAGTGTGGATGTAAGGACATTGCGACTCAGTGGGGTTTTTTTTAAATCCTAGCCACACACTGGAGTTACCTGTGGAATCTGAGAAATGCTGATGCTCCGGTTTCACCCCAGAACAATTAAAAAAAAAAAATCTCTGGGTCTGGGAGGAAGGCCTGGGTAATTAAATTCTTCAGGTGATTGCACTGTGCAGCCAGGAGTAGAAAACCACTGGTCTAAATGAACCTGAGCTCCTTCCTATAACACTGCCACTCATTGGCCCTTTCTGCTGAGTGCCCTGTCTGCCCTGGCCTGCTGAGTGACATGACTGAAAATGTGACCTGTAGACCCTGAGATGCAGCCTGAGATACAGCCAGCACTCTGACCAGCTCACACAAACGTTTATTGAGCAGCTATTATGGGCTCAGCATTAGAGAGACACAGAGGTGAGAATAACAGTGCCCCCTGGAAGTAAATTATTTTTTTTTTAATTTTTATTTATTTATGATAGTCACAGAGAGAGAGAGAGAGAGGCAGAGACACAGGCAGAGGGAGAAGCAGGCTCCATGCACCGGGAGCCTGACGTGGGATTCGATCCCGGGTCTCCAGGATTGCGCCCTGGGCCAAAGGCAGGCGCTAAACCACTGCGCCACCCAGGGATCCCTTTTATTTATTTTTTTTTATTTTTTATTTTTTTCTGGAAGTAAATTAATATAAACTCTCTATTTCTTTGACTGTTTATTTGCTGAGTCAGAGCCAGCTTTTCTGATGAATGTGATTTTCCGTTTTCTGGATTTATTCTGCTTTGCCCCTCAGTGGAAGAGAAACAGTGACTGTATCTGGTGCATTTAGTTAAATGGAGTTACAGCAGGTGGTAAAAAAGACACACACACACACACAAAGAGACGGAGGGCAGGCAAACAGGGAGGGATGCTAAAGGGACAAAATGTGTTCATTGGGTAGGTTTTCACAAATATGCTATCAAGTTGTCTAAATCATGAAAAAGCAGAAGTAGCCAATGTGGCTGTTTAATATTTGGATCATCAGCAAGGGTTTGAGCCCTTGTAAATCATCTTTCCTACCCTAGGCATAGTGGACATGATCCTGGCGCTCAAAAAACATGCAATCTGGCTGGGAAAATTTACGTCGATATAAAAAATAGAGATTTGAAGTATTTATTTATTTATTTATTTATTTATTTATTTTAAGATTTTATTTATTTATTCATGATAGACATAGAGGGAGAAAGAGGCAGAGACACAGGCAGAGGGAGAAGCAGGCTCCATGCAGGGAGCCCGATGTGGGACTTGATCCCGGGACTCCAGGATCGCGCCCTGGGCCAAAGGCAGGTGCTAAACCGCTGAGGCACCCAGGGATCCCAGATTTGAAGTATTTAGTTGTGTTTTATGACTAAAGTCGTTTAGGAGCCTGGAGAAAGGAGGTACCAGAGAGGCGCTACCCGAGGTGCAGTCATGGCCCAGCTCTGCCAACTATTTGTTATCAGTCAGTAACGAGGAGTAGAGAAATTGAAGCATTTATAAACTTTTATAGCAATTTTCCAAAAATAATTTTGTCTGAGTCTAAACATTTTTTTAAAAGGGGCTTATATTTTGTTTTTAAAATTGCATGTCTCTAGTAATTCATTTTTGGGGTATTTTATGAAAGTACCAGCCCTATGGCAGACTGGAACAAAAAAAAAAAATGAAAGAAAAAAACAAACACCAAACCGGTCCTTTACTGCACTTGGTTGAAAATGCATTGGATGGAGCAGCTGAAAATGGGAGATGTCGTGGCACCCTGGAGAGGTACTGGCAAGCAGGAGAATGCAGACCTTCTCTGATGTTGTGAAAGGAATAAGAGTGTGTCCTGAAAACCTACGCTTTACTCATGCAGGAGGCCCTCAGACCACGAATGGTTTTTGAGGTTTTGGTGGATGCTGGAGTTTTATAGGAATTATTTCATTGCCTCCTCTCAGAGCCTTATGTGATTACAATGCTTGTCTCCATCTCTGTTTTGTGGAGGCCTGAAGAGGGCAAATAATATGGCCTGCTCACTGCAGCTGGGGGGAGTCGTAGACCCGCATTTTAAAGACAGGTGTGTTGGACTCTGGAGCCTGATACTTCATGACCCCCACTCCCATCCACATAGCCCCTCCAGGTGACAAGGAGCATGGACCACAGACTTCCCTTGCAGACATTCCAGAATAGGAATGAGAAGAAGGCCCTGGAAAACAAAACAAAACAAAAAAACCATGATCCTGGAGACCTGGGATCAAGTCCCACGTCGGGCTCCCTGCATGGAGCCTGCTTCTCCCTCTGCCTGTGTCTCTGCCTCTCTCTGTGTGTGTCTCTCTCATGAATAAATAAGTAAAATCTTTAAATAAAAAGAAGCAGAAGAAGGCCCTGGAGATACAGATCACAGAGCTCAGGGTTGTCCTTCCAGAATGATGCCCTATGTCCTAGGGAGGGCAGGGTGTAGACCTTGCATTGGCAGTCTTCTCTCTTCTCCTTGGTATTCATTTCCAGAGGTATTTCAGTAGATAAACCCACCCTGGTTTGGGCCTTCTGTTAGTCTTTAAATTGTCCCATCCATGAGCTTGCCAATCTTTATCTTTAAACTTTTAATTTTAAAATAGAGATTCATAGAAAGTTGCAAAGAAACATACGGGGAGCTCCTGTGCACCTTTCTTCTAGCACCTCCCAGTGTTAGCGCAGTATCAGAAAATTGACGTTGATATAATCCACTGACTCAGCCATACACTTTTTTCTATTAATTTCTTTAAAGGACTGTTTTTTTTTAGAGCAGTTGTAGGTTGACTGAAAACAAAGAGAAAGGTACAGAGATTTCCCTTTTATATCCTGCCCCCCTCCTCCACATTCTCAGCCTCCCTGATTGTCAGCATCCCCCACCAGAGTGGTACATTTGTGACAATTCATCGATGAGCCCACACCACTGTAAAAATCCCCTGTGTTTTGCCTATTTGTCCTTCTCTCCTGCTAACCCTTGGCAACCAGTGATCTTTTTTTACTATCTCCATAGTTTGATCTTTTCCAGAATGTCAGATTGTTGCAGTTATTCAGTACGTAGTGTCTTCAGGTTGGCTTCTTCACTTAGCAATATGCATTTAAGATTTCTTCATGTCTTTTTGTGGCTTAACAGCTCATTTCTTTTTTAGCACTGAATAATATTCTATTGCCTGGATATACCATAATTCATCTCACCGACTAAAGGGTTATCTTGGTTGCTTCCAAGTTTTGGCAATTTTGAGTAAAGCTATAAACATCCATCCACGTGCAAGGTTTTAGTTCCTTTGGGTAAATGCCAACAACACAATGCACTCATCTGTTTTTTTCCTCCCACATTCTGGGTACCATGCTTGAAGAGAAGCATCAACAAGTCATAGTGTATCTGGAGGAGGGAGAGAGAGAATAGTCTGGAAGCCAGGTTATATCCAGATTGTTCTTAGTGACTAGTGTGGCTGTCTTGTGTGTAGATGGCGTATGCTATTTAGTTCTCCTGTCTTAGCACCTAAACCAGTGCGATGCACATGGTTGACCCTCACAGATGTTTTTTGAGTTGAATGTTTGACTCAGAGCAGAAAGCATGCATATAAACATAATGGCTGTCTTCCGTATTGCTGGGCCTCCAGTGTAGAAGAAAGGTAAGGTTGATCTATGTCCCCCGCACTGCTCTTGAAGACAAAACCAGGATTAGTGAATGGGGTGGGGTGGGGTGGGGGCGCACATGGGGAAGACATAAGGGAAACATTCCTGATGGACTCATGGAAGAACTTGACCAAGAATGGGAAAAATGCAGCAAGGAAGTAGTTAGCTCCTGTATGCTGGAAGACAGTACAGGGATGATTCCTGTATTTTTTTTTTTTTTTTTTACATTGGACCAATGTCTTTAATGGAAGTCCTTCTATTTTCTTATTTCTGAGATTCTAAGAATGTGTAGGCATGGATAGAAATAGGACAGTTGGGAGGAGGAATCAATTTATGGGTAGAGGGTATTCATGGAGTTTGAGGAGATAGCAAAAGATTTTCATGGAAGAATACCTGTAGATTTTGAAAAGATTGTATTTGCTTTTTAAAAGGAAAGTGATAGGTAGCCAGATATATAAGACCCTTTCTCTCAGCTTCTCTGGGTAAGTCCAGAGCAACATCTGGACTTAACCTGGCAATCAGACCATCTTCTTTCAGGCAGCATTTGGCAACATCAGTCCTAGAGAAATTCATGAGAGCTGGATTCTGACTACAGCTGACATGTTTTTGTCATGTTAATCACTTAGATTGAAATTAAGGAGAAGATCATTGCAATTTCTATTCCAGAAAATGAAGCAGGAATGAAGCAGGTACTGAGTTAATCAGGTTACTTCCAGGTGAAAAAGAAAAAAAAAAAAAAATAAGCCAAGGTTCTTAAATTGGGCTATCTTAGAAGGTTTTTTATATATTCATATATGATTATTCTGTATGATATGACTTTAAATGATTTATGTTTTTATTTCATTCTAGCTGCTAAAGAAGATACAAACTATTTTCTTTCTTTTCTTTTCTTTTTTTTAAGGTAGGGAGTAGGGAAAGGAAATAATACTTATTTAGTGCTTACTATATTCCAGGAACTTAACGTATATTATTTCATCAATTTTCACAATGATTCTGATGTTTAAGTATTATCATTGCTATTTTATAGTCAAGGAAACTGAAGCTCATTGGAGCAAAGTAACTTATTCTGGAGAAAAATAGAGGTGGGATTCAAAGCCAAATCTACTGGACTCTAAAGCCACTGCTCTTTATACTGTTTGGTATTCACAACATACTATCTCTAGCAGAACCCAAACCTATCATATTCATGGATAGATCTCATGTTTCCAACCCACAGGCTACCCAGATGGCACATGTTTCTGCCATTGCTGATGACCTTTCTGTAGTAGAGTCAAGACTGAAGCATTTGAACCATTATCACACTCAACAGTTACTTGTTCTTAATCCTGAGCACTGTGACTGAATGTGCTTTGTCCTTGGTGGGTGAGTTACCATTGCTGGGGCTGTAAGGAATCCCTTCACTGTCTGAGTCTTCGTTTTTTCAGGAGCAGAAAGGGAATGATAATAACTTCCCTCTTTTCCTTTTAGGATAAGCAAGAGACTCATAGGATATTAGTCTCTAGGAAACTTTGTAAACCATGGACATGGTACAAATTTTAGCTTGGTGAGTGAAAGAGAATGATCCCATCTCCTGGAAAGGCTTTCCTCCAGAAGGGATGGAAGTCAGCACACATGTTCTGTAGGAAACCATGAGCTCCTTCTGGCCCACCAGGCTCTGTTTCACTAGCGCAGGCTTGGTCTCTGTGCGGTATTGCTACCCATCCCCACCTACCCTGCCCCGAATAGCATGGCTGTGTTTCTTGGCTTGGATTACTAAAATAATTGCTCCCAATCTTCCCTTTCCAGTGAGCATGAGCCTGTTAGACCTGAATGATAGCCACTGGCTGAAGCCTACTGTGTTCAGCTCAGCTGAATTTGCTTGCTGGCTATGTAAATATTAGGGTTGTTAATCTTTATTAGAGGGTGTTAGCCAAGAAAAATTGCATTTTAAAAAACCCATATATTAACATAGGAAAAAGTGCAAGTAAACCAAGCAAAACTTAACAATTTTGATGTCCTCAGAGCTTCCAATGAAGACTGAAAAGCCTCAGGTGTATACTTGTTCAATAAATAAGACTGTGGCTTCCAATTGTTTTTGAAAATCTTAAATGAAGCAAAATCTCATTTGAGAACAGAAAAATCTAAACAATAAGAAGGTATCAATTTCACTGTCATTTGATAGCTTTGGACTTGCAAGTCAGTTTTCATGAATTCTTTTCCCCACATAGACTTTCTTAAATTTAATTTGCATTTGTATTTTCATATTGTAAACTTTTTATGGAAGTATATAACATGCATCCAGAAAAGTACACAAATTCTAAGCTCAGTGAATTTTTACCTAGTGAACACACTTGAGTAACTAGCATATAGATCAAGAAACAGAACATTACTCCGGAACACTGGCCCTCCACGACCCCCTTCCTTTTACCAGTCCCTCCCTACAAGGTCAACATCTAGGGTGACTTCCAGCTCCCTAAGACTTTTTGCCTGTTTGAAACCTTATATAAATGGAATCTTCAAGGATATATTATTTAACGTCTGTCTTCTTTTGTCCAAACGTTGCATGTATGAGATTAATCCATATTCAGTACAGCAATTATGTGTCACATTCATTGCTGTGTAGTAGTTTACCATACATATATGCTGGAATTTCTCCATTTCACCGTTTAAAGTACTTGAGTATTTGAGTTGTTTCCAGTTTGGGGGCGATCATGAATAAAGCTACTGTGAACACTTTTGTGTAGGTCTATTGATGAATACATGCACCCAGTATTGTATATTGTGTATATCTAAGAGAGAAATTATCAAGCTACAGGGCATGAGTATGTTTAGCTTTAGTTTAATACTGCCAAATAGTTTTCCAAAGTAATTCTAACAATTTGCATTTCCGCTAGAGGGGAGGACACTTCTATTGCTCCACATCTTTGCTAACCATTGGTATTCTTTGTCTTTTCTATTTTAGCTCTTCTGGTAGGTATGTGATGGTGCCACTTTATGGATGGGTTTTGTTTTGTTTTGTATTTGTATTTCCTGGATGGTAAATGAAGTCAAGAACATTTTGTATGTTTATTGACCCATTTAGATGCTATCTTTTGTAAAGGGAATCTTTGGTTGTTTTGCCTTCTCCTTGCTATTGAATTATCTGCATTTTTCTTATTGAGTTGTAGGAGTTCTTTATATATTCTGGATGGGAATCCTTTGATATGTGTTTTGTGAACATCTCCTTCCAGTCTATGGCTTGCCTCTTCATGCTCTTCGTGTATTTTGATGAATATACATTAATAATTTTAATGTAATCCAGTCTATAAAATATTTTCTTTTATGGTTAGCGCTTTTTGTGTCCCGTTTAAGAAATCCTTGTCTACTCTAAATTTTGTACCGAAAAAACTTTACTGTTTTACTTTTCACATTTAGATCAGTGATACATTTGAAAGTGCTTTTCCTCTGTGGTGAGGGAAAGACTCTTTTATTTTTTCCTTCCTGTTTTGCTATTCAGTTGGCTTAGAGTCATTTGTTGAAAAGACCATCCTCTCCCCGCAGCACTATAGTGTCACCTTTGTCATAAACCAAGTGACCATATACTTGTGGGTGTATTTCCATGTATTAAAATTTGGAGTTGCCGCCAAATAATTGGTACTACATTGAATTTGATTGTATAGAGTACGTGGCTAGCTAAATCCTCAACACGGGCATGGATGACTAATGGAGGCCAGGGCAGATCAGAGGTCCAGATATTCTCCAGATATAAAACCCATTGACTCAGACTGTATTTAGATATGCTTCTCCAAGTAAAATAACTCTAACAGAATCCAGGATGTGTTGGTTAACCGTCCTATCTTTTGGAAGATGGATGTGTCATAAGAAACGGACCTTAAAGGAATGCAATACCTAGTATCAAATTAAATATAATTTCTCAAAAGATCAACTGAAAACGATCATTACTTTATCTGATGCTAGTTTTCCTAATAATAAGGGAACACTTTCTGAAAACAGGCTTAGCTGGTGCTTATTCTTGGGGTTTATCACATCCACCTTATGTGAGTGCTCAGGATTTAGACACCCAGAGCCTTTAATTGCTCGCTCATTTTAATGACTCTGTGGAGGGTCACTTGTTTGTGTCCAACTACTTCCAGCAACCTGAAATCTTTTAGTTTTTCTAAGACCCTAAGACAGTTGGGTAAGGGGTGCTGCTAAGGGGCATTTCTTCAGATAAATGACTACCCCTTATCCAAGAGTCCCAGCCAACTTAGACTATGGAGGACATTGGCTCTCTGGTAGATCCCCAGCCCATCCAGATAATACAGCTCCTTTCCATCAGTGATGTCTGGGGTGGTTGATGAAGTGGGATCCTCTTTCCAGGGGACAGGAGCCTGGCTGGTCCCAGCACCTTGAAGCTTAGGAGGTTACCCTTTATTCCCGTTTCCCTCTCCTGCAGCTGACCTGGCAGTCTGAGCTGCCATGAATGGGAAATATTGTTCAGTGAACCAGGGAGCAGTAGCTTCTTTGTAATTTCCATGCGGTCAGCACGTATGGTTGAGCGTCTTCTGTATACTGGCACACAAAATCTATTCCTAGCCCTTGAAGGTTTACTTTACTTCTGGCTCTGTTAGTGACAGTCTCTGCTTAAACTTGGAGCCTGACAAAACCATTCTGATGCTTGATCACCTGACCTCACCCCTTACTCATCTCTCTCCCCTGCCATGGCCAGGTTCAGGGGGTTATTTGCTGATGTATCTTACCTGTCTGTCCCTATATTGTACCTTCTTTGTACCTCCATTGTTACCTGAACTAATCTATGCCTGTTAACTAGGGTGACTTCAACTTGGATAGCAGGTTTTGCATAGTAACATCCAAGTTGGGCACCTGCTGAAGCCTTTGGTTGCTTCATCCAAGTTCTTCTTAAGTATTTTGAGATGCTGTTCTGATGCTCTAGGTTCTGTCACTTAGCTGTGCCTTTGTCAAGAGATTTGTTTCACATAAGGTCATCAATATGTTTGGATCTTAGGTTCCTTCTGCGGCAAAAGACCTAGCAGTAACGTGGAGTTAGAACTGTGGTATGGGGGCGCCTGGGCGGCTTAGTTAAGTGTCTGCCTTTGACTCAGGTCATGATACCAGAGTCTTGGAATCCAGGTCCACATCAGGCTTCCTGCTCGGTGGGGAATCTGCTTCTCCCTCTCCCTCTGTTCCTCTCCCATGCTCGTGCTTGCTCTCTTTCTCAAATAAATAAAATCTTTTTTAAAAAAAAAAAAGAACTGTGGTATAATATCTCATAACTGTCGTGTCTTGTTTCAATCAGCAAACAGTCCCAGTTACCACAAGTCTTTGCCACCCCAGATGTTGTACAGCTTTGATCTCATCCACCCACTTTCTCTGCGTGTGAGCACAGAATGGCTGGAGATTTTATTTTAAGATCTTTAACTTTGGTTCTTTTAAATGGGCATTAAAAAAGGAGTCTTCTGTTTTGTTTGTTTAAAAATAAATTTTTTTTTTAGTAATCTTTGCACATTAAAAAAAACATTGTATATAATAGAATAACAGACTTTAGAACCCAGGGATATTAGATATCATTAGTTCAATCTTCTCATGACTAAATAATATTGTGAGATTTCTTTCCCTGGGGATATTTTTAAATGTCTTTTACAATCACAGGAAGTCAGAGCTGGACGAGAACTGAGAACTGTGTGAGTCCAGCAGTCTCATTCTACAGATGAGGAGCCTGAGACCCTGAGGACGCAAGTGGCTGGATCACAGTGCTGTGATAAGATACTGGGTCTCTAGACTGCACAATCTGGGGGTCTTTGCTTGTGTAGCCAACGCTGCTTCTTACTTTCAGTTTTGCTTCATGATTATTACTCAGGGACAGCCAGGAATTTCTCATAGAATCTGTGAAGTGCTTGTCATGAGTTGTTAATCTGTGCCAGAGTTTAAGGTAACATAGAAGTAGCCAAAATGTACTTTGGGCAAGAGCCATGAATCCCAATGGGAGTGGGCTGGGATAAGTAGTTATGTTAATAAAACCTTTCCACATCAAAAGTGTGAGTCAGATTCAATATATGAATACCATCAAGAAACTACACACAGAGGGAGTTTAATTTTAGTACAAATAGATCACCTGTTTGCATCTCTCTTCAGAAATAAAGGGGGCGGAAGTTGTCTTTCAAATTAGATTGATTACTAAAAAAGGGAAAACAATCTGGGGGATGTTATTTTCCTTGTGGACTCCTATCCTGTGTACCATCTATTTCTAGTGAAGCTTGAACTTCCAGTTTAAAAGCAGGTGGAAGTGGAGACTGTGCCTTTTCTCCCCTTTGTCTTAGCTGCATTCTGGAAATGCCCTGCCTGCCCCTTTCCCCTGTGGGCACCTGCCACAAGTTCTTTCCTGAGGCCTGTGGAAACCTCCTGTGGGACCCATGGAAGCCTCCTGTGGGGCCATTAGAAGCCTTCTGTGATGGTGTACAAAGCCTTTCTTAAAGAGAAGGGAAGCCAAAGGAGTCAGCCGTCCTCCTGATTGTTGGAGCTCCCCTCTTTTTTCTCCAGGAAGGCCTAAGCAAGAAAAGAGGCTCAGAGATGTACCTTGTGGAGTTCAGAAATTATTCTCCCCACCATATTCTAGTTTGCTCCTGCCCTCTCCACGTTACTTCCACCTCTCCCTCTGTTCCTTAAGGACCCACGCAGGGGAGTTTGTGGATGAATGAAGAGGATGGAGAACCTGGGGTGTGTGTTATAATCTCCCCTGGGCTTTATGTCTATTGACAGTAAGGACCTCCGTGGAGGGAGCCTCATGGGGAAGACAGCCCACCCTTTTGGGGAAGCTCCCAGTCTAATCAGAGATGATAATCACTTATATGGTGTTCTCTGCTGCAAAATAGTGCCTGAGCTGGGGTCGCCCTGTTACCTCCTGGATGCCAGCACCAGTCCTAGGGAAGTACAACAGTGAGAGAAAACAGGATCTGAGCTGAGATGGTGATTCTGTCCTCCCCGGACAGGCCATTGTCCATAAGAAGCGTTCATGTGTTGATTTGCAAAGCACTCCTGGGCTCCTCTTTGGGGAATTTTGTCTAACGGGGATCTCCATTCCTGGAATTCACTGAAAGCTCTGCCTGACATGCTCTCTGCAACTCATCATGTTAATGGGAAGAGAGGGCTGGAAGCCAGTCAGGTGCCCTACCCCCAGCCATGTCAGGATGACTGTATTGATAGAGAATCTAACGGAAGGTTACTGCAATGGACGGGCATTCACCGACAGCGGAGGAATAAAGCTCTGGCCCCAAGGCCTATCTTAACTGGGCTCCCAGCCAGGGCTTCCTTACCAACTCTCTACTCCTCCCAGTCCATCATGCACACCCAACTAGATCTGGCTTCCCTGAACACCACTTAGTCAAACTCCCCAATTGCTTAGAAACCCTTAATGGGTCCTCTTGGCCTGGACTCAAGGCCCAATAGAATCAGGCTCACATCTGCAAACAGTAGTCTTCTGAAGCTTATCACTGATCCAGCCCACTCTCTGCAGCAAAACCTATTGTGTAGTCAGAGGTGTTCTGCTCATGGTCCCCAGAAATCACCAGGCTTATTTGTACCTTTGAGCCTTTTCCCAGGTTGTCCCATGTCGTTTGCTGCTCTACGTGTACACATCTACTCCACCCTTTAGTATTTGAGTCTTTTACCTTCCATGTTCATCTAACTATGCAGTAGCTTACTTCTTTTATCTGCACTAAGCTCCTGGAGGGCAGGAGCCTCAGTAACCCCCAGTGCAACGCTGAGTGCAAGATGAGCACACATTGCTTCTTGGGAGAACATGGAGAGATGGATACTTGAAATAATGAACCCTCTCTGGGCAACTTACTATTATTTCCTTCTTTTTTTTTTTTTTTTATTTATGATAGTCACACACACAGAGAGAGAGGGGCAAAGACATAGGCAGAGGGAGAAGCAGGCTCCATGCACCGGGAGCCCGACGTGGGATTCGATCCCAGGTCTCCAGGATTGCGCCCTGGGCCAAAGGCAGGAGCCAAACCGCTGTGCCACCCAGGGATCCCTATTATTTCCTTCTTGACCTGGTGTCCATGCACCCATTTTAAAGTGAGATCTGGAGATGTTTAATGGGCTAAGGGGAATGGAGGCAGATGCCTCAGAAAGGTTTCCAACAAAGTGGTCAAGAATAGGATTGGAATGGAGCAGGTGCTAAAGATGAAAATAAAAACAAATACAACTCCAGAGAAAATAAGAAAATGGATTTAACACATCTTAAAATGGAAGGTAGGTGTATTGAATTAAGTGTCCTCTGAAAGTTCATGTCTACCAGAAACCTCAGAATATGACCTTTTTGGAAATTGGGTCTTTGCCAATATAATTAGTTAAGGTTTGGTGGGCTGCTACTGGACGGCAGCAGGATGGGCTCTAAATCCAATGGACGACATCCTTCTAAGAGCAGGGGACACATAGAGAAGAAGGCCACGTGAAGGTAGAGGCAGAGACGAATGATATAGCTACAAGTCTGGGAATGCCAGGGATTGTCAGGAGCTACAGAAATTAAGAAGAGGTGTGCAAGGATTCTTCCCTAGAGCCTTCGGTGGGGGCGCGGCACTGGTAACACCTTGATTTTGGACTTCTGGCCTGAACTGTGAGAGGATACATTTCTGGTTATTTGTTTTGTTTTGTTTTATCTTTTGTTTTAAGCCATCTAGTTTGTGGTAATTTGTTGTGGCAGCCCTAAGAAATCAATACAGTGGAGTCCAGTCATAGGCAGAGCCATCTCTAGAGGTTCAGGAAGGAGAAATCACACCAGGCAGGCTCTGTTGGTTGCTTCCATTGTTATGCAGGAATTTGGTTAAAATGATTATCAGGAAAAGGGGAGGTGTTTGCTGTGAAGAGGGCCTGGAGAGGGTGTTGTTATGGTAATCTTATTAAAAAGTGGATGGAAAAAAAAAAGTGATGGGGTGTTGGTTTTTGATGCAAAGGAAGGAGAGGAGAGAAAGTGCTAAACTACCCAAATTGGCTTTTGTAAGGAGTGCTGTGTATGAGACTGCCCTCCGTTTCTGGGCCCCAGGCAGCTCTGGCTCTCTGTCCCAAAAGCAGTGAGAACTCCATAAAGTCGAGGGTGGGACAAGAGACAGCTCTGCCCTTAGAGGGTGTCCTTAGGTGCTACTTCTGTGGACCTTTGCCTTCTTCTGCCTCAGTGTAAGAGGTGATGAGGTGCAAAGGGATCTGCACCTGAAGCCTACCCCATTTCCATCTGTTGTCACTATTTGAGCAAGTCTGTCCCCCTCTCAGAGCCTTGCTCTTCTCCCTTTTGCAGGAGGCATATAAGTTGACATGTGCACTGAAGAACACTTTGTAAACCTTAAAATGCTATATATTGTCTTAGAGTTCTCCCCAGGACTGAACAGGAAGACAGGCAGATTCCTCATGCTTTGGGGTCTGGGGTGGCTCACAGACTGTGTGAAAAATAATGCAGTTTTCACTATGCGATGGTGAAAAGGTCCTGGAGGTGGATGGTGGTGATGGTTGTACAACAATGTAAATGTACCAAATGCCACTGAACTGTATGTACACTTGAAAATAGTTAAAATGCTAAATTTTATGTTGTGTGTATTTTACCGCACAGAAAATCATAAGCATCTCCCCACAAAAAAAACAAAGCGATGCAGATACTGGACAAAGCTGACATTCAATTAAATTTGACACTCTGAGTGTTGTGGGACAATTATTGCACTTTGTAGTGAATGCTCGTATTTACAGTCATTGTGAGGAATTAGCCCTGTTTACTAGGACTCAATTAACACAATGGATTCTTGTTATTACTTTTGGATGGCTCTAGAAATTCCCACAGGAGTGGGTCAATTAGATCGTAATAATTGGGATTGGGACGAACGGTAAACTGTACTTAATAACATGTGATCTGAGGTCACCTCCTTGGCTCTACCTCTGCCCCAAGGTTATGCCCCTCCTCAGCACTATTCTTTCCTTGTTCTTCTTCCCTTTGGTACCCCACTTACTCTTTATCCCAGGAGGTCAGGATGCCAGTGGGTTCACATCTATAAGCACAGAAACATGGGTGTCCCATATGGCTTCAGGCACTTGACCCAAACTGTCCTGTGCTACCACAGACCCTAGTCCTTTAGCCCAGACTCTGCTCCCAGAAGCCAGAGCTATTTGCACACCTCCCAGAACATTTCAACCTGCAGGCCTGTGGGCTTCCACATCAAAGCCATATAGGATTACCTCCCAATTTTCTCCTCTTCCTAGCTCTGAGCCGCTTCTGAAGATCAAAACCACGGGCATAAATACTGCCTGATGGCCTCTTAGTTTCTGAGGAGCTCCCCCACAGGCTGACAGCCCAGAGAGTAACTCAGTGGCTGAGAGATGGACATCTTCTGGATTGAGAAGTTGTTGCATTTTCACACAAAATAAAATGTTTACATTCTCATCTTCACGTATTGAAACTTGTATTGTGTCTCCTCTAAGTTCTCTCCGAAAATGATGCAGAACACTGTTGAATGTAGGACTGCCTGTGGTGCCAGATGATTTTGAGTCATGGACAGAGCCAGGCATAGCTCTCAGATGGACCGGCTACATTTGTTTCTGCCTTCAAGGCAGGCAACCAGTGGACTGAGAGGGGGCTGGGGATAGGGAAAACCAGTGCCTTCCTTGTGGGCTTCTTCTTGTTGAATTTTGCTCCACAGGTTGGAGGACAAGTTCCAGTCCTCCTAACTAGGCCTTTAAAGTCTGGGTGGAGTGGACTCTCGCTGGAGCCCGTGGAGATTATAAAACAAGAAGCTCACACTGCCTTGCGTGGCAGGAGTAAGAGCCAGTGTGAAGGTGTAGGAGTTGGAAGGAAGTTGGAAATCAGCCCCTTGTGGCCCTTCACTTTGAGATTCACAAAGAAAAAAAGAGCTGTCTCCTCTCTGAAAGGTAAGAGTTTAAATTCATCTGAACTCTGATTATTATAGTCTGTTTTAGCACCAGTGGCTTATTTCCATAATGTATGTAAATTATATTTGAATTCTTGTGAATCCATGCTCTAAGGCAAAGTCAAACACCCAGTCTTACTCCCGAGGTGGGGCCTTCAGAGCTGCTAGTGCCCTCAGAAGGGGCTGTTATTAGAGTTATATATGATGGAGAAGATTGCCTGGAAACTAGAGAAGCATCAACTACAGTTTTGTCCTTTTTCTCCTTAGCAAAATGGAACCTGCTTCCTGCATCTGAAGACCTTCCTTACTACAGGTTATTCCAAAGAAGAAGCATTTTGACTTCCAAATACCACTCCTAGAAATAAGAGAGTCTGAAGGAGATGAGGATGGCTGAGTGCATCTCTTGTGTGGGATGCATCGGTGGCATTAAGGAGTTCTTCATGTGTGAGAAGGGGGTGCGTGATGGAGATGACACCGGTACCTCCTTCTACACTCCACATCTCTTCCTGCTGCTGCTCTCTCTGAAACCACAGCATCCGCACCAGGACCACACAGGGAACAAATACAAGCTACCCACAGTCCCCTTAGCTCTGTTGAAAACATGGCACAGATAAGATCATGTTTGAAGATGAAAAGGACAAAAAATAAATGTATAAAAATAAAAAAGAGCTCCATATTTTCCTGGCATGTTAGTATGAGTGCCTGAGAGTGGATGTCAGCCAGAAGGTTGCATGTGCACACCAGCCCTGGGTCCAGAAGACATTCCTGGCAAACCTCTTCAGAGTGAGGATGTGAACAGGCAATGGAAGCATCCATGAAGCGTAAGCAGCTACTGCAGGATTTGCTGATGGGTGGTTGATCACTCACACAGAGGGAAGGAGCCAGGAATTCCATGATAGTGACACTTGGGTCATCTTTTGTATTTCCAGATGCATTAAAAATAGAAAGGAACCACCATGTATGGAATATATGAAGTCTTACAGAGAAGAGTGGTAAAGTATTTGTTTTGACAAATCACCTTGCAAGTGTGGAGAAAAGTGTCCTCACCTAATGCTGCATTAGAACGTGCATCCTGTAGCCTAAATCTGTTCACGACATTAAAATATATTTTTTGTTGGTGTTCTTTACAGGTTTTTATAAGCTGAACGCACTCCAGAAAATAGATAGGAAAGAAAAACAGTTTCCAAAACACATAATAGGCTCTAGAATTGGAGTTGCATAAGAAGTAAAAAGAAACAATATAAAAGTAGAAGAAGAAATGTATAAATACTACAACAGGATGTAGAACTATTTTAGGACCTTTACGCAGGGAGAAAAATCATTGGATAAGTCTATAAAAGCCTCTAAGAGAAAAACTAGGTAATGTAGAGTAGTGATGTCCTTTTGGGAGTTGAAAACAAAATACCTAAGTTACTCATGAAAATAATATCAAAAGATCTTAAAGGACTATAAAGTGTAGTTTCATAGTTTAGAAAGATATGCCTACTTCTGGGCATGCTTACTTCTATTCTGGACAGTGGTAGAGTTCTGGGTATATCCTAAGAAGATATGGAGACAATTTCAGAGGATTTCTGGCTGAAGAAAGCATACTGATGGCTGTCTTGAACTCAGTCCCTGTAAAGTCAGAAGTGACCACCCTTGGGCTGGGTAGCCCTTGACCATGGACCTCACATAGTTCACCCATAGGCTTGCTCCGAGCCAACTTCCAAGCTCTGTGCTCCTCCTTCTGAGCTCATCTGTATGTAGTCTTGCTCTTGGGCTACTTGACTGATTTTTAATGCCTAAGGATTTGCTTCCATCTTTGCATGACCAAGCCTTGGCCAAGCCACTATGTCTGTTGACTCAATTGCAATATCTACCTCTGCTGGGGATGGTCATAGCTTTCATAGCTGACACACAGTCCAGCTTGAAACCAGTCTCTTCTTTGGTCATTGTGAGTAGCAAGAAGCACTGTCTTTTGGATTCACTGCAGAACTCACACACTTAAATGTACAAAGTCAGTTTCTATGTCTATCGCTGCATCCAGATTGGACAGTGCCCTTGCTGAGACATCCTTTACCTCTGGTTCAGAATAACTCAGCTGACATTTAAGATCTCAGTGCACTCCTCCACCTTGTCCAGAGGAAAGTAAAATGAAAGACTTCATCAAGAAATGGAGAAGAACCACATGGTTGGTCATTGCTGCTGCGTGAATCTTGGGTCTAGAGCTCAAAGGTGGTATAAATGCAGATAGCACGCTGCCACATTTGCCTGACACACCTTTAAAATGTACAGTATAGTTCAGCTTTCAGTCGTGGAAGAATATTTCAAATATAGACTCAAAAAAAAATGCTCGGGTGTTTGATTCTAACATAGAGCCAGGCGTTCTGTCCTGAGATGCATCCTGCCGCATGGTGAAAGGACTCAGTCTTCTAGGTCTCTTGCTTCAAACTCTTCTGTCTTCCAGAGGCTGGAGAAAATTGTGGGTCTGCGTCTTGAAATATGTGACTTGAACAAGAATCACTAAACTGTAGAAAACTTGGATTACTTTGAACGAATTCTCAGTTTACAGAAGCCAGTGGAAATAGCAAAAGAAAGCATGAGAAGAAGCAGTAACTTTAGTGGTCATAAACTAAGAGGATAACCTGAAAAATAAAGTTGTATGTGCCCAAAACTGTATTTAATTAGTTTGGCCTTTTTTCCCCCCCAATCCTTTTTCTCTTTTACATTTCTTTTCTAAGATTAAGTGCTCTTTCATGATCTACTTGACATTGTGAAAGATGCCAAGTCCAGAAATTAGGATGGCTTCTCATTAGTAATAAATCAGCAGCAGCATGGTGAGGTGGAAACAGCTTAGCTTCTAGTTCTGTCCTTGCTGCTAACCCTGGGTAGCCTTGGCCTTGTCATGATACCTCTTTGGGCCTCTCTTTTTGTATCTATAAACTAAAGGGGCTCTTGGGAGTACCCTTCTGGCTCTAAAATCCGCCAACTCTGTACTGTTGATGGTTTCCTCCATTTAGAAGTTTCTACGTTTCTCATAAACTGTCATAAGAGCCAGAGTTCAGGAGGAATGGAAACTTGTGACTCCATTTGTGACAATGTTCAGCACTTTTAAATGCAAATGTAGGTAATTAATCTGTCATCATTGCTTGAATATATTATACTTTAAAAATACCATATTCTAAAATATAATCTTTAGAAAAACAAATTTGTAATGGAAAATAAATAATTGTTACCATGTGTCTCAAACCCTGTGGAGCCCCTCAATCATCACCTCCGGCAGTGTTTCTCAACCTTGGCTGTGCATTAGTATCACCCAGAAAGCTTTCAGATATATCGGCTCCTGCCCTCCCACCTCAGAATTTCCAATCTAATTGGTCTGGTGTGGGGCCCGATACTAGTATTTTGATAGTCAAGTAAGAACCAGTGGCCTGCAAAATAATTTCAATTTTGGGGGCTGGTGTCTAGATCTCCCAGGCATGACTCATACCTGTTTGGCCTCCATGCTGACTGACCACCTGTGGTCCCCTCCAGCATGCCATCATGTTCACAGTGTTGATTCATATTTTCATACCTTTGCACCCGCTGTAATGGCCTGGGATGCCATCACTCCATGAGGCCTGCCTATTCTTTCCTGTAGGTTTCTTTACTAACATAGTTCCTATCATACTTTGTAATGGCCTGCTTTGTAGTCATCTTCCTATATTGTAAATATTTTATCCATAATTGTATGTATTTATATTCATAAATCTGATCATCTGTCTCTCATGTTTTAAACTCTCTAGTGCCTTCCCATTATTCTAGGAATAGCATCCACACCTTTTACCTTGCCTATAAGTCCCTATGTAATCTGAACCTACCTCTTTCTCAGACCTTTTCTCTGAAATACTTCCCACTTGTTCACTTCACTTCAGCCTTACAAGTGTTCTGCTCCTAAAGCATGTCAAGTTTGTTCTCATCTACGGGATTTTGCAATGTGATTCCTTCTACCTGGGGCATCTCTCATCCTCTCATTTGACTCCTTCCCAACAGTCAGGCTTTAGCTCAAATGTCACTTCCTTACAGTGGCCTTTCCTGACCACAATAGTTATAGTAACACATCCCCTATCCCATTCATCACTCTTTATCCTACTGTTTTTATGTTCTTTTAGGACTTATAATATCTGAAACGATAGTTTTACTTTGTACACACGATTATTGAAAGCCTCTCATTACTGGAATATAGGTTCTATGAAGATAGGAACTTTCTCTGTCTAGTAGGAGCTCAATAATATTGAATGGATGAATGTTATTTGTCTCTTCTACAAGGTAATGCTATGCTTAGCATAGGGACTGGAAAGAAGATGTTCAATATGTGTTTGATGAATAAATGTCTACATGTCATAGACGTTTCTCTGTAACAGTATAACCAAAGATCTCTAAATCACACTGATAGAAATTAGGCTGTCATTCATCTGCATTCTTATTAACGTCCAATTAAAAAAAACAGAAAAAAGATGTATATTTCTTTTTATAAGAAAATTAGATTCTTTCTCTCCATAACTTCAAAATCTTCATTTCTAGTACCCACACCAATAGGGGCTCCCTCTCTTCAGGGACCCATTCAGCAAATAACAAAGGAAAGAGATTGCTCTGGGAGCTGATTTTACCTATAAGCTCAAATTTAAACCGAGACCACTGGTCTGAGCTAATATGAGAGGAAAACAAGTTTGTTTTTGTTTTTTTTTTTTTTAAGATTCAAATCAGGGACATTCTAAATAAGTGACTGGACAAGTGAAGATGGAGAATGGGCAAGAACAAGAGAGGAACCACAGGGCTCTGCACCCAAAGTCTGGCCCCAGGGTTCCCCTTAGGTCTTTACCTGCAGTTTACCCCAACCTATGGGTCCCTTGTGAAATCATTGAGGAGGAGATCCTGGTTGCTGCTGCTGCTGCTGCTGCTGCTGCTGCTGATGACTATGGTCACTTCTCTCCAGTTTGGCTCTTATCCTGGCATACCTAGAGATAGAGAACACCTGGGCAGATTGTCAGAATCTCTAGGAGCAAGTATGGAACCACACAGGACTCCCTAGAAAACACAAGTTGAGTAGTCTGAGGAGAAATTTATAACATGTGTGTTTTCCCATGGATAAAATGAAGGGTTGAGTTAGTCTTTAGCGTCTCCTCTGTTTCTAGCGTGCTCAGTCTATAAGAATATGTAAACATTTTGTTATTGAGGTGATCAATATCCAAACTATGGGCAAAGGGTAATCCAGTTAGCTTTTTCATCTTGTGCTGCTTTCAGCACATATGCCAGATATCCTCTGTGTAAAATTCCATGGTGATCTTTGGTCTGCAGAAAACCATATAGTAAATTGAGGTCGTAAATTGCCATGGCTGTAAGGTCTGGTTAGGATGCTGTAGAGCTGCATTATCCCATGCAGTAACCACTACCCACATGTGGCTATTTAAGTTAATATTAGTTAAAATTAAAATTAAATAAAAAATTCAGCTTCTCCATTGCATTAGCTACATTTCAAGTTGTCAGTAGTCACCTGTGACTAGCAAGAGGTCTTTATTGGACAGAGAAAATATATTCATTACCATCATCATAGAAAGTTCTCTTGAACAGTGCTGGTTTACAGGGCACCCCTGCTATAGTATAAGAGAAGTATAGCTAGAGAGCTGCTAAAGTCCTATCCATCTGCGAGGCTGAGAGATTCTGTGGCTTTGTATTGGGAAGATCATATTCCTGTTCTTCAGCTGAAATTCTTTTGGTCTACAAAGGTGCTGAGGCTGGTGGAGAGGGACAAAACAACTGCAAGGAGCTCCTGTCTGCCTGATTAAGAGATGATGAGATGATACTGGAAGGCCTGTTAAAAAGTTGAAGACTTCTATAAATATAAGGCATGATGATTGTAAAGTGAATGTATTAGAGACAAAGGCAACTTTCTCCTGGCTCTTCCTTGACTTCATTCCTCCAACCCAATGAAAGTGAAGTTAGCTTTGAAATAGTGGTTTTGGTTGCTGTTGGCAACTGATTCTCTGTCTGGTCCAAGCTCTGGGAACTTCAGTTAGACAATGTGGAACTGTTCAGGGAAGAGTATGGAGAGCTGATTTCTGCTAGGGAGAATTATGTTTGTGTTGGCTTTAAGGGAGCTCTAGGTGGCAGTGACCTTCCCTTTATAAAAGGTCATGAGGTGGGCCTGGGTCAGGGGCTTAGCCAGGTTCAAAAACTAGGGAAGCTCCCGACCTAGGGAAAGGCTGAGTGGTGCTACCTTCTTCCCCAGGTGAAGTGGGAGCTCACAGAAAAGGTGACTCTTTGTCTACCCTCTCTGCATGTCTCCGGTTGGGCTTTCCCTCTACTTCCTCTCATGTCTTTTCATCTTGGTTTTAAATCATGGCATCTGGTCATGACAATATAGTGTGTTAAATATTGTACAATAGGCATTACTTTTGATGGATGTGGTAACTACATTCACATGCCCTCTTTAGGTTAGGTTTCAGTGGGTCTCTGATGGAAGAGAACTCTGGGGAAGGATGTGGAAGGTAACTTCATCTGTTGCCATTGTGAACACTACCTCTAAGCACCTGTCACTGTAATGGAGCTGTAGGAAACCAGTGACAAAGGCATAGACTCTCAAACAAAGGCAGGGGTATTTACAGTACAACTCTAAATGTTGACTCTTGGGTATAAAGTCATAGGCTTTGAGCTACATAGAGCTTAATTCAAATCTAATTTATTGACTGTGTTATTTTTTGGGCTCAATTAGCCTTAGTTTATTCATATGTAAAATAGAAATAATAGAGATAATGGAGATGTGTAGGAATGAATGAAGTGTAAAGGGCCAAGCAGAAAGCTTGACACGTTGAGTCACTTAACCAATTATTTCTATTCCTTTTATGGGGGGTCAGAACTATGATTTGGTTGGGAGCAATGGAACAACTATGGGGAATCTATGGAGATTGAGAACCACTAGACTTTACAAATGATAGAGTAGGGATGGGGTGAATTTGGTTTACTGGGTTAGACAGGACTTCCCTATGAGTTGTGAAGGAGCCTATTTCACTTTAATCCTGAGTCAATGGTTGGTGTTTTAGCAGCTATAGCTTCTCCCCAGATGTGGGCTATAGTTAGACAGGGGCTGATACTTGTAGACCGTCTACAACTATTCATGCAGTGAAATTCCAGAAATTGACAGAGGGGCAGCATGTGTACTTTTGTGGGGGAGGAGAGGTGGATCGCCGTGGCTCCCTGGAGCCTCATATTGAGTGAAATGCTGCTCCAGTCAATGGTATTGATTGATCTCTGGTGGAAATTCACTTTGTTCAGTTTCCCATTTTACTATAGAATATGAATGTACATTTGTAGAAAGACATGGAAGGAGTTATTACCAACAGTGGGCTGACTTTCCTGTTAATAGGGGAGCAGGTAGGGGAAGAGGTGGGGGTGATTATCTCTAGGACTGTCAGTTGGCCTGGATGTGGAAGTGGTGTCTTGCTGGAGTGGCACTAAGGAAATCAATGTTAGAGAGCTTTGTCCACTGAAGAAATGGGAGAAGGAGCTCAGAACAGTCCTGATGTAGGACCAATGTTCTGCATACAAGAGGCAAATGCCCATTGTTGGGTATGAAGTGTAAGGGTAGGAGTAGGATTGACTTGGGTAAAACTCAACCATGAGCATTTGTAAGTTCCCTTCTCAGAAAATGCCTTGACAAAGCCTTAGCTAGATACCTGACTGCTGTGTAGATGTACTTGGGATGTGTAGTAAGAATAAACAAATGACACAGAGACCTAGTCCATCACTCTGGTCTCTTTTCACCATATCCAACTTCAAGATGCCTTTATTCCAGGAAATTTTACCTTCTCCCTGGAATCTCACAAACTTTTCTGAAGAGATCTGTCTTCTTTGAGTGTGATGGAGGGTGTTGAACCACTGGAAAGGAACTTTACATTTAGTCAACATCCACTGGGTACCAGGGACAATACTGGGTACTTTATTATGCTTTTTACTAATCATAACATCCCTGTGATCTATGCATGTAAAATCCCAGTTTTACAGATTAAAAAACAGACTCGGAGATGTGGAGTATCCTTCCAAGGGTGAATAAATGGCAGTTCTAGGATTAGAATTCCAGGTGTTTAGTCCCAGATCATAGAGAGCCCCTAAATATCAGGTTAAGGAATTTGGAATTCTTTTAGAAGGCAACAGGTATTTGTTGACTATGACCAATAGCTTGATATATGAGAGAAGGCATTTTCCTCTTGAGTACACACGGAGAAATTGTACATCAATAAAAGCAGTCTCTAAACCTTTCACATTTTTATAAGCCCTTGTGAAACCCTTGGGCTTGGTTCCTCTTTATGTAGTCAAAACTGTATGTGCTGTCTGGCTCCAGTCTTGGGGTTTCTTGAAATCTACAGGTTCTCGGGCCATGAGCCACATCAGTTGCCTTGTCTGAGGTATACTTGACAATCTTTCTTAGTTCCCACATTCTTTTTTTTTTTTTTAAGATTTTATTTATTTATTAGAGATGGGGTTGGGGAGAGAGAGAGAGAGAGAGAGAGAGGCAGAGACACAGGCAGAGAGAGAAGCAGGCTCCACGCAGGGAGCCTCGATCCGGGGTCTCCAGGATCACGCCCCAGGCTAAAGGCAGGCGCTAAACTGCTAAGCCACTGGGGCTGCCCAGTTCCCACATTCTTTATGCCACCCCTGCTCTCAGAGGTGATGGATTTGTGCACTGGAGTAATCCATTGTAAGGTGATTTGGGAAATTGGACCCAAATTACTTTTTTTTTTGCATGTTGCTCATTTATTCACACTTCTGTCCACCAAGGGCATATGCTGTGGTGCCCAGGTCAACTGTACACTTCCCTTTTTGTTTTGTGTTGCTATTGTTTGGGGGCTTGCGTTATTGGTATTTGTAATGAGTTCACTGAGGGAAAAGTCCTCAACTTATACATCCATTAATACCTTATGACTGCTAGGACAGTGTTGGGCTTATAGGATATACTGCATAAATTTATTGAAAAAGAAAGTGATTATTGGGAAGAAACTTCTGAGAGCAGTCCTATGTGGCGGTTGCTTAGAACCAAAGGAGTTTTCTCACTAGTTAAGTGGCTGGTTATTGCTGAGAGGGGTAGGTAAGGGAAGTCTTCCCAGAGACGAAGGGAAGATGTATCAGTTATCTTTTGCTGTGTGATAGAATACCCAGGCCTTTGGGCTTAAAACAACTGTTTATTTGCTTACAGTTCTATCCATCATTCAGTTGCATTGGGATCAAGTGGGTGGCTCCTCTGCTGGTCTTACCCCCAGGTAGCTATAGGCATTTGACAGCTTGGTTGGGGCTGGATAGTTAAGATGGCTTCACTAGCATGTCTGGTAGTTGGTGCTAGTTATCAGCTGGGTACCTCTCTCTGTTCATCTTGTGGCATCTCATCTACCAGAAGACCAGACTGTTTCCTTACATGATGGTAGTAGATATGTTCCAAGAGAATAGAAGCAAAAGCTGTAAGACCTTTTGAAAGTGAGGCCTGGAAGTCCTGTAATGTCTCTTCTGCTGTCTTAGAAGTCTCATACTAGGGCAACCCCGGTGCCTCAGCGGTTTAGCGCCGCCTACAGCCTAGGGCGTGATCCTGGAGACCCAGGATCGAGTCCCGCGTTGGGCTCCCTGCATGGAGCCTGCTTCTTCCTCTGCCTGTGTCTCTGCCTTTCTCTCTCTCTATGTCTCTCATGAATAAATAAATATTTTTTTTTTAAAAGAAGTCTCATACTAGCACAGATTCTGGAGGTAAAAAGATGGACTCCACTACTTGGTGGAAGGAAAGGCAAAATTACATTGCACAAATGAATGGGTTGATGGGGCCAGCATTGGTAAACAGTCTATCATAGGAGGACTTCTGTTTTCTTGACCTCTTAAGTTTGAATTGCATGTTCCCTGAAGAATTCCTGCCTGTGGAGATCAAATTAAAATTTGGATTCTCAGGCAGATGGTTCAATAACTGGAAGCAGTTGCCATCAGGGTTCCTGAATGAACTAACCTTTCTGGGGTATCTGAGAAAGGTTCTGATGGATATCCCAAGTATCCTCCCCACAAAACCTTGCATTATTTCCATACATTTTTAGATGTTTAGTAAGGAAGGCAGCTTGGTGGAGTGGAAAAGCATGGGTTTGGGTGTGGGCAGACCTGGGTTAAGGCAGTCCAGCTTTAGTAGTGACTGGACATATGACTTTGAGTAGGTTACTTGACTTCCTACATCTTATTTTCCTCATCTATAATTTGAGTATATCTATTTTGTGTGATTGATGTGATGTGTGATAATGTTCTGGGAATAATTAGAATCTCATCCAAGGAAAGAATGAGCTCAAGTTCCTCATTCAGAGCTCATGAATCAAGCCAGTCTCATGCCTACACCCCCTCTCCTTACCTTGGCATGCTGGTCAAAAGGTCACCCATTTCCCCAGTCTTCCTATTTTATCCTGTCATAACTGCTGTGAGCACAGAAGGTCAGAATGGGTCCAACTAGCTAATCCTGATCCCTTGCAGAAAGGCCAGAAGAGAAAGCTTAAGAAAAATAGCCAGAAAGTCTGCTTATACAACAAGAAATTTTGCTTGAGTACTAAATGGAACAACCAGAGGTGATGCACAGAAAATCCGGTCACTGCTTAGGGCGATAGTGTGGGATTTGGGTGCAGAAGCCCAGGACCCTGGGCCTTCTAGATCTGAGGTCTTGAGCAAGCCTTTTACTCTAGTTATCTGTAGGGTGGGGATCAGAGTTTGTTTTGTAAGTTTGTTTAGAACAGAAGGAAAAAAAATGCCAAGATCCTAGCTGAGTTCCTAGAATATAGCAGGTGCACAGTAAGTGATAGCTTTGTGATAATTCTCAACCCCGTCAACACTGTTCATTGCTGCTTCTAAGTGCTGGGCCTGTGCTGTCCATAGGAAGTGACAGCGTAGGACCCTTCTGTGATTTGAATGACCTGCCTCCTGGAATGTGACAACTATGTTTCAGAAAAGTTGCGTGCCATGTGAATTGTAGAAGTTGAATCTATTTCCTTATTGACTGATCTGATCATTGATCGCAGTGAACGTTTATTGAAAAGCAGATGTAATAAGAATGAGCGGAGCTGCCACAATCAACTTTCCACTTCTGTCGTCATTCTAGCCAGGAAATTTGGCTTCGGGAGATTAAGTAAATAACTCATTCAAGGTCATACAGCTAGTAAGTGACATACTTGGGGAATAAGGCTGTCTGGTCCAAATAGAAAACAAAACAAAACAAAAGGAAAAATGCACAGTAACTTGACTAGAAGGCAATGCATAAAAATATTATTTATACTGTTAATTTATGAGGAATGGGATTGAGACATTAGGTCATTTTATTTCCTATGTCTACTTTATTTTACAAAATTTTTATGATGAATACGCATTGCTTTTGTAATGACCAAACTACATTTGATAAAGAAGAAAAAGAAATTTAGAAGGAAACAGTTTGGGAAAACAGAGCTTAAGTGGTAGCCTATGTTTAAATTGCAGACATGGGTGTTCCAGACTGGAAGGAAATGTATTGGACAAAGGGCGTACAGAATCAGTAGTAGATGCAAACCTCTTAGGCTTTGAGGATGGGACTACTTTGTGGAAGGGGTACTTAGGATGATTTGAAATTTGGGGGATGAAGGACATGTAGGAGTTAATGAACCATTGCACCAAAGCTTCCTCTACTTCATTTGACTTTGCCTTGGCCTCCTGGCCTAGTGATTGGGGGAAAGGGGGCATAGGAAAGAAGGGGCCAAGGTTTCCTATTGAGTGGCCACATCTCAGGGCCAACTGGAGAGACCAGGCAAGGCCTCAGAAATCCCCCAGTCAGGCAGAGATAAAGGTTCTCTAGATAAAGGTTCTCCATATTTGGAAGAAAATATATAAAGCTTGTTTATTATTGATTCTGTGAAGTGTAAAATACCCCACCATTCATTATTGCCAAAGGGTCCCCGATGTTCCAGCAGAATTACCGTAGCAGTCAGGTGGGAACTCTTAAAGAGTACAACATTTTTCCATTTTAGGACAAGACTTACTTATTTGTCCGTTGCTGCCAGTCTCCCATTAGGTTTGGGTTGTCTCTCCTAGATCTCTCTACCAGAAACTTCCATATCAGACTCCTTCTTGGAGCCAGCTGGGCCCTTCCTAAACCCTCAGGGTGTCAGGCCATTGGGCAAAATATGCAGAAATCTGGAATCACAACTGTCTCTCTGGAGAAGGGTGCACGTGGAGGATCCCCCTCAGGTTCTTATGTGTATGGCTTGATACCAGGTCTCTGACAGTTCCTCTCCTCTTGCAGAGTAGACCTGACCTGACCAGACCCCCTGTCAATGCAATATCTAGAAGAGAGCTTTCCCGCAAGAGAGAGGGCGGGGGTAAACTGTAGGCATGCTGGAGGTTTCCAGCGGATGTGCCCTGGGTATAGAATCCTGGTTGTGAATGCAGGATGTTGTTGCTGAGGTCTGTTCCAGAGTGTGGGCTCTCAGCTTTTGCTCCCTGATCACATGAAGAAGGGGTAGAGTGAACCACATGGGAACCTGCATTTCACCTGATAATGGGGAGCTTTGTGGTACCCTCTGGAGAATGGAGGCCTGTATGTTTCTTAGGCATTCTCTGCCCATAGTCATACTTGCTGGCTCCGTCCTCAGACAAAAAGGAAAGAAACAGACCTTACCTTAAATATGTTCCTAAGTGACAATAACTATAGAAGTTGGATACACTTGTTTGTTTGAGGAGTCTACCAGCATCTAGCTGCCATCTTGTCTGCTTAGCCCTTACCAAGGGCCTTGAAAGGGAGGTGAAAGCTCTGCTCTTCTCATTGCAAGGGTAGGTATAGAAAGCCATATAGTGGAATTTTGCATCGGAATCTGGGGAGAGATAGGAAGGCTACATGGTTGGGAACCAGAGTTGGACACTGACTCAGGAGAAACCTGTGTGTGTGGCCTGAGTTGAAGGTAGAAGGGTTCGTGGCCAAGGACTCACCCACAAGTCCTGGAGTTTCCCTTGTTGATCAGAGCAACTCTTCCTTTCTTGGTTTAAACTCTTGTTATCCTTGATAGGAAAGATGCTTGGAAGATGGTTCATGTCTTGTGAGCTGGTCACTGTCTTCAGAATTGAGAAACCGTGGCAGGATTTAATTCACAGAAAGACTTCTTTTTTTTTTTTTTTGGCCTGGTCAGTCTCTATGGATACCTGGTGTTGTCCTCCCAAGAGAAGGGGGCAGCTCATAGGACCGATGCCCCATGGCCCTGGGCCCCCTTAACTTCTGCTGTCTTGAAAAATGTGATAGGTGAGACAGTCTGTGGGGCTCTGCAGCTGACAGGCACAGCCTAGCTTGTGTATGTAGCCACAGGAGGCTTAGTTCTGTGCTTGCCTGGGCCCTGTGATGTGTAGGTTAATAATGGTAATGCACATGGAATAACAACATACCAAATTCTCTGCCCTCGAGATGGTTACAGAAGATTAGGACCAGAAGACACCCACACCTGCACTGGGCACCCAGCACAGTTTGCACTGCTGAGTGTCCAGGACTACAGGGATGTGGCCACTCTACTCACATCTTTAGATTTCAGGTTCTCTTCTCTAGCTTTCTGCTCTGTGACCCTATGAATATCCTGTTTAACTTGTTTAAAATTAAACTCAGCCTCTTCCCAAGGTCCATTGCCCTTCTTCCTCAAGACTTAACGCCTTGAGCTTCGTCATGATTTTCTCCCTCCCCAGACTGCCTCCTCCTAGCCTTCAGATCCAGTAGCCATTTATAACCTCTTGCCTGCATCCCTTCCTTTTTGCTCATCCCCACTTTTTACCTTATGCCTAGGTGCTTCGCAAGCCTTCTGGCCACCCTTTCAGGTCCTATCTTGCTCCTGTCTAGCTTGCCTGGATCCATCTCCTAAAACAGACAATATCTACAGTTGCTCTCCACCTCCAAGAGTAGTAACAACATGGGGTTGTGTCAGGATTGCCTGGGAGGAGATTGAGTGGGATAACTGGGGCTACCAGGGAATCCATCCAAGGAAGCCCCCTCAAAGTATTTGGTGAAATGATCATTTTTATTACCTGGGATTCTATACATAGATTGTAGATATGTTTATGATGACTTATAAAATCTGGGGCTGGTTTCTGTCTGCCACTCAACAGGTGGTCATGTCACCTGTCCTAACCATCTCACTGGTGTGTGCTTCGGATATTGACTCTTTGGGGTATAGTTAGAACCAAATACTCCCAAGAGAGTAAAGCAGCTGCTGATACCAAGTCAGGCCATACACTGGCAAGCCAAAGGTGGTGGACCTAAATGGTGGAACGAGATAAGCATGAAAAGCCAGGAGTCCCAACTTCAACCCAGTTCAACCATCAACCGTATCACCTCGTGTAGAAGTTACTTCCCCAGTCTGGCCTCAATTTCCTCAGATGCAAAACAAAGTCTAATTCTGGATTAACCATGCCCCAGCTCTCCTCTATTTTCAAGAGAATTTGGGAGGTGGTTGTATTTTCTGACCTTATGTCAGTCTCTCTTGCCTCATGCCAAAAAGACATCCTCAGGCCTTGGCTAGAAGAAATTATAGAGTGTTGGTATTAGGAGGGACATTGCAGATCATCTGATTCAAACTCCTACCTCATGGGCATCCATAATATTCAGAAAACAAAGGAGATAACAGATTGGTTTCCTGGGCCGGAGAGGCCCACTGGGTCCCAAGGGCTCGAGCACTTCGTAAATGTCACTTGGCCATCCCTGAGAAGAGATGGAAGTAGACAGAATGCCCAGGCGGGCAACACTGCAGGGGCGGATATGCTAGCTGACTGTCTTTGTTCTCTCTGCTTTCCATGGTTCCTGGGAGCCTGGGTGCTCTGCTCTGTGCAGATGGAGACCTCTCCTAGCGGAAGGTTAGTCACCTCCTATGTGCTCAGAGCAAGGGCATTGCTTGGCAGGTGTGGACTCAGGCCAAGGCCTCTTGTTGCCTCCCTGTAGCATTTTAAACACAGTGAATATCCTGGTAACCTTGACTACAACCTGTAGTCTAGTAAAAATATCAGAAGGGGTGGTTATTTGGGATCAAAATTAGGGAGCCGAAGGTCTCAAATGAGTCAGAAGCTTGGGAAGGGGTCACAAGGAATCGGAAGATGCCTATGAAGTGCTGTTAAGGAATGGGTTTGAAGTATGTTCAAGGTAATTGTATTTTAGTGGTCAGGAGCCCAGAAGTTTCTTCTTATCCTTGGCAGTTTTCCGACAGTTTACTTACTTTCCCTACTTTCCCACAGTTTACTTACTTTTCCATAGTAAGCCTCGTATGTTGGAGAGCTGTCCCAATCTATTCGGTGTATTGCTATGTAATAAGTACGCTTTCCCACAGTTACTCGATCCAAGCCAGTGTTTCCTGAAGTGTGGTGTGGCCCACCTGTATCAGCACCACTGGGGGTGGGGAGCTCTTTCAGAAGGCAGATCTGGGCTCCACCCAAATGTGCAGGTCCAAGTAGTGGCATCCCAGTGTTTGCCTGAGATAAAAGAAGAGCAGTTTTATCTCTCTCTTGGGTCCACAGTATATTTCTTTATTAAAAGGGTGATGTTTAAACAACACTAAGCAAGCAGTAAAAGGAAGATAATTCTTTCAGAGCAAACATTTTAAAGAAACGAATGCTCAGGATGCACAGCTGTATCTTCCTCATTAAGCCTAGCTTCCCCTTCTTCTGTTTTCCCCTAACCATAATCATATACCCCAGCGCTGATCTGAATGATGCTGAGTTTGAGCCCGGGGTGACTGGTATGGGGGAGGGTGTTTGGCCTTACTTGGTTTCATAGTTGTGGCTTCCCAGCTGCTGATCTTGCCTTTGCCCTTCTCTTCCAGGGCTGCTGTTTTTCACCAGCCTGGGAAGCTGTATAGTGGCTTTTGGGAAGAGTACCCTGGTGTTCCCAGACCCAGTCTGTCCTGCCCTTCAGCTCCTACCCTGAAGGCCACACAGTTTTCAACAATTTAGGGAATACAAACTCTCTGGTTCCCCAGACTTTCTCTGCCAGTTTACTTTTGTGCTTTACTATTTCCTTCCTCCAACTTTCATCAACAAAGTGGAACAGTCCAACCTCCTTTTTCTTAACCTAGAAAAACAAGGGAGTGGGTGCACAGGGAAATGGCAAGAAAGTCCTTGTTGGCTCTTCAAAAGACCCAAGTTAGAATTTGGCCCCACCACATATGAGCTGTGTGACCCCAGTGGATTGTATAAACTCTCTAAGAATTAGTCTCCTCATCTGAAAAGTGGCAGGAGAAGATGACCTACCTCACAGGACTGATGTGAAGATTCAGTATAGTAACAGGAGGAGAGAGCTCTAGGGCAGTGCTCCTCACATTATCAGTTACTCACTAAATATCTACCATCATCCTTCTACTCTTCTCCTCCTGGCTCTTCTCATATCTTGCTTCACTTTCTGTTCTTCCTCTCAGCTCCACTTGGTCCCTTGACCATGTTTACACATTCCCCATCTCCCATCCCACTTCTACAATGAACAATACTGTCCCCACCCTACATGTATCTATGACTCCCAGCTTAGAAGTGGGTTATTTCTAAAAAAGTCATTAATAAGTCAGGTGCCAGCACTTGTCTTATGCTTTTCTAACAACAAAACAAAACACATTTATGCAAAATGGTTAAACATTCCCAGGCTAGACCAAAATAACTCACCACATATCATACATTTGCAATGGAAAAAAAAAGTAGAGAGCAACGTTGTTTTAATAGTAAGCATAGCAAAAACCTCAGCAAAGAGAAGTCCTATTTCATTTTTTCTGGAAAGCTGCTTATGATCAAAAGCAGGTTAAATTAAATTAGATGATGAGGAGGTGGGTAGTTGAAGCTTTTGTAGCAGCTCTGACGTTTATTTCAGGGTGCTTTCAAGGGCTTTAGAGTTGTTGGCTTTGGTTCTTTATTAGCTTTAATTTACTTCAAAATGCATGGCTCTGCCTTTTTCCTGATGCAGGTGTAAATCCCTGGCACAGAGCTTGCACTTAGCAGCCATGATTAGGATTATTTTTGGTTCAAAAATGGAACAGAGCAGGGAGGGGAAAGTAGAGGGCAGGGAGAAAGAAATCTTCTCCTGGGGTAGTTTGAAAAGAATTGGAAATAAAGAAGAGAGACATAGACCTAGAATGGGTCTGTGTGTGCTCTGAAAATATAGTTTGTGGTGGAAAGTGACTCCTTTGAGAGATACAGGAGTATTACATCTTTCCTCTGATGGGGAAGAAAGGAGGAAGTAGAAAAGAGAATCCAAATCAAGTGGGAGAGTGAGTGCCAAGTGTTTTAGGAACAGAGTATAGTGACCCTATGGCAGATTGGGGATAAGAATCTTGTTGCCAACCTAAGTTTGGAGGTTTCTACACTAGCTGTTGGTATCCCAAGAGTAGTTATTTATTTATTTTTTAAGATTTTATTTATTTATTCATGAGAATACACAGAGAGGACAGAGAGAGAGAGAGACAGAGACAGAGAGAGAGGCAGAGACACAGGCAGAGGGAGAAGCAGGCTCCATGCAGGGAGCCCGATATGGGACTCGATCCCAGGTCTCCAGGATCACGTCCCCGGCCGTAGGCAGTGTTAAACCACTGAGCCACCAGGGCTGCCCCCAAGAGTAGTTTTGTAATGACTGCATTCTTTTGCAGTAGGAAAAATCAAGCTGATGAAAATCATATACAAGATGAAATTATCCTAAGGGAATTAAATATAGATGTAGGTACTGGAAGATATTAATGAGTTAGAAGTCAAAACAATAGGGTAGCAAATATTTTGGTTCTAGAAAGAGGACTTTAGGGCAATGCATTAGTTACCTATTGCTGTGTAACAAGTTACTCCAAAACTTAATGGCTTAAATAACACATTTATTCTCTTACAGTTTTTGTGGGTCAGGAGTTCATAAATGGCTTACTGGGTCCTCAGAGTCTCTCATGAGGCTGCACTCAAGGTATCATCCAGGGGTGGGGTCTTGTGAAGACTTGACTGGAAAACAATCCACTTTCAACTTGAGCTCATGGTTGTTGGCAATTCCTCAAGGGTTCCTTGATCAATGACCTTAGTTTTTAGTTGGCTCTTGGCTAGAGGAGGATCTCAATTCCTTGCCAGATGGGTCTATCAAACATGACAACATGTTTAATCAAAGAAAAGAAGAAGGGAAGTTCTCCAGGAGATGGAAGTCACAGTCATGTGTAACCTAATCACAGAAATGACATCTCATCATTAACCAAGACAAGGACTCCAGAGATTGAAGGATCTAGTGGCCCGATCCCGTGTGGTTCCATCTAGTGGCTTTTTAGCCATCTCATTATTGGCCTCTAGTCCTGAGAGACGTCTTTTCTGCTAGGTTCCTTGTGCTGCTCTACCATTTTGACCAAAACAGCTTCTTCACAGATGGTCTTCCTCATTAAAGATTTTCATACCGAATATAGAACTCATAAAAAGAAACATAAAGGGATGGGAAAGAGGGGCAGAAATGTTCAAAATATTGAATATATATTAATATGTACAGGATATTATGGACTGAATTGTGTTCACCACCCGCCATTCATATGTTAAGGCTCTAACTCCCCAATACCTCAGAATGTGACCGTATTTGGAGATAGGGCCTTTAAAGAATGGATTAATTTAAAATGAGGCCATCAGGATGGGCCCTAATCCAATAGGACTGGTGTCTTTATAAGAAGAGGATACACCAGGAGAGACACGGGAGAGACACCACACAGGGAGACACCAGGAGTGAGTGTATGCATAGGGGCAACCCTGTGACGAGGCAGCAGGAGGGAGTCCATCTGCAAACAAGGAGAGAAGCCTCAGAAGAAGTCAACCCTGCCAGCACTTTGTCTCATGCCTGAGGTCAGAGCTTATCCTAAAGATCACTGCTTATTCTAGGCTCCTGGAATTTCTCTCCCTTCTCTCTAAGAAGAGACTCATTGGGCTTCACTTTTGCCTGCCACCTCTGTATTTCTCTCAAAGCTCCTAATGATGGGGCTTCTGCACTGGGTCCTAGGCACTGGAATCCTCCTAGGATCTTCTTGGAAGGTCTGTCTGGCTCTGGCTTTTGTGTGGCTAGTAGTTGCTCCAGTGTTTGTTCCTTCCTGCTCTCTCATTAGAGCCTCAACCATAGGATGCCCTGGCCCAGGCAAACCTGGCACACAGACCGTGCCAACTGTCCTCTGACACGTGCTAGGGAAGAGCTGCCTCAAACTGACAAGGCAGCCAGGGAAGGGGAAGAAAAGGATCAGAGGCCATGTCTCAGCCCAGAACACTTCATCTCACCTCTAGCACTCAGGTGGTGGTAGTGCTGCCCATCCCCTGCTGTCAGCTGCCCCGCTGCCTTTCATTTTCAAGGCCACTGGGTACTCATTTTGACTCAGTTTATAAATATGTTCAGCAGTCAGTTGGCCAAAGGAACTGCCCTCTGAGCCAGGTTAGGAGGGCAGAGGCAGAGTCTCCCATAGTCTCACTTTGGTGGTGACCTATAATGGAGTTACCTGGCTTGAGGGCACAGCTTAATGGCATTGGTTGCTTCACGAGAGGACAAAGATGTGTTCAGTGGTGGTGGTGGGGGTATTCACAAGACCCTGTGGGGCAGTTCCTAAAGAGAAGATACAGGACATCCTTGAGCAACTGCAATACCCTTGGAGTAGCGCCACCTCCCATGGGGTTGCCTTCGAGGAGTACACCATTCACGGATATTTGGTGTCTTGAAAATATTCACCGGATTGGTTAGGTACTTGGATTCCGGAGCTAGACCTCCTGGGTTTAAATCCTGGGTCTACTTTCTTCTCTATTCCCCAGTGTTCCCAGTTGTTAGATGGGGGTAATGGCTGTAGCAAACTTGGTAGGATTTAAGTAAGGATTAAATAAATTAATATTTTATTTTTTTAATTAATATTTTAAAGATGATTAGAAACATGCCTTGCAAATGAGTAATAGATATTACTTTAAAAGTCTTTTTTCCCCCAATTTTTATTGTGGCAAAATATATATAATAGTATCTTGGCTATTTTTAAATGTACAGTGGTGGTAAATACATTCATAATGTGCAACCTACATCAGCATCCATCTCTGTAACTCTCTTCCCATAAAAACTGAAACTCTGTGCCTGTTAAACATTAACTCCCCATTCTCTTGCCCCCAGCTCCTGGCAACCATCGCTCTACTTCTGTCTATGATTTTGACTACTCTAAGTACCTTATATAAGGGGAGCCATACAGTATCTTTTTGTGATTCGTTTATTTTACTTAACATAGTGTTCTCAAAGTTTATTTGGCGTTATAGCATATATCAAAATTTCCTCCCTTTTTAGGGCCAATAATATTCCACTGTGTATATCCCACATTTTGCTTATCCATTCATCTGTCAGTGGACACTTGGGCTGCTTCTACATTTTAGCTATTGTGAATGATGCTGCTATGAATATGGGTATACCATTATCTCTTCAAGACCTTACTTTCAGTTCTTTTGGGTATATACCAAGAAGTGGAATTGCTGGATCACGTGGCAATTCTATTTTTAATTTTTTGAGGAACTGCCTTATTATTTTCCACAGCACACACACAATTTTACATTCCCACAACAGTGCAAATCCTTACCAACATTTGTTAACTTCTGGGTTTTATATATATATAATCATCCTAATGAGTGTGCGGCGATACCTCATTGTAGTTTTGATTAGCAGTTCCCCAAGGATTAGTGATGTTGAGCATCTTTTCATGGGCTTGTTGGCTATTTGTATATCTTTAAAAATTTTTATTTTTTCATGACCCAGTAAATTTTATTTTTGATTTTCTTAAAATTCCAATTAGTCATCATACAGTATTATATTTGTTTCAGGTGTACAATATAGTAATTGAACAGTTCCATATGACATCCAGTGCTTATCACCACAAGTGCACTCCTTAATCCCCATCCTCTATTTCCCCAATCCCCCATCCATTCCCCTCTGGTAACCATAGTTTGGTGTCTATAATGAAGAGTTTGTTTCTTGATTTCTCTATCTTTCTCTCTTTTTTTCCTTTGTTCATTTGTTTCTTAAATTCCATATATGAGTGAAATCATGGTATTTGTCTTTCTCTGACTTATTTTGCTTTGCATTATACTCTCTGGCTCCATCCACATTATTGCAAATAGCAAGATGTCATTCTTTTTATGGTTGAATAATATTCCATTGTATATGTATACCACATTTTCTTTATCCATTCCTCAGGCAGTGGAAACTTGAGGTGCTTCCATATCTTGGCTATTGTAAATAATGCTGCTATAAGCATGGGAGTGCATGTAGCCCTCTGAATTAGTGTTTTTGTATTCTTGCATATCTAGTGGTGCAATTGCTGGATCATAGTGTAGTTCTATTTTTAACTTAAAAAAATTTGTTTTTGTTTTGGGGATTCAGGAAGGGGAGAGGGAAAGGCGAGGGAGAGGGAGAGAGAGAGAATCTTAAGCAGGCTCAATGGTCAGTGTGGAGCCTGACATGGGACTTGATCTCACGACCCTGAAATCATGACCTGAGCTGAAATCAAGAGTTTGTGCTTAACCGACTGAGCCACCCAGGCACCCCTCTATTTTTAACTTTTTGAGGAACTTCCATACTATTTTCCACAATGGCTGTACCAGTTCACATTCCCACCAACAGTGCAGGAGGGTTCCTTTTTCTCCACATCCTCACCAACACCTATTGTTTCTTGTATTGTTGATTTTAGCCATTCTGACAGGTGTGAGGTGATATCTCATTGTAGTTTTGATTTGCATTTCCCTGTTGGTAAGTGATGACGAAAATCTTTTTATGTGTCTGTTTGCCATCTGGAAGTCTTCTTTGGAGAAATGTCTGTTCATGTTTTTTGCCCATTTTTAAATTGGATATTTGTTTTTTGAGTGCTGAGTTTTATCCGTTTTTTATATATTTTGGATACCAACCATTTATTGGATATGTCATTTGCAAGTATCTTTACCCATTTAGTAGGTTGTCTTTTAGTTTTGTTGATTATTTCCTTCTCTGTGCAGAAACTTTTTATTTTGACGTACTCCCAGTATTGTATTTATCTTTTAAAAGTCTTCTTAATGTGGGATTGCTTCTGTGATAGGCTCTGAAAGGAGAAACCTTGTCTTAAACATCCCTGAGTCTACACAGTGCCCAACCAGAGCCTATTGCAAGTAGGTGCAAATATTTGCTGAATGAAATGCTAAGAGCTCTGAAAACTTCCTGCATGTTATATATTCATTAGGCAGGGGCTAAAGCTAATAAAGTTGTTCTTTTTTCCTTAGGAATAAACATTCTTTCACTGTTTGTTCCCTTAGAGAATCTCTCCACGTAGTTTAATACACCCGAAATTTCAGCCATTAATGTAACATTCCTTTGACATAAGATGTTTCCCTCAGAATGCCTGAGTGGTATTTCAAGACTAAGTTCTATCAGGTCCCTCCTCAGTGATGGTTTTGACAGGGGTGACTGTGGAGAGAGTGTGTGGACAGTTATTCTTCTGGGCAGGCATGGCAAAAGAGGGGAATGTTACTGGAAGAAATGGCTAGTGGTTTATCATATAGACAGACCTTGATGACTTGACAGCACTGCCCGGAACTCACCTTGGTGGTATCTTTCTGAAAGGCACAGCAATTAGAACATGGTGCATGTGGATTGTGCGGTCTTTAAAGACAATTCTTGCACCCAGGATATGGGATAGAGGCTCTGTATCACTCTCCTTTCTCCATCCCATAAAGAATTAAGTGTCTTACATTTAGAGATACCCGGGAGTCCTTTATTAAGTGTACCCTCAGGAGCAGAGTGAGACGGAGGCAGGCCTCCCATATTAGACCTACTGAAGTTAATGTCTAAATACAGGCTTCTGTAGAACCTTGGCCACTCATCCAGACACAGGGGATGTGTGAAGGAGGGAAGGATCTTCTGCAGCTGTTCAGACTCTACTTCATTAGTAAAATTCCTAGGCCTCTGGTAAGAAAGGCTATCTTCTTTTTTTTTTTTTTTTTAATTTTATTTATTTATGATAGTCACACACACACAGAGAGAGAGAGGCAGAGACACAGGCAGAGGGAGAAGCAGGCTCCATGCACCGGGAGCCTGACGTGGGATTCGATCCCGGGTCTCCAGGATCGCGCCCTGGGCCAAAGGCAGGCGCTAAACCGCTGCACCACCCAGGGATCCCAGAAAGGCTATCTTCAACCCAGCTTCTGTTCCCTTGAAGATCTGGATGCTGAGGGACGGGGGCAGAGAGGAGGGAAGCATGAAGAATTGATTATGAATGGTGGGGTAATAAGCCAGGTTTCAGTTTCTGTAGATATCTTAGCAAGATGCATAGGGATTATTGGATAGATGAAGTATAATTGGTTAATTGGAATGTCAAGGTGGAATAAAAGAAAGGGAATGGGCCAGTTAAATCTACTTCACAAGGGATAGATTTCTGTTGTAGGTGATTATTAGAAAGCTACAAAGTGGTGGTAGTTCTTAAGATGTATATTGAAGGGGGAAGAACTAAATGAATTTGTTGAAAGGGGATTACAGTATTGGAATGGAGGAATATTATGGAAAAGTCCCCCATATATGCATATCACGTAAAACTTGATTCCTGTTCCTAATGGGGAAGATGGATTGGAAGTTCTCAACCCTGACTACAAATGGAATCTCCTGTAAAGCATGAAAAAAATCTCATGCCTAGACCCATTCCAGAGAAATTAATGAGAGTCTATGGGCTGAAGCCCAGCCATTGTGCATTGAGGATGGAGCCTGTGGTGTTTAGAACAAATTTTGGCATACCTAGGAATCACCTGGGGCACTTGTTTCAAATGCAGATGCTAGGGCCCCATCTCCAGAGACTGATTAAGTAGGTCTAGGGTAGAGCAGGACTCGCAGGTTTTACAATGTCCTTAAGTAACTCCAATTCTAAAGTATAGATACAGGATTAGAGGATGTGGACATTTCAGACAATAAGAAAACAGTCATGAGGGATCAGGAAAAAAGCTCTGTAGGGAAAAAGACATTTCTGAAAAGATTCCCTTCAGAGCAAAAGCTGCTTTAGTTAGTATCATTATCCCCTCAGTGTGGCTGCTTTTGACAGAAATTGGTGTCTAGCACTCAAATTAGTCACTTAATTGCATTTGCCTTCAGCTTCTCTTGTCTTGTGCCGGCGCTAACAGTGGGTTTTGTAGTCAAGGGTACAGCAGAAGGAAGTACTTCAGACAAGGAGAGTGAGAGAGCTGGAGCAGGAACTTTGGAGGGGAGGCATGCGTACTCTACTACCTAGCGCCAAGAGCTGTGAAGGGCCTAGATGTTACCTACTTGCCAGCTAAGAAGTGAGCCTGCCACAGTATCTTGGATGCTGACAGAAGATGTGAGAGTCCTGGGTCAGAGACAAAGGACTTCATTTTTCATGGCAAACAGGCCTTCATTACAACAGGCAGCATGGCTTTAGCATATTTGTGTTGGCTCTCCTTGCCCCAGCATCCCACAGGGGCCCCAGTAACGCTGCACATGCATGGGGTTTGCGTCATAGCTGAGGCGCTCTGACCTTGGGTAACATCAGTCTTTTAGGGGCCTGCAAGCAAATCTGCCCAACCTTTATCCTGGAGGGAGACATTTTCATTATACCGGTCAACAAACAAATCTGCTGTCTGCCTCTCTATCTTCCAAGGCTGTACACTATATGATCATCTTCAAAGAAGTCTGGAACAAAAGCCATGACGGCCTCCACTCATAAGATGTGCAGAAATGTGAGAGGCCGAGCAGTCTTGTTTCTGAACACCTAACCCCGAAGAGCTCCCAGTGAGTGGGTGTGCAGTGCAACGATCTTGGTCTTCTCACTCTATATTACGTGCTCTAGGGAAGGCTGAGCATACAGGTTTGTCTTGGTATGGAGTGGGGAATATTCTGAAACACTAAGCCAAGTACCCCGAAGAGTTCAAATCTGAAAGTGTTGATACTGGATGTGCTGTCGTCTCATACCCTCAGAGCAGGCAAAGAATTCTAGGAGTTTTGAAAGACGCACAAGAGGCAGGAGGCAGAAATGCTTCTTTCTCTAAGATTATAGATGGCATGTAGGTTATAAAGACCAAGAGTTTATTATGAAAGCCCAGAAGGTAAAACAAACAGGAATCTTGGGGTGGTTGGCACTGCTCTTCTGAATCCTTCCAAGGTCTCGGACTCTCTCCCTAGTGGAGTGGTATGCTTGAGCACCATCATTTCTCTTCGCGGGGCTCCCTGTTCCCTTTCCCTTTATCGTTAACCCTGGTGTTCATCTGTGGGCAGGTTTACGTGGAGCACAGTCCCCCCTGAGGAATGCCACGGGTGTACTGGGTCATCCCCAAAGACTGCCAAGTCACCAGCCAGGGGTTCCACTTATCTATTGCTGACCCCAACACATAATGATGTGAAATAACAACCGATTTATTATGCTCATGATTTTGTGGGCCAAGAATTCACGCAGAGCACAATGGGGGTTTCCTGTCTCTACTCTGTAATGCTTGGGGCCTTAAGGGTGTCTCTAGTAGTTGGAGATCGCTGAGACCAGGGCACTAAAGCCATAGGGTTGGGGCTTTGGGGCTTCAGTTTTGCTTGTAGCTACATTCCTCCCCCTTTTCATATCCTCATTGTGTTTGGGGGCTAGAATGTCTGGTGGTTTCTTTGTACCGTGCCTGAGAACAGCTGGGCTGGCCAGCCACTTCTTCTGTCTTTATGTGGTCTCTCCACATGGTCAACTTGGGCTTCTTCACAGCACCGTGATCTCCAGACAGTCAGATCTCCTATGTGGTAGTTGATTTTCCTAATGGGAATGTTTGAAAGGCCCTAGATAGAAACTACAAGGCCTCAAAAGTCTCAGAATGTCCCTTCCAGTGCATTCTATTGGTCAAGGAAGCCAGCAAGCCCATCCTAGATTCAAAGGAAGGGGAACTAAACTCTGTCTCTAACTGAGAGGACAACAAATAATTTGTTACCGTCTTTTACCTACCATACCAGGCCTAGGCAGATCAAATCTATATACTCCGGGAACGTGTGTGTGGGTGTTCAACAAGTCACCCAAGTCATCAGGAAGTTTGGGAAACACTGGTATTTAGTGTTGGCTGTTAAATGAAAGGTTGTATTTGCCTTGATTTTATTATAAGTTTATAAAATTTATATTCCCCAGAAAATTGTTAACACGAATACTTTTATTCTTTATTGACCTGACCTAGGACCTATTTGATATTTGATCTTATTTTTACCCCTTTCATGCTGGTCCTGGGACAGTTTACCTTCAGATCTCCTCTACCCTCAAAATTCTCCTGCCCTGCGCTATTTTGCAGATGCCATCCTCTGCGGCTGCATTTCTTAGGTTCCGTGAGCCCTGGCCCATGGCTGAAATTGCTCAGTAGAAGGTACCGACAGGAGATTGGAAAGCAGGGAAAAAGGGGAAGTGGAAATATCTTCCCCCCCCCTCTGACTCCCACATTTTCTGGGTGACGGAAATGGGCTCAGCTCTCCTGGTTCCGGTTTCTAGGGGTGACCCTGGCTCCTGGTAATCTCTGGGTTTGAATTTCCTCTGAATTTCCAATTGAATTTCCTCTGTCTTTAATTCCTGGATTGATTTTTGTTTACCTAGTTGGACCCTGAATGATAGCTTCTTTTAATATTTTTACCTAATTTGACTAACTGCATACACCTCTCCACTCCCAATCTCACTCCCACTAACTCCTCTACAAATAGCATCCAATTTAACATGCACTCTGGAATTTCCTTAAAGTGCAATTTCTGGCATTTCCCAAAGAAAGACAGAAAACTAAATGGAAAAATGACAATCTTTCAGAGTCCCACCTGCCAGAAATAACCCCTTTTCAACCCTTGGTGTATTTCCTTCCAGTCTTTATTTTTCCTTTTTCTTTAATATATTTTCTTTAATATTTTTATGCATCTTTTAACATAGTTGAGCTCACATGGTATATCTATTTTTGCATCCTATCTCTTTTAGCTTGACATTTTATCAGAAGCACTTTCCTATTTCTTTAGTAGAACTCTTCAGAGGCACCACTTTTAGCTTGTGAAAGGGACCAAAAAGGTAGAATTAGGGAGAATTCTGACTTTTAAAATTCTGTACTCTAAAAAGAGAGTTCTTTTTTTTTAAAAGATTTTATTTAGTTATTCATGAGAGACACAGAGACATAGGCAGAGGGAGAAGCAGGCTCCATGCAGGGAGCCCGATGTGGGACTCGATCCCGGGACTCCAGGATCACACCCTGGGCCAAAGGGAGGCACTCAACCACTGAGCCACCAGCCGTCCCTAAAAAGAGAGTTCTAACTAGGGTTTGCATCTGTGTCTCTCAAACTGGTTGTTCAACAGACATTCACTGAGTGGTTGTGGTGCTTGTGGCATAGTAGGAGAAGTGAGAGAAGACATGATCTAGGAGTAGGAACTGGTTAGGACGTCAAGAAGACACACAGGAAGCAATTAGAGAGAGTAGAAGATTCTTAAAAAGTCCATTGCTAGGTGGAGCACTTGAGACTCTGTAATAAAAGAGCAGAAGAGGGAGAGATCAATATGAGGTGGATTGGTCCCCATTCCGTGATGCCATCTGAATAGTGAGTCAGCTATGGGCAGGCTTTAGATAAGTCTGGAGGACAGAAAAGGAGCTCCAGGGGAAGGGAGGTACAGGTTGAGGCTTTGGAGTCAGGCAGACCTGGGTCTAATCCCAGATTTATCATCTCTACTAACTGTTTGATGATAGATAAGTTAGGAGCCTCCCTAGGCCCCAGTTTCATGGTGGTAATGATAGTACTGTCTACTTCTTGAAGTGATACGCAATATTTGAAAGATTTACACCCTTATTTCTTCCCATCAGGATGAAAACTTTCCTCTAGCTGAGCATGGAAATGAATAATCTTCATATAAGCACTTGCTGTGTGGTCGTCTCCTGTGGTTAACACTCCCTGTTCATATTACTGAAACTACAGTTTGCCTGCCCTACCAGAGCAGGAGAAGTTAGTGTCTGAGTTGAGTTTGGAGATGTATCTCCTGGTGTCGCTGAACCCAAGGAGTACTGAGCCTCCCTGCCCCCCCCCCCCCCCAGTGCCCCTTAGATGCCAGGTACTCAGAGCTTGTGGGTCAGTGTGGCTTCTCAGATTTCAGCCTGGTCCTATTCCCTTTCTTGGTGGGTCCTTATCTGCAGTTCCGCAGGAAGAGGGTCGGGTATTGAGAGTGTATTTGCTAAGGTTCTGTATTTGAGGACCCTAAGCTGATAGACCCGAATGTCAGGGAGAAAAGGTAGTTATGGTTGGGGTCGGAAGTCTGGGGATAGGCGACAAGCATGAGAGCATGTGTATGTGGTGGTTGCATGTACTACAGACTGATGCAAATGTCAGTGGGCCCAAAGCACCTTTAAGAATTTGTCAGCAAAAAAAAAAAAAAAAAAAAAAAAAGAATTTGTCTGCAAGGATGCCTGGCTGGCTCAGTGGTTGAGCATCTGCCTTCAGCTCAGGTCGTGATCCCGAGGTCCTGGGATCGAGTCCCACATCAGGCTCCTCGCAGGGAGCCTGCTTCTCCCTCTGCCTGTGTCTCCGCCTCTCTCTCTTTGTGTCTCATGAATAAATAAATAAAATATTAAAAAAGAAAAAAAGAATTTGTCTGCAAAGATGGCCTGATACTCCTACTAGTGGAGACCTGGGGAGAAGAATTAGTGAGGAAAGGCTAAGACAGGAGGAGAAACCATATACACTCAGAAGGTGTGACAAGACTTTCACTGTAGCCCTACGCTAATTGACTTCTCCCTTGGAGTTTAGCTCAGCAGATCAGGGCTCACCAGACTTCATTGGGCCTCGTTCTTCCTCCCATGCTGTCACTCTCCTTTCTTAGGACCTCCTGTGGGACATGCTCCTTGGGATGCTGCCTGCTGTAAGCCAATAGGCTGCCCAGCCCCGCCCCGGAAGGATCAAACAGCTGGTGCCTGTGGAAGTGCTTTGTCAGTGGTGGGAGGGGGCTCCTGGGGCTCAGCCCTGACTGCCTAAGGGCTGTAACAGAGCACGTCAACATTTCCAGTACCTCCTCCTGAGGCTCCCTTCTGTGGGCAGAGGGGGAGGGTGGAAGAAATCCTTTCCTCCTTCTCCCCAAGGGCCTTACAGAGCCACCATCTTGTCCTGCCCTGAAAGGGGAAGTTCTTCAACGATAGAGTGTCAGTGAATCTTGGCCCCTGGACGAGCATTTCTAGGCTCAGGATCAGCTCCACAAGAGCTCTTGTCCTTCTTCCACTGCCTCTACCTCTTCACTCTATTGTTTGCGTGACAATGAGGAGCCGAGTTTAGCAGCGAGCATGGGGTGCTTTGTCCATGCTCCTGCACAAAAGGATAGCTGCTGAAGCCTGTGAAGGCCTGCTGACCCGCCAGAAATCTAATTTCAGACAGTTGCATCAAACCCACCTGCACTCTTGTGCACTCCTGTCATTGTTTTGGTTCTTGTCCAGAGTGTTGTTTTGGGAGGAGGCAGGGCTCCACAGAACCCAGTGTGTGTGGGGGGGCAGTGGGGGGGGGGGACCAGGGACCCTTCTTTCATGGCTAGCTTTGTCTTTAAAGCCAGGAGCTCTTTCCCCAACTGTCCACTCTGAATAATGTGAATGAATGGGAAAGAGTTCTAGTGTTTTCCATGATTGCACTGGCCTTCACCGAGAGCCCCAAGGATTGCCCCCAGTAGTGTCTGCACAGTGTATGTGGTCCTCTCCCGATTCCTGATTTGTGTAACTCTAGTGAGCACCCTTGATTTATTCATTCAATTCCTGCATCTCAGACTGAGACAAGCTGCAGGTGGGGTCCTCCTTGGGGTTAGTGCTCAGGGAAAGGTTGTTTTAAAGACCGTTTGGGTATGTGAAGGGTTCTGAATAAACATGAGGCACTCTTGCCACGAGAGGCATTGCTGCTGTTATTATTGATAACACCAATAATAATGGAACTGCTGCTGCCTGGTTCAGAGATTGGAGAGGCCCAAATCCCTGTTCACGGACTGAAGATGAGAGAGGAGGGCAGGATGGGAGGGAGGCCGGAGTGACAGCCAGGAATTCTCTATAAGCTCACATCAAAGAAATTCCTTCAGAGCACATTCCTTTAGAGCTTTTTTCGGCCGTATTGAAGTCAATCTTTTCCTCATTTCTGAGGGCAAAATAATTTCTTCTTCTTCTTGTCTACTTATTTCTCAATCTTCATCTCATTTTCTTAATCATCTAAATATATACATATGTTTATATATACACACTCATGCTATAAAATATATATAAACATAAATATATAAGTACAAGAATAACAAAAAGAATACCGAGTTCATAATTGACTTTTTAGAACCTAAAACATATTGTTTGTAAACGTCTTGATTTTATATTTCTACTTAGTATTTTTAATGGCTCAATAGTATTCCATCTTATGAGTCATCCTGCTAGAGACAACAGTACTCCTAGCTCAGATCTATTTTTGTTGTTGTTGTTTTCTTTTTTTTTTTATTATTGGAGTTCAATTTGCCAACATATAGCATAACACCCAGTGCTCATCCCATCAAGTGCTCCCCTCAGTGCCCATCACTCAGTCACCCCAACCCCCGCCCACCTCCCCTTCCACCACCCCTAGTTCATTTCCCAGAGTTAGGAGTCTCTCATGTTCTGTCTCCCTCACTGATATTTTCACTCATTTTCTCTTCTTTCCCCTTTATTCCCTTTCACTATTTTTTATATTCCCCAAATGAATGAGACCCTATAATGTTTGTCCTTCTCCGATTGACTTACTTCACTCAGCATAATACCCTCCACGTCCCTCCACGTCGAAGCAAATGGTGGGTATTTGTCGTTTCTAATGGCTGAGGCATATTCCATTGTATACATAAACCACATCTTCTCTATCCATCATCTTTTGATGGACACCGAGGCTCCTTCCACAGCTTGGCTATTGTGGACATTGCTGCTAGAAACATCGGGGTGCAGGTGTCCTGGAGTTTCATTGCATCTACATCTTTGGGGTAAATCCCCAACGGTGCAATTGCTGGGTCGTAGGGCAGGTCTATTTTTACCTCTTTGAGGAACCTCCACACAGTTTTCCAGAGTGGCTGCACCAGGTCACATTCCCACCAACAGTGCAGGAGGATCCCCCTTTCTCCACATCCTCTCCAACATTTGTGGTTTCCTGCTTTCTTAATTTTCACCATCCTCACTGGTGTGAGGTGGGATCTCTTGTGGTTTTGATTTGTATTTCCCTGATGGCCAGTGATGCGGCCAGCTCACATCTATTGAATGATACCTTGCTCTACAGTCATCTAAGAATATATCAAGCACTGTGCAAAGTAGCAATACAAGGAGGCAGGTACTGTAATTATGCCCATTTGCAGGAGAGGAAAGGAAAGCATGAGGAATTTAAGTAATTTTCAAAAGGTCACATGGTTCTTGTGTTGCAAAGCCAGGATTTAATCGAAGCAGTCTGATTCCACACCCTCAACACCAAACAATTACACAATGCAGCCATGATTTATTTAAGTGCTCTCTTATTGTTAGGCGTCTAAGTTTTTTAATTAAAAGAAATTATAAATCCTTATTTAATCTTTGCATCCATAATGACATCACTAACTAGATTTGCCTTATCTCATTCTATTTTTGAAACACCAGGTATCCTGCAGACTCATAACATGTTAAGCTTCTTATTTACATTCTGTGTTTTACTTTTTTAATTTGGTTTCCTGAACATCTACGCTGCCAGGAAGAGGTTCCCACCTTCTCCAGGTGTTTCAGTCAAGCCCAGCCGTCTGGTTTACCAAGCCCCTGCATCTGGGCTTTAAAAGCAAGCTCTGGGTGCTGGTCGTAAACAGACATCTAGAGTGCAGTTTTCATGGTTCCTCTCATTTGCTACCCCCCCCCCCCCCCCCCCCCCGCCACTTGCCTTACATCTTGCCTCCTGGATTCCAGACTCTGTCAAACCTTTCCTCTGCTTTGTCCCCACCCCTGGCCCTCCCAGCCCCACACTCTAATAGCTGTGGGCGACATCCTTTCTGGATGTTCTCTGCCTGGCTCAGCCTTCAGCGTCTCCCGTGGTCAGTGTGTGAAGACGGTTCATTCTAAATGCCAGTTTCCACCTCCACCTGCTCTAGCCCATCAGCAGGTGCCTGATAGGCAAGGCTTCTCCCCTGTCCTGACCCCGGGGCCCCTGCAGTATTGGGCCCAGGGAGGAACTTCTCAGGAGTTGTCTTATCCCTTTTTTCTTGCTAAACTGTGTATCTAGGAAGGGCTCTTCCATCTGCCAGCTAATTTTCCTCATTCTATCTTCAAAGATGCTCCCCTGCGTGTTCTTCTCCTCCCAACTTCAGCTGTCCTCTGCTGTTTCCTACTGAGCGTTATCTTCACCTCCCTTCTGGTTCACACACATGGACATACGTAACAGTTCACGCACAGTCCATGAAACAATGCCACGTTTATACAGAATCAGAGAAAACGGACATGTAATCATGAGGTGTCACTTACTCTTTGTAGCTAGATTTCTGACCAGGGAATCAAAGGCTTTGAGGACCATGGAAGGGGGGAGGGGGGCTTGGTTCTGGACAGCCAGGGGAGCCTTCCTTTGCTTACTCCTGAAGGTCACCTCGCCTTGGGACGTCTCCAGAGTGCGGTGCAAACAAGAGCAGAAATGGACCCTGACAGGGCTGGGTCTTATTCTGCACGGCATAAAACTCACTGTTTGTGTGACCACAGTCAATTCCTTAACCTCTTTAAGCCTGATTTCCTCTTCTAAATGGGATAATAGCTACTTGGTGAGTTCATTGTAAAGATTAGATTTCCAGAAAATGTATGTCAAGTCCTCTGGCTTCCCACTGCTTGCCACACAGTAAGGACTCAGTGGCTTTTTTTTCCCCATCAGAAACTTGTGAGGTGGGAGGGATCAAAGAGACAATTAGTGTTCCAAATGCTTCCCTGTGGGGAGGACAAGCTGAGAGGTCCCTGACTGAGTGAGCTACTGGGATTCTCCTAGCGGGGGGAACAGCCTTAAACCAAGAGTGGTGCATGACCTCCTCTGGACCAGGAGTTCTTAATCTAGGTCCATGAGTGGGCTTTTGGGGAGATCTATCCAGCTCCTATAATTGTTTAGGAACTTTGTGGTTGTGTGTTTATGTCTAATTGACTAGGACAAAGTCTGTGGCTTTCACCAGATTCTCCAAGGGGTCATTGACTTTAGAGAGGCTAGGAATTGCTGCTTCAGAGGCTCCTTTTGGCTTCTGCAGCCTCTTCCTCTATCGACAACGTCTGTGGGCTGCAGTGGGAGGGACCGAGGAAGGAATTGTGGGAAGTATAATGGAAGCATGATGGATCAGTGCTAGGAAATAGGGGCAAGGGTGGGACAGGTGCCAGCAGCTAAGGCAAGGCAACAGGGCAGACTTAAGGAAGCTAAGGAGAGGCCAGAGATGGGGGGACTCTGAAACTGAGTATAGCTTTGAAAACCTGCATGGGGGTGCGGAGGTGGAGTATGGACACCAGTGCATGCCTGGCATTTACTCTTGCAGCTCCTATGCTTGGCTTCTTCCTATTTCCTTTCTCCTCTGCATTCCTTGTACCAAGAAACCTGCCTCTAGAAGCTCGGAGCCCATTTTCCTCTGCTTGCCACACACCCCGCTCATCCTAGAAATGCAGCAAGATCACCTCCAATGCTCGGCCTAGTTGGGGTCTTAGAGCCTACAAGGTTTCTGGCTTTGTGCCGAATGGCCCAACTTCTGCCCTCCCTGGGATCTGTGGCTTTCGGATTGGCACACACAGGAGTGACCAGCTGCTCTCTTTTCCCACTCTGGAGAGATCAAGATGAGATGTACAGAGACCAATAATAAGAAGGATTGGTGTTTTACATTCATTTATTTGAATATTTTTTGCACCATGTAGATGCTGGGGAAACCATATTAAATTAGACACCATCTTTTTTTCTTAAGGAATGAAGGGTCATATGTGGAAGTCAGAACAGGGGCCAGGAAATTACCACGCCGTGGTCAAAGTGCTCTCTTAGAGGAGTATGCAGCCAGCCCGAGCAATGTTGGGCCTGCGCAGCACCATAGACGTGCTAGAAAACTTGAAAATATGTTCCTGCTGTTTGAGGATAGTGGAGTGAGGGACATGATCTCTGGAAGGTGTCTTCTATTCCTGGATTTGGTTTTTTAGAACCTCTTTTTGATGAGCTTTGGGAGAGCATCCTACCAAGATGCATGTTCTGTTGGCAAGAGTGAGAGTTTCCTGATCTTTTTTCAGCCTTTTATGGTATTTGCCAGGTTCCCCGCGACCTATCTGCTCTTTCTGCATTAATCTAAATTTTAATATGTGAAAGAATCATCATAAACAGGAAAGGACACTGCAGCAGTAGCAGCAACAGTCAGGCATGTAGTGTGATGAGAATGACCAGTGCGGAAGTGAAAAAAGCACTGACTTGAGGCTAGAAATCTGAGTTCAGAACCTGATTTTACCACTGATAAGCCATGCGACATTTGGCAAGTAAGCTCTCTTTTTAAATTTATTTATTTATTTGTTTGTTTATTTATTTGCAAGTAAGCTCTTTGAGCCTCTTCCTCTCTCTATAAAAGCGGGGTGGGTTCCCCATGCCTACGGTGGTAAAGAATACATAAAAGCATCCCCGTAAAAGTAACTCTGTGTGGTCAGTGGGAAGGGACACACTCGGGAGCCTGAGAGGCTTTTCTGAGGGTGGGGTGTGTGGGTATATTTTTTCACAGCCCTTCACATTTGAGAGAGAGACAGTCAAGAGGTATCCCACGCCATTCTTTTGGGGAGGGTCTCAGTGTCCTTTCGATTTGTGAATCTATGTGTGTGGCACTGATCCTGCAGATTGGTGTACTTAACTTCCATTCCAGTGACCTTATCCCTTTTCTTCTCTTATTAGAGAGGGTGGAAGGTGACACACTAAAATTTCTAGCCTCCCTTGCCACGACCATGTGACACAATTCTGACTATTGATGATATGTAGGCACAGGTCAGTGGGAAGGTCTTCTCTTCTTAAGTAAAGATAAAGCCATCCAAAGAGAAAGCTGTTTGCTCATCCCTGGAATGGGGACGTGATGCCAGGAGGTGTGAAAGCCATCTTGTGACCAAGAGACAAGAGCCATGTGCAGAGATAGTAGATCAAGAAGTTAAGCACCACTGAAGCAGCCCTGGACTCTTAGCTCCAGGCTTCTCGTTGCTTGAGATAAATAAGCATTTATTTTTATTTATTTTTATTTATTCAAGCCATTAGAGTAGGGCTTTCCGTTACTCTTAGCCAAACACAGTCGTAACCAATGCAGGCTGGTGAGGTCTCGGAAGTCCCGGATGAACTTGGGCTCAGAGGGTGGTGGAGACACTGTGCGGTGTAGGCCGTCCTGCACAGCAGGAGGAACAATGGCTTTCCTTAACTCCGGCTGGCTGAGCTCCTGGTCACTCCAGTGTCTTGGCACTCCCCATGGAAGACTGGAGCTTTGTGTATGTTTTCTTTTTTAACAGATAGTGTTAGTTTTCAGAACTTTTTCTCATCCTAGAGAAGAATCCTTGGGGACAACAGGGATTTAAAATGCCATTCTCATCAAAAAGCATTTACAAAGTCCTGGTGTGTGGAGGCTCTGCTGGGGTCTGTACAGGTTGATGGTGTAGTTTCCATCCCCCTACAGCTCCTGAGGGGAGGGGAGAAGTGCAGAGCGGCCCGTGGGAGCTCTGGATGTGATGAAGGACACTGAACCGAAATAAGTGATGGACTGGGGAATGTTTACTTTGGGAATGTTTAACTTTTAAAGACATGTTGATTAATTTGGTATGAATTAAATCCATAAATGCAACCAAGGGAGTTGCTCCAACAAGGTGGCTCCTGTCTTGGGAAAAGCGGCTGCTACTTGGGTTATGGTCTTATCTCAGACCCTGGCCTTGGAGCTGTGAACCTGGAGCTTCAGACAGTGAGGCTCATCTGCTCAGTGGGCTAGGGCCAGGTGAGCCCTTCTCGCCACATCCTACCCTTCTCACCTGCTCCCATCTCCCACCTCCCTTCACTCACAGGGGAAAATAGAGGCTTCAGAACTGGCTCTGGTTGACAGCGTGGAACCTCACATGCTTAGTGGACTTCATTACGTGGAAATGATTTAGGAAATTTAAATTAGAGGATGCCTGGGTGGCTCAGCGGTTGAGCATCTACCTTTGGCTCAGGGCGTGATCCCACAGTCCTGGGATCGAGTCCCACATTGGGCTCCCTGCATAGAGCCTGCTTCTCCCTCTGCCTATGTCTCTGCCTGCCTCTCTATCTCTGTCTCTCATGAATAAATAGATAAAATCTTAAAATATATATATATATATATAAATTAGAAAAAAGTTGGCCTGAAGATCTAGGACTTTCTCTCTGAGAAGTGACAATGCTCTACTCCTTTAATGAGAGTTTGAACTAATTTTCTTTGAACCCCACCCCTCCTCCTCTTGATCTTTCTTTTTCTCTACCTGCCTTTCAGGCTCCATTTTTATAGACTCTTCTACCCTCTTCACAAACCTGCCTCCTCCTCCTGTGGCATTTGTTTGTCTCCCTTGTGATTACCTCTTGGAACAAATGCAACCTGGGTCCTTCCCCAGTAATTTTGCTTTGTTACCTTTCCTTCCAAATATACCTCCTTTGCTCTCTGGTAGAGAACAAAGTGCTGTAGCATTAATCCGTGCGAATCTTCCAGAGTCTCTCCAGCTCTCGAGCCCTTGGTGCTGCTACTTGTCTGGCTGGCCACGTCTCATTTCCAGTGTATTGTGCCAACTGGCAGGCTGGGCCAGCAGCACTTTCCCTTCTCTGCTTGTTTCCTTTACTCCTTGACGTGTTCTGGTGGTAGGCTGACTCCCATTAATGTTTTATATGCTGCCCCCGGGAACCTTGGTTGAATTACTCCGGGGAGGTTTCCCATCCTCCTTCCTCACTGCAGAGCTCTAGGGCTGAAGAGATCATTTTGTTTCCCAGAAACTTGGTGTCATCTGTCATCAAGCCTCCAATTAGCTGGAGCTCAGTGCAGCAGTTTGGGGGTACCAACAATCTGACCAGGGAGGGAAAGCTCCCGGGGACAGCGACAGGCCGGCTCGTTATCCCTGAGCTGTGAGCCTTCGTGATAACCCATTCTCCAGGGCTCTTCATTAGAGCTTCTGGCTGAGATAGGGGCTGTGTGATTGTGGCCCATTCGGCAGGGCTAGAATTTAAGAGCAGGGGAAATGGGAGCCTTGTTCAAGGTCATATAGCAAGCTGAGGGCAGAGCCAACTGAAAGCTGCTCTCTTGCTTTCTGAACAGGGGTGCAGTGCTTATCTCCTCTGTCATCCACTAAAGACTGCAAGTCTGCTGTGGGAGGAGGGAGGTTGGAGGCACCGGGCAGCAGTTTCTGTAGCTTCATATGCTTTAGCATGGAATTAAGTTCCCAAAAGGTGCAAAAGAGAAAATAGTAAGGGGGCAGCACTTGACAGTGACCTTCTCTGTGCCAGGGACTCTGACAGGTGCCTCCCATGCTCTCAACAGCCTAGCAAGGTAGGTGTGAGTCTCCCTATTTTACAGATGGGGATTCTAAAGCTTAGAGATGTTGTTACTTGCTCTCCAAGCATAGCTAACAAGTGGCAGTTAGTCTTCCTTCCTTCCACTCAGGGTCCTGCTAGAACCTAGTGTAATCTGGAACCTCTTTCAGATCCTCTGCCTGAACTGCTTTTCCCTTCTCTGGCTGTTCTTGGGCCCATGGGTCAACCTTCCTGAGGTTTCTTCTTAGGATCCTTTAACCATCATAATTATTGTTTTGCTGTTACGCCTTTATGAGTCTTTTCAGTTCAGTTCTGGCAAACACAGTTTCTTAGACTCACTGAATCTAAGTTTAAATATAGACACCAGAGTCTGTATTTTTAAAAAAAAAACCTTTCTCAACCAAGTCTGATGATCAGCCATGCTGGAGAATGATTGTTCTAGGCCCCAAACGAAAACACAATTTCTTTATTTTTTACATGGAGATCATTTTCCACATGTGGAATGTTTACTAAAAGAGAAAAAAGTAAGAAAAAATAAAATTAAAAAAAAAAAAAGAGAGAAAAGTGAATGCAGGCTGACTGCCCCTAAACACTCCATAAGCTTCTATGCTCCTTTCTCCAAATACTGGCTGGCTAATTAAGATGCACTTTGATTGCAGAAGGTACATTGTGTGCAGTTGATCAAAGATAATATTCCAGTCATTTACCTTTAGCTTTGGAATGCATCATGCAATTCTATTTCTGCCGTGGATTATCTGGGCTACTGCTGATTTCATGTTCATTAAGAAAAAGTCACTGTTTCAGAAGTTCCCTCAAGAGGCTTGTGATGCCTCCCTCATTCCTTAGTTTAAAACTAAGCCTCTAAGACCTTTCTTTTCACAGTGGTTCTCTACATTGCCCCAGAACCTGCCTCCCCGCCCTGCAACCAGAATTGTTCTTCCTATTTCTTACCAGCTTCTTAGGAGAGCTCTTTATGGAACTGTCAGAAGCTTGAGCCCTGTTAAGGGACACTTATTTCTGCCTCATTCTTTATGTCTTTGTAACATTTGCCTTACTTTTGTATGTTTTTGTTTGTAAAGACTACGATCTGGGCCAATTTTTTTCTACTTCTTATCCTGGAAATCTCAACAAGGCATTAGTATTCTCTTGCCATATTGGTTCAAACAGAAAGGTGTTGTTTGGGGTGCCTGGGTGGCTGAGTCAGTTTAGTGTCTGACCCTTGATTTTGGTTCAGATCATGATCTCAGGATGGTGAGATTGAGCCCGGTGTCAGTCTCTGTGATGGGTATGGAACCTGCTTAAGGTTCTTTCTCTCCCCCCACCCCTTTTTCCCTCTCCTGTTCTAAAAACAAAATATAAAGATGTAGTTAGTGATGTGCTGGTAAATGTTTGCAAGAGGGAATGAAAGCCCTGATTGTAGCATTTGTAGCATTTGCTGATTTCCATTGTGTAAATACTCCTATCTGTGGCAGATTTTTCAAGCTACCAACCTATTTAACAACTAGTTGGCAAAAATCCTGAAAATTACAGTTGGCTCTTGGGAGCCAGAACAGCAGGTTCCAGCACACCACCAGGTGTAAATAGCTATTTAAGGGAGCATTCTCATTGGTTATGGTGCTTACATAGATGAAAATTAGTTCTTAGAGTCCTAGTTACCAGGTGTGTGATCTTGGGCAAATCATTTGACTTCTAAGAGTCTCAGTTTCCACATTTGTGGGCATAATGTCTCTATCTATCTTTCTCTATATGTATCTATAGGTATAGAAATGATATAATCTCAAGAAAGAATATGAGAGGATTTAGTAAGGTAATTTCTATAGTTATACATATATAATATTATATAATTATAATGGTTATATAATGAGTCTGGCATGTTAGGTGTAAAGAAAATGATTACCCCCCTCTCCAATATGATAGAGACACAAAAATTGAAAACTTGGGAGATTTTGGACTCTGGGTGCCAACTAAATGGAAACACCTGCTGGTGGCTGATGATGTGATGGGAGCTTCACTGGGTGGGGGCCAAGGCCAAGGATTTGGATATGGAATCAGAATGATAATAGTACCTTGCATCCTACTCTCAAAGTTTACTTGGACTTCCACATGTGTCTGTCAGAGGCATAGGTAGGTACTTTTAGAGAGAGGAGTGGAGAGCTGACTGCCTACTGGTAGCTCCTAGCTAAGTCATCCCGATTTTCCCTTTTCCAGTATTTATTGATGTCATCTTTGAAGTTCCCCTGCAGTTTTGACCCACATCACTGTCATATCCTTGTTTCTTTTTTTTTTTTTTTTAATTTTTTTTTTTATTTGTTTATGATAGTCACAGAGAGAGAGAGAGAGGCAGAGACAAAGGCAGAGGGAGAAGCAGGCTCCATGCACCGGGAGCCCGACGTGGGATTCGATCCCGGGTCTCCAGGATCACGCCCCGGGCCAAAGGCAGGCGCCAAACCGCTGCGCCACCCAGGGATCCCCATATCCTTGTTTCTTTAAAAAGAAACCATGTCCACCCTTTACAGAACTTAGTTACACTGACCAGACGATTTTGGAATGGAGATAGAAAGTGATTGCTCCAGTCACTCCACAGTTTACCACACTGATATTTTCCCAAAATTATGTCAACAATGTCACTGTTCTCTGTTAATTTGTCCACATAGGTTGACTGCTTTAATAACCTGCAGTTATCAGGGGTAATGTAGCAGAAGCTTATTTCTCAGTCACATTGCGGTCTACTACAGAGGTTCCACGTTGGATGAAAACACAGGAGCCAGGCTCCTTCCTTTTTTTTTTTTTTTTTTTTTAAAGATTTTATTTATTTATGAGAGACATACACAGAGAGAGAGAGACAGACAGACAGACAGACACAGGCAGAGGGAGAAGCAGGCTCCATGCAAGGAGCCCGACGTGGGACTCGATCCCCAGTCTCCGGGTTCACGCCCTGGGCCGAAGGTGACGCTAAACCACTGAGCCACCCAGGCTGCCCAGCCACGCTCCTTCCATTCAGTGACTGCTATTCCTTGGAGTCCTCCGCAGTAACCTCTGCATCCAGCCTTTACAGGATGGGGGAGAGTGTGGGGTGGTTTCATGGGCCAGTCCTGGGAGTGGCATATAACACTTCTGCCCATCTTCCAATGGCTAGAGCTCAGTCACATGGCTGTTCCTAACAGCAGAGGATGATAGGAAATGTCAGAGCTGTGTGCTAAAAAAAAGGAATGGGCTTGGTGAGCACCAGGCCAGTCTCTGACCCATCCTTATGTGGCTTGGTGGAAACCATTGCCACTGTATATACAGGCCAGTCTGGGTCACCACAGACTTCTTGTGCTTAGTCCCTAGGGTGTTCTGGGTAGTATGGCAACTTGAGAAGCTGCATTTCCACAGACAGAGATTTCATCTAGGTTAGATTTGCAGTTGTTGGATTTACTGTGTTACATGAGCTCCCCAAACTTTCCAGGACTGGAATGAGTGTTTTGCTGACTATACCAGCTGGTTTCAAGTTAAGACTTAAAGTTGGTAATAATATTTGCTGTCGTGTTTATAATTACCATGTCATTAACAGTCAGTGGATGGGGAGTTTCATGAGTCTTTTCATTTTAATTTAGCCAATTGTAGTTGTCTGAAATGCTTCAGAAATCTTTTATGAGTTGTTTTAGTCACTTGCTTATATGAAGAAAACTGACTTTGTACCTCAATAAGATTGGCATTGGCAGTTTTGAAAGGGTTGGCAGAGTGTCTGGCTGAGAGCTCGGGGACTGTTAGACTGGCCTGGAAGAGGAAACTAGTCAACACTGAAATACATAGGATCCAATGGAGCATCACAAAAGCAAGTTTCCTTCAGGCCAGCACCACTATCCAATGTTGGGGGGAGGGGTGGGATTTGGGCAGTCCTGGGAAGGAGGTGTTCCAGAGTTCATAAGTAGTAGGGACAGGGTCAGGTACATCTGTGGTCCTATACTATGAGGCCATTCATCCATTCCTGGAAGGCTCCCAGACAGTGACTTAGGGGTCTAGGGACTCAGATCTACTTCTCTCCTCTAGGGAGTGCCAAGAGAGGGGCACAGCAAGGGATGAGTGAGGCCCTAACTGGTCAAGAGAACGATACTAGCAGCAGGGTACTAACTCTAGTGCTCAGCAGGAAACTGAGGCACTCAGCAAGTCTCGCCATCCTGTGTGACTCCATAGAAACTTAGGGACTGGAGGCTCATCCCAGACACATCAAATTCTGTGTCTGGGGCTAAACCAAACATACCTAGATCCCAATCCTATTGGGATTGAAGCTCTGGATATGCCTGGACTCAGGGTGACTTGGGAACTAGATGAGACAGAGGCACATGGTTTTGTATACAGGCTTTGGAATGAGACACACTTGAGTTCAAATTCTGTCTTCATCCTTTCCTAGCTCTGCAACTTTGGGTAAGTTATTTGATTCCTCTGATCTTTAGTTTTCACCCATTAGATGTGGAAACTAATATATACCCCATTGGGTAGTTGTGAGAATTAATCAATGTAAGATATGTTAAGGCATCTAGGAAACCTACACCTGGGTAGTAACCTTTAATCATGGTAGAAACATCTACTGAAAAGTTCCATAAAAGCAGCAAGAGCAAAACAGCAGCCAGGCAGGGCAGGAGCTGAAATTTGGGCTCTAGTGATGCATGATTTACAAAGCCTCTGTTTTATGAAGTATGCTATCACTGGAAGGGGGCGGAGGGTGCCTTGGTCATGCCTACTGATTTCAGCAGCTGGGCTTTTTTGAGTGGTTAACTCTGGGGCTGGGCACATGCCTTCCCCCTAGTTAGGTGTCTTTAAAATGGAAAGTAGGACTATTAAGCCAGCCCACATCCTGGCTTCTCAGCTTCTTTGGCATTTCCCACTTCCCAGCTTGAGGGCCAGGCAGCATGCAACATAATTATCACACGTTGTCTTCCTACATGTATGGAACTAGAAGCACAAAGATCCCTAAAAGGGTAGGAAGGAGCTTTTTTTTTCTATACTGGTAGCCAACCTGCAATGGTTGGGAGGTTGAACATAAGTTGATTTGACCTTGAGCTTCAAGGTCACAAGGCCTTTCACAAGGCTGTGAAATCTTGAGGGCTGCCCACACATTGGAAAGGGATTGGCCTTCACTTTGAGACAAGTAGGATGAATCATAAAAGGAAAGGGACTTCTTTAAGATGCTTGATTTGTAAAGAACTTATACAAAAATTTAAAGGAAGGTCGGGGAACTGGATTAAAGCCACAGGAGGCAAACTTGTGAACAGTAGTGGTAGAGGATGGTTTTGTCCTTCTGCTGGGAGAAGCTGTTCTGTTATAAAGGGAGATGAACGCAAAGATATAGGCATGTTATCCTGCTGCTGCTGTGTCCAGCTAAGGGAATGAATGTGCATCATTTGGAAAATGCAAAACAATTATCATACATGAACTGATAGTCAACAAAGGTGAGGGGTTAGTAAAACCACCAAGCTGCTTCAGACATCATAGCCATAATAACTGCCATGGATTGTCTACCTGCTTGGTGCCACCAGGACTTTGAATACATTTTGTCTGTGTGAGGTTGGTGGTATTAGGCCCATGTTACATACAAATTCACAAGGCACTGAGAAATTAAGCATTCTGGGATTCTAGAACTAAGAAGGTTATAACCCTGGCCTGTGGTTCTGGGTTCTGTCCACCTTGGCATACTGCTTTGGGGATGGCTCTGTAGCTCAGGCCAAAGGGATCTGCATTCTGGAGCACTGAAGGAACTTGCCTGTGTGATCATAGGGAAGTCACCAAGGAACCATTGACTAGAGATGGGAAAATGCCCAGAACTTGGAAAGACAGGAATGGACAGATTCAGGAAACTATACCCTTATGAGCTTGCTCTTATTACTAGACAAATTCTAGGTCTTTAGTGTTTGCACAACTGACTGTGTACCGTTGGGCAAATGACATAACACCTTTGGGCTTTTAAGTTTCTTTGTTTGTAGAGTATGTGCTTGTATTACATTATCTCTAAGGTCCCTTCTAGTTCTCAGTATTTTATCCTAGCAAGTCCTGTTAATATATCCTGACAGTTTTAGTGGATTAGCCCTATCTTTATCAGACAACTCATTCTTACTTTGTATCAAACGTTCCAGCCTCTCTTCAAAGGATAAAGGGTTAAGAAGACAGAGTTTGGAATGAAATAGTTTAGGTTCAAATCTCACCTCTGCGACAGACTAGTTCGATGACCTTAAGCAAATGCTGCAAACCCTTCGTAGCTCACTTCTTTTCCTCTGTAGAACACTGATCTTTCACACATTTCTATGTGACAGGGTTGTTTTAGGGTTAAATGAAATAATATGTATGAAACACTTAGCCCTGTGCCGAGAATGTAACAAGTGGCCAGTTAGTTCCCATATTTCATTGATTCTAGGGTTCCATTTTCCTCCCTACATTTTGCTACCTCTGAAATCAGGCTGCATCTTCTAGTTTATGGTGTGGAGTACTTTAACTGCAACAGTTTTTGCTTTTTTAACGATAGGTAAATTAATGATGCATTTTACAATTAAATATGGTATCTCCCCAGCATGACTCTCACCCCTGAGGTTCTCCATTTCTTTCTGGGTTTCCCGCTTCTCTAACTTCTTGCCAGTCACAATCTCTTCTACGGTAAAGCAGAATTAGGGAATGGGACAACCAGGGAGAGTACATTCTCAATCACCATCTTGTCTGACTGATTCATTTTACTGGCATTGAAAATGAAGGCTGGAAAGTGGAAGAGACTTTGAAAAAGCACAAGGAGAGCTCAGGTCTTCGGATTCCTAGTGTCATGTTCTTTCCCAGGTCAGAAACACTATTAGCCTGGAGCAATACCAGAAGTATCACTCAGTCACCCTTTACATGCCTGGGCCCCCACTGGATGGATGGTGAACACTTCCAAATTCATATATGGATTTATGGATTTTGATATAAGGATTTTAGGCATGAACATATTCCCAAAGCTGGAATGATTAGATTGATGACTACTCTTGCCATTTACACAAACACAGAGTCAGATACTTTTAGAGTTGAAGGGAAGATTATTTTCCATGGGCAGTATACTGTCCTTACCTTTGCAGCAGTCTGAATTCGCAGGGCATGCTCTCTGGAGGCAACTAATTTCCTCCTAGTTATTGTGTCTGCAATTTCAGGAGCTGACAGCTTGAGGATGGTTGTGTCTTAAATTGTGAATGGTTTCTGCTTCCAGATTTATACAGCGGAGCCCAGTGACAAGTCAATCACATAGTCCAGACACTTCATTAATTCATTCGTTCACTCAATCACCTAGCACTTACTGGACACCTGCCACCTACCAGTTACAAGGTATGGACATAATCTCAGTTCATCCTCACAATAACCTTATGAGATTGGCATTATGTATGTCTTGCAAATGGGAAAACTGAGAAATAGTGACATTTTTGTGTGTGTTGGACATTGACAAACCTTCCACGTAGAAAATAGGGCTAGGGCATTCCAGAGCAAGAAAGAACTTTATTGTTATGAGAAAAATGTCTTAAAATTGAAATAACAACATGACTTATTTCACTCTGCAAGATGTGAACAAATACAAAATACACCTATGGAAAAAAAAATACACTGATGGCCTAAGGAAAAGAAATCAACTGTTCATTGAGTATTTTATTACCCCTAAGCATTAATTGTATCAATCACTCTTAAGTGAGTCCCTGGAACTCAGAGTAGTCCTTTTCTTTGTCTTGTGTATAGTTAGAGCTGCAGGTATTGAAAATATCCAGAGAGGGATGCCTGGGTGGCTCAGTGGTTGAGTGTCTGCCTGTGCATGCCCTGGGGTCCCGGAATAGAGCCCCACATCAGGCTCCCTAAGGGGAGCTTGCTTCTCCCTCTGCCTGTGTCTCTGCCTCTCTCTCTGTCTCTCATGAATAAATAAATAAAATCTTTAAAAAAAGAAAATATCCAGAGAGCCTGATCTTTTTCTGACCTTTATAAGCAGCTAATTTCTCTTCTCTTCCCTTTGACCTCATTTTAATGAATGATCCTTTATATTAAAAAGGATAGCTTTACTGGAGGTTTTATATCTAGAAATTTCTTGACTTTAATTTTTATTGACAGAAATTTTCTTTATCAGGTAATTACCCGAAATTTTGAGTAGGACTGAACAAACCAGACCTGAACTGAACAAACCAGACCTGAACAAACCAGACCTGTTTATCAAGGAAAAAGGGACTTTTTCCTTGATAAAATGTTCACCCAATCTTTTGAGTGACTTCTCACTCTGCCATGTGTTGGATTGTGGGGTTTAAAAGCCATTGGGCAGTTGGCTTCTCACAATAGCATGATGGCCTGATTTCCAGTATGACCATTTAGCTTTTTGTTGGCTTAATAGAGGGTCATCAGACATTATAAAGTAAGTACACATTATAAAGTAAGTTTCAAGTTTCAAACCGTCTCTTGAAAATGTCCTAGCTTTGTGAAGACATTTTCCCATTAGGAAACCTACGGACTTCCCTTCTCTTTTAGACTTCTTGGCCTTCTGGCATAGCTACCTTCCAAAGTGGCCAAGGTTCAAAGGCATCTACATGAGGGTTGGCAGTTAGTAACTGAAAGCTTTGTTTGCCATTGGAAAACTTGATCAAGTTTCAAAAGTTAACAATCATACTTTTTGAAAAAAAGAGGTCTAGACAGAAGTCACTTGTTCTTCCCTGGGCTCATGTGCTTAAACCAAGGATGGCCATCACTGTGGCTCTCCTATGATCTATGTTTATGGCAGATCTATGTTTATGGACCCTGGGTCCTTGCTGGCTGAGTCCCTCACTGGCTGTATCATGGGCTGTTTTTTTACTTATCCAGTCATTGGTTATAGGGTATGGAGAACATTCCCAGTAAATTCAAAGAGAGCTCTTGTCACAGACTCTGTACTCAGGGCACTTTTAACCATTTGTAGGCTATTTAGCCATCTAAATGACTGGCACTGTCAATAGAAGTTTTCTGCAAAGTGTTCTCTATGTTCTCCAATGTGATATCCACTAACTGCTTTAATTATGACCAATGAGACTAAGGAATTGAAGTTTATTATTGTTTTGAATTTTACATTTTATTTAATTAAAATTTAAATATCCTCATATAGCTAATGGCTACTGTGTTGGGTAGCAAAGATCTAAACTGTCCTCTACCCATCCTTGCATTTTAGTATGAATGCATCTATAGTGGGAGTACTCCTCAGGGCATATGATATGAAGCAGAAAATGCTTGACTAAAATTGGGTTTATAGACTCACCATGTGACTTTGTCCGCCTTCCCCTCTCTGGTTCTCAGTTTTCTTTACTAGAAATGAAGGACTACCAGCTCTGTGAGGACTTTTAGCTTTAGCATTCCACTTGGTTCTGGCCTCTGATAAGGAGTATATTTGTCAGTGCTCTGAGGAGAAGGAAGGCCATTGTTTTTTTTTTTTTTTTTAAAGATTTTATTTATTTATTCACGAGAGACACACACATAAGAGACACACAGGCTCCCAGGGGGAACCTGATGCAGGACTCCATTCCAGGACCCCAGGATCATGCCCTGAAGGCAGATGCTCAACCACTGAGCCACCCAGGCATCCTGGAAGGTTATTGTTTCAGCTTACTGACATGGGCTGTTTGTAAGGCCACTGGGCACATTTAGAAGTTCTTTCTGGATGAAGGTAGTAGGAAGAGGAGGTGAGAGGAAGTGATGGTTTACTCTGAGAGGCTGGTGAAGGTATGTAGGAGGGAAGTCCTGGCCCCATTCCTAGGATGGCAGTTTTTATGCATTTTAGCAGTCGCAAGACCACATTCCATAGTCAGAAGAGAAAGTGGTTGGAACAGGACACTACAGGGGGTAGCATTTCCTGAAGAACTGAGAGTGTCTTCCCAGGTTTGGTTCATCTGAGTGTCCTAGTGCATGTGCTGAGATAATTGCACATGTAGGTATTGGAGGAAGTGCCTTTGGTTATTTTGACATGGACCTCAGCCCACAGTGGAACCATGTCCCCTGTGTTCCCCAAGTGGGAATGGGAACACAGCCACACAGTTGTTCAATTTCTGGCCCCACACTTGCCCTTTAGACTAATGCCTGCCAAGAGTTCAGGGTTACAATGAGCACATTTTTCCTGACAGCTGAGATATGAGAGCAGTGTAGGTAGGCATGGGATGACCCAGGCTCTCTCTGGTCATGTCACCAATGCAGGGGACGGCCTCTCCTGAGATTGGTGGTGATGCTGATGGTGGTGGGAAGGTTTTACTGGAGCATAAAAGCATAGGTAGACTTCGAGATCAGAAAGGCATGAAACCTGTAATTACTTCCACAGGAAGCTACAATACAGACATGATAGCTAATATCTGACTTTTATATGGGGCTTTGCTGTTTGGCAGCTGCTTTACCTTGAATTTATTTAGTCCTAGCTAGGGTAGTTTTGAAATATCCATTTGCGGAAATCAAAGACAAAGTGGAGGAGTAGCCTCCCCCAAATTGTTAAGTTGATATGAGTTGAACCCAGATCATCTCACTGTAAGTTTGGTTCTTTCTGACACCCTATGGGGCCCGGAGCTGCATGGGTGGTAAGTCCCGAGGTGCTGGGAGAGGACATGTCACCAAGAAGTATGAGTCTTCATCATGTAGTGGATGAGGACTCCAGCAGACATCTGGCAAGAATATAGAGCACAAGAAGTTGTCAGGCTAGGGAGGACTGGGATTAATTCTTGCTATTGGAGGGAAACTGCTGGGTGCCCCCTTCCATGCCTGCCATAGGACAGAGGCGGGAACCTCAGTACCAGTCCTAGAGGAGTGGCAGTGACATGAGTGGGGCGGATTTCCCACAAGGATGCTGCCTACCTTCTTCACCTTCTTCTGTGGTCCTTCTACTGACTATGGTATTTCTACTGGCTACTCTGGGGCAATAGAAACCTCTTGTGTGGTCTAGCAAGGCTTCCTGGAGGAAAGGGAACTGACAGCCCAGGTCAGAATCTTTCTAGAACCTTGCTGCTGCTGCTTCTTTTTCTTCTTCTTCTTCTTCTTCTTCTTCTTCTTCTTCTTCTTCTTCTTCTTCTTCCTTCTTCCTTCTTCCTTCTTTCTTCTTTCTTCTTTCTTCTTCTTTCTTCTTCTTTCTTTTTTTCTTTTCTCTTCTCTTCTTCTTCTTCTTCTTCTTCTTCTTCTTCTTCTTCTTCTTCTTCTTTTAGGACTTTGCTTCTTATTATTCTGGGGATTAACTTCAAAGAACAAATTACAGATTGAAGGAGAGACAAAGGTGAAGAGCATGGAGATAAAAAGATCAAAGAGGCAAAAGGCTGCAAACTCTAGGCAGGGAAAAGCAAAGAGGTGGTTTAATGTAGATGTGAGTTTGGGGTGTTCTTTATATGATCTTCATGTAATTATACAACTTCAACATTTTAGTGCATATTCATTGTAGAAAGTTTGAAAAGTATAAAGAGGAAAATGAAATATCCCCATAATCCCTAAACCCAGAAAAACATTGTATCTATATTTGGGATCATCAAATTGCTATTTCTGAGGGTTAAAAAAGTTATGTCTCAAATTTCATGTGATTCAACTTAACATATATAGTACATGTATTATTAGTATCCTAATTTTACTTTACATATTTTGAGCATTCTTCTATAAAATTATAAATTACTCAAACTATTTATAGCTATTTCAAGATTGTCTAACTCATCCCCTCTGTTGGACATTTAGGCTGTTTGCTGTTTGGAACTGCAATAAAAAGTACTGCTTGAAACTCTTTGTCTTGAAATATTTGTCCTCAGTTTTCTTTAGTTCCTCAGGATAGTCATCCAGAAGGGGAATTACTAGGTCATTGGTTATGCATAATGTTATTATTCATGATTCATCTTGCCAGATTGCTTTCTGGAAAGGTTGCAGTAGCAAAACCGTGGGCAGGGAAGGCTAACTCTGGACTCTTGCTAGCATTGAGGATTATTGCCTTTTCAAAATCTTTGCAGATTTAATGGATTTTTAAAAGATCTCGTTGTTTAGTTTGCATTTCCTTGATTCCTAATTAGGTTGACTGCTTTTTCTTATGTTTATTAGCCATTTCTCCTTCTGTTTTGAAGTGTCTATTTACATTCTTTGCCTTTTTTTCAAATAGGGAGTAGTATGAATCCTTTCTCTGTCAGATTTGTTGCAAATATGTTCCCCAGCTTGTCATTTACCTTCTAAATTTTGTTTATACTCTGACATATAGTGTAAAATTTTCCGTAGACAAAATCATCAATATTTTCCTTTCTGATTTCTTTTAATGCTTTTATGCCCAGAGAACTCTCTTCTCATTCAGGGATCTGTTAAATTTCCACACCTATATTTCCTCTAAAAATGTTTCTTATATGTCATTTTTAAGATTTGGGCTTAAATTTATGTCTAAAATTTATTTTGGTGTATGGTATGAAGTTGTGAGGATTAACTTGACTATTTTCCTCCACTTTTCCAGTGCCATTTATTGAATAATTTGTCTTTTCCTCATTCTTTTAGATTCTTTCCTTATCATATATTAAGTTCTTAAATATGCCAGATCTGTATTAGGTCAATGAATCAGGCTCCCTTCATTTGTCTGTTAATTCTTATGTCTGTTACACCTTTAATAAAGTAGTTTTAAAAAGTATATTTTAATATCTGGTAGGGCAAGCCTACCCCAGTATTCATCCTTCCCCCCCCCTCCAAAATGTTTAATTACCTTCATCCATTTACTCCTCCAAATGGAAGTGTAATTGAAAATCCCTTTGGCACATAATAGGTACTTAGAGATTCATTCAAGAGATATCTGCTATAATATTTAGCTCTTTAATCCAAAAACATGTTGATTTTATTTGAATTTAATTTCACTTGACTCTTCTTTAATGTCTTGCATTCCCGAGATAAAGTCTATTTGCATGCATGGCAAATCTTTAAATGACATTTAACAAAAAATTAATTTTCTTTTTACAGCTTATTTGGACTCCATTCTTTTAGGTGTAAGACAACTTCATCTGTGATGAATGGTAGCCATTTTTTATTTGTCATGGAATCACATCATAGAACATAGAACAGCTGCAGAACATGGTATCCTAAACATTACATAAGTTCAGTTTTAAAATGCTGTTGCAGATGGTATCATAACTACAACCTAATTATTAAACTTTTTAAGTGCACGAATATGATACAAAGATCTCGCATATGAAAGATGAATACACAAAGGAGGGAATTTGCTCTTCTTGAGTTATTTCAAAAATAAATAAGAATAAAAGTAAATAAATAAATAAGAATAATTGGACAGCAAAAAACATTAAAATTAACAACATCAGCCCTAATCCCATTTTCCAGAGTTAACCACTGTGTACATGTATATTTGTAGTTTTTATGCCTAGACACACACCAATATATTACAATTGGGATAAGTTTGTATGTGCTGCTTTATAACCTATTTTTCATATATAACACTAGACTGTGCAATTTCCCATGGCATTAATTAC